>NC_069502.1:310617706-311318956 GCF_027579735.1 Bombina bombina | reverse complement strand
ACTATTCCACATCCCGGATACGGCAGTGTCACTCCATCTTGGGGTTGACTTGCCTGAAAGCAGAGAGTCACACCGGACTAGCACTCTTGTCCACCCTGAATGCACAGGTGGATCAGTGGCTGACTCCGCACCAACTGGAGATCGGCAAAGTGACAACGGAAACGGAAGTAATTAGGTGGCGGCATTGAAACTGGGCAAGTTGACACATGTGCCGTGCATGGCACATGTGTGTAATCTGATCGTACAACACTTTTTGCATAAGTACCCAGGCTTACAGGACATCCTGAAGCAGGCCAGGAAGGTGTGTGGCCATTTGAGGCGTTCCTACACGGCCATGGCGCACTTTTCTGATATCCAGCATCAAAACAACATGCCAGTGAGGCGCTTGATTTGCGACAGCCCGACACATTGGAATTCAACACTCCTAATGTTTGACTGCCTGCTCCAACAAGAAAAAGCTGTTAACGAGTATTTGTATGACCGGGGTGCTAGGACAGCCTCTGTGGAGCTGGGAATTTTTTTGCCATGTTACTGGATGCTCATGCGCAATGCCTGTAGGCTCATGCGTCCTTTTGAGGAGGTGACAAACCTAGTCAGTCGCACCCAAGGCACCATCAGCGACATCATACCATTTGTTTTCTTCCTGGAGAGTGCCCTGCGAAGAGTGCTGGATCAGGCCGTAGATGAGCGTGAAGCGGAAGAGTTGTGGTCACCATCACCACCAGAAACAGCCTTATCAGCATCACTTGCTGGACCAGCGGCAACGCTGGAAGAGGATTGTGAGGAAGAGGAGTCAGAGGAGGAATGTGGCTTTGAGGAGGAGGATGAAGACCAACCACAACAGGCATCCCAGGGTGCTCGTTGTCACCTATCTGGTACCCGTGGTGTTGTACGTGGCTGGGGGGAAGAAGATATCTTCAGTGAGATCACTGAGGACGAGGAACGGGACATGAGTAGCTCAGCATCCAACCTTGTGCAAATGAGGTCTTTCATGCTGTCGTGCCTGTTGAGTGACCCTCGTATAAAAAAGCTGAAGGAGAACGACCTGTACTGGGTGTCCACGCTACTAGACCCCGGTATAAGCATAAAGTGCCTGAAATGTTACCGAATTACCGCAAGTCGGAAAGGATGCAGCAGTTCCAAAATAAATGAAAAAGTATGCTTTACACAGCGTATAAGGGTGATGTCACAGCACAACGGGAATCTTACAGGGGAAGAGGTGAAAGTAATCCTCCGACTCCAACGACCACGCCGGCAAGGACAGGATGCTTTACAGACGTGTTGTTGATGGAGTACATGCGAAGCTTTTTAAGTCCTATGCATCGCCACAGCCCTTCGAGGTCCACCCTCAGAGAACGACTCGATCGACAGGTAGCAGACTACCTCGCCTTAACTGCAGATCTCGACACTCTGAGGAGCGATGAACCCCTTGACTACTGGGTGTGCAGGCTTGACCTGTGGCCTGAGCTATCCCAGTTTGCGATAGAACTTCTGGCCTGCCCCGCTTCAAGTGTCCTGTCAGAAAGGACCTTCAGTGCAGCAGGAGGTATTGTCACTGAGAAGAGAAGTCGCCTATGTCAAAAAAGTCTAGATTAACTCACCTTTATTAAGATGAATGAGGGATGGATACCGAAGGGACTGACATTGGGCGATACATTCGAGTAAAAAAGGCCTGATGAGATGAGCTGCCTTGGGCTAAAAATGGTCCACACGGTGCTGTATTTTATCTTCGAATGCCGGATGACTTGCGTGACTTATCCGTCACCAACTAAGGTTCAAGCCGCAATGTTTTAGGGCACTTTCTGCCTGGGAAACAAACATCAATTTTTCTGTCCGCTGCTACAGCAGCGGCTGCAACAATACCTAATTTTTCAGGCATGTGTACATGCCTAATTTTTCTGGCCTCTGGTGCAGCACTGTGGCTTCAAAAACCAAACCAATAAAAAAGGCACATAACAGGGATTAAACTGATAGGAATAGTACTACTTAACACACCACTCCTATCTGGTGGCACATTAGATTGCACGCGCAGTGCCCCAAATTTGAAGTAGGAGGACCGACCAAGCATCTTTTTCCATCTCCCGGTTCCTAAAATCCATGCCATATACACGTCCCCTGATAGGGGACGGAACAGGGATTAAACTGATAGGAATAGTACTACTTAACACACCTTATAATAACACAGAGAGAGGCAACGCAGAGAGAGGAGTCTGAAGAAGAGGAGTCAGAGGAGGAAGGTGGCTTTGAGGAGGTGGAAGACCAAACACAGCAGGCGTCCCAGGGGGCTTGTTGTCACCTTTCGGGGACCCTTGGTGTTGTACGTGGCTGGGTGGAGGATGAGACTTTCAATGACATCAGTGAGGACAAGGAACGGGACATGGCTAGCTTGGTATCCAACCTTGTGCGAATGGGGAGTTTGCGGTTGTGCAAATGGACTGTTTGCGGTTGTTTGCTGTGCGTTAAACGGGGAGTTTGGTCTGTCACTGTGAAGTGGGAGTAACCCTTACACTACCTGATAAATACAAAATCATACCTGATGTTTTAAAGCACGTTATTCCAAACAATTTAGGAATGTTAGGTGATTTATGCCCTTTATGGATTAAAACCAGACTCTGCATCAACTATGTAATTTTCCGTGGGAGTTTTGCCATGGATCCCCCTCCGGCATGCCACAGTCCAGGTGTTATTACCCTTGAAACAACTTTTCCATCACTATTGTGGCCAGAAAGAGTCCCTGTGGGTTTTAAAATTCGCCTGCCTATTGAAGTCAATGGGGGTTCGCCTGGTTCACCCGTTCGCAAACTTTTGCGGACGTTCGCGTTCGCCGTTCGCGAACAGAAAATTTTAAGTTTGCGACATCACTACACATTTATTGTTTTCATATATCAATCACTATGGCCATAAAATACTAAATACCTTTGCCAGCTATCAACCATTGATGAGTTTCGACCATTTGTAAAACAGCATTTAACATAAAATATTTGTTTGAGCTTAAAGGGACAGTCTATCCAGAATTTTTATTGTTTAAAAAGATAGATAATCCCTTTATTATAACCCATTCCCCAGTTTTGCATGACCAACACGGTTATATTAATACACGTGTTAGCTCTGTGATTACCTTGTTTCTAAGCCTCTGCAAACTGTCCCCTTATCTTACGCCTAGATTTAGAGTTTGGCGTTAGCCGTCAAAAGCAGCGTTAAGGGCTCCTAACGCTGCTTTTTACCGCCCGCTGGTATTTAGAGTCAGCCAGGAAAGGGTCTAACGCTCACTTCCAAGCCGCGACTTTTCCATACCACTGATCCCCTTACGCCAATTGCGTATCCTATCTTTTCAATGGGATCTTCCTAATGCTGGTATTTAGAGTCTTGGCTGAAGTGAGCGGTACACCCTCTACCGACAAGATTCCATCCGCAGAAAAAAGTCAGTAGTTAAGAGCTTTCTGGGATAACGCCGGTTCATAAAGCTCTTAACTACTGTGCTCTAAAGTACTCTAACACCCATAAACTACCTATGTACCCCTAAACCGAGGTCCCCCCACATCGCCGCCACTCGATTAAATTTTTTTAACCCCTAATCTGCCGACCGCCACCTACTTTATACTTATGTACCCCTAATCTGCTGCCCCTAACACCGCCGAGGGCCCCCCACATCGCCGCCACTATAATACTTTTTTTTAACCCCTAATCTGCCGACCGCACATCGCCGCCACCTACATTATCCCTATGAACCCCTAATATGCTGCCCCTAACATCGCCGACACCTTCATAATATTTATTAACCCCTAATCTGCCCCCCCAATGTCGCCGCTACCTTACCTACACTTATTAACCCCTAATCTGCCGACTGGACCTCGCCCCAACTCTAATAAATGTATTAACCCCTAAACCGCCGCACTCCCGCCTCGCAAACCCTATAAGAAATAGTATTAACCCCTAATCTGCCCTCCCTAAAATCGACCGCCACCTAGCTTCAAGTATTAACACCTAATCTGCCGACCGGACCTCGCCGCTACTATAATAAATGTATTAACCCCTAAAGCTAAGTCTAACCCTAACACCCCCCTAAGTTAAATATAATTTTATTCTAACGAAATAAATTAACTCTTATTAACTAAAGTATTCCTATTTAAAACTAAATACTTACCTTTAAAATAAACCCTTATATAGCTACAATATAACGAAGAATTATATTGCAGCTATTTTAGGATTTATATTTATTTTACAGGCAACTTTGTATTTATTTTAACTAGGTACAATAGCTATTAAATAGTTATTTACTATTTAATAGCTACCTAGTTAAAATAATTCCAAAATTACCTGTAAAATAAATCCTAACCTAAGTTACAATTAAACCTAACACTACACTATCAACGAATTAATTAAATAAATTAACTACAATTACATACAATTAAATAAACTAAACTAAATTACCAAAAAAAAAACACACTAAATTACAAAAAATAAAAAAAGATTACAAGAATGTTAAGCTAATTACACCTACTCTAAGCCCCCTTATAAAATAACAAAGCCCCCCAAAATAAAAAAAATTCCCTACCCTAATCTAAATTAAAAAAGTTAACAGCTCTTTTACCTTACCAGCCCTTAAAAGCGCTTTTTGTGGGGCATGCCCCAAAGAAATCAGCTCTTTTGCCTGTAAAAAAAAAAACACAATACCATCCCCCAACATTAAAACCCACCACCCACATACCCCTACTCTAACCCAAACCCCCCATAAATAAACCTAACACTACCCCCCTGAAGATCTCCCTACCTTGAGCCGTGTTCACCCAGCTCGGCACCGATGGACCAAAAGAAGACATCCGGAGCGGCAGAAGTCTTCATCCTATCCGGGCAGAAGAGGACATCCGAACCGGCAGACATCTTCATCCAAGCAGCATCTTCTATCTTCATCCATCCGACGAGGAGCGGCTCCCTCTTCAAGACCTCCGGCGCGGAACATCCTTCTTCAACGACGACTACCCGACAAATGAAGGTTCCTTTAAGTGACGTCATCCAAGATTGCATCCCTCGAATTCCGATTGGCTGATAGGATTCTATCAACCAATCGGAATTAAGGTAGGAAAAATATGATTGGCTGATTGAATCAGCCAATCAGATTCAAGTTCAATCGGATTGGCCGATCCAATCAGCCAATCAGATTGAGCTCGCATTCTATTGGCTGTTCCGATAAGCCAATAAAATGCAAGCTCAATCTGATTGGCTGATTGGATCAGCCAATCGGATTGAACTTGAATCTGATTGCCTGATTCAATCAGCCAATCAGATTTTTCCTACCTTAATTCCGATTGGCTGATAGAATCCTATCAGCCAATCGGAATACGAGGGACGCCATCTTGGATGACGTCACTTAAAGGAACCTTCATTCGTCGGGTAGTCATCGTTGAAGAAGGATGTTCCGCGCTGGAGGTCTTGAAGATGGAGCCGCTCCTCGTCGGATGGATGAAGATAGAAGATGCCGCTTGGATGAAGATGTAAGGTAAGTATTTAGTTTTAAATAGGAATACTTTAGTTAATAAGAGTTAATTTATTTTGTTAGAATAAAATTATATTTAACTTAGGGGGGTGTTAGGGTTAGGGTTAGACTTAACTTTAGGGGTTAATACATTTATTATAGTAGCGGCGAGGTCCGGTCGGCAGATTAGGGGTTAATACTTGAAGTTAGGTGGCGGCGATGTTAGGGAGGGCAGATTAGGGGTTAATACTATTTATTATAGGGTTTGCGAGGCGGGAGTGCGGCGGTTTAGGGGTTAATACATTTATTAGAGTGGCGGCGAGGTCCAGTCGGCAGAATAGGGGTAAATAAGTGTAGGTAAGGTAGCGGCGACGTTGGGGTGGGGCAGATTAGGGGTTGATAAATATTATGTAGGTGTCGGCGATGTTAGGGGCAGCAGATTAGGGGTACATAGGTATAATGTAGTTTGCGGCGGTGTCCGGAGCGGCAGATTAGGGGTTAATAGTGTAATGCAGGGGTCAGCGATAGTGGGGGCGGCAGATTAGGGGTTAATAAGTGTAAGGTTAGGGGTGTTTAGACTCAGGGTTCATGTTAGGGTGTTAGGTGCAGACTTAGAAACTGTTTCCCCATAGGAAACAATGGGGCTGTGTTAGGAGATTAACGCTGCTTTTTTGCAGGTGTTAGTTTTTTTTCAGCCCAAACTGCCCCATTGTTTCCTATGGGGGAATCGTGCACGAGCACGTTTTTCCAGCTAGCCGCTACCGTAAGCAACGCTGGTATTGAGAGTTGAAGTGGCGGTAAATATGCTATACGCTCCCTTTTTGGAGCCTAACGCAGCCCTTCAGAGAACTCTAAATACCAGCGTTGTCTTAAGGGTGCGCTGAAAAAAAAAGCAGCGTTAGCTACGCGGGTCTTTACCGACAAAACTCTAAATCTAGGCGTTCGTTTTTAACAGACTTGCATTTTTAGCCAATCGGTGCTAACTCTTAAATAGCTCCACCGGAGTGAGCACAATGTTATCTATATGACACACATGAACTAGCGTCTGTTAAAAAGCACTGAGACAAGAGGCAGTATAACTGCTTAGAAATTAGCATATGAGCCTACATAGGTTTAGCTTTCCACAAAGAATACCAAGAGAGCCAAGCAAATGTGATGAAAAATTAAACTGGAAAGTTGTTTAAAATTGCATGCCCTATCTGAATCATGAAATTTTGACTAGACTGTCCCTTTAAACTATGGCTGTAACAAATATAATGAATTAAGCTTCTGTGGGAAATTACAGGATTCCTTAGTTGATCTAGTATGGCTTCATATGATATATAGAGGGAGAAGTGGCAGCTGTATAAGCAAATAAGATAGTTTTATTATGTAGGGTAAATTGTTTTTATCACCTGTTCTTAAGTAACTCAACAGTGGAACTCACTGACATAATGAAACACCTTGAATAATAGTATTTGGATAATGATATGAGCACTAAAATAAGTCTTAAATGTTTAGCATCATTAACAGCTAATAAAACAGTATTTGAAACTTGTAATAAGACAAGATATTTATAAAAGCAGCTTTTTTTGCGGCTGATAAGCAGTTATGTATTCCCATTAATGTTGAATCTCTTTTTTGATCAGTAGAGACAAGACAATTTGTTTTGGTCCTATGTTGTATCGATTTCCATCTACTACCAACGCATTAATCAACATTTAGGACTTCAGAAATCTATTTACAATTTAGTAAAAATGAAATTAATGTTTGAGTGTAGAAATAAAAATTGTAATACTGCCAAAAGTGATAAGTAAATTGTCATTGTTTTATAATGAATTTCTACTTCTGTTTTGGTTTTATACAATAATATTTATCATCATCATATTAAATAGATATAATTAATCTATTTATGCTACCAAACTCCTGTAACTAAGAGACTAATAATATAATTTGCAACAAGCCCTTTGGGTAAGTTGAATAATGAAGGACTAACTCCTACTCAAATAGTGTAAGACTAACGCCTAGATTTAGAGTTCTGCGTTAGCCGTCAAAACCAGCGTTAGAGGCTCCTAACGCTGGTTTTGGGCTACCGCTGGTATTTAGAGTTGTGTAGGTAAGGGTCTAACGCTCACTTTCCAGCCGCGACTTTTCCATACCGCAGATCCCCCTACTACGCCATTTGCGTATCCTATCTTTTCAATGGGATCTTTCTAACGCCGGTATTTAGAGTCTTGGCTGAAGTGAGCGTTAGAAATCTAACAACAAAACTCCAGCCGCAGAAAAAAGTCAGGAGTTAAGAGCTTTATGTGCTAACGCCGGTTCATAAAGCTCTTAACTACTGTGCTCTAAAGTACACTAACACCCATAAACTACCTATGCACCCCTAAACCGAGGCCCCCCCAAATCGCTGCAACTCTAATAAAAATTTTTAACCCCTAATCTGCTGACCGCACACCGCCGCAACCTACATTATCCCTATGTACCCCTAATCTGCTGCCCCTAACACCGCCGACCCCTATATTATATTTATTAACCCCTAATCTGCCCCCCCAACGTCGCTGCCACCTACCTACAATTATTAACCCCTAATTTGCCGACCGGACCTCACCGCTACTATAATAAAGTTATTAACCCCTAATCCGCCTCACTCCCACCTCAATAACCCTATAATAAATAGTATTAACCCCTAATCTGCCCTCCCTAACATCACCGACACCTAACTTCAAGTATTAACCCCTAATCTGCCGACCGGACCTCACCTCTACTCTATTAAATTTATTAACCCCTAAAGCTAAGTCTAACCCTAACACTAACACCCCCCTAAGTTAAATATAATTTTTATCTAACGAAATAAATTATTTCTTATTAAATAAATTATTCCTATTTAAAGCTAAATACTTACCTGTAAAATAAACCCTAATATAGCTACAATATAAATTATAATTATATTGTAGCTATTTTAGGATTAATATTTAATTTACAGGCAACTTTGTATTTATTTTAACCAGGTACAATAGCTATTAAATAGTTAATAACTATTTAATAGCTACCTAGTTAAAATAATTAAAAAAATTATCTGTAAAATAAATCCTAACCTAAGTTACAATTAAACCTAACACTACACTATCAATAAATTAATTAAATAAACTACCTACAATTACCTACAATTAAACCTAACACTACACTATCAATAAATTAATTACATAAAATACCTACAAATAAATACAATTTAATAAACTAACTAAAGTACAAAAAATAAAAAAAGAACTAAGTTACAAAAAATAAAAAAATAATTTACAAACATTAGAAAAATATTACAACAATTTTAAGCTAATTACACCTACCCTAAGCCCCCTAATAAAATAACAAAGCCCCCCAAAATAAAAAATGCCCTACCCTATTCTAAAATAAAAATAGAAAAGCTCTTTTACCTTACCAGCCCTTAAAAGGGCCTTTTGCGGGGCATGCCCCAAAGAATTCTGCTCTTTTGCCTGTAAAAAAAACATACAATACCCCCCCCCAACATTACAACCCACCACCCACATACCCCTAATCTAACCCAAACCCCCCTTAAATAAACCTAACACTAAGCCCCTGAAGATCTCCCTACCTTATCTTCACCACGACGGGTATCACCGATCCGTCCAGAGGAGCCTCCTAAGTCTTCATCCAAGCCCAAGCGGGGGCTGAAGAAGTCCATCATCGGGCTGAAGAGATCCATCATCGGGCTGAAGAGGTCCATCATCCGGCTGAAGAGATCCATCATCGGGCTGAAGAGATCCATCATCCGGCTGAAGAGGTCCATCATCGGGCTGAAGAGATCCATCATCCGGCTGAAGTCTTCTATCAAGCGGCATCTTCAATCTTCTTTCTTCCGGATCCATCTTCATCCCGCCGACGCGGAACATCCTTCTTCACCGACGACTTCCCGACGGTTCCTTTAAATGACGTCATCCAAGATGGCGTCCCTCGAATTCCGATTGGTAGGAAAATTAAGATTCTATTGGTTGTTCCGATCAGCCAATAGAATGCGAGCTCAATCTGATTGGCTGATTGGATCAGCCAATCGGATTGATCTTGAATCTGATTGGCTGATTCCATTAGCCAATCAGAATTTTCCTACCTTAATTCCGATTGGCTGATAGAATCCTATCAGCCAATCGGAATTCGAGGGACGACATCTTGGATGACGTCATTTAAAGGAACCGTCATTTGTCGGGAAGTCGTCGGTGAAGAAGGATGTTCCACGTCGGCGGGATGAAGATGGATCCGGAAGAAAGAAGATTGAAGATGCCGCTTGATAGAAGACTTCAGCCGGATGATGGATCTCTTCAGCCGGATGATGGACCTCTTCAGCCGGATGATGGATCTCTTCAGCCCGATGATGGATCTCTTCAGCCCGATGATGGACTTCTTCAGCCCCCGCTTGGGCTTGGATGAAGACTTCGGAGGCTCCTATGGACGGATCGGTGATACCCGACGTGGTGAAGATAAGGTAGGGAGATCTTCAGGGGCTTAATGTTAGGTTTATTTAAGGGGGGTTTGGGTTAGATTAGGGGTATGTGGGTGGTGGGTTGTAATGTTTGGGGGGGTATTGTATGTTTTTTTTACAGGCAAAAGAGCAGAATTCTTTGGGGCATGTCCCGCAAAAGGCCCTTTTAAGGGCTGGTAAGGTAAAAGAGCTTTTCTATTTTTATTTTAGAATAGGGTAGGGCATTTTTTTATTTTGAGGGGCTTTGTTATTTTATTAGGGGGCTTAGAGTAGGTGTAATTAGCTTAAAATTGTAATATTTTTCTAATGTTTGTAAATTATTTTTTTATTTTTTGTAACTTAGTTCTTTTTTTATTTTTTGTACTTTAGTTAGTTAATTTAATTGTATTTATTTGTAGGTATTTTATGTAATTAATTTATTGATAGTTAGGTTTAATTGTAGATAATTGTAGGTATTTTATTTAATTAATTTTTTGATAGTGTAGTGTTAGGTTTAATTGTAACTTAGGTTAGGATTTATTTTACAGGTAATTTTGTAATTATTTTAACTAGGTAGCTATTAAATAGTTATTAACTATTTAATATCTATTGTACCTGGTTAAAATAAATACAAAGTTACCTGTAAAATAAATATTAATCCTAAAATAGCTACAATATAATTATAATTTATATTGTAGCTATATTAGGGTTTATTTTACAGGTAAGTATTTAGCTTTAAATAGGAATAATTTATTTAATAAGAGTTAATTTATTTCGTTAGATTAAAATTATATTTAACTTAGGGGGGTGTTAGTGTTAGGGTTAGACTTAGCTTTAGGGGTTAATAAATTTATTAGAGTAGCGGTGAGGTCCGGTCGGCAGATTAGGGGTTAATACTATTTATTATAGGGTTATTGAGGCGGGAGTGAGGCGGATTAGGGGTTAATAACTTTATTATAGTAGCGGTGAGGTCCGGTCGGCAGATTAGGGGTTAATAATTGTAGGTAGGTGGCGGCGACGTTGGGGGCGGCAGATTAGGGGTTAATAAATATAATATAGGGGTCGGCGGTGTTAGGGGCAGCAGATTAGGGGTACATAGGGATAACGTAGGTTGCGGCGGTGTACGGAGCGGCAGATTAGGGGTTAATAATAATATACAGGGGTCAGCGATAGCGGGGGCAGCAGATTAGGGGTTAATAAGTGTAAGGTTAGGGGTGTTTAGACTCGGGGTACATGTTAGAGTGTTAGGTGCAGACATAGGAAGTGTTTCCCCATAGGAAACAATGGGGCTGCGTTAGGAGCTGAACGCTGCTTTTTTGCAGGTGTTTTTTTTCAGCTCAAACGGCCCTATTGTTTCCTATGGGGGAATCGTGCACGAGCACGTTTTTGAAGCTGGCCGCGTCCGTAAGCACCGCTGGTATTTAGAGTTGCAGTGGCAGTAAATTATGCTCTACGCTCCCTTTTTGGAGCCTAACGCAGCCATTCTGTGACGTCTAAATACCAGTGGTATTTAAAAGGTGCGGGGGAAAAAAAGCACGCGTAGCTAATGCACCCATTTGGCCGCAGAACTCTAAATCTAGCCGTAAGTTTACAAAGCAGCCGTTTTATTAAAAAAAAATACCTTTTTTTCTTTTCACTGCTACAGCAGCTTCCCTCACATAGAGATCCTCTATTCACACATAAGCAATGACTAATCCTGCTTCCTCCAATCACAGCTTTCCCCCCAGGGTAGTCATTGCCTGAGGCTATGCTGTGATTGGAGGAAACCTCATTGCTTTGTAAACTTTGATGAATGAAAGTGCCCCTGTTTTTAATAGTATTTTTAAATAACGGGCTTTCATTCACCAAAGTATACCTTCACTTTAAATATTTTAAATAATTTATTTCTGTAATATTTCAGAACATTTATTAAAAATTAGAAGTGTTTATCATTTTAGTTAGATTTAAATACAGGCGGCCCACGCTGTACTAACTGCTGTTAAAGATGGATTCGAGGTGACCTTCTGAAGGAAAATCTGCTGTCAAATCTGCTGTCAGCAGAGCTTGGAGCCACCCTAAGTAGTATTCGAGTGGCCGGCTCTCTAGATGCCCTGATAATTGCATTATGCTTTCTTCATTTGCTTGTGCGGTATCTTTAGAACTTTTTATACCCCTTTACCTGGAAGTGACCTTGGCCACGTTCCTGGTGCCAAGCCTGAATTGGAGGTGTTAAAAGGTCATCTCAGACTCCCATTCAGTGCATGGTTATTCATATGGAGACTACAGCATTATTGTTCCTGGCTTGTTTCCCTGATTTTGATCCTAGCAAAGTTTCCAGATTACACTAACTATCTGACCTTTCTAATCAGATTCACTACCTGAGGACTGATTCACTGGCTTATGAAATTTGGAAATGTGCCCTGACTTCCACACCTGCCTTATCCTTATGCTGAGATGCTTGGTTTTGGACTGCATTTGTGGCTCTGACTTCTGGCTAGTACACGGCTTACCTTTCTTCTACACTGACTGATAATTGCTACTCATTCTCTGCATCTTTGGTTTCAGATGAAATATCAGGTAATCCTTTAATTACCTAATAGTAAATCAATTTTAATTCAGTTTTCCATATATCTAAAAAAAGTTTAACAGGTTTGCAGGGCCCCACTATAAATTTGTGGGTCCCTTACTAAAGCATTGATTGGGGCCCCCAAAACACAGAAATACACACAGAAACTCACACAGACAGACGCATACACACAGACACAATTAAACACACATGCACACACAGACACACTCTCTCACACATAGACACACTCTCACAAGCACATAAATACTCTCACACTCATAGACAAACTCACACACACAGACACCCACACGAACACACTCTCTCACACGGAGACAAACACACAAACTCACATAAAAACACACACAGTTACATTATCACACATACATAGACACACTCTCAAAGAAACACTCACACACAGACAGTCACACACACAGACACACTCTGTCAGACAGGCAGCTGCACTCTCAAATACACAGACACATTCTCACACACACACAGACAATTATCCTGGTCAAACCATCAAACTCATATGTAAGCATAGATTTATAAACTTATTATGATTTCAATCTTTGTTAACACAACAAGCAAAAATACACACACACACGCACACAAACACATATATATATACATATACACACACACACACATATATATATATATATAAATCCACACATACGCACACATCTTTTTATCTGTCTGTCTATTATTGTATACATAAATACACACAGAACTATATATATATATATATATATATATATATATATATATATATATATTTATGTGTGTATGTGTATATTTATATATATATATATATATATATATATACAGTATATATATATATATATATATATATATATATATATTTATTTATATACTATACACTAGTGTCCAAAAGTTTTTGTTGTCACTTAGAAATATCCTTGTTTTTAAAAGAAAAGCAATTTTTTGTCTAGTAAAATAACATCAATTTGATCAGAAATACAATGTAGACATTGATAATGTTGTAAATGAGTTTTGTAGCTGGAAATGGCTGATTTTAATGGAATATAAACATAGGTGTACAGAGGCCCATTTTCAGCAACCATCTGTCTTGTGTTATAATGGCACATTGTCTTTGCTAATCCAAGTTTATCATTTAAAAAGGCTTATTGATCACTAGGAAACCCTTTAGCAATTATGTTAGCACAGTTGAAAACTGTTGTGCTGATTATAGAAGCAATAAAATATGTCCTTCATTAGACTGGTTGAGTATTTGGAGCATCAGCAATTGTGGGTTTGATTACAGGCTCAAGATGGCCAGAAACTTTTTGTTCATAGAAATTAAGGCTATTCCCTGTAAGAAATTGCAATGGAACTAAAGGTGTTGTACAATGCTGTGTACAACTCCCATCACAGAACAGCACAAACTGGCTCTAACTAGAATAGAAAGTGGAGTGGGAGGCCCCGGTGCATAATGAGCAAGAGGACAAATACATTAGTGTCTAATTTAAGAAAAAGACGCCTCATAGGTCCTCAACTGGCAGCTTCATTAAATAGTACCTGCAAAACACCAGTCAGAGAGACAGAGGAAGTTTGGAAAAAAGTGTTATAGACAGACAAATTTGAGCTTGAAGAAGATTGGAAAAAACGTGTTATGGAAAGACAAATCTAAGTTTGAGGTGTTTGGATCACAAAGAAGTACATTCATGAAATACAGACAAAATGAAAAGTTGCTAGAGGAGAGCTTGGCACCATCTGTCAAGCATGGTGGAGGCAATGTGATAGTCTAGGGATGCTTTGGTGGTGGTAAAGTGGGAGAAAGGGTAAAAGGGACCTTGAACAATGAAGACTATCTAATTTTTATTCTTGAGAATAATTATCCCCTTAGAGAGTAAATACAATAATAAGAAGAAGAAGGACTTCCCCATTGATAGACTGTGGTCTTTCTTGTACCACTCAAAACATAGGTCAATGAAAGTGGGGAATAAGTTAAGGAAAAAGCAAAGAGGGGTTCACTCTTGGACCATGATGTTCTACCAATTAGTATGATGCAGGTTTATTGGTATAATGGATTTAATGAGTGTTAAAATACACGCCTAATATTGTAAGCACAGAAACCTAGTGTATACAGTAAAAATGATTCATAATAATAATAATAATATATAATATAATAATGAACGCTAGCACTAAGCAATTACACCTAAGAACTGAATATCTTTATCTTCAAACAAAACTGTAAAGCATATCTATGTATATATATATATATATATATATATATATATATATATATATATATATATATATATATAACACCTAGTGTATGATAACATTTAAGGAGGCCATAATAAAATTTCCACATCCAGGGTTAAATAGATGGGCTGATAAGCATAGGGATATGTATATAGCATACCTAGGGCTGTGAGGCAGGAAAGAAATAAAAAGACATAAGATGCAGATAGGGTAATAACACTAACTTGTTAGCAGTTCCTCTGATGTGAGGCTGATTTCCCCTCACATAAGAGGGTGACCCAATTACAGATCTTGTTGTGCAAAAAACGAGGTGCAATGCCAAAGTTCTTTTCACTGACACTGGTAGTCTGCATCTTAAAGAATTTCAAGTGATCCCAGGGAGAAAACGTTCCAGCATATTGGAATTTAGTGATAATGAGCCCCTGAATCTCATCCCCAGGGAAAGATTAGATATTTGAGTAATGCTCACCCCTTAAAAGTAGCTGCTTCTCTGTAAATTAAACCTGTCTCCTATTCTGATATATCATCAGATTTGTATAAATTATTTCCCCTCTGTCTTGGTGGCTGAATCATCAGCTTATTATACAGGGGGATTCTTTTGTTCAGACTATTTGGTTTGTGATCACTACAGATGCAAGTCTTTCAGGATAGGGGACCGTCTTGAGGTCTCAGAGAGCACAAGGGGTTTGGTCTCCTTGGGAGGTGAAGTTACCTATAAATGTTTTATAATTGTCAGAGCCCCTCATAGTTGGCCTCTGTTGAAAAGAAAGTCTTATATTCATTTTCAGACAGACAAGGTCACAGCAGTGGCTTATGTCAATCATTAAGGGGGAATTCACAGTCCCCTAGCAAGTGGAATTATCTTGGGTAGAAGTAAATTTTTGTCTAATTTCTGCTGTTCATATTCCCAGAGTGGACAACTGGGAAGCAAATTTTCGTAGTCCTTGCATTCAGGGGAGTGGTCTCTTTATCTGAATATGTTCAATCAGATAGCGGATCTTTGGGACCTCCCAGAGGAAGATTTGATTGCCTCTCGGTCGAATCACAAACTTCCCATGCATTATGCGAGAACCAGGGATCTCTAAACTTGATGGCTTGGAGTATGAATGGATAGTTATTAAAAAAAGAGGGCTCTCTGATTCTGTTATTTTAACTCTTATGCAAGTTTGTAAGCCTGTGACCAGAAATATTTATTATAAGGTTTGGACAACCTTTATTTCTTGGTGTTTGGATCATGGTTTTTTATGGCATTCTTTATGAATTCCTAGGATTTTGCAGTTTACCCAGCCAGTTCTTTCACAAGAAGATTCGCAATTTTCTAGACATTCATGGTTTGTTCAAGCTTATGCTAGAATTAAGCCTGTAGTTAAACCAGTTTTACCTCCTTGGAGTCTTAACTTGGTTGAAAAGATTTTGCAGGCTCCTCTCTTTGAGCCTATACATAAAGTGGATATTAAACTTCTTTCTTTTATTCCTTTTGACTATGTCTTCTGCTAGGAAAGATTCTGAGTTATTTGCTCTGTCATGTGATTCTTCTTATCTTATTTTTTGTCCGGATAAAGCAGTCCTTAGGAACAAAGTTTGCTCACTTTTCTGGTTCCAGGAAAGGGCAGCAAGTTTATGCCATTTCTTTGGCTTTTTGGTTGAAACTTAAGATCCATAAGGCTTACTTGGAGGCAGTTCAGACTCCACCTAAATGGATTATTGCACATTCTACTAGATCAGTCACCATTTCTTTCAAGAATAAGGCCTCAGTTCACCAAATTTGCAAGCCATCTACTATGTCTCCTTTCCATACTTTTAATAAAAATTATTAAAATGAAGGAGCCATGTATAATGTTTGTGGTTTAAATGGTGCTTGGGCTCCTAAGGAAAAAATAACTTGCTTAAAGGGCACAATGCTGCTGGGCTTGCCCCCCACACTAGCACTCTGATGTAATAAAAAAAAAAAGGGTTCCAGCATGTTATAAAAAAAATCACTTGTGTTAGCGTGGCTCTGGGGACTGGGCCCTCTGTAATAGTGTGGCCTCCCTTTGAGAAGAAAGAGTACTTGTATAAAGGGCACTGTGATGCCGGGATTGCCCCCCCCCACTCTGATGTAGTGCGCTCTCCTATAATTAAATAAAAATGAAATAAAAACACGTCACCCTGATAGTGCTGTCTGGGGTCGGGCCCCACTTTCACACCTTGCCACTGATGGCAATGACCCCTTTCACCCCCTGATGGCGGCCCTTCAGCTTTATGACAACTTTTCTCCTGCCCACAGCACAGTCAAAATATAGGCCAAATTGTTAAGCATGTCTTAACTTTACTCAAAGGTTTTCTCTATTAGTAATTCTTGTTGTGACACTAATTACTGAAAAACATAGCTAAAAAATTAATGAAAATCTTATTAACTTAACCAAAAATGGGCCATCTCCAAAGCTTACATTCCTGCTTTTTAAATAAAGATAGAAAGAACATAGAAAAAATGCTAATAGAAGTAAATTAGAAAGTTGCTTAAAATTGCATGCTCTATCTGAATCATGAAAGAAAAAATTTGGGTTCAGTGTCCCTTTAAAGAAAACAAATTGGGTTTAGTATCCCTTTAAAATAAATTAAGATAATGTAATAATTGGCACCATTTTTGAAATCTCAGTTAATACACTTATTTTTAAATTAACAGAAATAATTTTTCCAGGTACATTTTTTACAGCATTTCTCTTATAATACATTTGTCTGTTTGTTTTTAAAATGTTGTCCTTATTTGTCTCCTTTCTATAGTTCAAATGTGAAAACAATATCTTTATGGGGAATGCTCGGCAATAAAATAATTGGTTGAAAGGAACATTATATAGATAATTTGATGGCAAACTATGATACACTTGAGACTAAATTTGTACATCAAAAGTTAATTGTACTCAAGCAAGGGAATGTCTGTACGCAATACAACATATATGTTTTTTAAGAAGTCATGTTAAAAGCCATTTTATTTCTGTAACCATTTTTCAACATCCTCATACAAAAGAAAAAGAAACAATAAAACTGTGCACATCAAATGCTATTGATTATGTAAAATATAATATAAAAATAATTGTTAAATGAATTATATTGGAATTGAACATTTTAATTGTTTAATATAAATAAATGCAGAATATATAGTTTAAATAATCTAAATATCATATTTAATCTTGTCATCATTAGTATTATCTTGAACTTTAATGATTAAACGGACAGTAAACATGTTATTGTTGCAATGATTAAAGGGACATTAAACTAAAAAATGTATTTCATGATTTATATGGAGAACAATAATTTACTTCTACTATAATTTTCTTCATTCTTTAGATATCCTTTGATGAAGAAATAACAGTGCACACAAGTGAGCAAATCACCCGTGGCATCTATGTGCAGCCACCAATCTGCAGCTACTTAGCCTATAGATATTATTATTTATAAAATATTTTACCAGGAAGGATACATTGAGATTTCTCTCATTTTCAAGTATGTCCTGGGTCCACAAAACATTGCATTGATACAAAAGGGTACAATAAAATACAAAAACAATAGTAATACACAGTATATGCAAAATTTAACATAGAACAGGTAGGAAATACATAATCAACCATGACAGGTGTATTTTGTTTTGAGATATGTAGAGAGGGATCTCTTAAAGGACTTTAGGCTTGGGGAAGGTTTGAAAGTGTGCGGGAGGTCATTCCATAATTGTGGTGCTCTATAGGAGGCAAACTAAATAATGTGCTGGTACTGGATTGGAGATTATAGGAGGTGGGAACAGCTAGTTTAGTTCTTTTAGCATGTCACAATGGTGGGTCCTGTAGTTACATTGTAGCACAAAGCAGTAGAAAGAGTTATACAATGTATTAAGTTTATTAAGGTGAGTTTGCGGTGCAGGTGCATATACTACATCCCCATAATCCATGATTGGCATCAGCATTTGCTGTACAATCTTTTCCTTTACTGTAAAGCTGAGGCAGGATTTGTTTCTGTACAGGGCACCTAGTTTTGGATAGAGTTTAAATGCAAGTTTTTCTATGTGGAGGCCAAAAGATAGATTGGGGTCTAATAACATACCCAAGTATTTGAAAGAGTGGACTGCCGTCAGTGTGCAATTTGATTTTGTTTTTATGCGTAGATGGGAATTTTGTAGTTTGTGTAATTTAGGTACCGTTTAAAAGATAATTGTTTGTTTTTTGAGACCCACTTTTCTACCTCTGTGAACTGGTCTTGGAGCACTGTTTCAAGCTGCTGCAGATCGGATTTGCTTGCATAGATTACTGTGTCGTCTGCGTACATGTGTACAGTTGAGGATTTGCAGACATTTGGCAGATCATTTATAAATAATGTAAATAGCAGGGGGCCGAAAATGGAACCTTGGGGAACACCGCACATAACTGGGAGAGGGAGGGAGTCGCTGTCAGAAATGGAGACATATTGTGATCGATCCGATACATATGATCGAAACCAGGTTAGCGGACGATCACCAATACCTGAGTTTTTTAGTTTGAGCAGTAGTATATCGTGGTCTACTGTGTCAAAGGTCTTATGCTTTTCAACAAATGATATCAAGAGTATGAAGCAAATTAGATAATAGAAGCAAATTGAAATGCTGTTTAAAATTGCATACTCTTTCTAAATCATGAGAGAAAAAAATGAGTTTCATGTCCCTTTAAGGGCATTTTTGTAACCTTATTGCTTCACCTTTTAATGGTGTAAGTTCAATTTCTTAAACGGATTCTTTTTAATTTTTCAAGATATGGGTAGTACATCCAATCAGATACAGTGCCACCAGCCCAAAAGACTAAACACTGCTCTGCATACTGCCAATGGACCATAGCTATAAAACTTCCCTTAATGATATATTTCACAAGCTATGCTAGTAGGCATTATTTTTCTTTTAAATAATTAGAAAAAGAAAACGCATTTTCTCATCTATATAATGCAGATACAATAGTGTTGGTTTTTATTATTATTTTTATTTATTTTTTATTAAGAATCCAAGGCCTAGATTTGGAGTTTGGCGTTAGCCGTGAAAACCAGCGTTAGAGGCTCCTAACGCTGGTTTTAGGCTAACTCCGGTATTTGGAGTCACTCAAAAAAGGGTCTAACGCTCACTTTTCAGCCGCGACTTTTCCATACCGCAGATCCCCTTACGTAAATTGCGTATCCTATCTTTTCAATGGGATTTTTCTAACTCCGGTATTTAGAGTCATGTCTGAAGTGAGCGTTAGACATCTAACGACAAAACTCCAGCCGCAGGAAAAAAGTCAGTAGTTAAGAGCTTTCTGGGCTAACGCCGGTTCATAAAGCTCTTAACTACTGTACTCTAAAGTACACTAACACCCATAAACTACCTATGTACCCCTAAACCGAGGTCCCCCAACATCGCCGCCACTCGATTAAATTTTTTTAACCCCTAATCTGCCGACCGCCACCTACTTTATACTTATGTACCCCTAATCTGCTGCCCCTAACACCGCCGCCAGCTACCTACAATAATTAACCCCTAATCTGCCGACCGCAAAGTGCCGCCACCTACATTATAGCTATGTACCCCTAATCTGCTGCCCCTAACACCGCCGACCCCTATATTATATTTATTAACCCCTAATCTGCCCCCCTCAATGTCGCCCCCACCTGCCTACACTTATTAACCCCTAATCTGCCGAGCGGACCGCACCGCTACTATAATAAAGTTATTAACCCCTAATCCGCCTCACTAACCCTATAATAAATAGTATTAACCCCTAATCTGCCCTCCCTAACATCGCCGACACCTAACTTCAATTATTAACCCCTAATCTGCCGACCGGAGCTCACCGCTATTCTAATAAATGTATTAACCCCTAAAGCTAAGTCTAACCCTAACACTAACACCCCCCTAAGTTAAATATAATTTTAATCTAACGAAATTAATTAACTCTTATTAAATAAAGTATTCCTATTTAAAGCTAAATACTTACCTGTTAAATAAATCCTAATATAGCTACAATATAAATTATAATTACATTGTAGCTATTTTAGGATTAATATTTATTTTACAGACAACTTTGTAATTATTTTAACCAGGTACAATAGCTATTAAATAGTTAAGAACTATTTAATAGTTACCTAGTTAAAATAATTACAAAATTACCTGTAAAATAAATCCTAACCTAAGTTACAATTAAACCTAACACTATACTATCATTAAATTAATTAAATAAAATACCTACAATTACCTACAATTAAACCTAACACTACACTATCAATACATTAATTAAATACAATATCTACAAATAACTACAATGAAATAAACTAAATAAAGTACAAAAAATAAAAAAATATTTACAAACATAAGAAAAATATTACAACAATTTTAAACTAATTACACCTACTCTAAGCCCCCTAATAAAATAAAAAAGCCCCCCAAAATAAAAAATGCCCTACCCTATTCTAAATTACTAAAGTTCAAAGCTCTTTTACCTTACCAGCCCTGAACAGGGCCCTTTGCGGGGCATGCCCCAAGAAGTTCAGCTCTTTTGCCTGTAAAAAAAAACATACAATACCCCCCCCCAACATTACAACCCACCACCCACATACCCCTAATCTAACCCAAACCCCCCTTAAATAAACCTAACACTAAGCCCCTGAAGATCATCCTACCTTGTCTTCACCTCACCAGGTATCACCGATCCGTCCTGGCTCCAAAATCTTCATCCAACCCAAGCGGGGGCTGGCGATCCATCATCCGGTGGCTGAAGAGGTCCAGAAGAGGCTCCAAAGTCTTCATCCTATCCGGGAAGAAGAGGCGATCCGGACCGGCAACCATCTTGATCCAAGCAGCATCTTATATCTTCATCCGATGACGACCGGCTCCATCCTGAAGACCTCCACCGCGGACCCATCTTCTTCCGGCGACGTCCAACTGAAGAATGACGGTTCCTTTAAGGGACGTCATCCAAGATGGCGTCCCTCGAATTCCGATTGGCTGATAGGATTCTATCAGCCAATCGGAATTAAGGTAGGAATATTCTGATTGGCTGATTCCATCAGCCAATCAGAATATTCCTACCTTAATTCCGATTGGCTGATAGAATCCTATCAGCCAATCGGAATTCAAGGGACGCCATCTTGGATGACGTCATTTAAAGGAACCGTCATTCGTCGTTCAGTCGTCGGCCAGGATGGATGTTCCGCGTCGGAGGTCTTCAGGATCCTGCCGCTCCGCTCCGGATGGATGACAATAGAAGATCCCGCTTGGATGAAGACTTCAATCGGATGGAAGACCTATTCTGCCCCGCTTGGATGAAGACTTCAGCCGGATCATAGACCTCTTCAGCTCCCGCTTGGATGATGACTTCAGCCGGATCATGGACCTCTTCAGCCCCCCGCTTGGGCTTGGATCAGGACATCGGAGGAGCTCTTCTGGACCGATCGGTGAACCTGGTATGGTGAAGATAAGGTAGGAAGATCTTCAGGGGCTTAGTGTTAGGTTTATTTAAGGGGGTTTGGGTTAGATTAGGGGTATGTGGGTGGTGGGTTGTAATGTTGGGGGGGGTATTGTATGTTTT
Organism: Bombina bombina; assembly: GCF_027579735.1. Classification (NCBI taxonomy): domain Eukaryota; kingdom Metazoa; phylum Chordata; class Amphibia; order Anura; family Bombinatoridae; genus Bombina; species Bombina bombina. Next base: position 311,296,703 of record NC_069502.1, on the reverse strand, counting down.
TTTTTACAGGCAAAAGAGCTGAACTTCTTGGGGCATGCCCCGCAAAGGGCCCTGTTCAGGGCTGGTAAGGTAAAAGAGCTTTGAACTTTAGTAATTTAGAATAGGGTAGGGCATTTTTTTATTTTGGGGGGCTTTGTTATTTTATTAGGGGGCTTAGAGTAGGTGTAATTAGTTTAAAATTGTTGTAATATTTTTCTTATGTTTGTAAATATTTTTTTATTTTTTGTAACTTAGTTCTTTTTTATTTTTTGTAGTTATTTGTAGGAATTGTATTTAATTTATTTATTGATAGTGTAGTGTTAGGTTTAATTGTAGGTAATTGTAGGTATTTTATTTAATTAATTTAATCATAGTATAGTGTTAGGTTTAATTGTAACTTAGGTTAGGATTTATTTTACAGGTAATTTTGTAATTATTTTAACTAGGTAACTATTAAATAGTTCTTAACTATTTAATAGCTATTGTACCTTGTTAAAATAATTACAAAGTTGCCTGTAAAATAAATATTAATCCTAAAATAGCTACAATGTAATTATAATTTATATTGTAGCTATATTAGGATTTATTTTACAGGTAAGTATTTAGCTTTAAATAGGAATACTTTATTTAATAAGAGTTAATTAATTTCGTTAGATTAAAATTATATTTAAGTTAGGGGGGTGTTAGTGTTAGTGTTAGACTTATCTTTAGGGGTTAATACATTTATTAGAATAGCGGTGAGCTCCGGTCGGCAGATTAGGGGTTAATAATTGAAGTTAGGTGTCGGCGATGTTAGGGAGGGCAGATTAGGGGTTAATACTATTTATTATAGGGTTAGTGAGGCGGATTAGGGGTTAATAACTTTATTATAGTAGCGGTGCAGTCCGCTCGGCAGATTAGGGGTTAATAAGTGTAGGCAGGTGGAGGCGACGTTGTGGGGGGCAGATTAGGGGTTAATAAATATAATATAGGGGTCGGCGGTGTTAGGGGCTGCAGATTAGGGGTACATAAGGATAATGTAAGTAGGGGCGGTTTACGGAGCGGCAGATTAGGGGTTAAAAATAATATGTAGGGGTCAGCGATAGCGGGGGCGGCAGATTAGGGGTTAATAAGTGTAAGGTTAGGGGTGTTTAGACTCGGGGTACATGTTAGAGTGTTAGGTGCAGACGTAGGAAGTGTTTCCGCATAGCAAACAATGGGGCTGCGTTAGGAGCTGAACGCAGCTTTTTTGCAGGTGTTAGGTTTTTTTTCAGCTCAAACAGCCCCATTGTTTTCTATGGGAGAATCGTGCACAAGCACGTTTTTGAGGCTGGCCGCTTGCGTAAGCAACTCTGGTATCGAGAGTTGAAGCTGCGTTAAAAATGCTCTACGCTCCTTTTTTGGAGCCTAACGCAGCCTTTATGTGGACTCTCAATACCAGAGTTATTTTTATGGTGCGGCCAGAAAAAAGCCGGCGTTAGATTTTCGGGTCGTTACCGACAAAACTCCAAATCTAGCCGCAAGAGTATAACACAATTTTCAGTGCAGTTTCATATTCAATTCTACATGTTTAGTTAACAGGTATTTTGTTTTACAGTTTGGATTCCTATCTTAACATTTGCAAAAATAAACATTTATAATAACAGTAATCTCTATGTCTCATTTATTTCTATAAGGCTATGATATAAACCATCTGTTCATCTGTGTCCTATGTAAGATTTTGTGTTGCTTCTTCGTATCTAGACTAATTTACACCATAAATCTGATTTAATTGAATCCTACCATTTTGTATATTCAAGAGTGTGTTTGAATGTGTCAGTGTATTTATTTATTAAGAGGCATTATTAAGGTTACTGGGTAGGTTTCTTAAGTATTGTTCCCAGGCTATCTGTGATTCAATAAACAGATCTCTTGTAAGAGCTGTATTCTTCTAGTTTGATATGTTGTATGATAGTAGGCCTAGCGCTAGTGGTTACACCTGTGGCTCTCTTCAGTGGGTCTCCTAGTAGACCTAGTGAATAACAATCTGAAATTTAAGTGAAGTGAGCGCCTAAATGAAAGGCTAAGGTGACGTGGTGGAATACAGATAGTGGTGTTTATTCGGAATACATTAAATCCAGATAAAACTTACATTTAAAATGACAATAAAAAATGATAAAATCATGGATCCATGAGTTAACGAATTTACAAGATTATAAAACACATTCGGCTAGATTACGAGTTGTGCGTTAAGGTAAAAAAGCAGCGTCGTTTTTCCTAATGCTGCTTTTTTACGCCCGCTGCTATTACGAGTCTTGCAGGTTTAGGGGCACCGCACACTTCTTTGGCCTTACCGCAAAACGACTTACGTAAACTTCGTATAGTCTTTTTTTATGGGACTTCCATAGCGCCGGTATTATGAGTCTGTCCTGGGAGGCCAAAATGTGAGCGGTACACCCTCTACCTCCAAGATCCCTAACGCATTCTAAAGTCAGTAGTTAAGAGTTTTATGGTACAACGCCGTAGCATAAAACTCATAACTAAAGTGCTAAAAAGTACACTAACACCCATAAACTACCTATTAACCTCTAAACCGAGGCCCTCCCACATCGCAAATACTAAAATACATTTTTTAACCCCTAATCTGCCGCTCCGGACATCGCCGCCACTATAATAAACATATTAACCCCTAAACCGCCACACTCCCACCTCGCAAACACTAGTTAAATAATATTAACAGTGGAGGATAAATAGGAGCGCCTAGGGCTTAGGTATGAACAGGAATCACACTTTGATTAAAAATACATTAATTTATTACACCATCTCAATATAAACAAAAATATTAAAATATAAAAATGAATACGAACATTGATTGGAACAAGTTATTTGGACCCTTGTTAGAGGATCTTAGTTTAATTGAATCAGTTTCTCTTCTGGTTGTGACAGATATAGAGATTAAAACAGATGCTGTGCTTAATCACAATAAGAAATCAAAACATACTGTGCTTGATCACAATAGTAAATTAACTTAGCTTAGTTACACGACATATAGTACATATAATGTGACAAGATAGTGAATCAGTGATTGTAGTGCTGACGTGGATAACTGTGATCAAAAAATATGGTACCAAACAAAAAGTGGTGGAAAAATTCCAAAAATATTCAATTAGTCAGAAAATCGAAAAAATGAAAAAATCAAAGGATGAAAAAATGAAAAAATGAAAAAATAAATAAAAGGCAAAACCGGTTTGTCAAAAAAGTGAATTAGAATAGTGTTTTTGCTTAAAAAGCTACGTGATAAATTATGTCACAATGGTGGAAGTGATTCTAATCAATTCTACAATCGACCATAATACAGACTCCTAATAAGAAAAGAATCTCATATAGTAAGCTATAATATTGGCCCAAAAGACAAATCAAAAGGCCAAAAAACAATGTAGTGGCTATATTCTTGTTTCCAATATAGGCTAAACGAAATGCAATGTCTTGAGAACGGCTCCGCTGCAGGGCCGAAACGCGTAGAGATTTGTGAGGCTTCATTAGTACCAGGACATTTGGCTTTTGGGGTAAGTTTGATTACCATTAGACTTTATCCTATAGGCCCTTTATGTGAGGATTTTTTCTGTTTTTGTTTTCAGGTCCATGCTGTAAAGACTAGGATTCTGGATCAGGACAGCCCCTAAGGATATTGTTTTTAATCTCTTCCACAGTATCCCCAATCTGGATTATTTCCAAATGGATTAATCTCTTGGACTTTTTATATAATCTGTATTTTCTAATATTTTGTGTATTTTAAATTGTTTTTTAGTAAATCATTGACATATTTGTAAGTTATTTCCAGCAACATTGCATTTCGTTTAGCCTATATTGGAAACAAGAATATAGCCACTACATTGTTTTTTGGCCTTTTGATTTGTCTTTTGGGCAAATATTATAGCTTACTATATGAGATTCTTTTCTTATTAGGAGTCTGTATTATGGTCGATTGTAGAATTGATAAGAATCACTTTTACCATTGTGACATAATTTATCACGTAGCTTTTTAAGCAAAAACACTATTCTAATTCACTTTTTTGACAAACCGGTTTTGCCTTTTATTTATTTTTTCATTTTTTCATTTTTTCATCCTTTGATTTTTTGATTTTTTCGATTTTCTGACTAATTGAATATTTTTGGAATTTTTCCACCACTTTTTGTTTGGTACCATATTTTTTGATCACAGTTATCCACGTCAGCACTATAATCACTGATTCACTATCTTGTCACATTATATGTACTATATGTCGTGTAACTAAGCTAAGTTAATTTACTATTGTGATCAAGCACAGTATGTTTTGATTTCTTATTGTGATTAAGCACAGCATCTGTTTTAATCTCTATATCTGTCACAACCAGAAGAGAAACTGATTCAATTAAGCTAAGATCCTCTAACAAGGGTCCAAATAACTTGTTCCAATCAATGTTCGTATTCATTTTTATATTTTAATATTTTTGTTTATATTGAGATGGTGTAATAAATTAATGTATTTTTAATCAAAATGTGATTCCTGTTCATACCTAAGCCCTAGGCGCTCCTATTTATCCTCCACTGCTATAACTCCTAGACCTAATAGGGGGTCTTCCTAATAGTGTAGCCGGTATTAAGTCTTAGGCGCTGTCCGCCCTCCCATCTATATCCAGTTATTGTCCTTAAATAATATTAACCCCTAATCTGCTATCCCTAACACCGCCGCCATCTACCTAAATTTATTAACCCCTAATCTGCTGTCCCCAACGTCGCCGCCACTATATTAAATGTATTATCCCCTAAATCTAAGTCTAACCCTAAGCCTAACACCCCCTAAATTAAATATAATTTAAATAAATCTAATGAAAATTACTGTAATTAACTAAATTATTCCTATTTAAAACTGAATACTTACCTATAAAATAAACCCTAAGCTAGCTACAATATAATTAATAATTACATTGTAGCTAGCTTAGGGTTTATTTTTATTTTACAGGCAACTTTGTATTTATTTTAACTAGGTACAATAGTTATTAAATAGTTATTACTATTTAATAACTACCTAGCTAAAATAAATACAAATTGACCTGTAAAATAAAACCTAACCTAAGTTACACTAACACCTAACACTACACTACAATTAAATAAATTAACTAAATTAAAAACAATTGAATAAATTAAATTAAATTATCTAAATCCCCCAAAAAAACAAAACACTAAATTACAGAAAAAAAAAACAAATTACAGATCTTTAAACTAATTACACCTAATCTAATAGCCCTATCAAAATAAAAAAAGCCCCCCCAAAATAAAAAAACCCTAGCCTAAACTAAACTATCAATAGCCCTTAAAAGGGCCTTTTGCGGGGCATTGCCCCAAAGTAATCAGCTCTTTTACCTGTAAAAAAATAATACAAACAACCCCCCAACAGTAAAACCCACCACCCACACAACCAACCCCCCAAATAAAATACTAACTAAAAAAACCTATGCTCCCCATTGCCCTGAAAAGGCAATCGACTTACTGTTCTGAAGACCGGACATCCATCCTCAAGGAAGCGGCAGAAGTCTTCATCCAACCGGGCCGAAGTCCTCAACGAAGCCGGGAGAAGTCTTCATCTGACCCGGGCGAAGTGGTCCTCCAGATGGGCAGAATTCTTCATCCAGACGGCATCTTCTATCTTCATCCATCCGACGCGGAGCGGGTCCATCTTCAAGACATCCGACGCGGAGCATCCTCTTCATCCGGAGACTTCTTACTGAATGAAGGTACCTTTAAGTGACGTCATCTAAGATGGCGTCCCTTAGATTCCGATTGGCTGATTGGAACTGCCAATAGAATGCGAGCTCAATCCTATTGGCTGATTGGATCAGCCAATAGGATTGAACTTTAATCCTATTGGCTGATTGCATCAGCCAATAGGATTTTTTCTACCTTAATTCCGATTGGCTGATAGAATTCTATCAGCCAATAGGAATCTAAGGGAAGCCATCTTGGATGACGTCACTTAAAGGTACCTTCATTCAGTAAGAAGACTCCGGATGAAGAGGATGCTCCACGTCAGATGTCTTGAAGATGGACCCGCTCCGCGTCGGATGGATGAAGATAAAAGATGCTGTCTGGATGAAGACTTCTGCCCGTCTGGAGGACCACTTCGCCCGGCTTGGATGAAGACTTCTCCCAGCTTCGTTGAGGACTTTGGCCCGGTTGGATGAAGACTTCTGCCGCTTCCTTGAGGATGAATGTCCGGTCTTCAGAACAGTAAGTCGATCTTCAGGGGGTTAGTGTTAGGATTTTTTAAGGGTGTATTGGGTGGGTTTTATTTTTAGGTTAGGGTTTGGCCTGCAATAGAGCTAACTGCCCTTTTAAGGGCAATGCCCATCCAAATGCCCTTTTCAGGGCAATGGGGAGCTTAGGTTATTTTAGTTAGTTTTTTATTTGGGGGATTGGTTGTGTGGGTGGTGGGTTTTACTGTTGGGGCGGTTGTTTGTATTTTTTTTTTACAGGTAAAACTGCTGATTACTTTGGGACAATGCCCCGCAAAAGGCCCTTTTAAGTGCTATTGATAGTTTAGTTTAGGCTAGGGTTTTTTTTTTTATTTTGGGGGGGCTTTTTTTTATTTTGATAGGGCTATTAGATTAGGTGTAATTAGTTTAAAGATCTGTAATTTGTTTTTTATTTTCTGTAATTTAGTGGGGGGGTTTTGTGACTTAGCTAATTTAATTTAATTTATTTAATTGTTTTTAATTTAGTTAATTTATTTAATTGTAGTGTAGTGTTAGGTATTAGTGTAACTTAGGTTAGGTTTTATTTTACAGGTACTTTTGTATTTATTTTAGCTAGGTAGTTATTAAATAGTTAATAACTATTTAGTAACTATTCTACCTAGTTAAAATAAATACAAACTTGCCTGTAAAATAAAAAAAAACCTAAGCTAGCTACAATTTAACTATTAGTTATATTGTAGCTAGCTTATGGTTTATTTTACAAGTAAGTATTTAGTTTTAAATAGGAATTATTTAGGTAATAATATTAATTTTTATTTAGATTTATTGTAATTATATTTAAGTTAGGGGGTGTTAGGGTTAGGGATAGACTTAGGTTTAGGGGTTAATACATTTAGTATAGTGGCGGCAACGTTGGGGGCGGCAGATTAGGGGTTAATAAATGTAGGTAGGTGGTGGCGATGTTAGGGATGGCAGATTAGGGGTTAATAATATTGAACTAATGTTTGTGAGGCGGGAGTGCGGTGGTTTAGGGTTAAATATGTTTATTATAGTGGCGGCGATGTCCGGAGCGGTAGATTAGGGGTTAAAAAATATAATGTAGGTGGCGACGATTTGGGGCGGCAGATTAGGGGTTAATAAGTGTAAGATTAGGTGTGTTTAGACTCGGGGTTTATGTTAGGGTGTTAGGTGTAAACATACATTTTATTTCCCCATAGGAATCAATGGGGCTGCGTTACTGAGCTTTACGCTGCTTTTTGGCAGGTGTTAGACCTTTTTCTCAGCCGGCTCTCCCCATTGATGTCTATGGGGAAATCGTGCACGAGCACATACGACCAGCTCACCTCTGACTTAAGCAGTGCTGGTATTGGAGTGCGGTAAGGAGCACAATTTTGCTCCACACTCACTTCTTGCCTTTTAACGCCGGGTTTGTAAAAACCTGTAATACCAGCGCTGCAGGTAAGTGAGTGGTGAGAAAAAACTGCTTGTTAGCACCGCATAGCTTCTAATGCAAAAGTCGTAATCTGGCCGATTGTTATAAACAGCACATATAAGATGAACATATATGTAAGAAAAATAAAAAAATTGTGTTGGTGTACTCTCCTGGGGAACGGCCCTTATTGGTATTACCGTTGAATGTGCTTATATTATGAGATCTCACTTGAAATAGTGATTAACAGAAATGTAGTGTCCCAAATGGTGTGTCCTTGAAATCCAAAAGTGTCTGAATGAATTTATTGTGAAGATCCAGTGCTTAATGTGAAAAATATCCAAAATCCAATGAAGGCAGAACGGAAAGGTCAGATGATGAGAAAAAGAAAAAAAATTAAATGGTGGGCTTTGGTGATGAATCGGACCTCCTTTCGGCGTTGTATAGTTTGTGGGCTAAGATCTTGGTATATCTGGATATTATGTCCTTGAAACGATATGGATTGTCTTGTTCTAGCAGCTTGCCAAATTTCTTCTTTAGTGGTATATTTTAGGAAACGTAGGATAACATCCCTTGGAGGAGCAGGTGGCTTTGGAAGTGGTCTTAGAGCACTGTGTATTCTCTCTATGTCTTCATTATTGATGTGGTGTGTGCGAGGAGATATGTGTTGGAAAATATCTTTCACATAGGTTTTAATCTGGTCTTGTGGTCTATCTTCAGGGATTCCCCGGATTCTGAGATTATTTCTCCTCCCCCTGTTGTCCAGATCTTCTATTTTATCTTGCAGGGTTTGTAGCATTGAATTTTAAATTGATATTTGATGCATATTTGAACTCACTAGGTTGTTCAAGTTATCTTATCCATCTTCTTCTAGATAGTCGATTCTGGACCCCATTTCATTAAGGTCTTTCTTAAGAGGGGGTAAGGGGGGGTTCCAGCGGGCCTTAAAAGACTGGTCGGGCCACCATCAGTCCAGTTAAGTCTGAGGAACTACGCAGGGACCTGGCGTCCAGCTGGTCTACTGGTATTTCCAACCCGCCTATATTCATCCCATATAAACCAAATAGAGCAATAGAAGTCATAACGACCCTCAACTCTCAGCGCATATTCTTCCATTTTTTGGATATAGTCTAGGGACTCCAGAACTGGGGCTAGCGTGAAAGGAGTGTGTTTTGTCCACTGCCTGGCTTTAACAAGTTTTGCCGTCAGGAGAATAATTACACATAGTAGTCGGGATGGTTTTGGTAGGTCCTGCAGTCCAAGGTGGAAGAGCGCCCTATCCCCTGTGAGATTGTCAGTCAGACCTAACTGCTGGAGTAAGTCCACTACCTGAGTCCAAAAGTGTCCTAGTCTGGGGCATTCCCACCAAATATGTAGGTGTGTACCGCGTTGTGTGCAGCCCCTCCAGCAGTCCGCCGACCGGGAGGGGTATATTCTATGCAACCTGGTCGGGACCCAATGCCACCTGAGTAGGATTTTAAGATATAATTCAAACAAGTTAGAGCACCAAGCCTCTGCATGGACATCCTGGAGAGCGCGCTGCCAGTTCCCATCTGGGGCCACCACCCCCAAGTCTCTCTCCCAATCCTCCGTAGACTGAGTTTTTGTGAAGCGGGGGGAGTCAAGCAGAGTTCTGTAATGGAACGATAGGGAACCAAGTAAAGATCTGCCCGTCAACCATCTCCTCTCCCACTTGGTGAGGACTCGCATGCGCGATTTCTGAAATCCCCAAGACAGAAGGAGTGAAACCAGACGAAGGTATTCAAACTGTAACTTTCTAGGGAAGTTGTCCGTTGGGTAGGTGTGGGGCGGGATAGCTAATACCTCACCTCTATACAGATCCGACAGTAGTCTGATCTCTAAGGCCTCCCATTTCTTGGGGTGGGAGTCAGGGAGGCAATGTAGTAAAGCCTTAATGGAGTGTATTGGGGAGGGATGTGGTGCGACCGAGTCAAGGGATCTCAGTTCCCTCCAAAGTCTCAGGCAGGACTTAATTATGCGACTGTGGATTCCGTTTAGGATCTCAGCATGGTTCAGAATCCAGATAAGATCGACCAGGTCCACTCCAGCAGGCAACGAACCCTGTTCTATCTGGAACCAGCCGGAGGAGCAATCCCTAACCCCCAAGCAGATATATGTGAGAGCATAGCTGCTTTGTAGTAAAGTGAGATATTCGGCACAGAGATGCCCCCGCATCTTTTTGGTTTTTGTAATTGGGTCAGCGGAAGCCTCGCGTGACGTCCCCTCCAAATGTACTTCATAAAAACAGACTGGAAATGGTTGAGAAGATATGCTGGGACTGAAACCGGGAGGCACCTGAAGAAGTAAATCAGTTTTGGAAGCAAAAGCATCTTCACCGCCGTGACCCTACCCGACCATGACACCTCTGAGACCTTCCAGCCAGCAACCGTCTGCTGAAAATCCCTGAGAAGGGACCCATAGTTTGCGGCCACACTTCGTTTGGGGTCATGAGAGAGCATCACACCCAAGTGCCTTAGTCCTTCAGTGGACCATTTGAACGGGTAAGACCCTCTCAAGGTCTCCAATGTGGCCTCGGATAGGCCTATAGCGTAGGCTTCTGTCTTAGTATAATTAAGTTTATAGTATGTTAAATTAGCAAATTCAGCCAATATTTTAAATAGCTCAGGAAGCGATTCTTCCGGTTCAGCTAAGAATATCGTCAAGTCATTCGCAAACAATGCTAGGACCTGCGGGATATCGTAAAGTACTAGGGGCTGGACAGAGGGGGTCATCCGAAGCCTGGTCGCCAGAGGTTCCATCATCAGGGCAAAAAGAAGTGGTGACAGAGGGCACCCCTGCCTCGTGCCATTCTTTATCTTAAAAGCCCTGGATACAAATCCTAACCCTCTCACTCTAGCCGATGGGCCAGAGTAAAGAGCCATTACCGCCGTGATAAAGGTGGAAGGAAACCTGAAAGAACGCAAGACTTCAACCATGTACTCCCACCGGACCCTGTCGAATGCTTTTTCAGCATCTAACGACAGGGTAACCAGTGGGATTCCGAGCGCAGCCGCCTAAAAAAAAATGTTCTGTAGGCGTCTTGTATTATATGAGCCCTGACGACCAGGGGTAAATCCCACCTGGTCTGGATGGATCAATACTGGGAGGGTCCTATTTAGCCTCGAGGCCAGGATTTTTGCATATAATTTTACATCGCCATTTATGAGGGAAATTGGGCGGTAACTTTCACAGAATTCAGGATTCTTCCCGGGTTTGGGTATGGTTATAATCGATGCCTCTAAAAAATCTTGGGGGAACTTACCAGTGTCCATGGCCTCACCAAACACACGAGTAAGGATGGGGCACAATTGAGCCACAATTTTTTTATAAAATGTGGCATCAAAACCGTCTGGGTCTGGGGATTTGTGTGTCTTAAGGCTCTTAACCGTCATCTCAACCTTCTCCGCCGAGATAGGGGCAGTGAGAAGGTCCATCAGGTCCTCAGGAACCTGTGGTAGTTGGAGCTTATTAAGGAACTCGGGGATAGCGGACGCCGGTGCAAAGTGCGAACAGGGGTCTTCAGATATCTGGTATAAACAGCTGTAATAGTCAGCGAAGACGTCTCCTATGTCGCTTGGGGAGTAAAATTTTCTATTATCTCTTGTGATGAAAGCTATCTTGTTCAGCAAAGTTCTCTGCTGGAGTTTGTGAGCCAGGAGTCTATCCGCTCTGTCCCCCTTGTGGTAGTACCTCTGTTTCAAAAGATAAAGACCTCTCTGAACCCTCTCGAGCTCACAAGCCTCAATCTGTTTTTTGAGAGATTGGACTTTCCTTATCAGGGAGACCGATCTAGTCCCCCTAAGCTGTCTCCGGGAGATAGTGTAATCATGGTAAACTTGGGCTAAGTTAGCCCCTTTGAGTCTTCTGTATTCCGATGACTTTTGCATAAAGAGTCCGCGGAGATAGGCCTTGAGCGTCGCCCACAGAGTTAGTGCCAATACGGATCCAGTATCATTTATACTGAGGAACCCCTCTATCTCCCGTATCCAGAAAGGAACCAGAGCGTCCGCGAGGAGATACTCTGGCAAGCACCAGGAGCGTCCACCTTCCCCCGGGGGGGAAAAAGTGATATCTACAACCACTGCGTCATGATCTGACCATACACAAGGTATGATCCTAGCCGCCGTCACCGTCTGCATCGTCCACGAGTGGCAGAAGAAATAATCGAGCCTTGAGAAAGACTGGGAAGGAGGCGAGTAGCAGGTGTAGTCATCAACATCAGGGTGCAGGGCCCTCCAGGCATCATGGTAAGAATGCTGCAAAACAACATTTCTAAACAGATGAGAATAGTGCTCCTCCCCCCGAGAAGGAGGATTCCTTCTCTGTGATTTTCTATCCCTGATTGAGTCCCACACCAGGTTGCAATCTCCGCCTATAATAACATGCCCTTGCTTAAGTAAGCTCACCTTACTCAGTAAACGGTAAGGAAACGGGTCTGGTTGACATTAGGGGAATATAAGGCCACCAGTGTGGCCAGGATGTTGTCCAGACGACAGATGCATATAATTTATCGGCCTGAAGGGTCAGATTCAAGGTAGATAGGTTCATAGGAGATATGTCTACCAATTAAGACAGTAACTCCTCTAGCCTTTTTATAAAAGGTAGAGGACAGGCGAACCGGGAAATCCTTAGGTTGAAACATGGTGGCCCGAGACTCCGTCCAATGGGTCTCCTGTATATATGCTACATCTAAGCGCTGGGTTTTCAGGAACTTGAGAAGTAGGCTTAGTTTAGTAGGGGAATTAAGACCCCGAATTTTGAGGGTGCCAATTCTCATTGTAGATTGCAAGAGAGAGAGAGAGAAAAAAAAAAAAAAGGGGGGGGAGGTAAGGGAACAGGTCTAGATAGAGGGAACTGGGGAGATGGTACACACTGTAATTAAATAGGTTCTTCGGGCTGGGCAGAGGCTACTACACTCTGCCAAATAGAGAGTGTGGAGGATAGGCTAAACTATCCCTAACAGCACCAAAAACATCAGCCCCCAGGGGGGGGGGAAGAGGAGGGAGTGGAGGAGAGGTCAACTCTAAGGCTCCCCTCCACCACCGGTGTATAATGGACATACTCTAAACTTCTCACAGAAGAAGCTGCGGCCAGTGAAACTAAGGACTAGTGGAAAGGGAAGGGCAGGAGGGAAAGGGGAAATGGAAGAGGAGAAGGAGGTAAGAGGATAAAAGGGTAGTAGGGAGGGTGGGAGGATAGTGAATAAACCTATACTATATTTTCTCTCCCAGGACAAATAAGGGGTGTTGAAGTTCCAGAGGCTTCTAAGGAGCAGTGGCAAGCATCAGGCGACACCTTTAGGTCATATTAAATAGGCAAGTACAAAACATTTATATAGACATCTGCAAACAGCAATAAATAACAGTATTGAACGCTTTAAAAACAGTAGATAAGAGGTGTACCCAAGATGGGTGGGGAATCAGAGTACCTAGTGGGAAAAAAGGGAAGAGGAGGCAGACAGTAAGGAAGAGGGCAAGGGGATGAGACCAAAAGATCAGGAGGTGGGGAGGGGAAAGGAGGGGGGGAAGGAAGAGAAGAGGAGGCGGAGAGGAAGGAGGGAAGAGCGAGAGGAGGGGCAGAGGAGGTGAGGAGGGCCAGAGGAGTCAGAGGGCAGGAGAGAAAGAGAAAGGTGGGAGTGAGAGAGAAAGAAGAGAGGGGGAGAAGGGCGTCTGAAGGAAACATGACACAAATTGGAGACGCCACCGGAATTATGGTAGGTGGGGAGTGATGTGTGATGTGACAAATCAAAAGGCATTACAGTACATCTATACATTCTCAACACATTACATTAGACATAAGACAAATTCCCCCCCGACCCCCCCCCGAAGGAGAACCTCTCCATAAGCGTAGTCGCTACCTGCTAGAGTATCGAGAGACAGCCACAAAGGAGTAAAAATATCTAAGACATCTCTCCTTCTATTGCATGTTCCCGAGTGGGGAAAGAGGTCTAGTCTAGGAATAAGGGGGAAAAAAAAGGGGGAAGGAGACAAAGGAGAGTGAGACGGGAAGTTAGTGAGGGAAGTAGGGGAAGAATGAGAGTAGAGCAGAGGAAATGGTGATAGCGAAGAAGCGAGAGGGAGAAAGGCGGAGAGAGAGCAGGGGCAAAAGAGAGAGGGAGAGGAAGGGGAAAGGAAGAGGCGAAGAAGGGGGGAGTAGGGGCAAGGGGGGAGAGGGCGATAGGGATAGGGAAGGGTGGGGAGGGAGGTAGATATGAGGGGGAAGGTGGAAAGGAGGAAGGGTAGTAGTACTGAGGGAAAGGGGGAAGGGGAAAAGGGAGAAAGGGGGAGGGGGGTAAAGGGAGAGAGGGGGGAAGGGAAGGAAATGGTGAAGAAGGAGTTAGAAGGAGGAAGGAAATGAGGAGAGAGAGGGAATACAGTAGGGAAGAGAAGAAGGGATGGGAAAACAAAGGGCAAAAAGTGACCTTTAGTAACACCACCATATTAGAAAGTAACTCGGTATCCTGGATAGGACATTAAACAAACCTAACAGTATTCAATTTACTTATAGAAACATTAAACAATTAACATTTAACAAGAGGTTCATTCTTTGGTACGTTACCAGTTCCCTGGCAACGTCAAGGCACTTGATACAGTCTCAGTCCTCATAAAGAGCTGGCCAATGAGAGGTAGCCTACATCACGACTATCCGAAGCCATGTGTAGGTAGGAGATAGTCCTCTGCAAGTGATGAAGGAAATTGGATCACCGAACTGGATCTTGCCGAACTGGATCCTGCCTGCCTGGGTTCCAGGCCTGAGCCCCCGTTCTCAGAGGGGGCCCCGCTCTCTGTGGGCGGGGAGGGTCGCCATCCACATTTCCAGTAGGTAAATTCCAAGCTCTCAGCAGATCCTGAGCCTGCCGCGGAGTAAGGGCAGTGTGTTGAACGCCATCTTTGGTGATGATTAGCTTAGTAGGGTATCCCCATCTGTATCGGATTTGGTGCAATCGCAGGACTCTGGTGGATTCGTTGAAACTTATTCTTTGTTGGAGCGTAAAGGAGGACAGATCTGGATACAATGCAATGTCCTTGAATTGGTCTGGTAGTTGAGGTTGTCTCAGAGTCACTTTCAAAAGTCTGTCCTTGATTTTGAGTATAACTAACCCAGTTTGTATGGTCTACTAGTAGGTCTTCCTGTTTGCGTTCTATAATATCTGTTCGCTCGTTAACTGTGACAATGTCTTTCCTTAGGTCATCAAAGACTTCTCTAGTTTGTCGAATTTTTTCGCAAAGGACTGGCTTTGTTGCTCCAATAGCAATCAATGGTGATTACTTCGCTCTGCATACGGGAGGGTGGTGAGCTCCTCACACTAGCCCTTCCCTCTGATAAGGGAGGGGAAATAGATCTTTCATCATCCGAAATGTCCGGTATTGGGTCTCTGATGGGTTGGAAATGGTCCCGGACTGTGTGCTTTGAAGGATGAGGTCCCTTCGACTTCCTTTTGGCTTGTTGTGACATTGTAGAGTAGAGAGTTTAGCTGCAAATGGGCGGTACGTCAAAGGCTTTTTAGAAAAAGGGTCTCAGTTGGAAAGACCTGGCGGGCACAGCTGTTTCACACTGGTGGGGAGGGGTGCCGCAGGATTTAGCACTTCATGGTCAGGTTAATTATGCCAGATAATTAAGGAATGTCTCTAGCACAAGGTTGTTTCAGCAGTTGGCTGCAGGATGATCAGGCAGAGGGGTAGGTAGCAAATAGCTCTTGGAGGTAGTGTTCCTTATTAGGACATGTCTCTCCCAAGGGAAAATGCCACCACTGGGCTCAGCCGGGAAAGGGAAGGAGGATATGACCCGCTCTGGGATGAAGAGCGGGAAAGGAGGGGGAGAGACACTGTGGATCTGCACCCCCCTGCAGAGCTGATAAAAACAGAGGTCTTGGCTCCCAGGTCAGGTCAGGTCAGGGGTGGCTGGAGTGGTGTGGAGTATAGCTACAGATCCCCTGTACCCACAAGCTTTTTAATAGTCCAGTATGTGAGCTAAACAGAGTGGGGGTTCTAGACAATTAGACACTTCAGGCCCATGTAACCGCCAGTTTCCAGGAAATGATAGGTATGGTCAATCAGATAGGGACCAGTGGGCCAAGGTCTGCCTCACCGTAGGCAGTATACTTCAAGAGTCTTATAAGTGCCCTGAGGTGTAGTGACAAGAGGGTGTTAGCTGGGGCACCTGCAGCCTGTGAGCACAATTAGCCTACTTTTCGTGTTTATAACCTGCTATGCAATAGGCCCTTCAGCAGTAATGCCAGACTGGTGTGAGCGGGCCTCAAGGGTTAGTCCCACTAACTGGAGCCTGTCACGCTCCTATGTCCCAGGAGAAGCAGAGATCCTGACCGCCTCACCCCAGCCAAACAGCAAAGTGGTCACGTGGGTGCGTGTGTGCTCCGGAGCGGAGCCCCGGCCCTCTGGAACACAGTGACCTGTGAGCGGTGCAGCCTAATCCTCCTGCCACCCCCAGATGATTGTACTCACTCGATGGTCAGAGGTGCAGCAGGGTCCCCTCTACCTGTGACTCAAGCGTCAGGTCGTCAGCCAAGCTCAAAAATATAAAATTTCATTTATGCAACTGAACCAATCAAAAAAATCTTAAAAACTTCCAAGAGAAGTGCCAAAATCAAAATATATAGTACAATTTTCAGCAGAATATTTAATTGTGTGAATAAGAGTATGTCCATAGCAAGGGATACACTGCTTAAAATACATACTGTAACTGTCATAACTCTAAAAATGCATTTTAATTATTGGTAATTGTATGTAGAATTAGATATTGGATTGTGCATGGTATTTTAAAGAAACAATGAATAATAAAATAAAAGAAATACCTTCACTTGTTTAAAAACATATAAATATTGAATTAAAGCAGAAAATGGGAACTATAAGGTTTAAAAAAAGTTAAACTAAAGCCCTGTACATTCCTATACATGTCATGCATCAAGTAACCATTTTGAACTAAAACAACATTCCAAGGAGATTTACGTATAAAATCTCTATTTCCTAAACTTATGATGCAAAGAGGTTGTCTGATACTATAAAAACCAAAAAAAATGAACTGAAATAGACTGTTCTGTGTGAAGAGGTTCCAGAAGCATTATAGATGTCTCAGCTTACTGAATTATTATGTCTATTGAAATTCAATGTGCCTTGATTACATTTTTTTTTTTCTCAAATTGAGGGATTATTTCTCTGCAAATGGGTAAGTGGAGTTCAAGAAAGCAACTGTATGTGAAGTATGATCTATAGGACCTCAATGTGAGCAGGGCAGACTTAGTCAGCCAGATTGTTTTCTGTGCCAAGTTTGAAAACCACAAACTATACATTACAAATACCCCAGTTAATGCCGTCCACAGCTGGAGGGCTGCATATTTCAGCAATTGGTAAAGTATAGCTTTGTGTCCTCACGTGCTCCCTAAAGCCATAAAAAAATCATAATGAAAAAAAAGGGAAGTATGAGCCAGTGTGAGATATGAGGACAAAAAAAGGGGCACACATATTTCTAGAGAATGTTAATAGAACTTTACTTAATATCATTTTATATGATTGCTATGGGAAAAACGCACACAAAAATTGCATTATTAGAGTCATAGGTTTCATTACTAGGCAACAACTGATAAGATATATTTCTCATAGTAACATAAAAATAGCAGTCAGGAAAACAATGAGTTAATTTTTTTTCCATAGAAAACACTTAATATTATATTATTTTGCCCTAACAGAAATTTACCAAAATAATATTTACATTGGCTGAACACTTGCAACCTTCTGGTATTCAGAGAAATAAAAACATTACACTTTGTATTTATTATGTTTGTCTCAATGCTGTTTCTCAAATTAAGGACCCGTTTGCATATTTCTAATATGCTATTTAAATATTTTCATTTGAGAAATTTTCTGTCATTTATTCCGGTTTCTACTAAAATCTGAAAAGCAGATTTTTTTTTATTTTGAACCAGAGGGATCACAAAAATAACATGACCACTACATTGTCCAGTCTTGTCCAGTCTTTCCCGATTTACCCCAAGACCCCATAAGTAAAAGATACAAACCTATGTATTTGGGATGTAAAGGCTGCAGGTTGCTTTATTAACCAATTACAACAAATAAATAAAACTTTATAAAAACCACCAGAGCTTGCCCTGCTAGCCACTCCTCTCATGCCTCCACACATAAGGCACGCCTCCCCATATAAACCATCCTCTCCTGCTATCCCCAACAGGAGGTACCAGATGCCCACTCAATGGCATAAACCACTAGCACCCAGGGAAAGCACCCCGCTATAGCTGCAACAAAACCTTCACCCTAACAAACAGAGAAGACGGTGGGCACTTTAGCAGTTTTCTCCTGTTCAGAAAATGGGCACCAAAGCCCCAGCTCAGCCCTCTTATCTAACCTCCCATGCTCCCCACCCTTGCCCTATCCTTCACCTCTCATTCCCTCCCCTTCACCTCTCATTCCCTCCAAGTGGGTCAATTAACCGCTTCTTCTACTTCTTTTCATCAAGGGTTATTCCTTTATTTTTCCGATGTATTAATAAATACTACAGTTATACTGTATTTTAAGTTGAAGTACAAATTAAAAGCAGATCAAGCAAACATTTTTTTTCCACTTTAACTATAAAGCTTTATTGTTCATGTGTATACATATAATTTATACTATTATCATGGATATTTATCATTGAGGAAGAACTGGGAAAGGCATTGGTGAAATCTGAGAAAGTCACTAAGATGTTTATTAAAGTCTCTCTGATTTGACCAGTACATTGGGAATAATATAAACCATTTGTATCACACATACTGTAAAATTATTTGAACCAATTATCAAGTACATTTCTTTATTTAAAATGTATAATATCCTTTTTATTTGTTAAATTGAGCTCTTTCACATTACATGTACCGAGGTTAAATCTAAACAATTAATTGAAGAATCTTTCAATATAAAAAATAATCAAATAGAAAAAAGCTCAGCTTGTTTTTGTGATGCAAACATGTGTCTCCCCTGTTATTTAAATATATAGGTGTTACATTTATGTACTGATGAAAACTAGAATTTTTAAATTAAAATAGTGCACAATAACATTCAGTTTCTTAGTTTTTGTGGGTAATTTAATACTTATGGTAATGTGACCATACAAGTGAAGTCACAGTCTGTGTAAGATAATAATGTAGAATCCATCTTGTTGAACACATTAACAGACAAATTAGCTTGGCCTGAGAAGAGGTTTTCAAATTTCCTTCCATATACAAACAAAATGTTGAACACTGTCTAGAAAGATTAAGAACATAGTATAACATGAGATGTTTAATATAAGATTACTTCTCAAACCCCATTTCAATGTAGCTGAAAATATATGGGGGAAGGTTACGCGTGGCATGCTAACAGTTTATCACAGTGGTTTATCACAGGTGTTTGCAAGCATTGGGTTTAGCGCTCATATAACAAATTGAAAATAAACGCAAACGTGTGAGTGCAATCTCCACTAAAATAATTTCCGAATCCTCAGAGCTCTGGTTAACTGTTTCACAAAACAAAAAAAGTGTCACAAAACACATCAAAATACATTAAAAGGTACAGTTACTCTCATAATAACACTAATAAAACTTATTTTAAAAAAATTGCACAAAAAAGTTATATAAGGGCTCAAATATGAGGTATCATGTATTAGAAAGAAAAGGCAGGCAAATGGCTTTAACATAGAGATACATACATTTACCTGTCTAAATGTATATGTATGTGTATATATATATATATATATATATATATATATATATATATGCACACATATAGACATGTACATAATGGAGCCCTTAGTAGTCAAGTAAATTAAAACATGAAAGATTTTATATATATATATATATATATATATATATATATGTATATATATATATATATATATATATATATATATATTTACCGGTATTCATTGTGGTCAAAGTTCAAGCATACTGGCTCTATGAACGATCACTGTGTATATAGACAATGGCGAAATATATGCACTAAACAAACAAAATTGGCCAAGGCCCAAGATTTCTGTGAAAATCTGAACAATAACATATCTAATCCTAGAAAGTTTTGGAAACTCAAAAATAACTTACTAAATCCACCAATCCCCTCCCAACCTTCCACTGTCAATGTGGATAACCAAACCCTGCAACTCCCCTTCGAAGTAACAAGTGCCATTAACAATTATTTTGTCGGATGCTCTACCACCCTGAATGACAAACTAATAAATGACACGCATCCTGAAACTACAAATGTGGATCAGGCCCCACTAAAACAGCAAAGACCCAATATAGAGAAGTTCAATTTTAGACCTGTACCCATCAATGTTATTAAGAAACAACTTAATACTCTAAAAATGAAAAACCAATCTGGACCTGATCAAATCCTAGCAATGCTGTTGAAGCTCAGTGCACCGGCAATTGCTAAACCTGTCACAACCCTAATTAACAAATCCTTGATGTCTGGATACATACCCAAACTTTGGAGAACTGCAAGAGTAGTGCCTATTCATAAAAGCTGGGAGTTAACCTTGGTTTCTAACTATAGCCCTTTATCATTGCAATTATGCGAGTATTACCAACAATCTAACTATCTGACCCCTGATCAATCAGGTTTTCGCCCGAATCACTCCACTACAACTGCCCTCCTAAAAGTATACAACGACATCCAAACTGGCATGGAACAAGAGCTATTTTCCTTGATTTTGCAAAGGCCTTTGACACAGTAGACCACAACATACTACTGCTCAAACTAAAAAACTCTGGTATTGCAGATCGTCCGTTAACCTGGTTTAGATCATATGTATCGGATCTATCACAATATGTCTCCATTTCTGACAGTGACTCCCTCCCTCTCCCAGCCATGTGTGGTGTTCCCCAAGGTTCCATTCTCGGCCCCCTACTATTCACATTATTTATAAATGATCTACCTAATGTCTGCAAATCCTCAACTGTACACATGTACGCAGATGACACGGTAATCTATGCAAAAATTCTGGTCTGCCGCAGCTTGAAGCAGTGCTCCAAGACCAGTTCACAGAGGTAGAAAAGTGGATCTCAAAAAACAAACTCTTCCTAAACACTGACAAAACTGTCACAATGATCTTTGGAACGGGACCTAAATTACACAAATTACAAAATTCCCATCTACGCATCAAAACAAAATCCAATTGCACACTGACCGCAGTCCACTGTTTCAAATACTTGGGTATGTTGTTAGACCCTAATCTATCTTTTTGCCTCAACATAGAAAAACTTGCATCTAAACTTTATCCAAAACTAGGTGCCCTGTACAGAAACAAATCTTGCCTCAGCCCTACAGTAATGAAACGATTGTACAGCAAATGCTGATGCCTATCATGGATTATGGGGACATAGTATGCATATACTACGTCCCCTAAATCCATGATAGGCATCAGCAGGTGCAAATTCACCTTAATAAACTTAATACATTGTATAACTCGTTTTGCCTCTTTGTGCTACAATGTAACTACAGGACCCACCATTGTGACATGCTAAAAAGAACTAAACTGGCTGAAATCCAGACGCACCCTCCATCTTTCCTGCCTTGTGTTTAAGAGCCTTTCTGGGAAGCTCCCACCCTACCTGAGCAGAATGCTCTCCACGGCTATTCCCACCTCCTATAACCTCCGATCCAGTACCAGCACATTATTTAGCTTGCCTCAATACAAAAAGAAAGCAGCTCGATCCTCCTTTTCCTACAGAGCACCACAATTATGGAATGACCTCCCGCACACTTTCAAACCTTCCCCAAGCCTAATATCCTTCAAGAGATCCCTTTCTACATATCTCAAAACAGAATACACCTGTCATGGTTGATTATATATTTCCTACCTGTTCTATGTTAACTTTTTCAATATATTGTGTACTATTATTGTTTTTAAATTTTATTCTGCCCTATTGTATCAATTGCAATGTTTTGTGGACACAGGACATACTTGAAAACTAGAGAAATCTCAATGTATCCTTCCTGGTAAAATATTTTATAAATAAATATATATATATATATATATATATATATATATATATATATGTATATTATACAGACTGCACTAGCTGGGCTTCAGACAAACTGTTGTCTGAAACCCAGTGAGTGCGGTCTATATACTTTCTATTTATTGCGGAGGAACACACAAGATTACAGGCACTGTTAGGTTAGTAAAAAAAAAGTCTGTTTATTAGAAACATTAAAAAAGGTGAGCACCCAGACAATGTACAAACAGAAAATTACTGTCTTACGCGTTTCACACCCCCAGTGGCGCTTAATAATAGACTGCAGGAGTGGGGAGAGAGAGACCAATTTATACCTATGGACATAATTGGTTAACTCTCTGCAACCCACACCAAATGCTGAAGACATACACAATACAAATTAAAAAAAGGAATGTAGCTCCAAAGATTGTTATAAACACAGAGAGATGATGATATACAAAATAACAGATGTATATATGCAGATGCATATTTTTAAACTCATGTTATAAATACATATTGAAAATCAATACTTGCAAAAATGAAGACAAATACAGTGTCAGAGTGACGGCAGCAGTAGTAAAATCCAAACGACCATATAGCCATGTAATGAGAACTGAGACCTGTGAGGGATTAAATATTCCTAAAAGATCAACTATATAGAATGAATATTTTTATATATCAAAGACAATATATGGTGCATGCATTAATAAGTACAAAATATATTCCCAAACATATAAACCTAAGAACATGAGACCACTTAATAATGTAACATGTTGCAAGGAGCGTAATAGAGTATAATTAGTTATCTATAAAATAGTTAATATCAAATTCTCTATTTATACCTAATGGGGTTTTGGTTTTGAGCTTGAGGATCCAAAATAGTTCTTTCTTGTCCAGAATCTTATTTTTGTTGCCTCCTCTCATATGTATATGTGCTAGATCAATTGCTTGAACAGACATGTCAGCTTTATTAGTAAAATGAATGCCATTAAAGTGACTGGCAACTGCAGACTCCTTAATGTAATTGTTCACATCTCTAGCATGTTCCCCTACTCTTTTTTTAACTCCCTAGAGGTTTGTACTACATATTGACTTTTACACAAATTGCATGTTAGCAAATAAACTACCCAATGTGTGCCGCAATTGGCATAAAAACCAATGTCAAATTTCTGATTGGTAACACTGGATAAAAATGAGTCCCCCTTAAGGATAAGAGCACATGTTTGCCAATTTCTGCTGCCACACTTGAAATTTCCTTTATGGGTTAACAATCTAGATACTGATTCTGGGATGTTGTTCCTAACCATGCTAGGAGAAAGTGATTGACCTAAGGTTCTAGGTTTTTTTGGAACAAATCTGCTATTTCCAACACAGGATTTTAAAATATCATCCCCCAAAAATAAATGAATATGTTTTTCAATATTTTAACAATGGAGTCATATTGTGTAGTATATTCTGTGGTAAAAATCAGTAAAGTAAAAGTAAAAGTCAGTAAAGTTGATGTTTGACTTTTTGTTGTTAAATTTTAGATGAAGTTTACTTTGAAGAGTTGGTGACATTTAGTTAATGTATCTCTTTTATAACCTCTTTGTACCAGTCTGTTTTCTAGTTCTAAGGCTTGATTTTCATAGACGGTGTCAGATTTAGTGTTCCCTCTGAGTCTTATAAATTGGCCCTTTGGGATAGCTTTGACAAGATGTTTAGGATGCTGTGATGTAGCATGTAAAATGGTGTTGCCAGCAGTTGGTTTCCTAAAGGTTTTTGTGCATATCTGGCTATTTTCAATGTGTAAGGTAAGATCTAAGAAATTAACCTCAGTCCTGTAAATTTTAACCCCATCTGGTTTGAGTTTAAGTAAGACATAAATTTCTGGAAAGAGGAATCATTAAGTGGTCTTTTTACTATAAAAAGTAAGTCATCAATGTAACGAACAAACAAGATGATATCTTCATGCCAGGGATTTTGTAAATTGTAAATGTGAGCGAGTTCCCACCAAGCTACATACAAATTGGCAAACGATGGGGCAATTTTCGCCCCCATCGCCGTGCCACAGATTTGTTGATAGAACTCTTGATTGAATAAAAAGAAATTGTGGGAAGAAGATACCTTAGGATGTCGCCTAAATAATGTTTAGTGATATCTTCTAAATTTAATGTTTTAACTTAGTTGCTGTTTCCTCACGAACATAGCCCTTCTGCACACATACGGATTTAGAATATTCCAACAACTTGAAGAAATGCATTTGTGAGTACATCTCCTTCTTATTTCAAACATTGTGTTAATGGTATTTTGCTATATTCGAATACAGCAGGACAAGTGGCTCTCTAAGTGTGTGTAAATAATATCTTGTATGCATACAAGGAACATTTATGTGTAACTGCAAGTAACTGCAAGCAACAATTTATATGCAGACATTCACTGCTTCCTCACACCCTTATTTAGGTTAGCTTTGTGTCCCCAGACATGGCAGGTACTACCTTAAAAGCAGTAGAAGTGATTCCTACTGATAACACATCTCCTATCAATTCTATGGCAATACATGACATTTTTTATTTCAACAGCAGGCAAGATTATTTTGACAAAATATTCTCTAAAGAGACTTGTGTAGGTGAAGAAAATGAAATTAAAAATCTTCTTAAATCTTTACAACATCTTTCAATAGTGGATTTAACATTGATGTGGGACATAATTGCCTTTAAAAAATACATTGAATCCCAGAGAATACCCAAGGGGTTACAAATTAAAAAATACCCATCATTTGAATTTGACGATATTCTTGACATGGAGGATTGGAACACTGCCCTTACTGAGTGTTCTATCAAATTACTCAATATTCTAATTAGAGTAAAAGAAAAGAAAAGGGAAAAAAATAAAACCTGAAATTCATATTAAACAAGAAGAAATAAAACAGTTTGAAAATAATCCCTAGTTCCCACACATAAGTAAAACATGGATGAACTTATTTCTAAAGTTGATGGAGAACAGGCATCCTTTAAAGGTAAAAAATTTACTAGGGACAAGGATGATTATGAACAAAATAGAGTCTACAATTGGGCAGCAGTACGTCAACAACAACGTGAAAACAAACATAAAAATAAGTATAATAAGAATTGCCATAAACTCCAGTCCAACCAAGGTCATCAGAACACTGAAAAAAACCTAAATCAATTCTGAAAAAGAATCAACATAAAAAAAGAGTGGCTTTCAGTGCATCAGAGGGGGATTCCACTGATGCAGATAATTTAAATTCCAGCTACTCCACCAACTCTACTTCATCCTTTCTATCCTCTCCTCTTCTTCTTCTTCCTGCTCTTCTTCTTCTTTTTTGCAGGGAAGTTCGGGAGAGGAGTAGGGGGAATGCCCACCGGTGGTCCGTCTGAAAATGCGCAGGACCACCCTACAAGAAAAAGAGGAAGACGTAGATGGAGAAAGAAGAGGCAAAGAAAAACTAAAGAAGAAGAAAAAGGGACACTAACTGTCAAAGAAAATTGTCTCGCAGACAATTTCAGTATAATTAATTTGTCAAAACATAATCTCACTACCTATGACAAATCTGTATTATCTAAGGGATTGGGATTTGCCCCCACTAATAAGTTCTCTGGCTTCACCACTTTACTAGATGTCAATAAATACATCAGAAAGTAAGCGTTAAATAGGTTCTTTTCTCTCACTCAAGAATCTGGCGATATTTCTGAACATGTAGAAAGTGTTGAACCCCACCAATTTTCTCATACTCACCCTCACTTGCTTTTCCCAGATGCATGTTCTCTTGCAACCCTTAATGATTTATACAGTGATAATGTTTCATCTCCTGATTTAAAATCTTTACAAAAACCAATTAGGACCAGGTCTGATTTTTATTCAGTTCAACATAGAGGTGCCATGCTTAATGCGTACCAAAAAGCAGTTCAGGATGACATTTTGGCATTGGAAGCCAATATTGGTGACAATGCTCCCTCCTTTAATCTAAGCTACAGAGAAAGAATGGCTATCAAATCTCTTTAAGATGACCATAACTTTGTCATCAAAAATTTAGACAAGGGTGGTAGCATTGTTATCATGGACAAGGACTATTATTTCTTAGAAGCTAACAGGCAGCTTTCAGATAGGAATGTTTATCGCAACTTGTCATCCAATCTGACTCAAATATTTAAAAAAGATTTAACTCAGCTAGTCCATGATGGCATTTCTTTAGGCATCTTTAACACTAAAGATTTAGATACTTTGGTTCCAGCTAACCCGGTTATTCCAATCTTTTATCATGTGCCGAAAGTGCACAAGGATTACGAGTGCCCTCCAGGTAGACCAATTGTGTCTGGCATTGACTCCCTGTTTGAACCTATGGGAGTATGGCTCGATGCCATTTTACAACCCATAGCCAGACAACAGTTGAGCTACCTGGAGGACAGCTCTCACCTTCTTAAAAAGCCTTGAAAATATCAAATGGCAAATGGATTTTTCATGGATGGTTGTTGATATATCCTCTTTATACACGTGTATTCCCCAATTTTTTGGAGTTCAAGTAATTGAATCTTTTTTTAGTTAAAACATTAAATTTAGACGATATCACTAAACATTTTTTAGGCGACATCCTAAGGTATCTTCTTTCCCACAATTTCTTTTTATTCAATCAAGAGTTCTATCAAAAAATCTGTGGCACGGCGATAGAGGCGAAATTTGCCCCATTATTTGCCAATTTGTATGTAGCTTGGTGGGAACTCACTCATATTTACAATTTACAAAATCCCTGGCACGAGGATATCATCTTGTTTGTTCGTTACATTGATGACATCTTGTCAAAGCTATCCCAAAGGGCCAATTCATAAGACTCAGAAGGAACACTAAATCTGACACCTGCTATGAAAATCAAGCCTTAGAACTAGAAAACAGACTGGTATAAAAGAGATACATTAACTAAATGTCGCCAACAAGTAAGGACAACAACTTTACTGACTCTGTAATTTTTACCACAAAATATACTACACAATATGACTCCATTGTTAAAATATTGAAAAAACATATGCATTTATTTTTTGGGGGGTGATATATTAAAATCCTGTGTTGGAAATTGCAGATTTGTTCCAAAAAAACCTAGAACCTTAGGTCAATCACTTTCTCCTAGCATGGTTAGGAACAACATCCCAGAATCAGAATCTAGATGGTTAACCCATAAAGGAAATTTCAAGTGTGGCAGCAGAAATTGTCAAACATGTGCTCTTATCCTTAAGGGGGACTCATTTATATCCAGTGTTACCAATCAGAAATTTGACATTGATTTTTATGCCAATTGCGGCACACATTGGGTAGTTTATATGCTAACATGCAATTTGTGTAAAAGTCAATATGTAGGACAAACCTCTAGGGAGTTAAGAAAAAGAGTAGGGGAACATGCTAGAGATGTGAAAATTTACATTAAGGAGTCTGCAGTTGCCAGTCACTTCAATGGCATTCATTTTACTAATAAAGCTGACATGTCTGTTCAAGCCATTGATCTAGAACATGTACATATGAGAGGAGGCAACAAAAATAAGATTCTGGACAAGAGAGAACTATTTTGGATCCTCAAGCTCAAAACCAAAACCCCATTAGGCATAAATAGAGAATTCGATATTAGCTATTTTATAGATAACTAATTATACTCTATTACGCTCCTTGCAACATGTTACCTTATTAAGTGGTCTCATGTTCTTAGGTTTATATGTTTGGGAATATATTTTGTACTTATTAATGCATGCACCATATATTGTCTTTGATATATAAAAATATTCATTCTATATAGTTGATCTTTTAGGAATATTTAATCCCTCACAGGTCTCAGTTCTCATTACATGGCTATATGGTCGTTTGAATTTTACTGCTGCTGCCGTCACTCTGACACTGTATTTGTCTTCATTTTTGCAAGTATTGATTTTCAATATGTATTTATAACATGAGTTTAAAAATATGCATCTGCATATATACATCTGTTATTTTGTATATCATCATCTCTCTGTGTTTATAACAATCTTTGGAGCTACATTCCTTTTTTTAATTTGTATTGTATATGTCTTTAGCATTTGGTGTGGGTTGCAGAGAGTTAACCAATTATTGCCATAGGTATAAATTGGTCTCTCTCTCCCCACTCCTGCAGTCTATTATTAAGCGCCACTAGGGGGCGCGAAACGCATAAGACAGTCCTTTTATGTTTGTAGCTTGTCTGGGTGCTCACCTTTTTTAATGTTTCTAATAAACTGACTTTTATTTTTTACTAACCTAGCAGTGCTTGCAATCTTGTGTGTTCCTCCTTGATAGTCTTGGCCTGATCCTCCACCTGCTACAGCACTCCGGGTGTGTAGGAAAGCTGTTACTTTACATTTGTTTCTCTCTGCTATGACCAGTGGTCTTGACCGTGTTCCGGATTACCCCCATTGCATGTTTCTATTTATTGCCCCTGCTGGCACCCTGGTTGTTGTCATTTTTGGTTAGTGAAAGTGCAGTTCCTAACATTTCTGTATGTATATATATATATATATATATATATATATATATATATTTATATATATATATATTTATTTTTATATATATATATATATATATATATATATAGGTATATATATATATGTAACAAAATACCATCAGATATATGTAGAAATATGTATCTTTGAATAAATACAAGATATTCTTCTATGTGAAGAACATTGAAATGTGAAATATTCATATTTTCATGTCGGGTTAGTGCACTTGAGAATATGCAATCGAGTTTGCCCGTGAGTAGGGTGTTAGTTCCCCCCCCCCCACTTTTCTATAGGGGATTATTTTAACGTGTTCATGATAATCGAAGTTTGGCTTTTTGCGCGCTTCGGGTTAGTACACAAACGAAAACTTTTTACTTTCAACTTGTAAGTTTGCGTGGGAGCATTAAATATCGCTCCCCTTGCAATCTGGCCCTTGATACATAATTTTACAGGCACAAAATCCTACATATTTTTCATTGAGAATTCTAACTTCAAGCTTGAATTTCCTTTATATTATTAGAAAATGTAGCCTAGAGTTATTTGTGTGCCTTGCTGGCAATTGAGGACACTGTCATATCATCCTTGATGCAAGTTTGTTGTTGTGACTAAAGATGTTTTTAATTTGTATTTGTATGAGTGTAACAGCAATGTGATCTTTTGACTGTATCTGCCTATTAATCCTGTCTGATTCGCCTATTTCTTCTTTACCATGGCTTGTCAGAGCATCAGTCTGTACCCTGAACTAAATGCCTATCTTACCTGAGTATGACCAAGTCTTTTCATCTTTGCTATCTGACCTGTGTGTGGCCCACTTAGTGACCTTTCTTAACATGTTTCTGCTAAATAAGGCACCAGTGCAATTATTGCTTTAATTACACAATTCCAATAGTTGTGTCATGTCTAAGACTGTAACCAGGCATTAGGGTTAGTCTACTCAAAAATCTTAAAGGGACATTCTACTCCAGAATTGTTATTGTTTAAACGATAGGTAATCCCTTTATTACCCATTCCCCAGTTTAGCATAATCAACATGGTTATAATAATATACTTTTTACCTCTGTGATTACCTTGTATCTAAGCCTCTGCAGACTACCCCCTTATTTCAGTTCTTTTGACAGACTTGCATTTTAGGCAATCAGTGCTGACTCCTAGGTAACTCTACCGGAGTGAGCACAAAGTTATCTATACAGCACACATTAACTAGCGCTGTCTAGCTGTAAAAAACTGTCAAAATGCACCGAGATAAGAGGCGACTTTCAAGGGCTTAGAAATTAGCTTATGACCCTACCTAGGTTTAGCTTTCAACAAAAAATACCAAGAGAAAAAAGTAAATGTAATGATAAATTTAAACTGGAAAGTTGTTTAAAATGTCATGCCCTTTCTGAATCATGACATTTTTACCATAACTAAAAATAAACTTTAGTTTCAGTCATCACTTATAAAAAAAGGATGCTAAACTCACCCTGTTTGTGCTGCGGGACCTTGCTAAAGTCAGAGCCTCCGGTTGCCCACAAAACTGCGTTCTTTTCTTAATGAGGTGATGTTTCCACCTCTAAACCGATAGCTGTGCGTGTCATCTGACAGTGTTCTGTATGCTAGCATGGCTATTGGTTTAGAGGTGGAAACCTCACCTAATTGGTAAAGAGCGCTATGTGTTGTGAGTGTCCAGAAGCTCTGACTTTAGAGAGGTCCTGCGGCACAGACAGTGTGAGTTTGGCACCCTTTAGATGACTGAAACTACAGTTTATTTTTAGTGATGGAAAATCCTAGCATTTTTGAAACGCTCAAAATCAACCATCACTTTAAGTGAAGACAAGAGCAAATCAGCAATCTATTACACATGACATTTGAGGAAGAGAACACACCGAAACAACTATGGACACAACCGAAACAGTCAGTCAAATTACAGAACTTTACAAACAAAATAAATTGAGTATGGAAAGAAAAACCCTGTGGATTATGTTAAGTAATGTCTGGGAAATATCTGAAATTCAAAATGGAACTTGAATTATTCTGAGGATATGATACACTTCTAATATTTCTGAATAAGCTTTTATAGTAGCACTATATATAAGTACACATATGTGTGTTTAATTAGTAAATATAGATTAATACTTTGATAAGATATTATTGTGTTTTATGATGCTGACTTTGCTTTTTATATGAGTTTATTGAACTATTTACGATGATATTATTGAAAGGAAGTCACATTTATAATAGTAAAATGCGAGTGACCAGGAAATGATCATTTCAGAGGCAGAACTACCACTGGTGCAGAATTCAATTGCAGGTGAGCTTTTATCATCACAATTGTGATACAGAGCAGTATGTATATTATTACTATTGCTAGCTACTGAGTTACCTTTGGGGCCTAAAAAAATGTTTGTAACAGGGCCCTCTGATGAGTAGGTCTGCTACTGGATCATCTTATTGGTGAATATGATACAAGAATCCTAGCATTTTTTAATTTAAATTTAAATTTTATTTTTCACAAACCATTACATTTTTGCTAATTATACTTTTCTGTGTTAATTTCAGACACAGTTTATCAATGATTCTGACATATTTGGCAATATAATTTTAATATAATTAATACAAATTGCTTTTAGGCTAAAGTGCACTAAACATATATTGTTTTTTAAGTTGCAGAAATGTCATATTTACATAGAAGCAATATGAGAACAAATTGTTTTTACTAACATTTGTTATGAACTTTTTTGACACATTGCTAAGATAAATGTTCTGTTTACACATAAACAAAATGTGCTGGTAGAAAGTATATTTTTAGTTACATATAATGTTGTGTCTGCTAACAGATCATTTAGCTTTTATCATGTAAAATAACTGAAGATATACAAGCTAAATTAAAGCTAAAATAGGAAAATAAAATTATAATAATGATTTAAAAAAATATATTTTATAAACAAATGGACAGATGTCACATGAAAGCAAAAACTACATGTAAACAACAACAAATAAATGAATAAAGGGTACATTTTCAGTTTCTCCTCAATTGTTCTCATATTTAAGCATACTGTGCTGATCATGTCTATATATAAAGCAACACTTTTGCACTTTCTATTTTGTATTTTATTTTGCATACAGTATTGTATTTAGGATTGTGATTTTAAAAATTCTGATTATGCTTTCACAGTTTCTGTGTAACTTTAGCAAATTATTGTCATACTTTATATATTTTTATTACAAATAACATTGCACTTTGAATTTCTTCTATTTAATATACAAATGGAAAGCTGTCAGCTTCAGTTTCCCAGAGAGCCTCATTACTTTCTATAAGCCTGATAAGCGAATATTCTGTAGTTTGGAGAGAAATTATAGTGCAGATTTTGCAGAGGCTGAACTTAATTAATTCTCTACAAAATAAAAGGGTGGAACCTAGAAGTCTCAGAAAGATGCCTTCCATTGAAAGTAATGAAGCTATCTGGGATACATAATTTCACTGGGGAGAGATAAGGTAACTAGAGAACACCTGGGGCTAATATAAATGCTTAGTTTGCATCAATTACAAATTAAATTGAATTGTTTTCACTCCAAACTAACTTCCTTTTGCCTATATTTTAGTATATTTTACTTTTTGCTAAATAAGTGTATTTTGAATTTTTGAGTAAACTTCACCTGCACACAGCTAGTGAAAAAATTAAGTGAGACCAGCTTGTATAAAATGGTTACAACATTTTACAAGAGAGCTTCAGGCATACCCTGGGAACTCCCCTGCCTCTCTCACATTCGGAAGCACTGTTTTATTTTGCAATACAAAAAATACAAAATGCAATGTAAGTTATAAAAGATACACAAAAATATACAAAGTATGATCCTTACTTTTTAAAGTAACACAGAATATTTCAAAACATAATAAGAATTTGTAAAATCACTGCTGAATCTAAATCTAAATGTATTAAGATATAACATTGAAAGTGCAGCAAATCTTAAATCTAATAATACTGAAAGGACCCAATCTGAAGTGTAAAGGAATCTCAAATACAATGCACAAAATGTAAGTGTAATAAAACTCTCATATCATGCAGTGATAAATTACACTGGGCTTGTCTCTCCTTCACATGGATAAATGAGAGAGATATTGCAGTGCTGGAGAGTCCACCCTTTTTTCTTTTAGTATACAGTGAGTTCAGCCCCTGTGAATCTTTGATCAAGCCCTAAATCACTGATTATGTAGAGTTGAAGGTATATAACCTAAGGTTTAGCATATATTTCTTCCTTTAAAGGGATTTTAATTTTGTGGAGGACAAGAAAGAAAATAAGGTGTCTACATCCAAAATTGTTGATCTGTTTTCGTTTTCTGCATCTGGATGTTTTCATTCAGGGACTGTAAACTGTTTATAACCGTCCCATGTATAGCATACATGTTTCTGCAGCATTTTCTAGAACTTGAATAAGAATCAATGTTAAACTAAAATGTACCACATTTCCTTTCCAGTTATTTTTGTTTATGTCATAAATAATATTAAATTGACACAGAAGTTTGTAATGTCTGTAAAAAAAAGTGTAATAACTATTTAAAAAATGTAATAAATGATGCAGTATATCTTACTATAAAGTGAAATGGTTCATTTCAATGACAATTCAGTAGACAAGCATTTGCAAAGTATTAGAACTTAGTATAAATTTACATTATCCCAACCTATGGAATATGTATAAGAATGGGACATGTTATCAAATCCAAGGCCTTTGAATAGGATAATTTTCCTTCCCCCCACAGCGATGTACCCAGCCACTTTCACTCACACTCCTTTCTCCCCTTATGCTCTCATTTTACTCTCATTGCCTCACTCTCCTTGTCACTCTCTTTTTCAGTCTCCCTTTCAATCCTCTTGTCACCATATCTCCACCTGACTTTCTACATTTCACTTTCTTTCCACCTGCCTTTCTTCAAGTCCCATCTTCTACTCCTATCTGGAAACCTGTCACTATCTCCATTCTGGCTATATCCCTATGTCACCTTCGTAATCTCTCTTTGACTTCCCTTCCCTTTGACTTCCTCTCTCACTCCTCCTGTCACTGTATCTCCACTTCTAACTCCCTTTCAAACTCTCTTTCTCCTTCTCAGACTCACCATTGATTTGATCATTAAATAAAATGTGTAAATAAATAAAAAATGTTGGTAACAAAATATATAAAAGCTTGTATGTGTGTATGTGATATGAAGTATATTGAGTGTGAGGTATATGTGTGTGTGAGTTTAAAAAAAAATATGCACTACCCCCCCCCCCCCAATAAACACTTTTTTAGTAATATTCTGCAATCTGCCATGGTCTTGTATAGTGTAAAACAATATATACATTTTACAGTTATGAAGTGTTCTCCCATTGGTTTGTGGCAACTTCATTTTGTGAAACTTGCAAGAAGCCTGCAATAATTACAACATAACATAAGCAGATATTTTCTTACCCTACTCAGAAGCAAATGTCAGGACTTTATGTATTGATAGGATTTATTTTTAAATTGATGAAAAAATACCAGAGCAGATGTTTTCATTCCCAAAATAAATATAATAAATCCTGTTTATAGTTCACAGCAAATGTGTACAAACTGTGGGCCGGATTACAAATGGCACTCGAGCATAAGCTTCTCTAGAAGTAAGCTTTTTGGGCACTTTGTTTGCGCGTGTATTACAAATTGAAAGTAAAAATTTTGCACGTGATCGAAACTCGACACGCGCTAACCAAATGTTGTGACTGCGTTAACGTATTCTCCCCATAGAAGTCAATAGTGGGCAGAAGAAAAAACCTATCGCTTGTGCGCTAACCCGACAGGAGTTATTCATATTTCACATTCCAATGTTCTTCATGTACAGAACAATGTAATTTTTTTATAATACATATTTCTATGTGTATTGGTATAAACTAGAAGAAAACCTGGAGGGCCTATAGGCCATGGTGTCTAGACTAAAATAATAGGATGAATGAGTGAATAAAACTCATTTAATATTAAAAAGAATTACAAATAACAAAATATGGATCCATGTATCACATAGCCAATCATAAAAAATGCATATAAAAACAATCTCAGATATAAAACTGTTTAAACAAATAATGCTAACAAATAATTCTATTCTCTGTTGAGGATCGAGAACGCTGGTATCAATCCTCCAAGATAGATTGTGAATAAACAGTTAAAAGAGAGACCATCCGGTGATATGTTTTAGTTTAGATTTGTCATTTGTATGTATTCAGAGGCATGAAGAAGGGAATATCATTAAAATCCTTCGAAACGCGTCAGGCGTCTGTGTTCTAACAGTACACGCTTTTCTTTTCTGCAATATACCAGACTCTTCAAGTTGTCTCAAAACGCAGTTCAAGAAACTGAAACCGTCCGGTGCAGTCCTATGTATATTTAACAGCTGAGATCTGTTATTTATTTATACGTTTTTGTTACCTCATACCATTGAGGTCATACATTGTAAGTGTTTTTATTCCCTCGTATTATTTTATTTAAATAAATAGAATTACACTATTTTGCGTCCTTTTTTCTCCTTTTACATTCTCCATACCCCCCTGGTTCCGAAGCCAACAAGAGAACAGGTCAAAGATCCAGGAACCGATGATATCGTAAACATCAGAGGTCACGTGATCTTACAACATCCAGTACACCTTACTTGAAAGGAAAAGGGCTGCTTGAGACACAGATGTCACCGCCTCAACCTTACCTCACATGATTGGGGTATGAGTCTGTAAGTAGATTCACAAAAGGGGAAGAGCCGTGGGATTCTTACTAGCCTTTGTGTGCCTCTCTCTTTTTTCTCCACATACCTCAGGAACTTTATATGGACATATTTTGACGTTACCATTTACATTATCTTGTTTCATCGCTAATATTTTAGAAATACTTTGGTCAGTTTCCAGTGTATCCCTCTGAATTTTTAGGGATATTTTCTTTATTATGACCAGTATCGTTTTCGATTCCATTAGTTGACCTAATTTTATTTATTACTTAATATCCACTCTCTATTCAGTTTCCTTGGTTTCTTTTTTATTTGAACCACTGTATAACATCTGTATTTTTATCCTTTATCCCACCTAGCGCTTAATACATATCAGAATCTTTGTATTATATTTCCTATTTTTAGGGACTGAGTGGTAAATTTAGTCCAGCCCCTCTTGGTATTGTATTTTCTAGCAGCCGGTATAGATATAAGATTGTTACCTTTTCGTAATCACACTCAGTATTCCACTTTTCGTGTGTTCTAACCATTAGTACAATCTGATTGGGTACACTATCCATTCCCACCCATTTTTCATATATATATACATATTCATTTTCCATATATATATATAGTTTGACCCTAGTGGCATTTGTGCTTCACCTATTAGCTTTGTGCCCCTAATCAGAAGCTAACTTCTCTGCTAGTCAGAAGAGTTCTCTACTTTGTTCTCATATATATATATATATATATATATATATATATATATATATATATATACATATAACACTCCTAAACTAAAGTCACTCTAACCCGATGAGCATAAATTGCGATTGTGCTTTCATGATTGTGTTGACTTTTAACTTTTAATACATGCACTATTTCCAACACGCACAAAAGGCCAATATTGATCGCATGCAACAGGTAGCTTGCCACTTGTAATGAAGCACTGAATCTTGTGCTGTTTTTTTACTTACTATTTCGCATTAAATTACAGGAAAAGTACATAGAATAACAATGACAATACATTACAAAGTTTTATACAAGACATTATATAAGGAATCAAATTTATTTATTTTAATGTTTCTTTATTTTCTCAAAAACATTTTTTTTATCATAGTGGCTGCTTATATATTCACAATAGATAAAAATGTTTGAGTAAAATGTTACAGTAAGTTCACAATGTGCTTCTAAACATGTTTTTAAAATGTATGTAATACGTAAAGAACAAACATAAAGCAATTTAAATGTAATTATTCAAGGAAAAAGTCTTCTTTGCACAGAAAACGTAACAATCCGTCTGTCAGTCATTTCTCTAACAACCACTGAACCTGAAAACACTGTTCCGTGAGAAAGGTCTGGCTGGTTCCCTTTATAGTTGCCTATTAGGTATATAGTATATTGAAAGTAAACCAGGCTGAATCCACAAAAGTGTTTGCTCATTTCACTCTGTGTGGGAGCCCAGTGTATAATAAGTAGAGAGAGGCCCAGTTTAGGGTGCTTGTGGGGATCATCATGTCAATCCCTTGGTTTGTGATTATCCTTGAGTTGCATACCACTAAATATCAGTTCATTGAGGTATAAATAATGGGCAATACCCCCCTTATGTTTTATCCTATGAAGCTGTAGGTAAAATGTCTGAAATATGACATATATCAGTTACTCACTGCAGTTGAGCTTATCATGTTAGAGTTTGCTTCATGCTAAATGAAAAAAAAAAATGTGCATATTTACTGATTATTATACTTAGGAAAAAGGAATTTTCAATGCACATTAAGAGTTGCTTCATGTTCGAAACATGACTTTCTGTAAGCAAATACCTTCTGGATTACAGAACCAGATGCCAGTTGCCAGGAGAAAATCACTTGAATGTTTTGCTATTTCAAAGCATTATATGTCCTTACAAGCCCCCTTTTAGTTGGGAAAGTGAATAGATTGCTTCCTGTGCTGAAAATAAAGGGTTTTATTCTTAAAGATCAGAAAATGGAGCTGAGAGGAAACTCTGTTCCCTTGAGATATTGGCTCATTCCAATTAAATGCATGTGGATTCCATACAAGAGATTTATAGAGGAATATTTTGCCTTTATTGTCTCCGTGTGCTGTATAGCACAAATGCTGTTTTTTCCTGCAGTTCTTTTACACATTTACATTAGTTTTGTTAGCGCGTATTGATAACTTGGCTACATACTAGTTGGACACACATGAATTCAGAATTTAGGGCCTAAACATTAAACACTCACCAGCATGGAGGATAATTCATGCAAAATCTTTGGAGTTTTTTTTTAGCATTGTATTGTGATGTATATGTTCCCCTTCACATTCATTACCCAGCATACCTAGAAAAACAGCTCTCAAGCTAAGATTTGCCTTCACTATTCTTTAAGGGAGCTCATAGCACTGATGAGACTTCTTAGGTAATGCCGCAAGAGTGGAGAGTTTTAGATTATCCTGCTCTATGTCATAATAAATAACTGACTACTGGACTCTGTTCCCCCTCAATTAAATGTTCACCACACCCCTAAGCATCCTTTTCACCTAATGGGTGAAAGCATTTATTGACTTTTTTTTTTTATAA
This sequence comes from Bombina bombina, assembly GCF_027579735.1. Classification (NCBI taxonomy): domain Eukaryota; kingdom Metazoa; phylum Chordata; class Amphibia; order Anura; family Bombinatoridae; genus Bombina; species Bombina bombina. The sequence continues at coordinate 311,259,356 of NC_069502.1, read as the reverse complement.
AGCCGTCTTTTATTGGGTAGAAATGCTTAATACAACAATAAAAATGGGGGCTGCATGCCCAACAATCATGTTCAATACAGGTCACATTTCTCTGCATATACATAATATATCAAGAGACGGCAATTACTAAACCTTAAGATAATCAAAAATTTAGAACAACATAAATAACAATTCTGGTCAGTTGCTAAATATAGATACTTCTCTGTAATTAGCTGAATTAGTGACTAAGATGGGTGGGCTGTAACCTTGAGGGATTCGTCCCATAAAAATCTCATATCATGGAAGAACTCTAGTTTATTTCTTTTCATAAAACCATATTCCTCCAGCACTAGCATCTCCTCCACCTTTGCCAACCACATCTGTCCTGTCAATGATGTCGGCGTTTTCCATTGTGCCACTATTAGTGATTTTGCACTGTTTATTCCTATTTGCAACAGCTGTCTCCGAAGTTTACAAGGTATTTTTGGGTGTTGGTTGAATAATACTAAATGGGGAGTGAGGTTGAAATCTGGGATCAGTCCATTTCTGAAGTGGACTTCTATAAAATTCCAAAGCTGGGTCAGAGAACTACAGCCCCACCACATATGTAAGTAACTACCTTTTAGTCTACAGCCTCTCCAGCATCTGTCAGAGGAGGAAGGGTAAATTTAATGAAGCCTTGCTGGGGTCAAGTACCATCTGGTCATAACTTTGAAATTAAGTTTGAGTATTTTGGGTGCTGTTGAGGTTTTTTTTTGTGTGCTGAAAAATCCTGCCCCAGGATCTATCACTTAATGTCTCGTTCAGTTCCCTGTGCCATTTATCAGTGTATGTTGGGAGTTCAAACTCCATTTGAGATTGTAGTATTGAACGCATCTTAGAGAGAGAGTGTGGTATTTGCGTGTTGGCATTGCAAATCTTTTCAAAGGGGGTCAGTTGTCTTAGATAGTCAGCTTTATGTGGGGACGTGTTGATAAAGTGATCGAGTTGCATGTATTTTAACCATGGGTAGTAAACCCCATTAGCTACTTCTTTTATGGCCTCTCTATGTAGTAATTTGCCCTCTCATAAGAATTCCCATAGGGGTGTTGTGTGTCCCCATTCCACTGCTCTTTGGTAATTTTTGTCTAGTCCTCCTGTAAGTTCTGCATTTAATGGGATCGGAAAGAGTGGGGATCTAGGACCTGAGATACAACTATTCTTCTGAACTAATAGGTCCCATTCTCTAAAGAAGTGGTAGTGTATTGGAAGTATTGAGCATTGTGGGGGTCTCAGCGATTTAGGAACCCAACAGAGGGCTCCTACCGACGGGACTTTCAATATATGGGAATCAATCGCAGTCCAGGCTTTTAGGCCTGACGGCGTATGCCAGTCTAGGACTCTTTGCAAAGTTATTGCATCTATATAAATTTGTATCTCAGGTAGACCAATTCCCCCTAGTGTCGTAGGTCTGTGCATAGTAGCTTTGTTTACTCGAGGTTTGCATTTGCCCCATATGAATGTATTGATATGTTTTTGCATCTGTGTGAGGAACCATTTCGGTATAGCTATTGGTAGGGCTTGGAGAACGTATAGTATTCTAGGTAGTGTTGTCATCTTAATACATTGCACTCTACCCCACCAAGATATGGGTTTACCCGACCATCTATTCAAGTCTTTCTGTAGTGCTTGTTGTAAAGGTTCATAATTTTTTTTTAAAAGGATTTTCTGGGATGGGGAGAGATATATACCTAAATATTTAAGAGCGTCTAATTGGAGCTTTAATGGACAAACTTCTGTTAATCTCATAAATGTGTCTTGGCCAAGGGAGATGTTTAGTAGTTCTGACTTGGAGGCGTTAACCGCGAAATTGGAACATTTACCAAACTTGTCTAATTCTCTCATGATCTCTGCTATGGATTGAGACGGGTCAGTTATTGTAAAAAGAACATCATCGGCGTACAGCGCTATTTTAAAGCTATGGGGGCCAATTTCTATACCTTTTATTAAGTGGTTTTTACGGACGTGCGATGCCAACACCTCCATTGTCAGAACAAAAAGCAAGGGGGACAAGGGGCAGCCCTGCCTAGTTCCGTTTCCTATCGAAAATGAGTTAGATAGAGTTCCGTTGGCTTTAACCTTTGCTGTAGGATGGGCATAGAGGCTAAAAATTCTATTGAGCATGTGGGGGCCTATTCCTATTTCTATTAGTGTTTCTCTGAGGAATTGCCAATCGAGCCTATCGAAGGCCTTCTCGGCATCTATTGCCATGAAGACCGTCGGGATTTTGTAGTGTTTTACATAAGCTATAAGGGTCAGGGCTCTAATGGTGTAATCCCTTGCCTCTCTATGGGGATAAAACCCACCTGGTCTGTATGAATAATGTCTATAAGTAATTTGTTTAGTCTGTTTGCTAAAATTTTGCCCAGAATTTTTAAATCTGCATTCAAGAGAGATATGGGTCTAAAATTTTTGGGGTCAGTGGGAACTTTATCCGGTTTCAAAATTACTGAGATATGTGCTTGTTGCATTGTGGCGGGTAAGGGAGTGCCTCTGTCTATGGTCTGGAATAAAGTAAGGAGGTGAGGGGCCAATGAGGACCTGAACATTTTATAATACATATTAGTGAACCCGTCTGGGCCTGGACTTTTCCCTGCTGGTAAGTCCTTTATAACGGAGAGAACCTCTGCTAATGTGATAGGTGTCTCAAATTCTTCTTTCAAAGATGTTTGGATTTTAGGTAGATTTGCTTCTTTTATATAATGTTTAATATCATTTAACCTATTTGTGGATTGGCTAGTTCGGATATTATATAGGTCGTTGTAGTATGTACTAAAATGGTCTGCAATTTCTTTGCTATCTATTAATGTATGACCCAGTGGCGTTATCAATTTGTGGATATTGGATTGCATTTTCTGTTCGTTAAGTAGTCTGGCTAGTTTTGATCCTGCTCTGTTACTTTCATAAAAGTAATTTTTTTTAATTGCTAGGGCTTTTCTTTGTGCTTCTTTAGTTAGTATTTTATTAATATCCTCTCTTAGTTTAGTTATCTGTGAAAGAAGAGATGTGTCATTAGGGGTATTTTTGTGTTTTAATTCCAATTCAGTCAGTTGGGTTGTTAATGTCTGTATAGAGGAGTTGTACTGTTTTCTCATGATAGCCTTTTGTTTCAGGCATTCCCCCCTGATATATGCCTTATGTGCCTCCCAGATAAAACCTGGTTGAGTCTCATTATTATTATTAAATAGGAAATATTCCGAGATTGCCTTTTGTAACACAGTCTGTACCGGGGGATAATGAAGAAGTGAATTGTCCATTCTCCATATGAAGGGATTTATAGGTGTTTCCGGCCACTCCAGATCCATAATAACCGCGGAGTGGTCAGACCACGCCGTAGTATTAATCTCTGTGTCTTTTAAAAGGGATAGGTGGTTCCTATCCAGAAAAATGTAGTGGACCATGGGTGTGAATAAAAAGTAAAGTTCTTTTGTGTAGGATGCTGTATTCTCCACACGTCAACCAATCCCAGAGAGTCTATCAGTGTATAGGCAGCTTTTGGAGCTCGAGATTTTGTCTGTGCGTGTGTCGAGGATGAGTCAAGCTTTGGATCTAATGTGGTATTGAAGTCCCCTCCCATAATCAGCAGGCCTTTTTTGTGTTCTAGGATAAGTGTGAGTAGTGTATGGAAGAATTTTCGTCTACCGCTCAATGGGGCGTATACATTGACCAAAGTGACAGGTCTGTTAAACAAAAGTCCCACTAAGATTAAGATCCTGCCCTCTCCGTCTACTACCTTATTTTGTAATTGAAAGTGTAGATGTTTATGTATCAAGGTGCTAACCCCTTGCTTTTTAGTGTTGTAAGCATTGTGGAAGCATGTTGGAAAGTCTTTGGATGTGAGAGAAGGTTCCTCGCCAGCTACAAAGTGGGTCTCTTGGAGGAATACTATTGAATGAGAGAATTTCGACAGATGTTTGAGGGCCACTGAACGTTTAGTTGGGGAGTTAAGTCCCTTGGTGTTTTGAGTTAATATGAGTATCTTAGGGGGTGACAGGTAATCTTATCTTGGGAACTGTATGCTTGTGTAAGGATTGGCTTACCTGACGGAGACAGCTGTGCAAAGGTCTGAAGGGTCTTTCATGAGACTGTCTGGAGGATGGAGCTTCTACTAAGGAAGCATATTCTAAACGAGAGAAGTAGATTGTTCTTCTATTGGTAGATCTAAAGGCAATAAATGTATTAGCAAAGTTGACCAGTTCAACATATACAAAACAACATAAACTCAGACATGACAAACAAAAATGAACATTACAGGGGGCGGAGCTAGCTGTCATAGAGAGAAGTTGTGTTTAGTCAGAGCTCCTGCATAAAAAAGTAATAGAACCCTTTTACTCCTAATATTACTGCCAGCAAGCAACAATATTTATCAGCAGACCACAGCAGGACACAGGCTCAATCGATATTTGACTTGTCCTATGCTTCAGAGCCGAACCGAAGACTTCGGGTGCAAGCAGTTCCAGAGCCTCTTTGGGAAAGACCGTGGCTGCGGCCTATGTCGGAACCGGAGAATGGGGATTTCATATATAGAGATTAAAGCCCTCTTTGCAGAATTTGAGCATAAAATCTGCAGCAGAATAGATGACATCCTGCTGCGCAATCGATCTATGGATGTTGCGGTTGACCTTACTAGTACTATCCTATATCGACCGCAGTATTGTCCTGACACGCCTGGGTCCCTCATGGTGGATGACAGCTGCTCTAACCTGACCGACCGGGATTTGGCTCTGTGTGGGGCTCCTCTGCCTGTGCTTACCGCAACCCCCCAGGGTAGAACCAAGAATGATCAAGTGTCTCTGGGATCGGACCTACAACGTGAGGTGACGGTTTCCCTGTCCACTGTGTTGCCCAAGGGGGACCCTATACTAATCGGAAATCCTCAAGGAGAGAGGGCGGACATGGCTGCTCTAGGGAACCATTCACAAAGAGAGCGGCTTACCTTGCTGGGGCCAGGCTGCGATTGGAAATCTCATGGAGGATGCGGAGGCAGAGAGGATCACAAGCAAGCTAACTGCGCTGAGCCTCTGCAGATTGCTGCTGTTTTCGAGTGCGACGGAGTAACTGGTGATTGTTCTGGGAGACAGTTATTCCCCTTTCCATATACATACACCTCAAGTTTGGACTGTTTGCTCCCTACCTATGACAGCTTGTGCTGCGATGAACAGTGTATGCGGCTCACCATGCAGGTCCTGCTGAGTGTGGAACTTTGGGGACTCGACGCACAGGTCAGTTGGCCGGATCTGCTTGAGGTCTCCAGATACTGCCCAGACACCAGCACCTTTGCAGAAGATCAAGATCTTGAGAGTTATAGCAGGGCAGGTGTGGGCTAACTTTCTCCTCGCTTGAACGGCTGTGCATAGTCATATGCATGGGGGACTGCCTTGACACGACATGGCCTCCTACACCCTGAATGATGGTCGTTTAGTTGACCAGAAGTGTGGGGTTTCATGGAACTTCTCTGTCTTATTAACTCTGCTCCACCAGTATATAATGTATTATATGTTTGTTTTTGTTTTTTTTAGCCTAACAGTTCAAGCACTCTACTACTCAGCATAATGTGAATGTTTGAGACCTACTTGGTGGGGTATTTATGTCGGGCTAGTTCCCTATCCTATATAATGCTTAGATGATTGCATAGCTGTCTTAGGTCCCACACCACTATGATCCTTTGTTCGGTACTGACCTCTCTTAGGCCTAGATTTGGAGTTCGGCGGTAAAAGGGCTGTTAACGCTCCGCGGGCTTTTTTCTGGCCGCACCATAAAATTAACTCTGGTATCGAGAGTTCAAACAAATGCTGCGTTAGGCTCCAAAAAAGGAGCGTAGAGCATTTTTACCGCAAATGCAACTCTCGATACCAGAGTTGCTTACGGACGTGGCCAGCCTCAAAAACGTGCTCGTGCACGATTCCCCCATAGGAAACAATGGGGCTGTTTGAGCTGAAAAAAAACCTAACACCTGCAAAAAAGCAGCGTTCAGCTCCTAACGCAGCCCCATTGTTTCCTATGGGGAAACACTTCCTACGTCTGCACCTAACACTCTAACATGTACCCCGAGTCTAAACACCCCTAACCTTACACTTATTAACCCCTAATCTGCCGCCCCCGCTATCGCTGACCCCTGCATATTTTTTTAAACCCCTAATCTGCCGCTCCGTAAACCGCCGCCACCTACGTTATCCCTATGTACCCCTAATCTGCTACCCCTAACACCGCCGACCCCTATATTATATTTATTAACCCTTAACCTGCCCCCCACAACGTCGCCGACACCTGCCTACACTTATTAACCCCTAATCTGCCGAGCGGACCTGAGCTCTACTATAATAAAGTTATTAACCCCTAATCCGCCTCACTAACCCTATCATAAATAGTATTAACCCCTAATCTGCCCTCCCTAACATCGCCGACACCTAACTTCAATTATTAACCCCTAATCTTCCGATCGGAGCTCACCGCTATTCTAATAAATGGATTAACCCCTAAAGCTAAGTCTAACCCTAACACTAACACCCCCCTAAGTTAAATATAATATTTATCTAACGAAATAAATTAACTCTTATTAAATAACTTATTTCTATTTAAAGCTAAATACTTACCTGTAAAATAAACCCTAATATAGCTACAATATAAATTATAATTATATTATAGCTATTTTAGGATTAATATTTATTTTACAGGCAACTTTGTAATTATTTTAACCAGGTACAATAGCTATTAAATAGTTAAGAACTATTTAATAGTTACCTAGTTAAAATAATAACAAATTTACCTGTAAAATAAATCCTAACCTAAGTTATAATTAAACCTAACACTACCCTATCAATAAAATAATTAAATAAACTACCTACAATTACCTACAATTAACCTAACACTACACTATCAATAAATTAATTAAACACAATTCCTACAAATAAATACAATTAAATAAACTAGCTAAAGTACAAAAAATAAAAAAGAACTAAGTTACAGAAAATAAAAAAATATTTACAAACATAAGAAAAATATTACAACAATTTTAAACTAATTACACCTACTCTAAGCCCCCTAATAAAATAACAAAGCCCCCCAAAATAAAAAATTCCCTACCCTATTCTAAATTAAAAAAGTTACAAGCTCTTTTACCTTACCAGCCCTGAACAGGGCCCTTTGCGGGGCATGCCCCAAGAATTTCAGCTCTTTTGCCTGTAAAAAAAAACATACAATACCCCCCCCCAACATTACAACCCACCACCCACATACCCCTAATCTAACCCAAACCCCCTTAAAGAAACCTAACACTAAGCCCCTGAAGATCTTCCTACCTTGTCTTCACCATACCAGGTTCACCGATCCGTCCTGGCTCCAACATCTTCATCCAACCCAAGCGGGGGTTGGCGATCCATAATCCAGTCCAGAAGAGGCTCCAAAGTCTTCCTCCTATCCGGCAAGAAGAGGACATCCGGACCGGCAAACATCTTCTCCAAGCGGCATCTTCGATCTTCTTCCATCCGGAGCGAAGCGGCAGGATCCTGAAGACATCCAGCGCGGAACATCCATCCGGACCGACGACTGAACGACGAATGACTGTTCCTTTAAGGGACGTCATCCAAGATGGCGTCCCTCGAATTCCGATTGGCTGATAGGATTCTATCAGCCAATCGGAATTAAGGTAGGAATTTTCTGATTGGCTGATGGAATCAGCCAATCAGAATCTAGTTCAATCCGATTGGCCGATCCAATCAGCCAATCAGATTGAGCTCGCATTCTATTGGCTGATCGGAACAGCCAATAGAATGCGAGCTCAATCTGATTGGCTGATTGGATCAGCCAATCGGATTGAACTTGATTCTGATTGGCTGATTCCATCAGCCAATCAGAAAATTCCTACCTTAATTCCGATTGGCTGATAGAATCCTATCAGCCAATCGGAATTCGAGGGACGCCATCTTGGATGACGTCCCTTAAAGGAACAGTCATTCGTCGTTCAGTCGTCGGTCCGGATGGATGTTCCGCGCTGGATGTCTTCAGGATCCTGCCGCTTCGCTCCGGATGGAAGAAGATCGAAGATGCCGCTTGGAGAAGATGTTTGCCGGTCCGGATGTCCTCTTCTTGCCGGATAGGAGGAAGACTTTGGAGCCTCTTCTGGACCGGATTATGGATCGCCAACCCCCGCTTGGGTTGGATGAAGATGTTGGAGCCAGGACGGATCGGTGAACCTGGTATGGTGAAGACAAGGTAGGAAGATCTTCAGGGGCTTAGTGTTAGGTTTCTTTAAGGGGGTTTGGGTTAGATTAGGGGTATGTGGGTGGTGGGTTGTAATGTTGGGGGGGGGGTATTGTATGTTTTTTTTTACAGGCAAAAGAGCTGAAATTCTTGGGGCATGCCCCGCAAAGGGCCCTGTTCAGGGCTGGTAAGGTAAAAGAGCTTGTAACTTTTTTAATTTAGAATAGGGTAGGGAATTTTTTATTTTGGGGGGCTTTGTTATTTTATTAGGGGGCTTAGAGTAGGTGTAATTAGTTTAAAATTGTTGTAATATTTTTCTTATGTTTGTAAATATTTTTTTATTTTCTGTAACTTAGTTCTTTTTTATTTTTTGTACTTTAGCTAGTTTATTTAATTGTATTTATTTGTAGGAATTGTATTTAATTAATGTATTGATAGTGTAGTGTTAGGTTAATTGTAGGTAATTGTAGGTAGTTTATTTAATTATTTTATTGATAGGGTAGTGTTAGGTTTAATTATAACTTAGGTTAGGATTTATTTTACAGGTAAATTTGTTATTATTTTAACTAGGTAACTATTAAATAGTTCTTAACTATTTAATAGCTATTGTACCTGGTTAAAATAATTACAAAGTTGCCTGTAAAATAAATATTAATCCTAAAATAGCTATAATATAATTATAATTTATATTGTAGCTATATTAGGATTTATTTTACAGGTAAGTATTTAGCTTTAAATAGGAATAATTTATTTAATAAGAGTTAATTTATTTCGTTAGATTTAAATTATATTTAACTTAGGGGGGTGTTAGTGTTAGGGTTAGACTTAGCTTTAGGGGTTAATACATTTATTAGAATAGCGGTGAGCTCCGGTCGGCAGATTAGGGGTTAATAATTGAAGTTAGGTGTCGGCGATGTTAGGGAGGGCAGATTAGGGGTTAATACTATTTATGATAGGGTTAGTGAGGCGGATTAGGGGTTAATACATTTATTATAGTAGCGCTCAGGTCCGCTCGGCAGATTAGGGGTTAATAAGTGTAGGCAGGTGTCGGCGACGTTGAGGGGGGCAGATTAGGGGTTAATAAATATAATATAGGGGTCGGCGATGTTAGGGGCAGCAGATTAGGGGTACATAGGGATAACGTAGGTGGCGGCGATTTGCGGTCGGAAGATTAGGGGTTAATTATTTTAAGTAGCTGGCGGCGACGTTGTGGGGGGCAAGTTAGGGGTTAATAAATGTAATACAGGGGTCGGCGGGGTTAGGGGCAGCAGATTAGGGGTACATAAATATAACGTAGGTGGCGGTCGGCAGATTAGGGGTTAAAAATTTTAATCGAGTGGCGGCGGTGTGGGGGGACCTCGGTTTAGGGGTACATAGGTAGTTTATGGGTGTTAGTGTACTTTAGGGTACAGTAGTTAAGAGCCTTATGAACCGGCGTTAGCCAGAAAGCTCTTAACTCCTGCTATTTTCAGGCGGCTGGAATCTTGTCGTTAGAGCTCTAACGCTCACTTCGGAAACGACTCTAAATACCGGCGTTAGAAAGATCCCATTGAAAAGATAGGCTACGCAAATGGCGTAGGGGGATCTGCGGTATGGAAAAGTCGCGGCTGAAAAGTGAGCGTTAGACCCTTACCTACACGACTCTAAATACCAGCGGGCGGCCAAAACCAGCGTTAGGAGCCTCTAACGCTGGTTTTGACGGCTACCGCCGAACTCCAAATCTAGGCCTTAGAGTTTTTTGGGGGACAAGATAACATCTTATTTTAATAGTCATAGTGTGGATGTTCCCATGGGCATACCATAATATCAACATTCTAATATGACCTTAAATATATTCCCACCCCATGATTTCATTTCTCTAGCACTACACACCCCAAGAGGGACTGCTACTTCACATATGGTAATATGTCTTTTATGGTCTTAACACTATTCATGTGCGGGGAATGATTAGTTGCACTCAGTATCTCCTCATGCGTGTGTTCTCCTGTCAGTACTACAATAATATCCTCTGTCTTATATGGTGAGATATGTTATGAAGGTCCTACAGTCTGATGCACATATTTGCAGTCCGTACCAGAATATGGGAAATCCCACTTAGGTGGTTCACATGTTACTTTGTAATAGGTAGCAATTCTCTCTTTTAAGTTTGATTATATACATACAGAGGCCCTACCATTTAATCCACTAATATGCAGAAATAACCGCTATGCAGCTGTTACATAATACAGTCTTTTGAGAACTTTTATTGTGCCGTATATGCTCTGTATGCTTGTTTATTATGCTTTAGTTAGAGTTTCAATACTATGTTAGCATAAGCAATTTGGTGAAACAATATATGGTCGGCATGGGTGCAGGTACTAGCTCTGCTACCATAGTGTTAGTACATTTCTTTTCTTTTATTTTACCTATGTGCCGGTATTCATGCTGACCTGAGATAATTAAGCAAAGCATTGCAGTAGTTCTCTATTCCTAATTAGATTATTTTTTTTATAAACCTAACTCAGACCTATTCTTATAGAGTTTATTAAACCCTTGAGTGTCTACTGAGCCCAAGAGGGACCTTATTTCTTTCTATCACAATGTTTCTCCTCTGTTTATGTAATATCAAGGGTTCAAGAGTGACCCTATCATTATTTTTGTTTTACTAGTTTATTGCCCTCCTTCGCAACTTTAGTTTTCTGGACCCATTTGAGGTACGAGCAACTATAGGAGGTGCGACTGAGAGAAACAGGTCCATAAGTGGCCTGCTTCACTCAAAAAAACCCGGCTTATGAGTGTGACAAGTGAGGTCCAAGAGTGGCCTCTGCTGCTTCTGTGGGGAAAAATGGGTAGTTTAGAGATTTGCTCCTCAAGTATTGCTTGCTTGCCTCTTTTTGCCCAATTATTAGATTAATATGTTTGGCAACAAATGTTATTCAGCTTTCTGATATTTTTGTTTTGTATTATAAATGAGCAAATTTGTGTCTTGAAAATGTTTACCCTCAATAAAAAAATATTTAATAAAAAAAAAAAAAAAATGAACATTACAAATACTCATTGGTGAAATTAACTAACGGCTAGATTTAGAGTTCGGCGGTAAAAGGGCTGTTAACGCTCCGCGGGTTTTTTTCTGGCCGCACCATAAATTTAACTCTGGTATCGAGAGTTCAAACAAATGCTGCGTTAGGCTCCAAAAAAGGAGCGTAGAGCATTTTTACCGCAAATACAACTCTCGATACCAGAGTTGCTTACGGACGCGGCCGGCCTCAAAAACGTGCTCGTGCACGATTCTCCCATAGGAAACAATGGGGCTGTTTGAGCTGAAAAAAAACCTAACACCTGCAAAAAAGCAGCGTTCAGCTCCTAACGCAGCCCCATTGTTTCCTATGGGGAAACACTTCCTACGTCTGCACCTAACACTCTAACATGTACCCCGAGTCTAAACACCCCTAGCCTTACACTTATTAACCCCTAATCTGCCGCCCCCGCTATCGCTGACCCCTGCATTACACTTTTAACCCCTAATCTGCCGCTCCGTAAACCGCCGCCACCTACGTTATCCCTATGTACCCCTAATCTGCTGCCCTAACATCGCCGACCCCTATGTTATATTTATTAACCCCTAATCTGCCCCCCACAACGTCGCCGACACCTACCTACACTTATTAACCCCTAATCTGCCGACCGGACCTGAGCGCTACTATAATAAAGTTATTAACCCCTAATCCGCCTCACTAACCCTATCATAAATAGTATTAACCCCTAATCTGCCCTCCCTAACATCGCCGACACCTACCTTCAATTATTAACCCCTAATCTGCCGCCCCCGCTATCGCTGACCCCTGCATTACACTTTTAACCCCTAATCTGCCGCTCCGTAAACCGCCGCCACCTACGTTATCCCTATGTACCCCTAATCTGCTGCCCTAACATCGCCGACCCCTATGTTATATTTATTAACCCCTAATCTGCCCCCCACAACGTCGCCGACACCTACCTACACTTATTAACCCCTAATCTGCCGACCGGACCTGAGCGCTACTATAATAAAGTTATTAACCCCTAATCCGCCTCACTAACCCTATCATAAATAGTATTAACCCCTAATCTGCCCTCCCTAACATCGCCGACACCTACCTTCAATTATTAACCCCTAATCTGCCGACCGGAGCTCACCGCTATTCTAATAAATGTATTAACCCCTAAAGCTAAGTCTAACCCTAACACTAACACCCCCCTAAGTTAAATATAATTTTTATCTAACGAAATAAATTAACTCTTATTAAATAAATGATTCCTATTTAAAGCTAAATACTTACCTGTAAAATAAATCCTAATATAGCTACAATATAAATTACATTTATATTATAGCTATTTTAGGATTAATATTTATTTTACAGGTAACTTTGTATTTATTTTAACCAGGTACAATAGCTATTAAATAGTTAAGAACTATTTAATAGTTACCTAGTTAAAATAATTACAAATTTACCTGTAAAATAAATCCTAACCTAAGTTATAATTAAACCTAACACTACCCTATCAATAAAATAATTAAATAAACTACCTACAATTACCTACAATTAACCTAACACTACACTATCAATAAATTAATTAAACACAATTGCTACAAATAAATACAATTAAATAAACTATCTAAAGTACAAAAAATAAAAAAGAACTAAGTTACAGAAAATAAAAAAATATTTACAAACATAAGAAAAATATTACAACAATTTTAAACTAATTACACCTACTCTAAGCCCCCTAATAAAATAACAAAGACCCCCAAAATAAAAAATTCCCTACCCTATTCTAAATTTAAAAAGTTACAAGCTCTTTTACCTTACCAGCCCTGAACAGGGCCCTTTGCGGGGCATGCCCCAAGAAGTTCAGCTCTTTTGCCTGTAAAAGAAAACATACAATACCCCCCCCCCAACATTACAACCCACCACCCACATACCCCTAATCTAACCCAAACCCCCCTTAAATAAACCTAACACTAAGCCCCTGATGATCTTCCTACCTTGTCTTCACCATGCCAGGTTCACCGATCCGTCCTGGCTCCAAGATCTTCATCCAACCCAAGCGGGGGCTAGACATCCACTGAAGAAGTCCAGAAGAGGGTCCAAAGTCTTCCTCCTATCCGGCAAGAAGAGGACATCCGGACCGGCAAACATCTTCTCCAAGCGGCATCTTCTATGTTCTTCCATCCGATGACGACCGGCTCCATCTTGAAGACCTCCAGCGCGGATCCATCCTCTTCTTCCGACGACTAGACGACGAATGACGGTTCCTTTAAGGGACGTCATCCAAGATGGCGTCCCTCGAATTCCGATTGGCTGATAGGATTCTATCAGCCAATCGGAATTAAGGTAGGAATTTTCTGATTGGCTGATGGAATCAGCCAATCAGAATCAAGTTCAATCCGATTGGCTGATCCAATCAGCCAATCAGATTGAGCTCGCATTGTATTGGCTGATCGGAACAGCCAATAGAATGCGAGCTCAATCTGATTGGCTGATTGGATCAGCCAATCGGATTGAACTTGATTCTGATTGGCTGATTCCATCAGCCAATCAGAAAATTCCTACCTTAATTCCGATTGGCTGATAGAATCCTATCAGCCAATCGGAATTCGAGGGACGCCATCTTGGATGACGTCCCTTAAAGGAACCGTCATTCGTCGTCTAGTCATCGGAAGAAGAGGATGGATCCGCGCTGGAGGTCTTCAAGATGGAGCCGGTCGTCATCGGATGGAAGAACATAGAAGATGCCGCTTGGAGAAGATGTTTGCCGGTCCGGATGTCCTCTTCTTGCCGGATAGGAGGAAGACTTTGGACCCTCTTCTGGACTTCTTCAGTGGATGTCTAGCCCCCGCTTGGGTTGGATGAAGATCTTGGAGCCAGGACGGATCGGTGAACCTGGCATGGTGAAGACAAGGTAGGAAGATCATCAGGGGCTTAGTGTTAGGTTTATTTAAGGGGGGTTTGGGTTAGATTAGGGGTATGTGGGTGGTGGGTTGTAATGTTGGGGGGGGGGGGTATTGTATGTTTTCTTTTACAGGCAAAAGAGCTGAACTTCTTGGGGCATGCCCCGCAAAGGGCCCTGTTCAGGGCTGGTAAGGTAAAAGAGCTTGTAACTTTTTAAATTTAGAATAGGGTAGAGAATTTTTTATTTTGGGGGTCTTTGTTATTTTATTAGGGGGCTTAGAGTAGGTGTAATTAGTTTAAAATTGTTGTAATATTTTTCTTATGTTTGTAAATATTTTTTTATTTTCTGTAACTTAGTTCTTTTTTATTTTTTGTACTTTAGATAGTTTATTTAATTGTATTTATTTGTAGCAATTGTGTTTAATTAATTTATTGATAGTGTAGTGTTAGGTTAATTGTAGGTAATTGTAGGTAGTTTATTTAATTATTTTATTGATAGGGTAGTGTTAGGTTTAATTATATCTTAGGTTAGGATTTATTTTACAGGTAAATTTGTAATTATTTTAACTAGGTAACTATTAAATAGTTCTTAACTATTTAATAGCTATTGTACCTGGTTAAAATAAATACAAAGTTACCTGTAAAATAAATATTAATCCTAAAATAGCTATAATATAAATGTAATTTATATTGTAGCTATATTAGGATTTATTTTACAGGTAAGTATTTAGCTTTAAATAGGAATAATTTATTTAATAAGAGTTAATTTATTTCGTTAGATAAAAATTATATTTAACTTAGGGGGGTGTTAGTGTTAGGGTTAGACTTAGCTTTAGGGGTTAATACATTTATTAGAATAGCGGTGAGCTCCGGTCGGCAGATTAGGGGTTAATAATTGAAGGTAGGTGTCGGCGATGTTAGGGAGGGCAGATTAGGGGTTAATACTATTTATGATAGGGTTAGTGAGGCGGATTAGGGGTTAATAACTTTATTATAGTAGCGCTCAGGTCCGCTCGGCAGATTAGGGGTTAATAAGTGTAGGTAGGTGTCGGCGACGTTGTGGGGGGCAGATTAGGGGTTAATAAATATAACATAGGGGTCGGCGATGTTAGGGGCAGAAGATTAGGGGTACATAGGGATAACGTAGGTGGCGGCGATTTGCGGTCG
This sequence comes from Bombina bombina, assembly GCF_027579735.1. Taxonomy (NCBI): domain Eukaryota; kingdom Metazoa; phylum Chordata; class Amphibia; order Anura; family Bombinatoridae; genus Bombina; species Bombina bombina. Next base: position 311,244,060 of record NC_069502.1, on the reverse strand, counting down.
GAAGATTAGGGGTTAATTATTTTAAGTAGCTTGCGGCGACGTTGTGTGGGGCAAGTTAGGGGTTAATAAATATAATATAGGGGTCGGCGGGGTTAGGGGCAGCAGATTAGGGGTACATAAGTATAACGTAGGTGGCGGTCGGCAGATTAGGGGTTAAAAATTTTAATCGAGTGGCGGCGATGTGGGGGGACCTCGGTTTAGGGGTACATAGGTAGTTTATGGGTGTTAGTGTAGTTTAGGGTACAGTAGTTAAGAGCTTTATGAACCGGCGTTAGCCAGAAAGCTCTTAACTCCTGCTTTTTTCAGGCGGCTGGAATCTTGTCGTTAGAGCTCTAACGCTCACTGCAGAAACGACTCTAAATACCAGCGTTAGAAAGATCCCATTGAAAAGATAGGCTACGCAAATGGCGTAGGGGGATCTGCGGTATGGAAAAGTCGCGGCTGTAAAGTGAGCGTTAGACCCTTTAATCACTGACTCCAAATACCAGCGGGCGGCCAAAACCAGCGTTAGGAGCCTCTAACGCTGGTTTTGACGGCTACCGCCGAACTCTAAATCTAGGCCTAATAATTTTTCAATTTTCAATACAGACTACTAATAGTCCACGAGTGGGTGGGGGGTTTTAGACTGATGGATTTGTCTCTCCACTCTAAGATGAGGTAATAAAGGTTGCTATCATGTGAGTTAAGCTATCTATCACATTCAACTGGGGTTGTGAATCTAAGAGCTAGCTATTTTCTGTAAATGGTCAAATCTACAGAGCTAGCTAAAGAGTTCCAGCAAATTTAGTAAAGAAAACTTCAAGTGTCCTCTGCAGGATGTAGAGTAGGAACATGGTCCTGTTTCTCAGTGTTTCTTCTTTTGTGTGGCACTGAGGACCAGTTCCTTCTTTGAGATTTAGATGCTGGTTGGCCCATTTGGGTCTCATTTTTTTTGGTGTCTGAGAGTTTAGGCAAAGAAGGTTGCGCTATATTAAGTTGCTTGCAGAACTGTTCTATATCCTCAGGTCCTCTGTAGATGTAGGTCTTATCCTCTTTCGTGACCTTTATAGCAAAGGGAAATCCCCATCTATTTGTTATTCCCAAATCTTGGAGGTGCATGGGCAGGTATCTGGCCTCTTTGCGTTTGGCCAAGGTGATTGGACTGAGATCTGGAAAAACCTGTATGGTATCTTCTCCAAAGTGTAGGGGAGATTTTTTCCTGGCTGCCTGTAGTATCTTCTCTTTGTCTGTGTATTTGTTACAGCACAGGATTACATCTCGAGGGGGCAAATGATCAGGGGGTTTCGGTCTTAAAGCCCTGTGGACTCTGTCCAGAGTTATGGGGTCTTTTTCAGGATCTAGAAGATATTTGAATAGGTTTTGGAGGTAAGAGGAAAGTTGTTGCGGTAGTATTTTTTCCGGAATGCCCCTGATCCGTAGATTCTGGCGGCGGTCTCTGTTATCTAAATCTTCCATTTGTATTTGAAGGTTTTCAATGGCCTCATGCTGGTACTGGAACGCTTGAGTGGTATTATCAGAAGATTTGTTGGTCTCTTCTATTTGTTCTTCCAGTTCCAGAAATCTTTCTCCAAGTTCCCTAATGTCTCTTTTCACTTCCGCAAGTCCATCTTTGATGGCTTTGCTGACCTGGTGCATTATGGCGGCAAGGTCTGCCTTTGTAGATAAAGCTTGCAAGTCAGCCCGGGTTATAGGTGTTAAATCCTCGTGAACAGAATTATTTGATTGCGAGGAGTTATCATGTAGGTCTGGGATGAGTAATGCAGTATCCCCCCTTGCAGGAGAGTCCTGACTTTTGAAGTAAGAATTTAATTTGCCTCCCGACAAAGTCCCCCCCTTAGAGGATTTATCTGTTTTATTTTTATTTTTAGAAGTCATTCTTTGAGTTTTTAAAGAAGCCTGCAGTGTCAATGATGGCCCTGTATCATAAAAGGCCTCTTCAATACGGTAGATTAACTGATATTTGAGGGTTGATTCCCTGCAGTACACTAAGTGATCTTGCAATACTCCGTTTGTGCCAGTATTGAGGATCCCTGCAATAAGAAAGTTGTTATGGAGTTCTTATAGAGTTACTCTGATTTAAGTGATATTGGGTAACCTGTGGTTAGGTTAGTGTAGATATGTTTTGGAATGTTTCCTGTGGCCTACTGCCTCGCCGAAAGCTACCTGTTTTCTGATGTAGAATTGATCCGGCGTGTCTTTCTGTGGTCAGATCCTCCGTGAAGATACAGGTGGTATAACTAGGCTGTCAGGCACTAACCTCCGTTCCATAAGAGCAGTCCGTGTGTACCGGTGGGTCAGCGTACACTATGTAGGTGTTGATGCGTCGCAGGCTGCTCCGTTTCCCTGGGATAGGCCTCAGGCTGTAGCGGCGATCGTGCAGGGAACAAACTTCTTCGAAAGTTTGACCTCCATATGTAAAGGGCTTTAGTAGGGTCCTGTGACACGATTATGCCCAGCTGGTGATTGAATTAAGTGTTATAAGACCCTCATCCGAGTCGACAGCACCGGAGCTTTCTAACTATGCGACCATTAGCCTCGCTGGTCGGCTCCGCCCCCCCGCATTTATTGACTTTTAATACAATTATTTGAAATCTTTTTGCTTGTAAAATAAATATAAATAATTAACAGTGTGCCAGAACAAGGTCCTCATTGCAAATGTAGGTTAATACTACAGGATACGGAAAAGCAGGTGGTCTGGGGGTAATTATAGAAAATTAATATACATCTAACAAAATACAAATTAAAAACTCCTTGCTGCAAGTAATAACTACTTTACTTAAAGGGCATAATAGTCGAATCAATGGCATTATCTGATTTGCTACAGCGTGTAATTTTACAACAATTTTAGCCCTTTAAATTGTTGCTGAGACATATTAATATGACAAAGCAGACAATTTTTACTGTTCCATAGCTAAAGTGTTAAGATTAGTAGAAGCTCTATGGGATGAACAAGGACCTCAAAATGTAATTCTCCCCTCTGTGTTGAGTTAGTTGTTCTTAGAAGAAGGGTGAAATTACTCCTCACTTCCATTCTCTCTTTATACCTACCCATACTACTGAAGTGCCTAATGACATTCCAATCTGCCTAGCCACTCCACAGTCCACCCAACTCTACCCACAGAACACCCACGAGTCCACCTCCACCAATGGAACAAATATGACTCTGCATGCCCTAGCCTTGACGTTACTCAGGGAACATAACAGACTCTGTTCTAACCTGTAAGGTGTTTGTTCTGCAAAAATGTTATTTCTGGAACCACCACTGTTCATTTACACAAAAGTTTACATCACCCCACCACTTCTTAGGGCATGTAGACCACATAGCATGTGTGTTCCTCCCATTAGATGTGTTCTTCTTCAGCCAAGGTCTGCCTCTAGCATCTTGCTTCAGAACAATCACTTAAATTGAAACTGTTGGGTAAAATAAAAAAGTTAATTGGTGTAAAATTATATTAATAGAAGAAAAACAACAGCATAGCATTATATCAATAGAAGAAATACAACAGTGTCATATTAATAAAAGAAAAACAACAGTGAAAATTATATTAATAGAAGAAAAACAAAATGATCTTTGTATCAGCCTGTATGGAAAAATAGTGCTACAATGAGCTCTGAATTTGGTTTAAATGAATGTTGTGCTGTAAAAAATGTTTTTATTGACTTGTTACTAGCAGTAGTGTGTAAAATATATCTGAAATTGCTCCTTTTCGTTTGTTGAGAACACAGCTCATATAAATGAAAGAGCAACCTGTAACATAGAAATCCCAGCCTCCAAGTTTGGCATAAAAAGCCCTTTATTTTTCACATAGGGTCCAGAGCAAACAATACAACATTTCAGGCCCTTGCTAGGCCCTTAGTCATGTATACTGAGGGTCTAGCAAGGGCCTGAAACGTTGTATTGTTTGCTCTGGATCCTATGTGAAAAATAAAGTTATGCCAAACTTGGAGGCTGGAATTTCTATGTTACAGATTGAATAAGGGGACTTGGCAAGTTCTGCATTCCGTGCCCCTCAACTAAGAAATTGTGTGCTGTTTTCCACCTTTGTGAAGTTGATTTTAGAAAGAGCAGACATCCTTATTTTATCTATGCACACATGCATCCTTATCTTACCTCTTTGTCTATAAACAAAGACGGATATTTAAAATAAGTGAAAATTAACATTTTAGTATTTGAAACTCCCGATCCTTACTGGGCTGCTGCTGATTGTTACTTTAGAGAATATAAAAGTATTCATTTTTTCAGTATACATGGCAGTCTTAACAGGCAAAATCAGTTATTTCAAGTAAAAAAAAAAAGAATATGAGTTATTTTTATTCAATTTAAGCAGGATCATTGAGAAAATATTAAAGGAGAACATTTGGCAGTATAATGTCCCTTTAAATTGCAAACTATCAGCTATATTACGAGTTGTGTGTTAAGGTAAAAAAGCAGCGTTAAGAGGTCCTAACGCTGCTTTTTTACGTCCGTTCCTATTACGAGTCTTGAAGGTCTAGTGTCACTGCACACTTCTTTGGCCTTACCGCAAAACGACTTACGTCTTTTTTCTATGGGACTTCCATAGCGCTTATATTATGAGTCTGTCCTGGGAGGCCAAAAAGTGAGCGGTACACCCTCGCTAGGGATGGGCGAATGTGTAAAAAAAAATTTCGAATGTAGAACGAATGTTATTACCGAAATTCGAAAAATAAATCAGAATGTTGATTCTATAATCGAATGTTATTTACAATTTTCAAATGCCACTTTCGAATTTGAATGTTTATAATTACATCGAATGTCCACATTCAAAATTTCGAATTTAACATTCTATTTAACAAATACTATTCAGAAGTTCAATCGTTCATGTGGTAGGGCGGGAATCTAGTAAATTGATACGTAATAGATACAAATATATCATTTTGAATGTTTCTATATAGAATATTGCATAATTCGAATATTACATTTAAAGAAAGCATTAGAAATACTATTACAAACATATAAATTCAAATTTTTCAAATTCGAATATTGCATAATTCGAATATTACATTTAAAGAAAAAGCATTAGAATTGAAATACTATTACAATCTAAATTCGAATTTTTCGAAAAGAATATTTTCAAATGTAATCATAAAATTCGAAACAGAACATTCAAAAATCGAATGTTAGAATATTATGTATACATTCGAAATTCGATTTGAACGAATGAATGTGTTAAAATTCGTGCCGTTTTCGAATGTTGAGAAACATTCGCCCATCCCTACCCTCTACCGTCAAGAGTCCTAACGCATTTAAAAGTCAGTAGTTAAGTTTTATGGTACAACGCCGTAATATAAAACTCATAACTAAAGTGCTAAAAAGTACACTAACACCCATAAACTACCTATTAACCCCTAAACCGAGGCCCTCCCGCATCGCAAACACTAAAAGAAAATGTTTAACCCCTAATCTGCTGCTCCGGACACCGCCGCCACCTACATTATATTTATGAACACCTAATCTGCTGCCCCCAACATCGTCGACACCTACATTATTTTTATTAACCCCTAATCCACCGCCCCCAATTTCGCTGCAACCTACCTACACTTATTAACCCCTAATCTGCCGCCCCCAACGTCGTCGCCACTATAATAAACATATTAAACCCTAAACCGCCACACTCCCGCCTCGCAAACATTAGTTAAATATTATTAACCCCTAATCTGCCGTCCCTAACATCGCCACCACCTACCTACATTTATTAACCCCTAATCTGCCACCCCCAACGTCGCCGCCACTATACTAAATGTATTAACCCCTAAACCTAAGTCTAACCCTAACCCTAACATCCCCTAACTTAAATATAATTTAAATAAATCTAAATAAAAAATCCTATTATTAACTAAATTATTCCTATTTCAAACTAAATACTGACCTTTAAAATAAACCCTAAGCTAGCTACAATATAACTAATAGTTACATTGTAGTTATCTTAGGGTTTATTTTTATTTTACAGGCAAGTTTGTATTTATTTTAACTAGGTACAATAGTTATTAGTTATTAACTATTTAATAACTTCCTAGCTAAAATAAATACAAAAGTACCTGTAAAATAAAACCTAACCTAAGTTACAATAACACCTAACACTACACTATAATTAAATACATTTACTAAATTAACAACAATTAAATAAATTAAATTAGCTAAAGTACAAAACCCCCCCACTAAATTACAGAAAATAATAAACAAATTACAAGATATTTAAACTATTTACACCTAATCTAATAGCCCTATCAAAATAAAAAAAATCCCCCCAAAATAAAAAAAACCCTAGCCTAAACTAAACTATCAATAGCCCCTAAAAGGGCTTTTTGAGGGGCATTGCCCCAAAGTAATCAGCTCTTTTACCTGTAAAAAATACAAACAACCCCCCAACAGTAAAACCCACCACCCACACAACCAACCAACCAACCAAATAAAATACTATCTAAAAAACCTAAGCTCCCCATTGCCCTGAAAAGGGCATTTGGATGGGCATTGCCCTTAAAAGGGCAGTTAGCTCTTTTGCAGCCCAAACCCTAACCTAAAAATAAAACACACCCAATACACCCTTAAATATCAGCCAATAGGATTGAGCTCACATTCTATTGGCTGTTCCAATCAGCCAATAGAATGTGAGCTCAATCCTATTGGCTGATTGCATCGGAATCTAAGGGACGCCATCTTGGATGACGTCACTTAAAGGAACCTTCATTCGTATTTAGTCGTCGGAAGAAGAGGATGCTGCGCGTCAGATGTCTTGAAGATGGAGCCGCTCTTCGTCGGATGGATGAAGATAGAAGATGCCGTCTGGAGGACCACTTCGCCCGGCTTGGATGAAGACTTCTCCTGGCTTCATTGAGGACTTCGGCCCAGTTGGATGAAGACTTCTGGGCTTCCTTGAGGATGGATGTCCGGTCTTCAGAACTGTAAGTCGATCTTCAGGGGGTTAGTGTTTAGGATTTTTTAAGGGTGTATTGGGTGGGTTTTATTTTTAGGTTAGAGTTTGGGCCGCAAAAGAGCTAAATGACCTTTTAAGGGCAATGCCCATCCAAATGCCATTTTCAGGGCAATGGGGAGCTTAGTTTTTTTTAGATAGTATTTTATTTGGGGGGTTGGTTGTGTGGGTGGTGGGTTTTACTGTTGGAGGGGTTGTTTGTATTTTTTTTACAGGTAAAAGTGCTGATTACTTTGGGGGCAATGCCCCTCAAAAGGCCCTTTTAAGGGCTATTGATAGTTTAGTTTAGGCTAGGTTTTTTTTTTTTGGGGGGGGGATTTTTTTTATTTTGATAGGGCTATTAGATAAGGTGTAATTAGTTTAAATATCTTGTAATTTGTTTATTATTTTCTGTGATTTAGTGTTTTTTTTTTTTTTGTACTTTAATTTAATTTAATTTGTTTCATTGTTGTTAATTTAGTAAATGTATTTAATTATAGTGTAGTTTTAGGTGTTATTGTAACTTAGGTTAGGTTTTATTTTACAGGTACTTTTGCATTTATTTTAGCGAGGTAGTTATTAAATAGTTAATAACTAATAACTATTCTACCTAGTTAAAATAAATACAAACTTCAAACCAATTAGCTATAATAGAAAAATTGGAAGCCCAGCATAAAATAGACACTAATAGTCAGATTTTAATTAATGCACTTCAAGCTGAAAAACACAAATTAGCCTCTTACTTAAATAAAGATCATAAAAGACAAGCCCTCCGGCTACAACAACTTAACTATGAAGGGCGCAATAAAGCTGGTCGACCTTTAGCACGACTCCTTAGAATAAAACAAAAGAAAAACTATATCCTTCAAATCAAGGACGATGATAATAAAACCCATTCTTCCACTAAGGCCATTTCCCAAACCTTTAGATCATACTTTCAAAAACTATATAACCTTCATCCCAACTCAGAACCTAACACACTGTCACGAGACAGAAAATTACATGAAATCAATACATACCTATCTGGAATTAATCTACCCCATCTCAATACTAACCAACAAACACAACTGGAAGATCCCATATCAGCTGAGGAAATCAAAGCAGTCATCAAAGATCTTCCAAATGGGAAGTCTCCGGGTCCGGATGGCTTTGGAAATCGATACTACAAAATTTTCCATGAGGAATTAATCCCCCAAATTGCCACATTATTTAACCATATTGATGAATCCAAACAATTCTCACCTAACTCACTCGAGGCCCATATCATCCTGCTCCCTAAACCTAAAAAATCTCTCACTCACCCGTCACACTTCCGACTAATATCGCTAATAAATTCAGACGTGAAAATATATGCAAAAATAATAGCAAATAGATTAAATATAATTCTCCCCGACCTGATCCACCAAGATCAAGTGGGCTTTGTCCCTAGAAGAGAGGCAAAGGACAACACGGTCAGGGCCCTCCACCTAATTCAGTATATGCAAGACAGAGGAGTTCCTGGAATTCTTCTGTCTATAGATGCAGAGAAGGCCTTTGACCATGTTGGATGGGACTTCCTCAGAGCCACCCTTATTAAAATGGGCCTCAGACCAAAAATTATAAACAGGATTTTTTCACTATACTCCCAACCAAACGCTAAGTTGTTGATCAATGGCACACTCTCCAAAACATTTACAATATCTAATGGTACACGACAAGGATGCCCCCTATCTCCTTTACTATTTGCGTGCTTTATAGAAACATTGGCAACTAAAATTAGACAAAATCCCTCAATTAGCGGTGTTCAAATTGGCACACAAAAATACCTCATGTCGCTATTTGCGGACGACATCTTGTTCTCCATTACGGACCCGGAGACTTCACTTACTAACTTAATGCAAGAATTTCATATCTTCCAAACCCTTTCCAATTTGCAATCAACACATCTAAATCTGAAGTTTTGAATATTAATTTAGACACCCCCACCAAAGGAAGAGTTAGAGACCTAGTCCCATTCACGTGGAAAACCCACTCTCTAAATTACCTGGGAATAGACCTAGCCACCTCCGTGGAGCAAACCTTTAAATTAAATTACCTGCCAATCCAAAACACGATAATAAGAGATTTATCCTCATGGCTCTCCAAAAAACTTTCTTGGATGGGCAAAATAAATGTCCTAAAAATGAATATTTTTCCCAGAATCCTATACATAATGCAAACATTACCAATCCCACTCCCTAAAAATTATATCCCTAATATCCAGAGAGCCTTCAGCGACTTTGTTTGGCGCAGACGACCCCCAAGGATAAATAGTAAAATTATGCAAACCCCAAGAACTCAGGGAGGATTGGGAATCCCCAATCTTACAAAGTACCATCAGGCAATCTTTCTACAAAGAATCACAGACTGGTGCATTCATTATGAACACAAAAGGTGGGTCCAGTTAGAACACTCCATGTCCAGTGCAGACCACCTTGGTGGGCTGTGTTGGAGATTAGACCACCCAAAGCCTACACAGGTATCCGCCTCACCAATCATAGTAGAAACACTCAGAACATGGGACACTATTATAGCCACACATACCTTCGTCTCATCTAGACCTTCTCCTCTTACTTCAATCGTAAACAATGGAGAACTGACCCTTGGGAAACAGCCTGCCAGGGAAAATCCCAACCCATACTATAAAGATATCCCGATCCACTTTCTAGTGTCCAACGAAAAAATCCTACCTCAAACAGACCTAATAGACAAGGGATATGCCATCTTACAAAACTGGTACTTATACACCAGGGTACATCACTTCGTCATGACTCACAAACACTCCAATAACATGGTTAGGCCCCTGACCAACTTTGAACGCCTGTGCGTCCAACCCCCCCCGCTATCGCATACTCTTTCCTCGATATACCATATATTAACATACAATCCCCCCGTCTATATACCCCCCTTCCTAGAAAAATGGGAAGAAGAATTAGGGATAGTAATATTGCCGCAAACAAGCGCCATGATCTTCCAAAATGTTACGAAGACGTCAATCTCACCTTCCATGCAAGAGATTAATCTAAAAATAATACATAGGTGGTACCTTTCCCCAATTAAGCTAAACCGTCTTTACCGCAAAAACTCTAAATGTTGCTGGAGATGTGGCCACGGTTCTGAAAATTTAGCCCATATGTGGTGGTGGTGTAATGTAGTTCAAAATTACTGGAGACAAATTATCGGGGAAATAGAAAACATACTCCAGACCCAATTTCCATTAGACTCCGTAATCTGGCTATTGAGTAAACCCCCAAAAATCAAACTTAAGCATGAACTCAAACTTTTTTATATAATGACCAATAGCGTGAGATACCTATTAGCCAGAAATTGGAGATCCAGGGAGATCCCCACTCTGCAACTTTGGATTAACAGAGTCACTGAATTTCTTGACCTGGAGGAATTTCATTACATTAAATTCGCCAAAATGGATGTTTATGCCGAAATGTCCTCCCTTTGGGAGCAATATCTAAAAAAGCAAAATACAGGCCTTCCCGAGTAACACACAGCAGGCTCAACTAAGTATCTCCAATATATTAGGGTGAACACACAAACTTTACACTAAACCTTCAAGATCACAAGACCGCAAATATCACAAACAAAATAGGTTGTCAGGCATCCCCCTTACCCATTACCTCTTCTCCTTCCCCCTCTTTTTCTTCTCCTTTCTCTAACTAATTATCTTTCTATTTACGACAGTTAATTGTTAAGGTAAACTGATGTATAACTGTTTATGTAAAATCCAACTGAGTATGTATACTACTATAGGAACCTGCGACTTCCACTATGTACAACTTCTTGAATTTAATAAATATCAGTTGAAAAAAAATAAATAAATAAATAAATAAATACAAACTTGCCTGTAAAATAAAAATAAACCCTAAGCTAGCTACAATGTAACTATTAGTTATATTTTAGCTAGCTTAGGGTTTATTTTAAAGGTAAGTATTTAGTTTTAAATAGGAATAATTTAGTTAATTATAGGATTTTTTATTTAGATTTATTTTAATTATATTTAAGTTAGGGGGTGTTAGGGTTAGACTTAGGTTTAGGGGTTAATACATTTAGTATAGTGGCGGTGACGTTGGGGGCAGCAGATTAGGGGTTAATAAATGTAGGTAGGTGGCGGCAATGTTAGGGACAGCAGTTTAGGGGTTAATAATATTTAACTAATGTTTGCGAGGCGGGAGTGCGGCAGTTTAGGGTTTAATATGTTTATTATAGTGGCGGCGATGTTGGGGCAGCATATTAAGGGTTAATAAGTGTAGGTAGGTCGCGGCGACATTGGGGGTGGCGGATTAGGAGGTTAATAAATATAATGTAGGTGTTGATGATGTTGGGGGCAGCAGATTAGGGGATCATAAGTATAATGTAGGTGGTGGCGGTGTCCAGAGCGGCAGATTAGGGGTTAATAAATATAATGCAGGTGTCATCGATGTTGGGGGTGGCAGATTAGGGGTTAATAAGTGTAAGGTTAGGGGTGTTTAGACTCAGGGTTCATGTTAGGGTGTTAGGTGTAAACATAAATTTAGTTTCCCCATAGGAATCAATGGGGCTGCGTTACTGAGTCTTACGCTGCTTTTTTGCAGGTGTTAGACTTTTTCTCAGCTGGCTCTCCCCATTGATTCCTATGGGGAAATTGTGTAAGAGGATGTACGACCAGCTCACCGCTGACTTAAGCAGCGCTGGTATTGGAGCAAAATTTTGCTCAACGCTCACTTCTTGCCTTTTAACGCCAGGTTTGTAAAAACTCATAATACCAGCGCTGCAGGTAAGTGAGCGGTGAGACAAAACTGCTCGTTAGCACCGTACAGCTCAGAACGAAAAACTTGTAATCTAGCCGATTGTTTTTGATTTCTTTTTAGTTATTAAACCACTTAATAGATGAAAGAAAATAGAGAAACTAATGGTTCTGTAAAATAGATAAGTAAACTTTTTTTTCACTAGAAAGCTAGATGGATAGATGTACTTTATATCTGAGATACAAGATATTCCAAGCTTTAATGGTGCAGAGATCTCATTTTAAGCCATTGAATGACAGATGAAAAAAATCTGTTATAAAATGAAAAAAGTATAAACCACAATTATACACAGGACAGGAACATACTGTACAAGTTATTCATAACTAAAAGGAAATAAAAAATGAAAGCTTTAAAGGTACACAGGTGTGTTGGAGATTAATCATCTTAAAGTAAATTATTTTAAAGTCTTAAAAAGCAATGGAGACTACTATTTATGCAGTAAGAGGGGTAATATCGCTTGAGAAACTGCTGCCCATACCTTCAGTAGGATAAGCAACATAACATGTGAAAGAGACCGCTGGTCATATATTCAATAAATTGCTCTAGTCAAGAATGAGTTATGACTGTTTATACATTTAATCAGACTAGTAAGAAATCTGAAAATAAAACAGAATAGAAAGGGTGCTATATCAGAGTGCAGTTAATATTGTGATAGTGATACAAATAAGTAAAATATGTTACAATAGTCCCCAAGGTAAGATGTCATGCAACAACTATGCAGTCCTGTACATCTTCGCAGGGAAGAAAAAGGTTGAAGGTGGCTGCTCTCCTCCTCACAGGAAACTCCAATGGGTAATTTATGGAAAGCATCCTAATGTACTAGCAGCAGCAGACTGACTCAGGGTGTATCAGCTCACCCTCTCCTTGTAGCAGAAACCAACCAACTTTAGGATGCAGGATACACAGGAAAACAGTGGGAGCTCCACAGCAAACAATTTAAGGTGCTATCACTTAGCTTAAGTTAAAAACCAATTTAAAACAAGTTAAAAACAATAAGCATACAATCTACTCTTCCAACTCCACAAGATAATAAATTCATCTGGAACTATAACCGGCCCAGAATAGCTACTCAAACCCTATACCGTAATAAACACCAAGGCGGAATTGGGGGTACAAATCTCCAGCTCTATAGATATGCAACGTTTATGTCTAGAATAATGGACTGGTGCAAACATGCAGGCCATAAGGAATGGGTAACCTTAGAATTTGCACTTTGCGGAAACAAACATTTGGGTGTACAGTGTTGGTCGAGAGATATACGTGAACACACGAAACTCCAAAGACACTCTATAGTTCCCATATTTAAAATATGGGACAAAATTCTAAAGTCACACAAATCGATCTCATTCTCAACTCCACAGTCCCCCCTGACAACCTTTCTCAATCATCCTAAATCCCCCCTTCAGCTACAACAGATTACCCAAAGCGCCCGTGCATTACACCAATCCAAACCCTGGTATGCAGTACTGCAAAATGGCAAACTTAAAAATAAACAAGACATCTTAGACATCCTAGGTTTGACACACAACGACTGGCTTCTACATCACCGACTTTCTCACTACTTTCAAACACACCCAGACAAACACAATATCTCCAGAACACTGACTCCATTTGAATCATTGTGTTATATATATGCCTCTACCTAATAAGGTAACTCTCTCCCTTTCTTTTTAGTTTCTTATTTCTCATCAAGCCAGACACCCACCAACACATGTCACAAGATGGGAAGCAGAACTCAATGACCAACGACCAGACAAGGTGTGGGATAAAATTTATAAACAGATGAGCTCTTCAACCTCATCTATACTTACTGCAAAAATGAACAGTAAACTCCTATGTAGGTGGCACTACACCCCTGACAAGCTAGGAAAAATGATACTGAGTTATGATACCAGGTGCTGGAGAGGATGTGAGCAGAGGGACACAGCTGCACATATATGGTGGATCTGCCCAATTGCACAGAGTTACTGGTTAGACATTCACAGAGAGATAGAATTGATATTGAATAACCACATCCCTCTAACACCGTGGACGTTTCTGTTTAACCACTTGCCTCCTTTAAGATGCTCGCTCCGACTTCAGCTTCTGACGATCATGGTAAATACAGCTAAACTCTATATTCCATCTCACTGGAAAAATCTTACATTACCGACAGTACAGTTCTGGAGAGACAGAGTCACTCTGACCCTAGAGTTAGAACAATATCATTATACCAAACTTAAGAAATTAGATGACTACCAGGCTATATGTTTCATCTGGGATGAATATATGTTTTCCCTAACACCCCTAGATAACCAATGACGGGCAACTATGAACGTACACACTAGATTTGGAGTTTGGCGGTAGCCGTGAAAACCAGCGTTAGAGGCTCCTAACGCTGGTTTTAGGCTACCTCCGGTATTTGGAGTCACTCAAAAAAGGGTCTAACGCTCACTTTTCAGCCGCGACTTTTCCATACCGCAGATCCCCTTACTTAAATTGCGTATCCTATCTTTTCAATGGGATTTTTCTAACTCCGGTATTTAGAGTCGTGTCTGAAGTGAGCGTTAGAAATCTAACGACAAAACTCCAGCCGCAGAAAAAAGTCAGTAGTTAAGAGCTTTCTGGGCTAACGCCGGTTCATAAAGCTCTTAACTACTGTACTCTAAAGTACACTAACACCCATAAACTACCTATGTACCCCTAAACCGAGGCCCCCCCACATCGCCGCAACTCAATTAAATTTTTTTAACCTCTAATCTGCAGACTGCCACCTACGTTATCCTTATGTACCCCTAATCTGCTGCCCCTAACACCGCCGACCCCTATATTATATTTATTAACCCCTAACCTGCCCCCCACAACGTCGCCGCCACCTACCTACAATAATTAACCCCTAATCTGCCGACTGCAAAGAGACGCCAGCTACATTATAGCTATGTACCCCTAATCTGCTGCCCCTAACACCGCCGACCCCTATATTATATTTATTAACCCCTAACCTGCCCTCCCTAACATCGCCGACACCTAACTTCAATTATTAACCCCTAATCTGCCGACCGAATCTCGCCGCTATTCTAATAAATGTATTAACCCCTAAAGCTAAGTCTAACCCTAACACTAACACCCCCCTAAATTAAATATAATTTTAATCTAACGAAATTAATTAACTCTTATTAAATAAATTATTCCTATTTAAAGCTAAATACTTACCTGTAAAATAAATCCTAATATAGCTACAACATAAATTATAATTATATTATAGCTATTTTAGGATTAATATTTATTTTACAGGTAACTTTGTATTTATTTTAACCAGGTACAATAGCTATTAAATAGTTAAGAACTATTTAATAGCTAAAATAGTTAAAATAATTACAAATTTACCTGTAAAATAAATCCTAACACTACACTATCAATAAATTAATTAAATAAAATACCTGCAATTACCTACAATTAAACCTAACACTACACTATCAATAAATAAATTAAATACAATACCTACAAATAACTACAATGAAATAAACTAACTAAAGTACAAAAAATAAAAAAGAACTAAATTACAAAAAATAAAAAAATATTTACAAACATAAGAAAAACATTACAACAATTTTAAACTAATTACACCTACTCTAAGCCCCCTAATAAAATAACAAAGCCCCCCAAAATAAAAAATGTCCTACCCTATTCTAAATTACTAAAGTTCAAAGCTCTTTTACCTTACCAGCCCTGAACAGGGCCCTTTGCGGGGCATGCCCCAAGAAGTTCAGCTCTTTTGCCTGTAAAAAAAAACATACAATACCCCCCCAACATTACAACCCACCACCCACATAACCCTAATCTAACCCAAACCCCCCTTAAATAAACCTAACACTAAGCCCCTGAAGATCATCCTACCTTGTCTTCACCATACCAGGTTCACCGATCCGTCCTGGCTCCAAAATCTTCATCCAACCCAAGCGGGGGCTGGCAATCCATCTTCTGGCGGCTGAAGAGGTCCAGAAGAGGCTCCAAAGTCTTCATCCTATCCGGGAAGAAGAGTAGATTCGGACCGGCAACCATCATCTTCCAAGCGGCATCTTCTATCTTCATCCGATGAGGACCGGCTCCATCCTGAAGACCTCCACCGCGGACCCATCTTCATCCGGCGATGTCCAACTGAAGAATGACGGTTCCTTTAAGGGACGTCATCCAAGATGGCGTCCCTCGAATTCCGATTGGCTGATAGGATTCTATCAGCCAATCGGAATTAAGGTAGGAATATTCTGATTGGCTGATGGAATCAGCCAATCAGAATCAAGATCAATCCGATTGGCTGATCCCATTAGCCAATCAGATTGAGCTCGCATTCTATTGGCTGATCGGAACAGCCAATAGAATGCAAGCTCAATCTGATTGGCTGATCAGCCAATCGGATTGAACTTGATTCTGATTGGCTGATTCTATCAGCCAATCAGAATATTCCTACCTTAATTCCGATTGGCTGAATCCTATCAACCAATCGGAATTTGAGGGACGCCATCTTGGATGACGTCCCTTAAAGGAACCGTCATTCTTCAGTTGGACGTCGCCGGATGAAGATGGGTCCGCGGTGAAGGTCTTCAGGATGGAGCCGGTCCTCATCGGATGAAGATAGAAGATGCCGCTTGGAAGATGATGGTTGCCGGTCTGGATCTACTCTTCTTCCCGGATAGGATGAAGACTTTGGAGCCTCTTCTGGACCTCTTCAGCCGCCGGAAGATGGATGTCTAGCCCCCGCTTGGGTTGGATGAAGATTTTGGAGCCAGAACGGATCGGTGAACCTGGTATGGTGAAGACAAGGTAGGATGATCTTCAGGGGCTTAGTGTTAGGTTTATTTAAGGGGGGTTTGGGTTAGATTAGGGGTATGTGGGTGGTGGGTTGTAATGTTGGGGGGGGTATTGTATGTTTTTTTTTACAGGCAAAAGAGCTGAACTTCTTGGGGCATGCCCCGCAAAGGGCCCTGTTCAGGGCTGGTAAGGTAAAAGAGCTTTGAACTTTAGTAATTTAGAATAGGGTAGGGCATTTTTTATTTTGGGGGGCTTTGTTATTTTATTAGGGGGCTTAGAGTAGGTGTAATTAGTTTAAAATTGTTGTAAGATTTTCCTTATGTTTGTAAATATATTTTTATTTTTTGTAACTTAGTTCTTTTTTATTTTTTGTACTTTAGTTAGTTTATTTCATTGTAGTTATTTGTAGATATTGTATTTAATTAATGTATTGATAGTCTAGTGATAGGTTTAATTGTAGGTAATTGTAGATATTTTATTTAATTAATTTAATGATAGTGTAGTGTTAGGTTTAATTGTAACTTAGGTTAGGATTTATTTTACAGGTAATTTTTGTTATTATTTTAACTAGGTAACTATTAAATAGTTATTAACTATTTAATAGCTATTGTACCTGGTTAAAATAATTACAAAGTTACCTGTAAAATAAATATTAATCCTAAAATAGCTATAATATAATTATAATTTATAGTGTAGCTATATTAAGGTTTATTTTACAGGTAAGTATTTAGCTTTAAATAGGAATAATTTATTTAATAAGAGATAATTAATTTTGTTAGATGTAAATTATATTTAACTTAGGGGGGTGTTAGGGTTAGACTTAGCTTTAGGGGTTAATACATTTATTAGAATAGCGGTGAGCTCCAGTTGGCAGATTAGGGGTTAATAATTGAAGTTAGGTGTCGGCAATGTTAGGGAGGGCAGATTAGGGATTAATACTATTTATTATAGGGTTAGTGAGGCGGATTAGGGGTTAATAACTTTATTATAGTAGCGCTCAGGTCCGGTCGGCAGATTAGGGGTTAATAAGTGTAGGCAGGTGGAGGCGACGTTGTGGGGGGCAGATTAGGGGTTAATAAATCTAATATAGGGGTCGGGCGATGTTAGGGCAGCAGATTAGGGGTACATAGGGATAATGTAAGTAGCGGCGGTTTACGGAGCGGCAGATTAGGGGTTAATAATAATATGCAGGGGTCAGCGATAGCGGGGGCGGCAGATTAGGGGTTAATAAGTGTAAGGTTAGGGGTGTTTAGACTCGGGGTACATGTTAGAGTGTTAGGTGCAGACGTAGGAAGTGTTTCCGCATAGCAAACAATGGGGCTGCGTTAGGAGCTGAACGCGGCTTTTTTGCAGGTGTTAGGTTTTTTTTCAGCTCAAACAGCCCCATTGTTTCCTATGGGGGAATCGTGCACGAGCACGTTTTTGAGGCTGGCCGCGTCCGTAATCAACTCTGGTATCGAGAGTTGAAGCTGCATTAAATATGCTCTACGCTCCTTATTTGGAGCCTAACGCAGCCTTTATGTGGACTCTCAATACCAGAGTTTTTTTTATGGTGCGGCCAGAAAAAAGCCAGCGTTAGCTACGCGGGTCCTTACCGACAAAACTCTAAATCTAGCCGTTAGTCTGCATATGTCATGTTCTGTCTCTTTAAGGAACAATTAGTTCTGTTTGCTCTCCCTTTAAATAGAGGTTGGACTTCCTGCACAAATTGCTTGGAATTTTTTTCTGTGTTACATTCAGATAGTTTCTAGCCAACCTCTGTCTCAAGATTTATTTCTGCCTGACTATATTGTCTCCAGTATTCAAACTTCAGTAATCTTGTTTTTGTTACAATCAGAGTTTCTCAACCTTTGAATCCTTTAGCGTGTGTTCTGGGAATTTCTTGCCAGCTGAATCAGTGTTTCGGAAACTGATCATCACTACAGCCTCGTTTTGGATCCACTCTCTCTCTGTCTTTCAGCTGTTAGTTTTAACATACACACACTGCTGCAGCTTCCAGCTTCAAGGTACAGATTTCTGCAAATCCTCCTTGTCATATCTTATGTTTGATGAACTTCCTTACAACTAACATACTAAGCAATGTCGTCTCTGATGTACTCTATTTGCTTAAGTTAACTAAGATATGTAATCCTACCTCGTTAACTGTTTATAAACAATCTCTTTCTACACGTCATTGGAAAAGCTGAATCTTCAATTTGTTTGCTGCCATATTTTTTCCTTTTATTTTTTATACCGGTATAAGTTGAATAATATATATATATATATATATATATATATATATATATATAGATACATATATTCTCTTTTGATGCATGATTACTCACTCTGCATACAAAGAAGAGTATTCAGGGAATAGTTAATCTGCAGAATAATTGCAAACTGGTGTTCAGGTGTTAATTTAAGATTAATTAATGCTAAACAACAACTGCTAAATTACTTTAATTTCAAATTGTTATTTTTTCCCTTCCATTTTAAAACTGGTTATTCTCTACATATAGATCCTCTCATTGAATACTTGACATACTTCCAAGCCTACAAAAATGGATCCAGTAAAGCTTACTAACCACATATATATTCTAAACCAAAGAGTAGATCACCTAAACCAAGGACTTAGAGAGATGCAGATTGAGAATGAAACACTAAAGAATATAATTAAAGAGACAGTTACAGCCAAAACTTTAATTCCTGAATCTGCACCTGAGCCTATGGTAAGTCCGCCAGAAAAGTTTTCTGGAGATAGAAACAATTTCAGAGACTTTAAGAATTCTTGTCTACTTCTCTTCACTTTGAAACCTAAAACTTATGCCACAGAGAAACAAAAGATTTTGACTGTCATTTCATACTTGAGGTCAGAACCCAGAGCATGGGCAAATAATTTTTTTGAAAATAATGATCCTGTTTTAAATTCTCTAGATAGTTTTTTCAACGTGATGGCTCTCTTATATAATGATCCTATGAAGCAGATGACTGCCGAAAATAACATGAGAGCCTTGAAGCAAAATAAGAGACCAGTCGAAGATTATGTGGCAGATTTTAAGAGGTGAGCTAAAGATAGCCAGTGGAATTTAATCTCTTTTAAAAAAAACAATTTAGATTGGGTCTCTCTGAATCTTTAAAAGATGAGCTTGCAAGGTTAGAGTTACCTGATTATTTAGAAGATTTAATTGGGTTGAGTATAACTATAGACAGAAGACTACGTGAAAGACGTAAGTAATGTGGGAATTATGAATACAATAAAATCAAAGTTTCAGTCCCTTCCAGCTACCCATCTTCAAGTTACAGATGAACCCATGGAGGTCGGATTTGTGAGAGGACCACTCACATCGGAAGAGAAAATCAGACGCCGAACAAACAATTTGTGTCTCTATTGCGCAGCAAAGAATCATGAGGTCAAATCCTGTCCACTCCTCTCAAAATCCAAGAAAGGTAACATCATAAAAAGTTTTTCCATTTTGTCTATAACACCAGAACCAGTAACTCATACTCTAATTTTTCTTTAATTGCAGTGGGATCAACACCAAGTCCAGACTGAGGCTATCATCGACTCAGGCACTTCAGGAATGTTTATTGATATTTCCTTTGTTAAAAAAAAATAAAATACCTATAATTAAAAAAGAAAAATCTTTTGTCTTACGAGTTTTTGACGATACTTTGTCATCTAAAGGTTCTATTACTCATCAGACAATCCCTCTTTTAGTCACATGTAAAGGTAATCACTGTGAATCACAAGAATTTGATGTAACATTTTCACCCATGTTTCCTATAGTTTTAGGGCTCAAATGATTACAAAAACACCAAACAGAAATTAAATGGGTATCTTCTGAGGTAAATTTTAATTCTCAGTTTTGCAAAGAGAATTGTTCCTCCACACTTAAAGTCCTACAACTTAATGTTGAATCTATACCATCAGAATACTCTAACTTCAAAGATGTGTTTAATAAAAAAGAGGTGGAAAATTTTACCACCTCATAGGAGCTATGATTGCCCCATAGAATTGCGACCAGGGTCACCAATACCTTACGGACGAATATACCCACTATCCCAGCCTGAGTTATCTCATTTAAAAGAATATTTGGATGAAAACCTCAGGAAAGGTTTCATACATCCTAGCACTTCACCAGCAGGTGCTGGAATATTTTTTGTTAAAAATAAAGATGATACTTTAAGACCTATCATAGATTATCGCAAATTTAACAAGGTTACTATTAAAAATAGGTATCCACTTCCTTTAATTCCAGAATTAATTGAAAGGTTAAGCACAGCAAAATTTACACCAAGTTAGACCTTAGAGGTGCATATATCTTAATCAGGATTCGTCAAGGGGATGAATGGCTCACAGCCTTCCGCATCGGATATGGATTATTTGAATATCTGGTGATGCCATTTGGGCTGTGTAACGCCCCAGCCACATTCCAGAATTTTATCAATGATATCTTCTGAGACCTTCTGGATGTGTTTATGATTGTTTAAGATTAAAAGAAAAAATATACAGTGCTTAAAAAGTCTAAAGATTTTCCAAGCCACTCCCTGACCACCTCTCCAAAATGGCCACAACAGCAGACAAAAAACACAAAAGAATGAGAGGGCGCTAATAGCCAGGAAAACCAACACACTTAATCTGTAAATATTAAGTGTAAAAATAGATCAACAAAGTGAGGAAATTGAAAAAGATTTTACTACAATGAATCACAATAAAATGCAAGGGACGTCTCCCTAATGAAATTACATGAAATATAACTTACATATAACATAAATAGTACATATTAAAAAAGAAATAAATATATAGCATAATATTATCTTGCTAGAATACCACCCTAAAAAATAAAAAAATAAAAAAATTGTATATTGTTATCAAAAACCTTTGTTAAAAAACATAAAAATCACAAAATTCATCACAATTGTGGATGAATGTTCATAATGAAAAAACAATAATAATGTCCAATAGATGAATAAAGTTGATGACGAGATAAAGTTGATGTTAGGGTTGGATGATATAATAACTAAATAATAGTTGATACTTTTCGTTATTATGACTGATAGAATTGCAACTGTGTTGCTAAACGAAAGTAAATGTACTGTTTAAACAAAGTTAATAGTCCACCAATAGAATTGCAACTGTGTTGCTAAACGAAAGTAAACATACTGCTTGAAAAACAATTAATAGTCCACCTTGTATCGATGGTGTATAAAAACACTTATTTGTGAACAATTAAAACATTCTCTCGTTAGTGAGCCAAGACATAATCAGAAAACAACACTCCAAGGCGCCTTGCCAGAATACTCTTAGGCTGGTGTAATCTGTGTGATACTGCTCACCTTTGAGAAGATGATAGTGGTTGGTTCAAATGTGATATGACAACCTCAGTTCTTAACTGAACTTTCACACTAACCGCTTATGATGATGTCCGATGTCAGCGTCTCACTGAAAAAACGCAGCTCCTCACTCCTCTCAGAACGAACAGGAGCCCGGCAGCAGCAGAAGTTACTTTGCCTGAGAATACCCGCACTTAGCGTATGACACGTGCGGGCAATGAACTAGGTACCTAGTGAGAATTGCTCTTTGCAGGACAAACAACTTCCTTCCTTCTACGCGTTTCACCCAATTAGCATAATAATGCTAATATTTTCATGGGTAACTGGGAGAATAATTTTCTTAGTTCACATGAGTTTGGCGCGGACCTTGTGCTCTTCAAAAGGTACATAGATGATATCTTAATTATATGGAGAGGATCAGAGGAAAATCTTAAACTCTTTTTTCAAGCCATGAATTCAAATGATAGAGGTCTCCATTTTACCTATGAATATAGTAAAACTTCTATTTCATTCTTAGATCTAGAATTATTTATAGATGAGGGTAACCTTGCCACTAGAACTTTCTTCAAACAAGTAGATTGCAATAATTATGTACACAAGAAAAGTTGCCATCATGAAGGATGGAAAGAAAATATACCCACAGGACAGTTCCTCAGAATCAGAAAGAACTGTTCTAGACATATTGACTTTAAAACACAGATCAATATCTTACAACAAAGATTCTATGACAGAGGTTATTTTGAACAAGAACTAGAATGGGCCATTCATAGAGCATCTATGACAGATAGAAGTTCACTCTTAAAATATAAAAATAAAAACCTTAACAACCACCATCGCCAACAGCAACGAATATGATGTAGCCCTCATTACAGATTACAGTGAAAATCACTTAGTATTAAGAAAAATAATTAACAAACACTGGCACAGAATCAAAAAGGACCCTTTAATAGGAGACTTACTCGCCTTTAAACCTAAGATTATATTCAGAAAGGCAAAAAACTTGAGACAAATTCTGACACCCAATGAATTAAAAAAAGAGAGTGCAACTTTGATTGACAGAGATCTACTTGGGAAAAACCTAAAAGGTTTTTTCCCGTGTCACTTATGCAGAGCCTGCAAATACAGCACCAAAAGCAGTTCAGTAACTATAACAGGAACAGGAGATAATCTCAATATTAAAGATACAATTAGAAGTTCACAGAAAGGTGTTGTATATCTTATAAAATGTTCATGTAATTTATTTTATTTTGGTGAGACTACGAGGATGTTACGAGACAGGATAAGAGAACACCTCTACAATATTGAAAAGGGAAATCTTGACACTCATCTATACAAACATTTTAGGGATAACCACAATAATAATTTACAACATTTTATATTCTGGGGCATTTGCATAGTTAGAGGGGATTGGAGAGGAGGCAATTTTGAAGGTAAACTCCTAAAAAAGGAATCTGAGTTAATATATAAATTTGACACCCTCTATCCAAAAGGTCTTAACTCCAAATTAGATTTGTCTCCCTTTTTGGGAGTTTAGATTCTTCTTTAATTATTTATATCGAATTTTTAAACTTTAATATTGTAACCTTATATTTATATAGAATATATTGTAGTGTAGCTGCGGCTATAATATATACCTTTATCCACTCCCTATTATGTCAACAAGTCTTAACGTATGCGTTGCGTAGATATAGAATAACAAGCTTTAACGTATGCGTAGATAACTGAATTTCTATTTATATTAAATGAAAATTAAATTTGATCAATTTAATATCTTTTGTTTTTATTTTTATTTCTTATTATGTATGTTTATAAAGTCGCTATTCTTAGTTTTATACTTGCAGAATACCACCATCCTTGAATTTACCACCCTTGTATATTTTTATACCTTTTTCATATTTTATATATATTATTTTTCTTGTATTAAACTTTTTAATTGAATTATCAAATCCATTTCACATAAGAATCATCAACCCTTTTTTGAATATCTTCTAACACTAATATATTGCTTGGTCCCATCTGACGCTCTTGGAAAGATTCAAGACAAACCACGTTTTGAATACATCAATACATTAATCCACCTTAAAAGATTTCCACCTTTAGAGACAATCAAGAAAGAAAATTTGACCTATGGAGTTGCAGCAGCGGATTTTTAAACCTTGTTCCAGGAACAACTGTCATCTTGATAAAGCCCTACATTGGGTGAAACACGTAGAAGGAAGGTAGTTGTTTGTCCTGCAAAGAGCAATTCTCGTTAGGTACCTAGTTCATTGCCCGAGCGTGTCATATGCTAAGTGCGGATATTCACAGGCGAAGTCACTTCTGCTGCTGCCGGGCTCCTGTTCGTTCTGAGAGGCGTGAGGAGCTGCGTTTTTTCAGTGAGACGCTGACATCGGACATCATCATAAGCGGTTAGTGTGAAAGTTCAGTTACGAACTGAGGTTGTCATATCACATTTAAACCAACCGCCAACCAGCCTAAGAGTATTCTGGCAAGGCGCCTTGGAGTGTTGTTTTCTGATTATGTCTTGGCTCACTAACGAGAGAATGTTTTAATTGTTCACAAATAAGTGTTTTTATACACCCTCGATACAAGGTGGACTATTAATTGTTGTTCAAGCAGTATGTTTACTTTCGTTTAGCAACACAGTTGCAATTCTATTGGTGGAATATTAACTTTGTCGTAATAACGAAAAGTATCAACTATTATTTAGTTATTATATCATCCAACCCTAATATCAACTTTATCTCGTCATCAACTTTATTCATCTATTGGACATTATTGTCCAATATTGTGATTTTTATGTTTTTTAACAAAGGTTTTTGATAACAATATACATTTTTTTCTTTTTTCTTTTTTTCTTTTTTAGGGTGGTATTCTAGCAAGATAATATTATACTATATATTTATTTCTTTTTTAATATGTACTATTTATGTTATATGTAAGTTATATTTCATGTTATTTCATTAGGGAGACGTCCCTTGCATTTTATTGTGATTCATTGTAGTAAAATCTTTTTCAATTTCCTCACTTTGTTGATCTATTTTTATACTTAATATTTACAGATTAAGTGTGTTGATTTTCCTGGCTATTAGCGCCCTCTCATTATTTTATGATTGTTTACCTTGATGATATCCTCATATACTCAAACAACTTAACAGAACATATATCTCATGTTACAACTTACTACTGTACTCTCTAGATTACGAAAACATCAGCTTTTTGCCAAATCTGAAAAATGTATATTTCACGCCACTGAACTTTCCTTCTTAGGCTATAAAATAAGTCCTACTGGCATTCAAATACAAGAAAATAAAGTTTCTGCAATAAATAATTGGACGGGTCAATAATGCTAATATTTCAAAATATATTACATTGGGTCTGAACTAATTCATATCTCTTTTGTATTTGGAACAAAACATTAATTTAAACTGTAATTTGGGAAGAAACATACAGATAACACACGTTAGAAAATTTTAAGCTTTACTTTAAAAAAAAAAAAAGTTTTTATTTTTGTAACTGTATTTTTTCTCTACAGATGAAGGTTAAATTTGAATTTTAAGAGATGCACAAAATCAGCCAAGAGTTCAACTCAAGAAGGCTCTGCTACACAAAGATGCAATGAAAAAAAATGATTACCTCACACATAAGCATAACCCCTAAATCCTCCTCTCTTGGTTTCTTTTTATTTATTTATTCTGCTCATTGTATTCTGCTGCAGCATATATTGCTGGCAAACAAATATTAATAATAAAAATAAATTAGCATGTTTCATCAAAATATTTAATTGAACAACCTATGTTTAGCCTTATCTTCAACTTTTACGGTTTTGGTTTCCTTATGACAGTTTTAAAAATCATTGTTTAGGATAACTGGATTCTGTCAGATGAAAGATGCTAAAATGCCTAAAAGGATTTCAATACAAGCCAGCTCACTGCCTATATTCATTCATTGGATGGTTTAAAACAGATCTGTTCTACAGCAAGTAGAGCAATAACTGTTCTTCACAGATAAAGACATCAAACTATAAATAATGATTTTGATATCATAAAAAATAATATGCAAAATAGGTCTAGAGATTATTAAGAAGCCAAGAAATTATGCTAGAATATAAAGCTGCATGATGTAATTTAAGAGCTCTTTAGTGGAAACAGACGATAAGATTTATATGTGTTCTGTCAGCATGCTGTTTAAGGTTCCATTTTCTCCCAGTTAATAGTATGATTTGGATACTGCTAATGTAATGTAAGTAAAACGTCTTAAGTATGCTTCTGCTTATGAAATGCATTTTACAACAGCTGTTGTGCTTAACATGCAATGCACCCTCTTTCATTTTTCTTTGATTAATTGCTGTATTTTGATAGCTATGAGTGATGCTAGTGAGAGGCGAAAAGCTAATGTTACAGGAAGGATCTGATAGTACATATCCGTATAGTATATATTTCTGGCAGCTAGGATGGACCAGTGAACTACACAGTTTTTTATAAAGAAAACAGAATGCATATCTATTATTTTATTATTTTTTTATGTGAGTCCGTTTTTATTTTGCAACAGATGACATGACAGTGACTCTTTAACCCTGCCACTGTCAAGCCTCATTAGCAGTGAAGGGTAATGCGTTATATAAACAGAAAACATTGTTTATCGAAGTGTACATGTAGAATGAATGGCTTTAACTCGCTTTCTATTTCTCAAGCGCTGAACTTGACTGCTAAAAATTGCTTTGGCAGTGTGCAAGCAAGATGTAAGATTAAAGCTTTTTAGTACATCAGTCTACATAGGTCACATTTTATATATCAATATTTGTTTTTCTAACAAAATGCTGTAGTGTTTAATTCTAAGTAAGAGCTGATTTGACATAGATGCTTTTTTCTATGACGTTAATGGGCCCTAGTCTATCGATCATAAAAATGTATTTCTCAATATGTTTGCAAGCAAAAGAAGAAAAAAAAACAGAACTTTATAGCATTTTATAGTAGACATTAATAAATCTACTGTAAATATATAAATATGCACATTTCTGTCAACTAATCAGGGTTGTAATTGTGTTCCAAGAAAAGAAAAAAAGATTTTCAGAAACTCACAGCTCAGAGAGAAATCAGCTTACATACCTCCCAGAGCTGCTTCTTAAAGAAAATCATCTGGTTCTCTGAAATATAGAATATTAAAGGGGATTATTAGCACCTAAGACCCAACAAAGAATGTCAAACATGTCTTGGTCTCATACAGCACAGCCCCACCCAACGGCCTTGTTTACACAACATAATTCATTACATAACTGCACCTACATCACACTTTGACCTTGGCTATAACCTTTAAGTGACACTGAACCCAAATGTTTTTGTTCATGATTCAGATAGAACATGACATTTTAAGCAACTTTCTCATTTACTCCTATTATCAAATTTTCTTTGTTCTCTTGCTATCTGTATTTTAAAAGCAGGAATGTAAATCATCGTCAGACTGACAAGAAATTGTATGTTTGGGTTCGCCAGGCTCGCAGTCAGTTGGTCTGGTGATATATTCAAAAAAAGTGGGCTGAACCTTATTGTTCTGATGAGTGACGATGTGTCTCCCAAATGATATATTGGGGATCGCAACTTCAGCAAAAGTTTGCCGACATTGCCACTTAGCTGCAATGTAAGCAGGGGGCTGTCTTTAAAGGGTGTTTACACAAAATAAATGTTCACGAAAATAAAAAATGTTTTATGTGTAGCAACACTTCCCATTATGCATATGTATATCCAGCTTCACTGTACATTCACTAGATTTGTCACAATGGGAAATTTTGCTACTGAAAAGCAGGCGAGACTGATATGGCTTAAAAGGGATAGCTAAGATGGAGGACAGTGCTTTGTTTATTTGAAACCCACGGCGGTGTTTCCCCATTAAAATATAGGTTACTTCCAAGGAATGCCCTTATAACTCCCACGAAACGCCTGTTTATTTGTCATTTCTGTGATCTACTTTTTTAATAAAGACAAGATCTGGGGATTATATAGTATAATGTTAGAAAATGTATGTAAACTGTAAGCGTGAGTGTACAAATCTTCTATTGTGTTCTTAGGAGTGTTTTTTTTACTTATCTTGATTGTGATCACGCATTCTCAGTATTCATATTTCCATTATATTGAGAATGTGCAATAGTGATTCCAATATTCATATTTCATAATATTGCACAATTTTGTTTTACCTATAATGTTGTGATTGCACTGTAGTAAAATTTCCACCCACTGAGTGTATGGTAAAATGCTTCTCGACGATGCTGACTTTAACCCCTTGAGTGCTAACTACGGCTCTGAGCCATTGCAAAGTTTCCCACTCAGGAGCTAATGATGACTCTGAGCCGTCACTAGCACTCACTCACATTGATGGAGGTCTGAGGGCTCCCGCCCTGACGATCTGGCATGTATAGTGACAGACATTGCCGGGGTTTCATATTTCAGGTGTTGACATCATGCGCAATGACGTGATTACATCACTGCGCAACTTTATTTAAAAATAACAATTGTCAGTTATAGGGAGATAGGGGCATGCTGTTTAGAAGCCTGTATCTCAGGCATCTAAGCAGCTACAGACCCCCAAGACCCACTGTTGGAAAGGTAATCACCTAACCTTCCAATGGTATATCTTGGGGTTAAAAATCAATATATTAAAAAAAAAAAAAAAAAAATTAAAATATGCGTGGGTCTTTAAAGGCTCATAAATAAAGATAAAAATTGGCAAGAGACCCCAAAAATACATTTTCTAAAAATAAACTAGTATATCTTTAAAAAACAAATATTGGTTTAAGTATTCTAGTTAAATGATCACTGTAGTAATCAGTGTAAATGCAGTAATCACTAAGCTATGAAATGTCACATTCCCTTTTCTAATATGGCTCCTGATATTATATTTGTAATCCCATGATCACCTAGATCATGTGGTTACAAATTACCAATAGTAGAGGGATGCTTTTTATGAAAAACTAATAATATTTTTATTATTAGTCTTTTAGCCTGTGTGGTAGGTGAGTAAACATCCTCTTTACTCAGCTATCCCCATAGTCTAAAATCCTTTAATATTTGCTACCAAAGGCTTATTTTTTGCAGTAAAATGTATATCTTTTATTTCTAGCAGCATAATTTCTTTGAAAATATTTTATTTTTGTAAGGAGAATTGTGGCTAAGCGTCTGGTGAGTGCTGAGGAAGCAGCTAAGATTCTTATGAACTCAGACTCTGATTCCTTCTCTGATGACACATCTGCTGCAGAATATTCTGACAGCGACTTTTTCCCTGGGCTGTCATCATATAGTGACAGTTCAAGTAAGACAAATTAACTTACTGAGCCACAGCGTGGCCACAGACAGTTTATAGCTGTCAGTTCCTGTGGCAGAGGGATGGCATCGACATCCAGAGTGGCCCCACTGCATACTGTTGGAGTCATTGGCATGGGGGATGTTGCAACAACATCTGCAGTAGTCACACAGCATACTGTGGGAGTCATGGGCATGGGGGATGTTGCAAATTATTATGACCCTGGGGAAGTCTCCCTATGGGTGATGGGGGAAACCAGACGTGGACTCCTTGCCCAGTGTGCTTAGAGGAATGTGGCTGCACCTCACTGACGAGGCCCATAGGAGGCCGAAACGATCGTCTGGGGTTGTCATGTTCCTTGCTCAGAGGAGAATTGCCTGGTATTTCGGGGCTGGACTGACCTTACCTGGCGGGATCAGACTGATATACTTCAGGAAAGTTTTCTTCTGTGAAAAGCACACTGGTCTAAAAGAGGCTGCTTCCGGGTGGTAAATCGCCATAGAACAAGCCACTGAGCTGTTGTTCGTTCCTGGTAGAGCGCTTCTCTCTTTGTATGCAAATTATTATGACCCTGGGGAAGTCTCCCTATGGGTGATGGGGGAAACCAGACGTGGACTCCTTGCCCAGTGTGCTTAGAGGAATGTGGCTGCACCTCACTGACGAGGCCCATAGGAGGCCGAAACGATCGTCTGGGGTTGTCATGTTCCTTGCTCAGAGGAGAATTGCCTGGTATTTCGGGGCTGGACTGACCTTACCTGGCGGGATCAGACTGATATACTTCAGGAAAGTTTTCTTCTGTGAAAAGCACACTGGTCTAAAAGAGGCTGCTTCCGGGTGGTAAATCGCCATAGAACAAGCCACTGAGCTGTTGTTCGTTCCTGGTAGAGCGCTTCTCTCTTTGTATGCAAATTATTATGACCCTGGGGAAGTCTCCCTAGGGGTGATGGGGGAAACCAGACGTGGACTCCTTGCCCAGTGTGCTTAGAGGAATGTGGCTGCACCTCACTGACGAGGCCCATAGGAGGCCGAAACGATCGTCTGGGGTTGTCATGTTCCTTGCTCAGAGGAGAATTGCCTGGTATTTCGGGGCTGGACTGACCTTACCTGGCGGGATCAGACTGATATACTTCAGGAAAGTTTTCTTCTGTGAAAAGCACACTGGTCTAAAAGAGGCTGCTTCCGGGTGGTAAATCGCCATAGAACAAGCCACTGAGCTGTTGTTCGTTCCTGGTAGAGCGCTTCTCTCTTTGTATGCAAATTATTATGACCCTGGGGAAGTCTCCCTATGGGTGATGGGGGAAACCAGACGTGGACTCCTTGCCCAGTGTGCTTAGAGGAATGTGGCTGCACCTCACTGACGAGGCCCATAGGAGGCCGAAACGATCGTCTGGGGTTGTCATGTTCCTTGCTCAGAGGAGAATTGCCTGGTATTTCGGGGCTGGACTGACCTTACCTGGCGGGATCAGACTGATATACTTCAGGAAAGTTTTCTTCTGTGAAAAGCACACTGGTCTAAAAGAGGCTGCTTCCGGGTGGTAAATCGCCATAGAACAAGCCACTGAGCTGTTGTTCGTTCCTGGTAGAGCGCTTCTCTCTTTGTATGCAGATGTTGCAAAAACATCTGCGGTGGCCACACAGCATTCCCAATTCTGTATGCTGACCAATTTTTTCAAAATACTGGCGCAGAATTGAGCCTCAATACTAGAGCACATCAGTGGACTGCGACCAATTTGCAAGAGATGAGGAAATTCTTGGCCCTAACTCTGCTAGTGGGGATTGTTCAAAAGCTAAGCATAGCCTCATATTGGTCAAAGCAGTCTACTCAGATGACCCCTATCTCCCTGCTACAATGAGCAGGGACAGATATATATTACTGCTCAAGTTTTTGCATAATAATAATAATAATAAAATGCTCTGCCATGGGGCAAACCAGATCATGACAGATTGTTTAAAATAAGGCCTGTTCTTGACCATTTATTGGCAAGATTTCAAGAGTGCTATACTCCAGGCCAGAACATATTGATCGATGGATCCTTGATTTTATGTAAGATGTATTATTTTTAAACAATACATTCCTTCTAAGAGAGCTCGCTATGAGATCAAACTGTATAAGATGTGCGAGAGCTCTAGTGGATACACTTATCATTTTAGGGTATACACTGGCAAGGATTCTGTTCAAGCACCCCATGACTGTCCCTCCTCCCTTGCTGCCAGTGAAAAAATAATGTGTGACTTACTTCACCCAATATTTAATAAAGGTTACCATGTATATGTAGATAACTTTTACACTGTTGTGCCATTATTTAAATTCCTATATAGCAAGGTCACTGTTGCGTGCAGCACAATCTGTGACAATCGCAAAGGTTTCCAACTCACATGTTCAGAAAGCAAAAGAGAGGAGAGACCACAGTTTTACACTCTGATGAGCTTCTAGCTGTGAAATTCACAGACAAAAAAGATGTGCATCTTCTCATAACTATACATGATGAGAGCACATCACCTGTCTATGTCACGTGGCTGAACATGCCAACTATGAAACCCATATCTGTCCTGGATTACAATCGGCATATGGGAGGAGTAGATAAGACTGACCAGATGCTTGAACCATGCTCTGCTTCTAGCAAAGCATATACATGGTACAAGAAACTGGCAGTCCACTTGATACAATTGTCAAGGCTTAATGCGTTTGTCCTGTATCAGGCTACCCAAAGTAGAGGGCTACATTTCTTCTCTCATCATCAGGGAATATTCCAGTAGCTGGGCCAAGTGAGGAGAATGCAAGGTTGCATGGCCGTCACTTTGCTGAGTATATACCAGCACGGACATTATCAAGACACCCGTTACTACTGTCTAGACTGCCCCTCTGAACCCATATATATATATATATATATATATATATATAATATATATATATATATATATATATATATATATATATATATATATATATACAGGCAAAGATTGGTGTCTGTGCACTCTCACCAAAATCCAACGACTACCAGGGTGCTGTGCGGTGAATGATAAAGAAGCAAAAAGAAGCACTCACTGGATTTTCATCAAAAAGTGATCAAAACTTTAATGTAGATTGTGACGTTTCGGGACAGCAACAGTCCCTTCCTCTGACAAACAAACACTGAACAAAAGCAGCCTTAAATAGGCTCCCAAACACACTCCCCTCAGGATCAGCCAATCCAGACTGAATAATTGAACACACCCTTGAAGTGACCAATAAGGAAACATGATACAAAATCGTGTATGTGAATAATGAAACATAAACAACAAAAATGCTATTAAAAACAAATCCCCCTTGGGCCCCTAATGCTGGTGGTCATGCCCCCTAACTGAAATGCACATCCTATATGATTGTCAATCAAAAAATAGGTAAAATAAATCGTAAACATCGTTTATTATAATCTAACCAATCAATCATTGGCTTGCAAAC
The DNA here is from genome assembly GCF_027579735.1 of Bombina bombina. Classification (NCBI taxonomy): domain Eukaryota; kingdom Metazoa; phylum Chordata; class Amphibia; order Anura; family Bombinatoridae; genus Bombina; species Bombina bombina. The sequence goes on along the minus strand of NC_069502.1, from coordinate 311,211,478 downwards.
TTCAATTGCACTCAGCTCCAATACGTCATTCCTATAGTTACTACTCAGCCCCTTGTTGTCAGGGACGCCGAAACCATCTATAGTGAAAACAAAAGACACTCTTGCTGGTCCGCCCCTAATTACTAGGGACGCGATCACCGGCATGGCTATAGCTCACAAAGGAACCGGCATCTCAATACACAGTATCGCATGTTCAGCTGGATTAATTGTTACATGCGCTTTCAAAGATAATGATAATGTGTAGCCGATCGCTCTGGGAGAGCTATTAAGAATGTCAACAAACCTAATCCAATGGCTGAGTGCCGTGTCACAAAATGGGCGTGTAAAAGCCTACAAGTCTTGGAGTTACGTATGCAGTGTTATAATTCATCGTAGCCGGAACCATACACATAAACTTACAATAACCATGTTGTGAACAACAAATCAAAGCCTCTTGCTCAAATTGATCAATATGCCAGCAGACATATTATGGGATCGCCATAACAGAGTTGACAGAGTGTGCATAAAGCTAAAAATAAAAGTTAAGAGTAAAAAGATCGTGCCTATAAGTGCGTTTATTTAAATAAACTTATTACGTGATTGTGCTAATAAACGTATTATATATGTTTTATCAAACATTGAGGTGAAATTGACTAGCCCAAATGGGCGTGTATTTAGAATGTGATACCTGAAGGAATCTATTGTTCAAACCTCTACTTGAACTACCACTTAAATATTCCATCATATAAACCCCATGTTAGTAAACGAATCCTCGTGTGGAAATAATGGAGAAAACATTTGGCATATATCGCAAAACGATCACCTGAAAATATTAAAAACAGTGCATAAGAATCTATTAACCCCAACCTGTCCTATCTCTGCCCCAATCGTGCATGTCTAGCTTTACCCCAGAAGGAATATAAGGGGTAAAGGGGCTTAACCAAGTGGAAGAGAACTATGTCATACAGGGCATGACCAAACAGCAGAAGGATCCAATAGGGATCGTGTGAACACTCATTGGACTGATACACCACATAAACAATACAGTTCAAATAAAAACAATTAAAAACAAAAATTGGCGCATGGAGAACTGACAAATAACAGATATTTCATATTGAAGAGGTAATGTCAAAAAAGGGACTATTATCTAAGCAAATAACAAGGAATATGTACAAGGTAATGATATTATAATGGTCTTTACCCTGAGGTAATTTAACAAGGAAACACATAATGTCAAGCTATATGCTTGAAATCTTATTTCTAAGGAATGGAGGCCAAAAAAATTATTAGACCAAAATTTGTAAAAATGGAAATATGAAATAAAAAATAATAATATAAAAATAAAAATATATATGTGTGGGATCAAAATCAAAAACAAAAATAAGCAAAAAAATCAGCAAAAAAATTCAGAAACTTAGAAAATCAAGCAAAAACAATAACAAAAAATAATAGCAAAAAAATTATTATAAAATTATCCACAAATTAGATCAAAAGATAGACTAAAAAATAAACAAAAAATAACAAAAAATTGACTGGGTAATGGACTCATGGACTCTCATCAGTATAACTGTCGAATGTCGTGGACTCTCACAGAGTCTGAGATTCTCTTAGGGCCTCCTAAGGAATCATAAAAAGCAAAATTCAAAAAATGAGAAAACAAAGTTCACAAAAAACATTGCCATCCAGTATGGGTATTGAGTCCTCTGGGGTGTATAGTCCCCAATTCATAAATCCATCTTGATTCCTTGCGTAATAGGAGATTACCCCTATTCCCTCCTCTTCTAAGGATTGGCACATGGTCAATGAGTCTAAATCTTAAATCATTGACTGAATGTCCCGCCTCCAAAAAATGTCTCGCCACCGGTTGATCCGCCTTGCCATTTCGTATTGCCAGTCTAATACTGGATCTATGATTGGCCATCCTTGTTTTGGCATCATCTGTCGTCTTACCAACATAGAACTTGCCACATGGGCAATTTAGTAAGTACACCACAAATTTCGTGGTACAAGTGAGGAAATATCTGATGTTGTAAGTTTTGTTGCTTTCTGGATGATGGAAATGGGATCCTGTGAGCATCCCACTACAGGTAACACAACTGATACATCGATAACAACCCTTTTTCTTTGTCCTTAGCCACGTATGTGAACCGCCATCAGGATTAATATCGGCCTTTACCAAAATATCTCTAAGGTTTTTGCCCCTTCTGAAACCTATTCTGGGTGGTCTCCAATCTTTGAATGGTAAAGTGTTGTCTGCTTCTATTAGTTTCCATTCTTCCTTGACCATCCTGGTTAGTGGTACCACCTCAGGGGAGTATGTGGTCACAAACATGAGTTGTTTGGTGTTGTCAGATGGTATAGTATCTGTTGTGACTCCAGTGTTTAATGCTTGAGTTTTCATATCTCGTAACTCTTTTGGTTTGTATCCCCTTTGGATAAAACGTTTTGTCATCTCATGTAATTGTTGTTCACATGTTGTTTCATCCGTATTATTTCTGATTACCCGTTGGTATTGAGCCTTGGGGATGTTACGGATCAGGCTTGGTTGGTGGCAGCTCTTCGCATGTAACAGTGAGTTGCGGTCAGTTTCTTTACGGAATAAAGTTGTTCCCAGTCTGTCTTCTATTTTGAACACTCTCACGTCCAAGTAGTCCACACTGTTGTTACTAACTGTGTGTGTGAATTTAATTGGACTGGCCAATGAATTGAGGAAATTAATCCATTCCAGTAGATTGTTCTCACTCCCCCTCCATATTAAGAACAGGTCGTCGATGTAGCGACAATAATGTCTGATGCGGTTGTCCTCAAAAACCTTCATCTGGACAGATTCATGTTGAGCCATAAACAAATTGGCAAAAGATGGGGCCACATTTGACCCCATCGCTGTTCCCGAAATTTGTTTGTAAAATGTGGTATCAAACAAGAAATAGTTCTCGGTTAGACATAGAGTGAGCAAGCCAATAAGAACTTCTTCAGAGGGACCGATATAGACTGCTTTTCTTAAAGCTTGTGTGACTGCCATAATGCCTTCATGTTGGGGGATTACGGTGTATAGGCTTGACACGTCTAGGGTGACTAATAAATCTTGGTCGGTGATATCCTTCAGATTGGTTATCTTAGTGATGAAATCCTGGGAGTCTTGTATATAAGACGGTGTTGATTTAACTAGAGGTTGTAAATAAAAGTCCACAAACTGGGCTAAAGGCTGAAGTAGAGACCCTCTAGCCGAGACAATAGGTCTCACCGGTGGTCGTTCTGCATTTTTATGAACCTTAGGTAAGGTATATAGTAGGGGAATGAGTGGGTGTTCCCGTCGTAAGAAGTTGTAGTCATCTTGTGTGATCAGATTCTTATTTTTGTACTCAATCAGGGATGTATCAATTCTCCTCTTGAGTCTGGAGGTGGGGCCTCTATCCAAAGGTAGATAGGTATTTGTATCTGTCAGCTGTCCAAGAATTTCAGACTTGTAATATGATATATCCATGATCACAATAGCCCCGCCCTTGTCGGCAGGGCGAATCACAATTGAAGAGTCTTCACTTAAGGACTTGAGGGCCACTCTTTCCTCTTTTGTTAAATTATCTCTTAATTGCATAACTGGTCTGTCCTTGATGCTGTTGGAAAGAAAACCCGTGAATGTGCTGATAGTGGGATTATTCGAAGATGGATCAAATGACCCTTTCGCCCTAAAGTCACTCCTTTGTTCCAGATTGGTCTTGAAATATTCCTTAAGTCTAAGATTTCTGCTGAATCTCTGTACATCTATATACAGGTCAAACTCGTTGGTTTTCACAGAGGGCACAAAAGATAAACCTTTATTAAGCAAATTGGTTTCAGTCTCAGATAATATGCGTGAACTGATGTTAAATACAATATTATCTATGTTCTCCGTTGTTGGTGGTATCGGCGGGCAATGCCCCCCCCGCCTCGTGTGTGGCCTCCGCCTCTTCCTAAAAAACGATGTGCAGATGGATGTGCAGCCAATGGAGGTAATGCCGCTGTATTCGAGTTAGAGGACTCCCAATGTCCCCTATTGCCCCTCGATCTCATTGTAACGCCTCTGTTGGCCCCGATGGTATCCTCAACTTGAGTCTCAGTTCCTGAGCTATCTCCAGAGCTCGTGTCCACCGTGGCTATGGACCTCTTAGTAAATCTCCGATCTCTCCTGGGCCTGTGTGGTCTCCTGTCTTCTGGTGCAACCATCCATCTGTAGATAGACTTATATGAATAGTCTAATGTGACTATATGTAATTTTCGATTTTTGAATGCAATAAGATCTTGCTTATAGGTCTTAATCTGGAGACTTAGTTTGTTCAACCAATTTGTATTGGTATCTGATTCTAGTAGTCCCTGTTTTTCCCGTTCAAAAGATGATATTTCACTTTTAACTTCTTTCAGGAGACGACCAACCTCCCTAATAACAAGTAGCATAAGATCGAACGAACATTTATTTAGAATTTTGCACCAATTGATGCAAAATTCATTATTTGATCTGCCAATAGTGGGGATGTTCTTTATTCTAAAGCCCCTCGGGATCATTCTCTTTTTGTGGTAATCTGATAGATATGCCCCATGTAGATTTAGATGAACTTCCCTCTGTTTGAGCTTAATTAATGTGTTATACATGGTTTGTAATGATTCCTCTACTTGTTGCTCCTCAATAGAGCCAAAGCGGATCAGTTCAGCGTCCTCGTCGGTAAAAGTGAAGATATCTTCATCCTTATCCTCAGATGACGTGCCACTGGGGTTCACAGAAATCTCTGTGTCCATGATGTCCATATCCTCTCTGTTAGTCATTGTCAGTTCTCACAGTGTGTCAAATAAAATAGCAGGGGGGAAGAGTCATTCGGGTGTAGAACAACCCTATTGTGGGTGCACTGCACAAGGTTTCAAATACAGGCAAAGATTGGTGTCTGTGCACTCTCACCAAAATCCAACGACTACCAGGGTGCTGTGCGGTGAATGATAAAGAAGCAAAAAGAAGCACTCACTGGATTTTCATCAAAAAGTGATCAAAACTTTAATGTAGATTGTGACGTTTCGGGACAGCAACAGTCCCTTCCTCTGACAAACAAACACTGAACAAAAGCAGCCTTAAATAGGCTCCCAAACACACTCCCCTCAGGATCAGCCAATCCAGACTGAATAATTGAACACACCCTTGAAGTGACCAATAAGGAAACATGATACAAAATCGTGTATGTGAATAATGAAACATAAACAACAAAGATGCTATTAAACACAAATCCCCCTTGGGCCCCTAATGCTGGTGGTCATGCCCCCTAACTGAAATGCACATCCTATATGATTGTCAATCAAAAAATAAGTAAAATAAATCGTAAAAATTGTTTATTATAATCTAACCAATCAATCATTGGCTTGCAAACTTCAATTGCACTCAGCTCCAATACGTCATTCCTATAGTTACTACTCAGCCCCTTGTTGTCAGGGACGCCGAAACCATCTATAGTGAAAACAAAAGACACTCTTGCTGGTCCGCCCCTAATTACTAGGGACGCGATCACCGGCATGGCTATAGCTCACAAAGGAACCGGCATCTCAATACACAGTATCGCATGTTCAGCTGGATTAATTGTTACATGCGCTTTCAAAGATAATGATAATGTGTAGCCGATCGCTCTGGGAGAGCTATTAAGAATGTCAACAAACCTAATCCAATGGCTGAGTGCCGTGTCACAAAATGGGCGTGTAAAAGCCTACAAGTCTTGGAGTTACGTATGCAGTGTTATAATTCATCGTAGCCGGAACCATACACATAAACTTACAATAACCATGTTGTGAACTACAAATCAAAGCCTCTTGCTCAAATTGATCAATATGCCAGCAGACATATTATGGGATCGCCATAACAGAGTTGACAGAGTGTGCATAAAGCTAAAAATAAAAGTTAAGAGTAAAAAGATCGTGCCTATAAGTGTGTTTATTTAAATAAACTTATTACGTGATTGTGCTAATAAACGTATTATATATGTTTTATCAAACATTGAAGTTTGCAAGCCAATGATTGATTGGTTAGATTATAATAAACGATTTTTACGATTTATTTTACCTATTTTTTGATTGACAATCATATAGGATGTGCATTTCAGTTAGGGGGCATGACCACCAGCATTAGGGTCCCAAGGGGGATTTGTTTTTAATAGCATTTTTGTTGTTTATGTTTCATTATTCACATACACGATTTTGTATCATGTTTCCTTATTGGTCACTTCAAGGGTGTGTTCAATTATTCAGTCTGGATTGGCTGATCCTGAGGGGAGTGTGTTTGGGAGCCTATTTAAGGCTGCTTTTGTTCAGTGTTTGTTTGTCAGAGGAAGGGACTGTTGCTGTCCCGAAACGTCACAATCTACATTAAAGTTTTGATCACTTTTTGATGAAAATCCAGTGAGTGCTTCTTTTTGCTTCTTTATATATATATATATATATATATATATATATATATATATATATATATATATTTATATTTGTTGATTTGTTGTCATATCTTAACTTTACAGGCAGCTGAAGTTGTTTAATTGCTGGCAACAGTACATTAAATTTAAAGATGCTTTTTGTGATAGTCTGGATCAAAATGACATGTTGGCAATAAAACAGTAGAAAAACAAAGTGACATTTTCTCAATTTCTGCTTATTTCAGATAGGTTACCTACTGCAAATATTTAGCAACACAGGTTTTGATGATAGAGTTTAGTGTGGAGTAAAAAATACACTTTTTTTTCATATTTTATGCTTTATTTTTAAAACCTGTTGAGAAATACACATATAATAATGGTATATTTGGAATCTGCTAGGTCTGCTGAAAAAAAAATATATACAGTGAGGGAAAAAATTATTTGATCCCCTGATGATTTTGTACGTTTTCCCACTGACAAAGAAATGATCAGTCTATAATTTTAATGGTAGGTTTATTTGAACATAGAGAGACAGAATAACGACTACAAAATCCAGCAAAGGGCATTTCAAAAAAGTGAAATATGTGTATTTGATCCCCTATCAATCAGTAAGATTTCTGTCTCCCAGGTTTCTTTTATACAGGTAATGAGCTGAGATTAGGAGCATTCTCTTAAAGGGAGTGCTCCTAATCAAAGCTTGTTACCTGTATAAAAGACACCTGTCCACAGAAGCAATCAATCAATCAGATTTCAAGCTCTCCACCATGGCCAAGACCAAAAAGCTGTCCAAGGATGTCAGGGACAAGATTGTAGACCTACACAAGGCTGGAATGGGCTACAAGACCATCTCTAAGCAGCTTGGTGAGAAGGTGACAACAGACCAATCTCCCTCGGTCTGGGGCTCCATGCAAGATCTCACCTTGTGGAATTTCAATGATCATGAGAATGGTGAGGAATCAGCCCAGAACAAGACGGGAGGATCTCAATGCAGCTAGGACCATAGGCACCAAGAAAACAATTGGTAACACACTACGCCGCGAAGGACTGAAATCCTGCAATGCCCGTCTGAAGTTTGCCAATCAACATCTGAATGATTCAGAGGAGAACTGGGTGAAAGTGTTGTGGTCAGATGAGACCAAAATCAATCTCTTTGACATCAACTCAACTCGCCATGTTTGGAGTAGGAGGAATTCTGCCTATGACCCCAAGAATACCATCCCCACCATCAAACATGGAGGTGGAAACATTATGCTTTGGGGGTGTTTTTCTGCTAAGGGGACAGGACAACTTCCCTGCATCAAAGGGACAATGGACTTGGCCATGTACCGTCAAATCTTGGGTGAGAACCTCCTTCCCTCAGCCAGGGCACTGAAAATGGGTCATGGATGGGTATTCCAGCATGACAATGACCCAAAACACACGGCCAAGGCAAAAAAGCAGTGACATTAAGGTCCTGGAGTGGCCTAACCAGTCTCCAGACCTTAATCCCATAGCAAATCTGTGGAGGGAGCTGAAGGTTGGAGTTGCCAAACGTCAGCCTTGAAACCTTAATGACTTGGAGAGGATCTGCAAAGAGGAGTGGGACAAAATCCCTCCTGAGATGTGTGCAAACCTGGTGGCCAACTACAAGAAATGTCATCAAGTACAAAGTCATGTTTTGCAAAGGGGTCAAATACTTATTTCACGTATTAAATGCAAATCAATTTATAACTTTTTTGAAATGTGTTTTTCTGGATTTTTTGTTGTTTTTCTGTCTCTCACTGTTCAAATAAACCGACCATTAAAATTATAGAGTGATCATTTATTTGTCAGTGGGCAAACATACAAAATCAGCAGGGGATTAAATCATTTTTTCCTTCACTGTAGTTTGTATAGTATATTCAAACAAACTTTACTTCTAAAAGTGTTTAAACGTGAACTGCAACAAAAAGCTCAAAACCAGCTTAGAACACAGGTGGGAAATGGCTTAGCAGCCAAAGGGTTAAACAGTACTGTCAGCCCTCTTGGATATTTTACCGGCTTTCTTGACATCGCAACAGATCCCTTTTTAATATCTCACCACCTTGTGGCACTTTCAATCATTGGGGCTCCAGTCAAAGTCCTTCAAATGATTCTCCCCAAGCAATATTATTCTTAATTAATATACTTTGACAATACCTTATCATAAGTAATTTACCAATAACAGCTAAAAAGAAGTTTGCTTTAATGCCAGTCAGCACTTCCATACAGGGGCGGAACATTTTTTTTTCTAGGCCCACAGCAACTGTTGTTTTAGACCCAAGCCCCAGACATACTGCTCCGGAGTTCTTGTGAGACAGGTTTGCACATGTGAGCCTGCTTCCCACAATGTAAGAAGCAGCAGACATTAGACCTGTGTTCGTGGTGATTGACAGACTCTTCTCTCATGCAATCGGTAACATGAAAGAAGAGGCGGGTATTACACTCTCATCGGAAGATGTAATGATGCAGACGGGCCAGCAGACGAACAGATCCACTGCCCGTATGCAGCGAAGGTGCATGGATAACTTCTAAAGCTGAGAAGCTTGTCTGCACACCGGTTAATACATGGAGGCCCAAATCATCTAAAAGGCTGTAATGTTATTGTGCCAGAATGAAATCTAAATCTGGACCTGAATGGATGTGTTATTGACTGTAAGAATTAATAATTTATGAGTTGTTGTTTTTTCTAGGTACAGAGCAATTTTGCTCTCCAACCTGAATCACCATTACTTTTGGGAGCTTTACAGTAGCACAAATGTAAGTAAACAGACATAAATTTTGTGGAATTACAACTTTTTTAGAATTAAATGTTTTTAGTATGTACGCAATTTTTATTCATAAAGTAGCCAGAAAATATTAATTGTCTACTATGTTGTCATAAAATATTTATAATATTTATAGTTATAATCTCCCTTACTGGATTGGACAACTTTCTTAATGAAATCCTTGTTATACATGTAAAGGCAACTATTATATTTCAGCTGCCGGGAAAAAGAAAAAAGTTGTTGGGTAGTTTGTGTTTCCATCAAATCAGGCACATCATGGCTGGTGTGGTTTAAATGCGTTATTTGCTGTTTTTGTATTTTACTTTTCTTTCTATAAGTTTCAAAGAAACAATTTTTTTTATATTCTAACAACAGATTTTTATAATTAAAGCATAAAAAACACCTGTCTCTTCCTCAATAAAAAGGTACATCTGAAATATATTGGCCTAGATTACATGTGGAGTGCAAACTTGTTAGCCCTTGAGTACAATCAATATTGCTTCATTTTTTGTGCTCATAGAACAAGTCCAAAGTATTTTTTTTATTGCTCAAGCGATAGTGTAATACACACAAACATCTGTATGTCGGATAACATGGATGTGTTAAATCTTTCACATAACACACGTCTAAGGGGGAACACAGAAGAATTCATGTTGAATAACAATCAAATGCTAATCAGATGGACACATAAAAAAACTGTTCGTAGTGAAGTTCTGCATTTAGTTCTGTGATGTACACTTCACACTAACACAAGCACAGACACATACACACACACACACATACAAATACCCACACACATACAGTATCTCACAAAAGTGAGTACACTCCTCACATTTTTGTAAATATTTTATTATATCTGTTCCCGTACTGCTGAACGGCATTGGAGAAAATCACGGAGTTCAGCTGATTTTCTTCATTACAAATTCATCTTGAACTCCTACTACTCTGCCCTTAATCTCCACAAGCAACACTACTTCTCTACTCTTATCTCTAATCTTTCTTCAAACCCAAAACGTCTGTTCTCCACTTTCAATACTCTCCTCCGCCCCCCCCACTTCCTAATACAACTTCTCTGTCAGCTCAAGACTTTGCCAGTCACTTCATTAACAAAATTTACTCCATCAGACATGAAATCAGCTCTCAACACAATTCCATTCTCTCCCCCCCCCTCAAATACTCTCACTCAACCACAACCCTCATAACCTGAAACTTAGTTCATTCTCCCCTGTTACTGAGGATGAAGTTTCAGCACTTATACTGCGCTCTCACCTCACTACCTGTCCCCTTGACCCTATCCCCTCACAGCTGCTCCCCTCTCTCTCTGCTACCCTTACCCCTATACTAACACACATTTTCAACCTCTCCCTCAGCACTGGTACATTTCCCTCATCGATGAAACATGCACTGGTCACACCTATCCTCAAAAAACCTCCCCATCCAACTACCGCCCAATTTCCCTCTTCCCTCTTGCTTCAAAGCTTCTCGAAAAACTAGTATATGCACGCCTATCCTATTTCCTTATGTTAAACTCCCTTCTTGACCCGCTGCAATCTGGATTTCGTCCCTATCACTCCACAGAGACAGCTAATGTTAAGGTCACCAATGACCTACTTACAGCTAAATCAAAAGGCCACTTCTCTCAGCTTATCCTCCTTGATCTTTCCGCAGCCTTTGACACTGTCGACCACCCTCTTTTGTTTCAAACCCTCCAATCCTTCGGCATCTGTGACACAGCCCTTTCATGGCTCTCTTCCTACCTGTCAAACCGTACCTTCAGTATAGCCTTCTCTGGGGCCTCCTCTGCCCCGTCACCACTTTCTGTCGGAGTACCGCAAGGCTCTGTCCTCGGTCCCCTTCTCTTCTCAATCTATACGTCATCACTAGGTTCCCTAATTAAATCCCACGGTTTCAAATATCATTTGTATGCCGATGACACCCAAATCTACTTCTCTGCACCAGAACTATCTCCTTCCTTGCTAACCCGTGTCACCAACTGTCTTTCTCACATCTTTTCCTGGATGTCCTTTCACTACCTCAAGCTAAATCTATCCAAAACTGAGCTCCTCATTTTCCCCCCTTCTTCCAAAATCTCCACCCCCAATATCTCTATAACTGTCGACAACTCCATCATTACCCCTACCCCACATGCCCGATGTCTCGGGGTCACATTTGACTCAAATCTTTCCTTCACTTCTCACATTCAGTCCTTGGCTAAAGCCTGCCGCTTCCACCTTAAAAACATCTCTAAAATTAGACACTTCCTTACACAAGACACAACTAAGATTTTAATCCACTCTCTCATTCTTTCCCGCCTTGATTGCTGCAACTCTGTCCTCTCTGGTCTCCCCACCTGCTGCCTAGCTCCCTTACAATCCATAATGAATGCCTCTGCCAGACTCATCTTCCTTACACGTCGCTCTTCATCTGCTGCGCCTCTCTGCCAATCCCTTCACTGGCTTCCTCTTGCCTCTAGGATCAAACACAAAACTCTCACTCTTACATACAAAGCCCTCAACTGCACTGCTCCCCCCTACATCTCAGACCTTGTCTCCAGATACTCTCCCTCCCGTCCCCTTTGCTCTGATCATGACCTCCTACTCTCCTCCTCTCTTGTCACCTCATCACACTCCCGTTTACAGGACTTCTCCAGACTGGCTCCCATCTTGTGGAACTCTCTGCCTCGCTCCACAAGACTCTCTTCTAGTTTTAAAAGCTTCAAGTGCTCCCTAAAGACTCTACTGTTCAGGGACGCATACAACCTACGCTAACCTTTCCTAATACGAGTTCCTCTCCTCCACTGCAATCCCCTGAACCCTCTTAGCATGTAAGCCTAAAAGTCCAGCTGTTTGTAGATCACCTTCTTAAGAGCTGACTACAACAGTGCAACTCTTGGCAGGGCCCTCTGCCCTATAATTGTTTTGTTGTACTCCCCCTTTGTTTATAGCGCTGCGGAATCTGTTGGTGCTCTACAAATAACCGATAATAATAATAATAATAATAATATCTTTTTATGTGACAACACTGAAGAAATGACACTTTGCTACAATGTAAAGTAGTGAGTGCACAGCCTGTATAACAGTTAAAATGTGCTGTCCCCTCAAAAGAACGCACCACACAGCCATTAATGTCTAAATTGTTGGCAACAAAAGTGAGTACACCCCTAAGTGGAAATATCCAAATTGGGCCCAAATAGCCATTTTCCCTCTCTGGTGTCATGTGACTTGTTAGTTTTACAAGGTCTCAGGTGTGAATGGGGAGCAGGTGTGTTTCTCACGCTATTTCATACTGGTCACTGGAAGTTCAAAATGGTACCTCATGGCAAAGTATTCTCTGAGGATCTGAAAAAAAGAATTGTTGCTCTACATAAACATGGCCTAGGCTATACGAAGATTGCCAAGACCCTGAAACTGAGCTGCAGCATGGTGGGAAAGACCATACAGCGGTTTCACAGGACAGGTTCCAGTCAGAACAGGCCTCACCAAACGAAAAATATTGAGTTCACATGCTCAGCATCATATCCAGAGGTTGTCTTTGGGAAATAGACTTATGAGTGCTGCCAGCATTGCTGCAGAGGTTGAAGGGGTGGGGGGTCAACCTGTCAGTGCTCAGACCATACACCGCACACTGCATCAAATTGGTCTGCATGGCTGTCGTCCCTGAAGGAAGCCTCTACTAAAGATGATGCACAAGAAAGCCCGCAAACAGTTTGCTGAAGACAAGCAGACTAAGGACATGGATTACTGGAACCATGTCCTGTGGTCCGATGAGACCAAGATAAACTTATTTGGTTCAGATGGTGTCATGCTTGTGTGGCAGCAACCAGATGAGGAGTACAAAGACAAGTGTGTCTTGCCTACAGTCAAGCATGGTGGTGGGAGTGTCATGGTTTGGGACTGCATGAGTGCTGCTGGCACTGGGGAGCTACAGTTTATTGAGGGAATCATAAATGCCAACATGTACTGTGACAAAAGAAAGATTGAATACAACAATCATTCAAGAACACACATAAAGCACTCTATGCAGACACCTGGTGATTAGAATATGTCTATATGGATCCAAGAGGGGGCCAAGGGAAGTTTCACTGACTAACAATTTCAAACATATCTTTATTAAACGCAACAAAACAGGAATTTAAAATACTGGGATGTGCAATTAAAATAAAAAGGTAGAAAGGATTAAGATTCTATTATCTCAGATTGGGTGCCCAAAAATAGAATATACAATGTCTTATTAAAGACCACACTAAGTGTGTGAGGTTTCAGTGTGATAGGTGTGAACATAAACTAAGTACAGTGCTTTTATAGGGATAGATTCTCAGGTAGGGTAACAGTGTTACCTATATAAAGCATAATGTATCCAGATATAGATAGTAAGAGAGTAGCAACTTGCCTGTAATATAAATGAATACTAGTAACAATTCTCTGATAAGCCGGTTCTTAAGGTGACAGAGATTATAAAATATACAAACAGATTCAAATACAGATGTCTGGTTAATACTAGTAGGAGACTGAGTAAAATTAAATAGACATTTGAAAAGATGAACAGTAAGGTGATAAATGTGGTAACCGGCAGTTATTTCTAATTTAGTTATACTCCAGGATAAGTGATCCTTATGAAAACACCAGTAGCTATTTAGTGGGTGAGACTTAATAAGCCAACAAACCATATAAAGTACCCTCTGGCAATAACATATATATAAGCCTGCACGCCCTCTGTATATATCACAGACCGGGCGAATGGCTATTATGTTAATGTGTCAAACACACCGGACTTCTAAGCAGCCTTTATCTAGTGCAAAACCAGAAGCCAAAAAGCCAGGGGCATGGTAGTAATGCGAAATAGATCGCCGATGCTTCACTCACCCCTAATGTAGTGGCGTTTCAGATCCAGTGTCCAGCTCGTTCACTAGCACCAGGGAGAAAGCCGTGTTTGTCAGCTGTAATGATCTAGACGTAACCGCAACACCTTCAAACTCTGATGTCACGTTCGTGCTGTGAGTCATGTGACCGGGTGATCAGCCAATCCAGTGCATCCGTGGGGAGTAACAGCCGCCAATAGGTAAACGTCTTGGGCAAACAGTGCGGCGCTGTGTAAATCCAAGCAGTGAAACAGTGTAGGACCAAGAAGCGGGTCCCTGTACCCGCTGCAGATAAATTCAAAAAAGAGAGGTAGCGGTCCTTAGGGCTTCTTTAAAATGAAGAAACTTTATTGAAACAAAAGTAAAAAGTAAATAAAACTATGGAGACATCAAAACAAGGTTGGTAAATTCAGAACGCAGCCAGTGAAAAGTCTGACCGGTTTCGGTCACACAGGACCGTAATCATAGGTATGGTCTATGTTTATGGTCCTGTGTGACCGAAACCGGTCAAACTTTTCACTGGCTGCATTCTGAATTTACCAACCTTGTTTTGATGTCTCCATAGTTTTATTTACTTTTTACTTTTGTTTCAATAAAGTTTCTTCATTTTAAAGAAGCCCTAAGGACCGCTACCTCTCTTTTTTGAATTAAATAGACATGTCACACTTAGTGCATAATAATTTCAAGAAAGGATGTATACTTATAATTTATATATTATCTCCAGGGTGATATAGATAGATAATTTGCTATGAATACTGAGAATATACCCTGTGCCAGTATCAAGCTCAAGAAGATATAATAAGAGGAGCAGCAATTGCAGTCTTGTGCAGACAGTTGAGAATGTACTTGGTTGTAATTAAATCAGCGGCTTGTTTGGTATCTATTAAATTATATCATATACTGAATATCACATCTATATCCAAAGAAACAACAGGAGTACTAGAATGCACTTAATTACACTCTTATTGGTTCAAGTAGAAAGCAGAGTTTAAATAAGATAGTATAGTGCACTCTTAGGTTGCATAAGTTCCATTTAATCACACACTTGTGGGCTATACAATAATAGATTACTTGAGCGGTAGGCACCATAAATGTTAAATCTAGGAGCAGTTCAAGTCCATAGTATACCCAATAACTATTGAGACTATCAAAATATATGGTGTCCTTGCCGTTCAATTAAGGTACTCAATCTTAGGTAGATTTACAAGTTACTATGGCTATTCAGCATATAACAATCCTGTCAGCGTGCCCTAACAAACACAGGAGCTCCCAGACTCCTCACCAATGCCCTAACATGTTTCGCTGTTTACACGGCTTTCTCAAAGGGTAAGCGTGCGTCGCGCTGGAGGCGGGTATTTATTGCATTATGAGACGCAAGTACCCCCCCTCTCTGACGTCATGGTGACTATGTATCTTGGGAAACTCCTACAGGGAAATCAGCTGGTTGTCAAAACATGCAATATACTCTGAGATTCTTGATAAGTATGATCGTAGCAGTAGAAAAGAATGGATTGTTTATAACATACTACATTAGATGGATTCCTAGATTTATGCTTGTGATGGTAAAATAGTGAACAATGGGATATCATATCCTATGTAAGTGAATTGCTAATACACCACTTTATGTCAATAAACAATATAAAAATTATATGTAAACTAATAATAGTTATACCACATGTGGCCTGCGTGAATAGAAATACTACATTTCCTTACTTGTGAATGGTGATACCCATAAAAATATTTATGAGGTATGATTTGAAATTAATCAAAATAGTGATTGATCTAGTGCTTGTTTTATTATGAGGGTTGCTGATATGTCTGAAGGCACCCACCAATATAAAGATGTGATTCAAGAACTAAAATGCATAAACTTTGTTATGAAAAAAAGGAGCATGAAAAGAAAAAATGTAATTAGAAGGTGAAGTGTAGTGTGTTGTCAAGGACAAACACTGGTGTGAAAAACACATAAAGATAAAAATAGGATCCATTACATTAAAAATATTATTCCACTTCTATAATATATAAATATTATGATGACCTTGAGTCTTACTGGTTTGTAGTATCACTACTTCAGTGGAGTTATAATTTTATAATTTCCAAATATAGTATATTATCTTATCAAGTCAACTATTTGGGGGATTAAAGCATATGTGCTGATATTCTCATAGGGTTGTTTCATAAATGAAAAAAGGGGGGGGTCTTTAATATGACTCACAGAAAGGGGGCAAAGTTATTCTGTTCATTCAACCCTGATGGATAGACAGATATTAATATAAATATCCATTTACTTTCTGCACGTAATAGTGCTATTTCTTGGTTACCACCTCTTATTCCTAAGTTGATTTTTTTAAACCAAAACAACGAAGATCTGATTGTTTTGATCTATGCATTTTGAGGAAATTTCTTGTGACAGAGGTTATTGTTTTGCCTGTGTTGGTATCTTTTTGAGCATTTTTAATATTTCTCAGGTGTTCCTGTAATCTGATTCTTATTTGTCTAGTGGTCATACCCACATAGATTAGGTCACATTTACACTGAAGAGCATAAATTACCCTGTGAGTTTGACAGTTAATGTGGGCTTTGATTTTTTGTGTTTTGCCAAATCTGTCAGTAATTGCATTCCTTTTTAACATGAAGTTGCAGGTACTACCAACTCCACATTTAAAAGATCCATTGGTTAGTTTTTTTTTTACATTTTGGAACCTGAGAAGTGACTTGGGCTGATCATGTCTTTAAGATTGTGTGCTCTTTTGTAACCCACTGATATTCTGTCTCCCAGTATTGGTGCTAGCACAGGATCTGATTTTAAGATATGCCAGTTATCTTGTAATATCTTGACCACTTTTTCAGTCTGTGGATTGTAGGTGGTAATAAATCTAACTTGCTCAGGAGCTTTAGTCGCTGCTTGCTTATTTAATTGTTTGTGTCGGGGTGATTGTCTAGCTCTGTGCTCAGCCTTTTTGATAGATCTCTTGCTGTAACCTCTTTGTAACAATCTATTAGTAAGTTCTTTTGTTCTACATTGGTAATTCTCTTCTGTTGAGCAATTGCGCCTCATTCTCAAGAATTCTCCTATAGGGAGTCATTTTGCTGTGCTTGGAGCATGAGTACTTGTACTGTGTAAAATGCTGTTGGTTGCTGTAGACTTTCTATATACATCATTGATTTTTTTTTATTTTATTTTTTCTGTCTGTGTGGGTAATTAGGGGTGGGATTATTTTCACCTGTGTGTGCCTTGCAAGCCTATAAATTTAGCACATTTACTCTGTGAGCTTGCTCTTTCAGGCTTGCTGTATTGGTTAAAGTAACATTGTCTGTTTAAGTATAATAGTTAGCTAACCAAGGTAGTTAGGCAAACAAGGTTTTGGAGTAACCAAGGGGAAATATATTTATTTTATACTTTTAAATTAAACCTTTTATTAAGAATGTGTGAGAATCTCATTCAGTGTACAGCTTGCCACATGTTTGCATCACTGGAGCAGCCGCTTCTGGGATTATATGTTTGTGGCAAGTGCGAGCATATTGTCTCTTTAGAAACTCGTATTGGGGATCTGGAGGAATGAATTGCAACACTACATGAAATTCAGACACTTGAAAGGGAAATGGATAGGACTGAGCTGGTTGTTAATGGTTCCAGCAGTGGGAATGGGGAGGATTCAGATGAGGAGACTCCAGGTTGTAGCTGGGTCACAGTAAGAGGGCGAAGTAAGCGGAAGAGACAGGCCAGTTCTGAGCTGGTACACCCCAATAGATTTGCAAGATTAAGTGAAGATGTTGGGGATATCAGTTCAGGGGTGGCAGTGTCAGAGAGGGCCGTGTTGCCTAGTATAGTGAACAGTCCTTTAGCTGTGGAAGAGGAGCATACTATGGTGGGCAGTCCTTCAGTCATGGAAGAGGGGCATACAAGTCAGGGCCAGAGGCAGATGTTGGTGGTAGGAGACTCTATTATAAGGAAGGTTGATAGGGTAATTTGTCATCCAGACCCTTTACATAGAACAGTTTGCTGTCTTCCAGGGGCTCGTGTTAGGCATATTGTGGAGCGTATTGATAGATTGTTAGAGGGATGTGGGTCTGATCCTGCAGTCATGGTGCATATTGGTACTAATGAAGGAATCAGTGGGAGATGGAGAGTCCTAAAAAATGACTTCAGGGAGTTAGGTAGCAAGCTTAAAGCAAGGACCTCCAAAGTAATATTTTCTGAGATATTACCAGTGCCGTGTGTTAACTCAGTAAGGCAGAAGGAGCTAAGGTCTGTTAATTCATGGCTAAAAACATGGTGTAAAAATGAGGGGTTTGACTTTTTAGAACACTGGGCTGATTTTTCACTAGGGTACAATTTGTACAGTAAGGATGGATTGCACCTGAATGACATGGGTGCAGGTGTGTTGGGGGAAAGGATGGTAGCACGTTTAGAGAACCTTTTAAACTAGGCAAAGGGGGGGAGGGTCAATTAGAACAAAATAGAACAGAGAGATCAGTCTCTGAATATGTCACTCCCTTAATATCTCAAGGAAGGGATGACTTAAGAAATGTCACATTAGAAAGTATAGAGGAAAGTACACCAAGTAGCAGCAGAAAGCACATGAAAATTAAATGTATGACAACAAATGCAAGAAGCATGACAGGTAAAATGGGGGAGCTGACGCTCTTAGTTGCAGAAGAGGACTATGATGTTATCAGTATAACTGAAACTTGGTGGGATGATTCACATGACTGGGCAGTTAACTTAGAGGGGTATACATTATTTAGGAGGGACAGGAATAATAAAAGGGGTGGAGGAATTTGCATGTATATTAAACCTGACCTTAAACCTACAATAAGGGAAGATATCTATGATACAAGTGACAATGTAGAGACCCTGTGGGTTGAAATAAAGAGTGCGGGGAAAAATCCTAAAAAAATATTACTAGGAACATGCTACAAGCCTCCCAACATTAGTGACCCGGAGGAAACTCAACTACTTATCCAAATAGGTAAGGCTGCTAATAACAGTGCTGTAATTATGGGAGATTTTAACTACCCTGATATAAACTGGGCCAATGAAACTAGTAATTCAGCTAAGGGGGATAGATTTTTAAATGTTCTCAGGGATAACTTCTTGTCACAATTAATAGAGGAGCCAACTAGGAGTAAAGCTATATTGGATTTAGTGCTATCAAACAATACAGATATAATATCAAACATAGAAGTTAAAGAACATTTGGGTAACAGTGATCATAACATGGTCACATTTGAAATCTCTTTTCATATGCAGTGTTTTAAAGGCTTAACTAAGACTTTTAATTTCAAGAAAGCAAAATTCAACGATTTAAGGAAATCATTAAATAATATAAATTGGGACAATGTATTTTCTAATAAAAATACAGAGGATAAATGGATAATATTTAAAAATTTGTTAAATAAATATACATATCAATACATACCATATGGTTATAAAAATAAAAATAAAAAAACTAAGCCGTTATGGCTAAATAAAAATGTGTTAAGAGAAATTAGGAAAAAACGTAGGGCATTTAAAGGGACATAATACTCACATGCTAAATCACTTGAAACTGATGCAGTATAACTGTAAAAAGCTGACAGGAAAATATCACCTGAGCATCTCTATGTAAAAAAGGAAGATATTTTACCTCACAATTTCCTCAGCTCAGCAGAGTAAGTTCTGTGTAAAAAGTTATACTCAGCTGCTCCCAGCTGCAGGTAAACAAATTTAAAAAAAATGAAGAAATGAACAGCAGCCAATCAGCATCAGCAGTGCTGAGGTCATGAACTCTTACTGTGATCTCATGAGATTTGACTTAACTCTCATGAGATTTCATAGTAAGCTTCCTTTACCTGATTGGTGAAATAATATGAGATGCTCGATGCACGATGCTAGTCCCTTCAGATGTCCCAGGACAAACACACTAAAATGCTGCTTAGAAATCCTTTACAATGGGAGGTGGCTACTGAGGAACTTTTGAGGTAAAATATCTTTCTTTTTTACATAGAGATGTTCAGGTGATATTTTCTAGTCAGCTTTTTACAGCTATGCTGCATCACTTTCAAGTGTTTAAACATTTGGGTATTATGGCCCTTTAAATTATTAAAAGAAAATAATACAGACTCAGCATACAATATTTATAAGGAATGTAACAAAGCATGCAAAAAAGCAATCAAATTAGCCAAAATTGAAAATGAAAAATTAATTGCCAAGGATTCTAAGTCTAACCCTAAAAGGTTCTTTAAGTACATAAATAGCAAAAAATCTAAGAAGGATAATATAGGTACATTAAAATGTGTGGAGGGTAGCATGATAAATAATGACAGGGAGAAGGCTGAGGTACTAAACCAGTTTTTTTCTTCAGTATACACAAGAGAGGAACCATTGAATGATACTTTGGAACAGAATAGAACATGCCAGTCCATACCACTAACTGGGTTTTGTTTAGAGGATATCAGGAAAAAACTAAAAAATATTAAGGTAAATAAAACTCCAGGCCCAGATGGAATACACCCAAGGGTGTTAAGTGAACTTAGCACTGTTATAGACAAACCTTTACTCTTAATTTTTCAAGACTCATTATCCTCAGGCATAGTACCCCAGGATTGGCGTAAAGCTGATGTGGTGCCACTCTTCAAAAAGGGAAGCAGGGATGATCCAGGAAGCTATAGACCAGTTAGTCTGACATCAATAGTGGGGAAGATATTTGAAGGGATTATAAGGGATTATATTGATGAGCATATTTGTGTAAACAAGATTATGAGTTCTAATCAGCATGGCTTTAGGAGAAATAGATCATGTCAAACTAATCTAATTAGATTCTACGAGGAAGTAAGTAAAAATATAGATAAAGGGGAATCAGTTTATACTTAGATTTTGCAAAGGCATTTGATACAGTGCCACATGAGAGATTAATGCACAAAATTAAGGGACTGGGAATAGCTGAAAATGTTAGCTCATGGATAAATAACTGGATAAAAGATAGGGAGCAACGAGTAGTAGTAAATGGATCATACTCAGATTGGACAAAGGTAATCAGTGGCGTCCCCCAGGGATCAGTACTGGGCCCTGTTCTTTTTAATATTTTTATAAATGACTTGGAGCAAGGATTAAATAGCGACATCTCTATTTTTGCAGATGATACTAAGTTAAGTAAGGTCATTAGGTCAGAGCAGGACGAACTCTCTTTACAAAAGTATTTGCTAAAATTAGAACTATGGGCAAGTGAATGGAAAATGAGATTTAATACGGAAAAATGTAAGGTTCTACATTTTGGAAGTAAAAATAAGCAGGCTACGTATTTTTTAAATGGGACAAGACTTAGCCAAACACAGGAGGAAAGAGATTTGGGAGTAGTAATAGATAACAAGCTAAAGATGAGTGCACAATGCAGGGCAGCGGCTTCAAAGGCTAATAAGATACTAGCATGTATTAAAAGAGGCATTGATTCAAGGGAGGAAAGCATAATTCTGTCATTATATAAAGCCCTGGTAAGACCTCACCTTGAGTTTGGAGTGCAGTTCTGGGGACCGATTGCTAAAAAAGATATTGCAGAACTAGAAAAAGTTCAGAGAAGGGCCACAAAGCTAATAAGGGGATTGGAGAAATTAACCTATGAGGAGAGGCTAGCCAAACTGGGTCTGTTCTCTTTAGAAAAAAGGCGCTTGAGAGGTGACATAATTACTTTATATAAATATATTCAAGGCCCATATACAGAGATGGCAGAAGCTCTTTTTATTCCAAGAAAATTGTTTCTGACAAGAGGTCATAATTTAAGGTTGGAGGAAAGGAGATTTAATCTCCTGCAACGGAAACGTTTTTTCACTTTAAGAGCAATAAAATTGTGGAACGCATTACCAAAGGAGGTAGTGAATGCCAATACCATAGATTCATTTAAAAATAGTCTGGATAAATTTCTGTATATAAACAAAATTCATGGATATGATTGCTAGTATTAAATGGGTCACATTTTAATGGGGTTATTTAAGCTTAACTGGAGCTTTTTGTAAGTATTTCAGATTTGTATAGGTTGAACTCGATGGACTTCAGTCTTTTTTCAACCTTATCTACTATGTTACTATGTTACTATCAGTACTGATTGTTCCTTCTGAGTTCTTATTGATTCGGAGATCCATAAAGGTTATTTACAATTGGCTGGCTTCATATGTGAGTTTGATATTTAAATCATTTGTATTCAGATTTTTTAGGAATAAGTCTAACTCCTTTTTGGTTCCTTCCCAGAGGAACAGCACGTCATCTATGTAACGTATCCACATGGGTATACATGACATGTGCTGCTCCCACCAACCTAAAAATAGGTTGGCGTAGGTAGGCGCACAGGCAGTGCCCATTGCCGTACCTCTGACTTGAAGGTAAAACCCATGATTGAAGGTAAATAAATTGTGATGAAGAACAAAGCTTAAGAGTTTGAGGATGAATTTGTCATGAGAGATATCTTCTGTTGATCCCATTTGAAGAAAACTGCTGACTGCCTTAAGTCCAAGATCGTGACTGTGACATACTGAAGCAGAGCATGCTCCCCTTCCTTCGGAGACTGGACCACAGGGCAGTATTCCAACATGATAGCAACCCCAAACACACCTCCAAGACAACCACTGCCTTCCTAAAGAAGTTGAGGGTAAAGGTGACAGACTGGCCAAGCATGTCTCCAGACCTAAACCCTATTGAGCATCTGTGGGGCATCCTCAAATGGAAGGTGGGGGAGCGCAAGGTCTCTAACATCCACCAGCTCTGTGATGTTGTCATGGAGGAGTGGAAAAGGACTCCAGGGGCAACTTGTGAAGATTTGGTTAACTCCATATCCAAGAGGGTTAAGGCAGTGCTGGAAAATAATGGTGGCAATATAAAACATTGACACTTTGGGCCCAATTTAGACATTTCCACTTAGGGGTGTACTCACTTTTGTTGCCAAATGGCTTAGACATTAATGGCTGTGTGTTGAGTTATTTTGAGGGGACAGCAAATTTACACTGTTATACAGGCTGTACACTCACTACATTGTAGCAAAGTGTCATTTCTTCAGTGTTGTCACATGAAAAGTTATAATAAAATATTTACAAAAATGTGAGGGGTGTACTCACTTTTGAGAGATACTGTACATTTGATCCATTCCTAGTCACGCCCCATGTCATATATCTTATCCCTTTAACTCTGCCATCTTTCATATATAAACCTGTGTAAAGGGTCAGACAATTTGCCCAGCTGCCCTCCCTATTTTCTGGGACACATACACACCCAGCAGGGAGGAGAGGTGTAAACTCATGCAAAACTTTCTGCCTTCCAGGAAGCTCACTCCCCACCACTGTACAATGAATTCTGGGAATTAGAGCCCAGAACTGCAGTGGCACAATACTGAGACTGAAATAGAGAATGCTACATAACTACCTGAATGCTATGCTCCTTCCTCTAAAACAGAGCAGCATGATTAAAAGGAAAAAATGGACATTCATTGGTCTTTTTTCTGCAATTTGTACACCAGGTGGAGAGGAAAATTATAGCTTTCCTGACATTCTTTTTAACCTTTCAACAACACAGCTGAAATTGATGATGTTATTATCTTCATATTAGGTACAACAATGTAAGCATTTGCTGTTAGTTATTTTTCAGTATTTCTTATGTGTTTGTCAGAGGGACATTCAAACATTGAATTCCCCATAAATTGTTTATTTTTTAATTATAAAACAAGCTTTCATTATTTATTCACCTGTTGTTCATTCTATTCAGGAGCAAGTGGAGTAAATCCTGCAGGATTCTGAACCTCTCAAGGGAAGAAATAGCTATCCTTCAAGCTAAGGTAAGTAACATACCTGTTACCTCTACTAAGCTGCCTCAGAAAGAAGCCCCTCTACCCCAGAGATTAACAGGGAGAGGCAGATAGGTCACTGTAGGCTCTGGAAGAATTAGAACAGTAGACCAGAAGCATTTCCCACAACCTCTGCCATTGCACAGCTTCTATGCTGCTCTTGCTGAACACACTTGTGATTAGGAGATTGCTGTTTCTCAGCCCTCTGAAGCTGTAACCGGTCATTCAAATCTATTGGTACCTGATTCTCCAGGTAACATAACACAGGTAAGAACTGAAGATGTGTTTTTGAGGAAATGACTGTTAGTGGGTGACTCTATTTTGATGAATATGTATTTATGTGAAAGTAAAGCAGAAGCAAGGGAGGTTAGATGTCTTCCGGGAGCTACTGTTCACAGGGATAAGAATCATATTTTGGGAATTGTTAAGTCAGCAGAAAAGGGAAGTGAATTAGATGTGATTGTTCATTTAGGAACAAATGATCTGGCTAGTAATGATATTGCTGCTGTTCAGAAAGGGTTTTGTGACCTAGGTAATCATTTAGAGAATTTGGCATCAACTCTATCATTTTCTGCTATTTTACCTGTGTATGGTCAGGAAGTAGGAAAGATGGAGCGGATAATAACATTTAATTCTTGGTTAGATAAGTAGTGCAGGGAACGAGGATTTGGTTTTATTGGCCATTATAGCTCTGTTTGGCAAAATACTAGGTTATTTAGGAGAGATGGCTTGCATTTGGATGTTAAAGAAACAGAGTATCTGGGAGAGGAGTTCAAATGTTTTATTAGAAATCATTTAAACTAATAAAGGGGGGTAGCATTAATAAATCCACCTGCCCCCCACAGCATGCCAAAACTGTTAGTCCAAGTAACAATTCTAGAAATTCTAGTAGAAAAAAATTCTTTGTGCCGTCAGCATAAATGCTCACAGCTTAGGAAATAAATTACCTGAACTCATTTCAATAATGACTAGGGACAACTTGGATTTAGTAGCTACAACAGAAACATGGTACAATGATTTGCATGACTGGGACATAGTCATACCTGGATACAAGTTATTTAAAAAGAACAGAGTAGGAAAGAAAGGTGGAGGAGTGGCTCTGTATGTAAATGAAAATATAAAGGTTACTGAAATTGTAGGAACAAATGATGAGGTGGAAAATATTTGTGTGATTTTGGAAATTGGATATAAAAATGTGTTTAGAAACGGATTGTATATAGGCCTCCATTGCAGGATGAAAAACTGGACAATCTGTTATTAGAAGAAATAACCAAAATGACCATGAAGGATAAGGTTATAGTGGTTATAGTAATGGGGGACTTTAATTTGCCAGATATAGACTGGAAGATTCCTTCTGCTAGATCAGCTAGAAGCAGGTATATTCTTGAATCTCTGCTAGGGGAATCACTTGAGCAATTAGTTAAGGAACCAACTCGAAAGAAAGCTATATTAGATTTAATACTTACAAACAGTGATACTGTTTCAGATGTGTCTGCAGGTGAGAACTTAGGATCCAGTTATCATTAATTTGTTTGGTTTAGTATTCATGTGCAGGAACTGTCCACCCAGACAACAAAAGTTTTAAACTCTAGGAAGGCATATTTTTAATTAATGGGAGAATACCTAAAAAACTATTTAAAATGGAAAAATCTTATTACAGGGGTTCAAGAACAGTGGGAATTTTTGAAGGGTGCCATTTTAGATGCAACCGCACACTGTATTAGAAATGTCTGTAAAAGTAAAAGAAAGCGGAAACCAATTTGGTTTTCAAAAGAAGTAGCACATGCTGTAAAGACAAAAAAGCTTATAAAAATGACAGACACACACAATCAGATGATGATATAAAAATATGGAGACTCCAACAAAAAAAGACTAAGCAGTTAATTAGGAAGGTTAAAGCTCATGCAGAAGATAAGATAGCACAGTTAGTAAAACATGGGGACAAAAAAAAAATCTTTAGATATATCAGTAAAAGAAGAAAAAATAAGGTAGGAATAGTAAAATTGAAAACAGTTGATGGTAGAATAATAGAAGGAGATAGGCAAATTGCAGACTGTCTCAATGAGTATTTCTGTTCTGTTTTCACAAAAGATTGTGAAGATAGAATGTCTACATTAAGGGATGCTACGAAAAATAGAAACAAGTTTAATACTAATCTTTTTATAGAGGATCAGGTTTTGTTAGCATTATCGAAAATAAATGTTAAAAAGGCAGTGGATCCTGATAATATTCATCCAAGGGTTTTAAAAGAATCAAGGCTAACTGTCCCATTAACTGATTTGTTTAATCAGTCACTAATATCAGGAGCTGTTCCAGATGATTGGAGAATAGCAAAATGTAATACTTCTTCATAAAAAGGGCAGTAGGGAAGAACATGGTAACTACAGGCCAGTTAGTTTAACTTCAGTTTAACTTCAGTAGTAGGGGAATTAATGGAAAGCCTCTTAATAGAAAGAATTATGACTTACATAAAGACAAACAATTTAGAGGACCAAAATCAGCATGGTTTTACTTCAGGGAGATCATGTCAGACTAATCTAATTTACTTCTTTGATTATGTAACAAAAGTATTAGACAAGGGTGGAACAGTTGATGTAGCATAGCTAGATTTCAGCAAAGCATTTGACACCGTCCTACACAACAAACTAATTCACAGACTTTATCTCCTTTGTGTAGACTCACAAATTGTGAACTGGTGGAATGCTGGCTTAAGGACAAAGTGTGAGTAAATATAGTACATTCAGCAGAGGGGGATGCTACTAGTGGTATTCCTCAGGGGTCAGTTCTGGGGCCTGTTTTGTTTAACATATTTATCAGCAAAGGGCTACAGGGGAAAGTGTGTCTGTTTGTAGATGATACAAAAATTTGTAACAGAGTGGATGCTCTGTGGGGGGGGGGGGGGTGTTAGACAAAATGAGAAGTGATATACAACAATTGCAGGATTGGCCAAATGACTGGGATCTAAAATTTAACACAGCAAAGTGTGAAATAATGCATTTAAGGAAGAAAAATTGAAATGTTAAAGGGACAGTAAACCTTAAAAATAATATTATATAATTCTGCACATAGTGCAGAATTATATAACATTATATTAGCCAAACATTTCTAAAACCTAATATTCCCTATTAATTTAAAAAAAAAAAAGCTCTGTTTCACAGACCCACTCTCTGCTCTCTGCTGAGCGGGTCTGTTATATTTACTCAGCGCATCGGCCCAGCTGTATAGTCACAGCCCGGCCCGACTGCGCCATAAGACTAAGTGCAGCTCGCTCCTGTCACAGGAGCGAGCTGCATTTAGTCTTATGGCGCGGTCGGGCCGGGCTGTGACTATAGAATTATATAACATTATTTTTAAAGTTTACTGACACTTAAATTACAGACTCAATGATATTTTACTGACTGTTACAAATGAGGAACAGGACCTGGGAATTATTATTTCAGATGATTTAAAACTTAGTAAACAATGTAGTACTGTAGCGAGTAAGGCCAGCAGAATGCTAGGATTTATTGATAGAGGTATTTGCAGCAGAAATAGTAAGGTTCTTATGCCACTTTATAGATCATTATATCTTGAGTATTGTGTGCAGTTCTGGAGGCCATATCTTCAGAAGGATATTAACAAACTTGAATCTGTGCAAAGGAGGGCTACCAAAATGGTACATGGTCTAAAAAATAAAATTTACCAGGATAGGCTCAATTACCTAAATATGTATAGCTTAGAGGAGAGAAGGGAAAGAGATGATATGATAGCAAATTTCAAGTATGTTAAAGGGCTTAGTAAAACTGAGGTTGTGGGTATTTTACATAAAATCGAAAATTCAAGAACAAGGGGTCATGATCTCAAGCTGAAGGGTAGTAGATTCAGGAGTAATTTGAGGGCGCACTTCTTTACAGAAAGAGTGATTGATTTATGGAATAAACTTCCTCAAGAGGTAGTAATGACAAACACTGTGGGGGACTTTAAAAATGCCTGGGACAACCATAAGGCTATCCTACGGACTAGATAAGTTTATACTTTTAGGCAATATCGGGCAGACTTGCTGGACCTATGGCTCTTATCTGCCGTCAATATCTATGTTTCTATGTTTCTGAATCTAAACATTCTACCAGTGATTACTTGACCAATATAGGAGCTCAGCAAAGGAGATTAGATAAACAATACTAAACAAGCAATGCCCCATGATTGCAAATAATACATATTTTACTGTCATTTTGTTTGCAAATGTTCTATTATTTTATATTATTTTATATTATTTTGCCTTCCTATGGCATTAATTTAAATTAAAAAATCTGCAAGCAGATATTTTGCAATGCTTGCTCTATTGCTGATATTTACTATGCAAAATATAAAGCAAATACATAAATGCAAAGAAGTGCAATCTTATGCTTGATGCCAGCATTGGAAGTAGGAAAGCCTGTTATCCATATACTTAATGCTGGAGTATATCAAGTGTAGGGAGATTAAATATTGATAGTTCAGAGTCTAAAAGATATGTTGATCAAGGAATACAACATCAGAATATCAATATAGATAACTACCTATATAGAAAATTCCAGGTATGAACCTATTAACAACAGGTTAAGGAAACAAATTCTCAACAAAGTATCATAGGTTTATAAGAGGAACACATTTTAGAATATCTGTGCTTCCTGTAGGGGTTGAAGAAGAGCTGTCAAATATATTGACCAGGTAGCAACCCCATCACACATAAAAAGGTAATAAGTACAAACTATGAATAAAGCTAATTTGTGTAATTACAAGTAGTAGGGATTTATTCTTATTGATTCTGTGTTACCTGTCTTTTCAAGCTGAATATTTTTTTTTCTGCTTTAAAAAGACCCGTTCATGTTTTATATTTGGTTTTGTAATATTGTTTAGGTCACAGCAGGTTTTTATCAAGCAGGAAAATCAGTTAAAGGGATATGAAACCCAATGATTTTCTTTCATGATTCAGATTGAGCAAGAAAATTATTTGGGTTTCATATACCTATAAGAAGTGTTGAAATTTAAAGTCTATCCCTATATTTAGGTTGACCATATTGCTGCTTTAAAAAGGGATACATATGAAAAATACATATGTCAGGGCTGTTTTCAGGGCTGTTTAAATAAATGGTTTTGTATAAGATCCCTCACATATGTATTTTTCATATGTGTTCCTTCTTAAAGCGGCAATATGGTCAGCCTACCTATATTTGTAATAATGAATAATATATGCACATTTATCACTTAAAACATGAAATAAATAGTGCATGTTATGTAGATTCTTTGCAGAGAGGAGACAGGAAATTAGACACATTTAATTAAACATATTTATTAGAATTCTATATAGGATAACTGTTTTGTGATTTAGTTTTAAACGGTGTTAGCTTTTAAAGAGAAACACTTTTCAAAACCCAAAACATTGAAAAATATATTTAAATTAACCAGAAATATAAATGGATATAAACAAACCACCATGAAGAGAAGGAACTTAATTTCATGCTCAGCTCCATGGTCCTTCTTGCCGTTGTGTTTGTGATCAACAGTACATAAAAGTATTAGAGACACATGCAAAAAATATGATGTATGTTTATACAGGGCACTATGAAACTGTAGCATTCTGTAGCATTAACATGTGTATTAGTTATGAACCATACAAATGGGACCATGGTAAGTGAATTATTTTTTCCCCTGCAGCAGCTGATGATATCTGAAATTGATTGCATCATTCTAATCATGAGTATTTGGGGTCATTTGGGGGAATGAACTGTTGCTCACCAACTGCTAATTTAATGTCTTTTTTGTTACCTTTTGATACACTGCACATAAACAATATGCTATTTGTGGTTTTAAAGACATCATTGTAATCTTCTCTCACTTTTTAAACCCTTTACTGGGAGAGCCAGCAATTCACTTTGCTCACAGACAAAAAATAACTGAAGCTGTAAGGATATGTTTGACTTGGCAGAGGTCTGCTTTGCATTCTCAGCACTATACTACCAATCAGGCTTGTGGACCTTTGCCAAACTGTAATATTTCCTTTTGCTGTTGTTCATAAAGGCATTCAGGAAAACAATTGAGCACAATGAGGACCTTCCTGTTCCGGCAGGCGTGTGAACCACCCAGTAAACTTGGAATGAGTCATCTGAACGAACTGTGAATTCCCTTTCAATTGCAAATAGACCCCTCTCGGCAGCAGCTGCAACCATTTGAAAAACATTGTACCCAGATATATGAGCTCAGGCAGCTCCAATAGATTAATCTTTTCAAAATCAATTCCTTCCACATCTTAAAACACAAAAAAAGGATTTCCCTTATTCAAAGAGGAGGGATATTGCAATACAGAAATATAGTTTTATTGATTTACAGATGATATGTCATGATGAAACATTGCACTGCCAGCTAATAAAACCTAAGCCTTGTCCTGCCTGTAACACTAATCAGACAAATAGTTCAAATTAAAGAGATATTGGACACTTTTCACTTAAGAGGTCATTTAAAAATGTGTTAAAGTTTTTTTTTTTTAAATATTCCTGTCCAGAATAAACCAGTTGCCTTGTCAGCCATACAAAGGTGTGTGTCTCTACATCTCTACATGCATAGAGCCTTAAAAGTTGTAATAACCAGCAAAAAAGCATTGGTAGGAAGTACACAAGTTATATTGCTGTACTGGTATGAATTGCCTTCCTTAGAAAGGCCAAAAAGAAAATACTGTTCCTGAAAATTCTGCAAATCAAAAAGCTGATTAAAGAATTGTGCAGCAGTTTGAAAACCTAGATTTTGCTTTTTAACCTTTTCGAGTGTTCGGTTTGGCTAAATTTCGTCCACATAGGCATTTTTTTCAGAGGACTATTGGATTTTGATTTGTTATTGTTATTTTCAATTGGAACAGTTAATACAGACAGTATTAAAAAATTATCTTACGTTTTGAATTGTTAAAACAACCTATTTTTCAATGTTAAGAGAACAGTCAACTCCTGAATCACAAAAATCCAACATTTAGTGCCTGATTGGCTGTCCCTAACATCAGTTATTAGTAATACTATGGCAAGATTGGACAAGTGATGGTGAACAATTGAATGGTCACACCCCTGTTCATCGTTATAAAAAAGGAGCTTATTAACCAAACAAGATTACTCCTTCCCCCCATTCCTGCATTTTTTTGGAACCAAATGGCATGAACGAATGAACAGATCAACTTTATTATTCTTTTTTGTCCATTTCCTCTAATAATGTATTCAGCTATTAGCAAAATTCAGATAAATTTGTATTTGTCGAAAGACCGAATGCACATCTCTAATTTTTACATAAAAACAAGAGATTATTTAATGTCTCTTTAACTTAACATTTTTCATTTGTTTAAATGCTGCTTGCTTATGCATGATATAAATTAAAGAGCACAAAGTCCCTTTAAATAAATAAGCTTCATGGGAATTTTTACTTGATTAACAAATACTGCTTTATTACTTTACATTCATTGCTAGAGTAATAATAGTTATTCATACTTAGATGTGTTATTTAAAAAAAATAAAATGCATCTCTCCCGAAAGCGAATCAGAGTTCCCTAATGGACACCTTGAGACTAAAATGGTTAAAGGGACATAAGAGTGAAAAGAAAATGCTCTAAAGTTTTAGAACATTTTATTTTTGCAGCATTGCTTGCATATAGCTTTGGGGTCCAATCCAATATTTCTGATTTTTTTTCTTCCAATTGTGGAAAAACAGGGAAAGACATTTTTTATTTTTTGTTAAAAAGTGATCACAATCTTCCCAAGCAAAGCACAGCTGACAATCAGCTAGATTATGAGTTTTCAGCACTATAGTTAAATTAACGAGCACCACAAAAGCGTTGTTAATTAACCTCCCTATAGCGCTTCTACTACAAGTTTTTAAAAACCTGGCTTGCGTGGGCGATATGGTGGCATTGAGCTCCATACCACACCCAAATACAAGCAGTGTTTTGACGTGCTCGTGCACAATTTCCCCATAGACAACAATGGGGAGAGCCTGCAAAAAAAAAGCCTAACAACTGCGATCGTGGAAAAAAAAGCTCTGTAACACAGCCTTATTGATGTCTATGGGGAAAGAAAACGTTATGTTTAAACCTAACACCCTAACATAAAAGCCATGTCTAGACACCCCTAATCGGCTGCCCCTAACATCGCCACAACCTACATAATGTTATTAACCACTAATCTTCTGCCCCTAACATCGCCGCCACCTAAATAAAACTATTAACCCCTAATCTGCCGCTCCCGATATCGCCACCACCTAAATACACTTATTAACAGCTAATCTGCCGCTCCCAATATCGCCAGCACCTACATTACAGTTATTAACCCCTAATCTGCCGCCCCCAATGTCGCCGCCACTATACTAATGTTATTAACCCCTAAACCAATGTCATCCCACATCACTAACAACAAATAAATATATTAACCTCTAAACCTAACCCTAACATAACCCTAACCCTAAATCTAACCCTAACCCCCTTAATTTAAATATAATTAAAATAAATCTAAATTAAACTTACAATTTACAACTTACAATACCTAAATAATTCCTATTTAAGACTAAATACTTACCTGTAAAAAAAAACAAAGCTAGGTACAAAATAAATAATAGTTACATTGTAGCTATCTTAGGGTTTTTCATTGTATTTCACGGGTAAGTCTGTCTTTATTTTAACTAGGTAGACTAGTTATTAAATAGTTATTAACTATTTACTAACAACCTAGTTAAAATAAATACAAATTTACCTGTAAAATAAAACCTAACCTGCCTTACACTAAAACCTAACATTACAATAAAATAAAATACATTAAATTAATAAAATACAATTATCCAAATTACAAAAAAAATAAACACTAAATTACACAAAATAAAAAACGAAATGATCAAAAATAAAAAAATTACTCCTAATCTAATAGCCCTATCAAAGTAAAAAAGCCCCCCCCCCCAAAATAAAAAAAACCCTAGCCTACACTAAACTACCAATGGCTCTTAAAAGGGCCTTTTGCGGGGCATTGCCCCAAATTAATCAGCTCATTTACCTGTAAAAAAAAATACAAACAATCCCCCACAACCAAACCCCCCCAAATAAAATTCTATCTAAATAAACCTAAGCTAACCATTGCCCTGAAAAGGGCATTTGGATGGACATTGCCCTTAAAAGGGCATTTAGCTCTTTTACATTGGCCAAACCCTAAGCTAAAAATAAAACCCGCCCAATAAACCCTTAAAAAAACCTAACACTAACCCCAGACGATCCACTTACAGTTTTCGCCTCATCTAGGCGGAAGAAGTCTTCATCCAAGTGGACAGAAGTCCTCATCGAAGCCAGCAGGTCTTCATCCAAGCAGACAGAAGTCTTCATTCAGATGACATCTTCTATCTTCATCCATCCGTTGTGGAGTGGGTCCATCTTCAAGACATCCGGCATGGAGCATCCTCTTCTTCCGATGGTCACTGAAGAATGAAGTTTTCCTTTAAGTGACATCATCCAAGATGGTGTCCCTTACATTCAGATTGACTGATTCTAATCAGCCAATAGGAATTAAAGTGGAAAAAATCCTATTGGCTGTTCCAATCAGCCAATAGGATTGAGCTTTCATCCTATTGGCTGATCCAATCAGCCAAAAGGATTAAGCTTGCATTCTATTGGCTTTTCCAATCAACCAATAGAATGCGAGCTCAATCCTATTGGCTGATTGCAACAACCAATAGTATTTTTCCCCTTTAAGTGGTGGGTTTTACTGTATTTTTATTTTACAGGTAAAAGAGCTGATTTATTTGTGGCAATGCCCTGCAAAAGGCCCTTTTAAGGGCCATTGGTAGTTTAGTGTAGGTTAGGTTTTTTTTTAGTTTGGGGGGGGGGGGGGCTTTTTTATTTTGATAGGGATATTAGATTAGGAGTAATTTGTTTTTTTTATTTTTGATAAAAAAATTTTTTGTGTAATTTAGTGTTTATTTTTTGTAATTTAGATAATTGTATTTTCTTAATTTAATTTATTTAATTTTATTGTAATGTTAGGCGTTAGTGTAACTCAGGTTAGGTTTTATTTTACAGGTAAATTTGTATTTATTTTAGCTAGGTAAGTTAGTAAATAGTTAATAACTATTTACTAACTAGTCTACCTAGTTAAAATAAATACAAACTTACCTGTGAAATAAAAATAAAACCTAAGTTAGCTACAATGTAATTATTATTTATTTTGTAGCTAACTTAGGTTTTATTTTATAGGTAAGTATTTAGTTTTAAATGGGAATTATTTAGGTAATAATTGTAAATTTAATTTAGATTTATTTTAATTATATTTAAGTTAGGGTTACGTTAGGGTTATGGTTAGATTTAGGGGTAAATATATTTATGTAGTGATGTGGAAGGCCAGAGGGTTAGAGGTTAATAGTTTATTTTAGTATATTTTGTTGTGGGGGGCTTGCGGTTTAGTGGTTAATAGGTTTATTATTGTGGCGGTGTGGGCGGATGGCAGATTAGGGGTTAATAATCTATAAATAGTGTTTGCGATGGGGGGCAGCAATTTAGGGGTTAATAGTTTTTTTATAGTGACAACCATGTCAGGGAGAGGCGGAATAGGGGTTAATAAATTTTTTAAGTGGCGCCGATGTCCGGAGCAGCAGATTAGGGGTTAATAATTTTATTTTAGTATTTCCTATGCGGGAGAGCCTCGGTTTAGGGGTTAATAGGTAGGTTATCGCTATTAGTGTACTTTTTAACAGTTTAGTTATGAGTTTTATGCCACAGCTTTGTAGCATAAAACTCATAACTGCTGACTTTAGATGGCGGAACGGATCTTGTCATTTTAGGCTATACCACTTACTTTTTGGCCTCACAGCAAAACTCGTAATACCGGCGCTATGGGAGTCCCATTGAAAAAGGACTTTTTTAAAAGTGCGGTACTGACGTTGCGTGACGGCCAAAAAGGTGTGCAGTACACCTATTCTGACAAGACTTGTAATAGCGGCGTTAGGGAAAAAGCATTGCTAAGAAGCATAACGTCGCTATTACAGGTCTTGTCAGAATAGGTGTACCGCACACCTTTTTGGCCGTCACACAACCTCAGTACCGCACTTTAAAAAAAGTCCTTTTTCATAACGATGCTTTTTCCCTCATAATGCAAAATTCGTAATCTAGCTGATTGTTTAGTCACCCAAAATGTAATCACCATTTCCCCACAACTGCACTTGGAACTGCGTATAGTGGATGCTGAAATACCTAATGGGTTCAAGGGGTTACTATCCATGTCTGTGTTTTGTAGTTGGACAAAGTGGTCTTTATAAGAAGAAAAAAAAGGCTGCAATTCTTTTAAACACAGAGATCCATACATATACATGCCTAAATATGTATTTGTAAGTGTATATATATATATATATATATATATATATATATATATATATATATATATATATATATATATATATATATATAAAATAAACACAGAAATACATATATGGACATGTATAAGTGCATTGGAGCCCTTTGCCGTTAAGTAGATAAAACATGGAAAATTATATGTATGCAATATTCATATTTAAAAAAGTGTTATAGTTTGTATTTACTGTAAATATTTCACATTCCAATTTTCTGCACATAGCAGAATATGTTCTATGTATATCTTAATAGATATTCCTATAAATATCTGTATATATAATCCTGTGTGTGTATATATATATATATATATAAATATATATATATATATTTAGATATACTGTATATTGTACCAAAATTCCATCAGATATATTAGAGATATGTATTTATGAATTAATACAACATATTCTGCTATATGAAGAACATTGATATTGTCCCGCTTCTATGTCTCTGCAGTGCCCTGGCACTCTCTTCCCATGGCCGTTGCCATGGTTGCGACGGTTGTTGTGCATGCTGTGATGATGTCATCGCCACACGCTGGGTCTTTCTCTTGATGCCTCTCACCGGTCTGCTATCCTTGGCGCGAACCTGCGCCTATTAAAGTACCTCATCACTTCCTATACCTTGCCCAAGTATAGGTTGTCTTGTGCTCCCTGGGTGCTTTGTTCTAGTGCTCTGTTTGCTATTACTGATTGCCTTACTGTTGCTGAACTCTGCCTGTCTGTGACCACTCTATTGATTAACCCCTAACTGCTGATTGCCTTACTGTTGCTGAACTCTGCCTGTCTGTGACCACTCTATTGATTAACCCCTGAACTGCTGATTGCCTTACTGTTGCTGAACTCTGCCTATCTGGGACCACTCTATTGATTAACCCCTGAACTGCTGGATTACCTTATTGTTGCTGAACTCTGATAGTCTCTGACCTCTCTTCTGAATAACCCCTGAACTGCTGGACTGCCTTATTGTTGCCGAACTTTGCTTGTCTCTGACCTCTCTTCTGAATAACCCCTGAACTGCTGTTCCCTTGTATTACCTGCCTGTTGCCGGACTTTGCTTCTATATCACTATCTGCATTATCCATTGGTTCACTGAAGGATTGGACTTTCTTCCTGGTGCCTTCCTTGCCCTGTCTGGGACCTTTTCCCTGTTTTCTCATCTCTACTGTGAGTATTGGATTGCATCCTCATTTATTTATTTATTCTTTGTTCTGAGATATTTCCTTATCTTGCCACTTGACGCTGGAATAAGAAGACTACTGGCAAAGTTTGGTTTGATAGGGAAATATCCCACGAGCATTACAGGAATGTGAAATATTCATATTTCCATGTCAAGTTTGCGCACTTGAAAATATGCGATCGGGTTTGTGCACGAGTAGGATGTTATTTTTTTTTTCCCATTTTTTTTTTTCCCATTTTTTTTTTTTTGCTCCACTGACTTCTATAGGGGAATAAATGAATGTGTGAACAATATCCTAAATTCAGCTTTTTACACGCATCGTGTTAGCACTTCTGCGAAAACAGTTTACTTTCAACTTGTAATATACCTTTGGTCAACACATTGTGAAATGTATAAACTGAATTGATGAAACAGTGTTTATCTGAGAAAAGAATGGTGGACAAATAAGAGATTTTTTTTAATTTTAACATCTGATGACAAACGATGAAAGCCTTCATATAAGAAAATGATACCTAATGGTTATGTACTCCTCTCTAGTGTCAATCGAATTACTTAGATAAAGAATATTACATATGAACAAATTTTGCAGATAAGAAGAGAATACATGAGGATATAGAAAAAGAAACAGGAATTCTAACTACCCAATGAAAGAAACCAAATTATGACAAAAGTTAGATCAATCAAGCTTATGTGAGTAACAAAAAACCCTCTAAACATCAAACATTACTGGAGTCTAATGAACTAAAATGTACGAGGAACAACCTGAGATAATTTGTTTCAACTTATAATACTAATAATATTGCAGCTCCAAAATTCTAAGAATCTTTAGAAAATGCTGGCTTGTAGTCATGGAAGATTTCCTGTTAAAGAACATACTAATAAATCAACTCTCTATAATGTTTCACCAGCTGTACTTTGTGTTCTTCTAGTAGTGGCTTGATGTGTGATGTGAGGAGCTTGGCTTACCTTTATAGCATATAAATCTTCAGTTAGATCTACATAAGTCACAGTCTGAGTCATCTGATCTATAAATATGGCTATGTAAAGGTTTAGGCTGGGCACATAATCAAAATGGTTCAACATAAACTTTATTTCCATTGAGAAAAAGTTTTCTACTGAAATTAGAATATTTGATTGATCAAGTTCCCTGGCCTGACCATATTCTGTTTAAATGGTAGTCTTTATCAGATTCTAAAAGCAGCGGTCATTTGCATCAGGGTCCCCGCTTGATGAATTTAATCACAGGAATCCACATTCTATTGCAAGAAATAGCTGTTTTAAAGAGCAAACAGTGACAAGCTTAAAGCGTATTAATTATATTGTTTTTACCACCACAAACTTATAAATTGCAAAAGTATTTATTATATATTTTCTTCATTGCATACTTTTATATGCACACATACTCCTACTGAGCATGTGCAAGAGTTCACAGTGTGCACTTATATAAGTCTGTAATCATCAGCCAATCGCGGAATGTAAGGGACGCCATCTTGGATGACGTCACTTAAAGGGATACTTCATTCTTCAGCGACCATCAGAAGAAGAGGATGCTCTGCACCAGATGTCTTGAAGATCGATCCGCTCCGCGCCGGATGGCTGAAGATAGAAGATGCCGTCTGGATGAAGATAGAAGATGCTGTCTAGATGAAGATAGAAGATGCCATCTGGATGAAGACTTCTGTCCGCTTGGATGAAAACTTCTGCCGGCTTAGATGAGGACTTCTGCCCGCTTGGATGAAGACTTCAGCCGCCTGGAGGAGGATGGATGTCCGGTCTTCAATAACTGTAAGTGGATCGTCAGGGTTAGTATTAGGTTTTTTAAGGGTTTATTGGGTGGGTATTATTTTTAGCTTAGGGTTTGGCCAATGTAAAAGAGCTAAATGCCCTTAAAAGGGCAATGCACATCCAAATGTCCTTTTCAGGGCAATGGTTAGCTTAGGTTTATTTAGATAGAATTTTATTTGGGGGGTTTGGTTGTGTGGGTAGTGGGTTTTATTGTATTTTTATTTTACAGGTAAAAGAGCTGATTTATTTGTGGCAATGCCCCGCAAAAGGCCCTTTTAAGGGCCATTGGTAGTTTAGTGTAGGTTAGGTTTTTGTTTTTTTGGGGGGCGGGGGGCTTTTTATTTTGATAGGGATATTAGATTAGGAGTAATTTGTTTTTTATTTTTGATAATTTCTTTTTTTTATTTGTGTAATTTAGTGTTTATTTTTTGTAATTTAGATAATTGTATTTTCTTAATTTAATTTATTTTATTTTTTATTTTATTTTTTTACATTTTTTTTATTGAAGTTCAGTTCAAGGCTTACATGCACATCATGTCATCAAAAAAGAAAACACATAGAATAACTGTTGTCAGACGCAAAAGCAATAGTAAATTAGAATAAATAGTACATAATAGTGGAATATTATGAGAGTATATATAATACTTGCCTATCATAGCTATAAACCTAATTGATAACTGAAGCCACTCATGGACCTCTTATAAATAAATAAATGTAAAGCTACAGGAGGTAACCTCTGATTAGAAGAGACCACTCTTGGGTCTCATATGGTGAACTTTTTTTTTGTTTTTTTTTTGTTAACTATGTAAGAATTAATAGATGATAGAAGCGCCAAAGGCTGCCTGGTAACTATAGGAGGGTAATGTTATAGCTTTTATGGAATCTCTCTAAGTTACGCCACTGCTTTATTGGGTAAATCCTAGTGTCTTGACATCCCTTTCCGCATGGTTACCATTATTATACATCGGCATAAGGTCACTGTAGGTGAATCTAGCCTAGGAAGCTAATACTGGAATCATATAAAGTAATGAGACTCTGGTATATTAGGGAGAGAAGTCAGCAAATTGGAGTTGTTAGTCTTACACTGCATATCAGTGGGTTAATGCAGATGTGGGTAATATTAATTGTTTTTTCTGCATACTAATCTGGGCCCTATGAGCAAATATCCATAGCGACTGCAATTATATAGGATCTATGAGAGGGAGTAAGCCAAGCCATCCCGGCCGCAGAAAGCCCAGCCACCCCAGCTCCCACTTCAAAATAAGGACACTAATCACTATAAGTAATCTCAAACAGCCCCCTGCCATCCAGAGTATAGATGAATTAGAGGATTAAACAAAATAATCAAAATTTGCTAAGTAGTGCCCTTAATAGCAAACAGACTGGAGGAGATGTACATTAGCCCATGCACCTAAAATAGCTTATGAATACGATTCTGGCAATAAATATCATACTCCGTTTACATACATATATACATAGCATAAAAAAACAAAAACAAAACTGAACCAATTCTTATGCTAGAAAACAATAGTTGTTAGTTGCTCTATCAGTGTTTTTAGAAACTGACTTCCCATACTTGTATATACAAAAAATGTAGCACAACAGAGTCAGATTATAACATTTAGAAGCAGTATAAAAAAGGTGGGTGGTGAACAGATTTATTACTCTAAGTGAGCCCCTTAACTGCAACAAGGGATTGTTATTCATAATTACAGGATAAATTCAGCCCAGGGACTTCATAATGCAGTTCCAGAGTGCCCATAATCTTGGGGATAATAAATTATAGAGCAAATGTCTACAAACCAAATTTTAGTGTCCTGCAAGTGCAGTTCCCCCTTCATTAACTTTCTCATGTCAGCCAACACCAATTCTGTGAATCGATGGGAACCCTGAACTACCGATCTCCATGCAGCTGAGCCATTCTTTTACAGTCACAGCCTTTTTATCGTGGTACAGCTTCTGCGTGTCAAGACATGGATGACAATCTTCGCAGGCCCCAGATTTTCGTGTGAGGAAGAGCTTGTGTGGCTCATGGAATGCGGGTCTTATCCTGAATCCAGGGGTATAGTGGGACCCAATGTAGTGGTGTTGTGTAGGGTCTTTGCTCCTTATTGAAATCCTTAGTCTAGGCTCCCTTTGGACAGTGGCCAGATATTGATCTTGCCGTAGCTGAGGTCCGTGTATTACACTGGCAGCAGGGAGGTACACTCAGGCTGCGGATCTGCTGTAACTGTGCGCTTGCTTAGATTAGACAGTGTAGGCGAACAAAGTCCATTCACACCTCCAGGAGAGTTATGAGCCACTACTGGGACCTCACTACGAGTAGAGGATGGAGGAATGGAGGTACTTGTCTTCGGATACGGGTGTAGGCTTGTGAACAGACTCTCCTCCATACTCCGAAAGTGCTCCACAAGCAGGGCTTTCATGCTATTTAGTAAAAAGTTGTCTTCCATATTGTGCGGTCGAAAGGTTTATGTA
Organism: Bombina bombina; assembly: GCF_027579735.1. NCBI lineage: Eukaryota > Metazoa > Chordata > Amphibia > Anura > Bombinatoridae > Bombina > Bombina bombina. Next base: position 311,170,847 of record NC_069502.1, on the reverse strand, counting down.
GGCAGCTTTCAACTTGTTTTATGCTGTGGTTTCACGAACTGTGCAAAATAACGGCAGGAGCCAGTGAGCGTCCTGCCGGGAAGTATTCCAATTGGCTGATGTTGGAGGCCACAACTTCAAAAGAAGCTCCGGGCTCTGAAGCTAACAGCGATCTCGCTAAAATTAGTCTTGTTAAGTAGCTTTTCTTTTGTAGGGTACAATCATGCCAAACTCTATTCTAGATGCTTTGTGTTGAGAGTGATATCATAAGATGCCATTAGATAGCTGGAGCAGCTTGCAGAAGTGCGACCGATCATAGCCGCTGCCCGGAAGTCCCCCCTTCTAATTTATTTTATTGTAAAGTTCGGTGTTAGTGTAACTCAGGTTAGGTTTTATTTTACAGGTAAATTTGTATTTATTTTAGCTAGGTAGTTAGTAAATAGTTAATAACTATTTACTAACTAGTCTACCTAGTTAAAATAAATACAAACTTACCTGTGAAATAAAAATAAAACCTAAGTTAGCTACAATGTAATTATTATTTATTTTGTAGCTAACTTAGGTTTTATTTTATAGGTAAGTATTTAGTTTTAAATGGGAATTATTTAGGATTTATTTTAATTATATTTAAGTTAGGGGGTGTTAGGGTTAGACTTAGGCTTAAGGTTACGTTAGGGTTATGGTTAGGTTTAGGGGTTAATATATTTATGTAGTGATGTGGAAGGCCAGAGGGTTAGAGGTTAATAGTTTATTTTAGTATATTTTGTTGTGGGGGGCTTGCGGTTTAGTGGTTAATAGGTTTATTATTGCGGCGGTGTGGGCGGACGGCAGATTAGGGGTTAATAATCTATAAATAGTGTTTACGATGTGGGGGGCAGCAGTTTAGGGGTTAATAGTTTTTTTATAGTGGCAACCATGTCAGGGAGCGGCGGAATAGGGATTAATACATTTTTTAAGTGGCGCCGATGTCTGGAGCTGAAATTAGGGGTTAATAATTTTATTTTAGTATTTGTGATGCGGGAGGGCCTCGGTTTAGGGGTTAATAGGTAGGTTATCGGTATTAGTGTACCTTTTAACAGTTTAGTTATGAGTTTTATGCCACAGCTTTGTAGCGTAAAACTCATAACTGCTGACTTTAGATGGCGGAACGGATCTTGTCATTTTAGGCTATGCCGCTCACTTTTTGGCCTCACAGCAAAACTCGTAATACCGGCGCTATGGGAGTCCCATTGAAAAAGGACTTTTTTAAAAGTACCGCACTTTTGAAAAAGTCCTTTTTCAAAATTACCGCACTTTTGAAAAAGTCCTTTTTCATAACAATGCTTTTTCCCTCATAACGCAAAATTCGTAATCTAGCTGATTGTTTAGTCACCCAAAATGTAATCACCATTTCCCCACAACCACACTTGGTACTGCGAATAGTGGATGCTGAAATACCAAATGGGTTCAAAGGGTTACTGTCCATGTCTGTGTCTTGTAGTTGGACAAATATGTATTTGTAAGTGTATATATATATATATATATATATATATATATATATATATATATATATATAAAATAAACACAGAAATACATATATGGACATGTATAAGTGCATTGGAGCCCTTTGCCGTTAAGTAGATAAAACATGGAAAATTATATGTATGCAATATTCATATTTAAAACAGTGTTATAGTTTGTATTTACTGTAAATATTTCACATTCCAATTTTCTGCACATAGCAGAATATGTTCTATGTATTTCTTAATAGATATTCCAATAAATATCTGTATATATAATCACGTGTATATATATATATATATATATATATATATATATATATATGTTTAGATATACTGTACCAAAATGCCATCAGATATATGTAGAAATATGCATTTATGAATGAATACAACATATTCTACTATATGAAGAACATTGGTATTGTCACGCTTCTATGTCTCGGCGGTGCCCTTGCACTCTCTTCCCATGGCCGTTGCCATGGTTGCAACGGTTGTTGTGCATGCTGTGATGACATCATCGCCACACACTGGGTCTTTCACTTGATGCCTCTCACCGGTCTGCTATCCTTGGCGCGAACCTGCGCCTATTAAAGTACCTCCTCACTTCCTATACCTTGCCCAAGTATAGGTTGTCTTGTGCTCCCTAGGTGCTTTGTTCTAGTGCTCTGTTTGCTACTACTGATTGCCTTACTGTTGCTGAACTCTGCCTGTCTGTGACCACTCTATTGATTAACCCCTGAACTGCTGATTGCCTTACTGTTGCTGAACTCTGCCTGTCTGGGACTCTATTGATTAACCCCTCAACTGCTGGATTGCCTTATTGTTGTTGAACTCTGCTTGTCTCTGACCTCTCTACTGAATAACCCCTGAACTGCTAGATTACCTTATTGTTGCTGAACTCTGATTGTCTCTGACCTCTCTACTGAATAACCCCTGAACTGCTGGACTGCCTTATTGTTGCCGAACTTTGCTTGTCTCTGACCTCTCTCCTGTTTTAACCCTTGATTTGCTGTTCTCTTGTATTACCTGCCTGTTGCCAGACTTTGCTTCTTTATCACTCTCTGCATTATCCATTGGTTCACTGAAGGATTGGACTTTCTTCCTGGTGCCTTCCTTGCCCTGTCTGGGACATCTTCCCTGTTTTCTCATCTCTACTGTGAGTATTGGATTGCATCCTCATTTATTTATTTCTTCTTTGTTCTGAGATATTTCCTTATCTTGCCACTTGACGCTGGGATAAGAAGACTACTGGCAAAGTTTGGTTTGATAGGGAAATATCCCACAAGCATTACAGGAATGTGAAATATTCATATTTCTATGTCAAGTTTGCGCACTTGAGAATATGCGATCGGGTTTGTGCATGAGTAGGGTGTTAGGTTTTTTTCCCATTTTTTTTTTGCTCCACTGACTTCTATAGGGGAATAAATGAATGTGTGAACAATATCCTAAATTTGGCCTTTACACGCATCGTGTTAGCACTTCTGCGAAAACAGTTTACTTTTAAGTTGTAATATACCTTTGGTCAACACATTGTGAAATGTTTAAACTGAATTGATGAAACAGTGTTTATCTGAGAAAAGAATGGTGGACAAATAAGAGATTTTTTTAATTTTAACATCTGATGACAAACGATGAAAGCCTTCATATAAGAAAATGATACCTAATGGTTATGTACTCCTCTCTAGTATCAATCAAATTACTTAGATAAAGAATATTCTATATGAACAAATTTTGCACATAAGAAGAGAATACATGAAGATATAGAAAAAGAAACAGGAATTCTAACTACCCAATGAAAGAAACCAAATTATGACAAAAGTTAGATCAATCAAGCTTATGTGAGTAACAAAAAACCCACTAAACATCAAACATTACTGGAGTCTAATGAACTAAAATGTACGAGGAACAACCTGAGGTAATTTGTTTCAACTTATAATACTAATAATATTGCAGCTCCAAAATTCTAAGAATCTTTAGAAAATGCTGGCTTGTAGTCATGGAAGATTTCCTGTTAAAGAACATACTAATAAATCAACTCTCTATAATGTTTCACCAGCTGTACTTTGTGTTCTTCTAGTAGTGGCTTGATGTGTGATGTGAGGAGCTTGGTTTACCTTTATAGCATATAAAACTTTAGTTAGATCTACATAAGTCACAGTCTGAGTCATCTGATGTATAAATATGGCTATGTAAAGGTTTAGGCTGGGCACATAATCAAAATGGTTCAACATAAACTTTATTTCCATTGAGAAAAAGTTTTCTACTGAAATTGGAATATTTGATTGATCAAGTTCCCTGGCCTGACCATATTCTGTTTAAATGGTAGTCTTTATCAGATTCTAAAAGCAGCGGTCATTTGTAGCAGGGTCCCCGCTTGATGAATTTAATCACAGGAAAGTCTGTAATTGTCTGATGGCTATCACGTGGTACAGTGGCTACAAGTAAGCGCTGTTGCATTGTATATTATTCTGCATTTGTGGATTATGCAATATAATCTGATTCCAACAGGTTCCCTTTAATCTTACCTATCACTAACCTTCACTTCTGAACAAAATGACATACCTAATCTAACAATGTCCCTCTGTGCTGTTGCTTCTTCTGCTCCTTTTGAAGCTATCTTAAAAAAAAAAATAATAGCACCATTCTATAAACAAAAGTGTAGAGTTGTAACCACCCTTATTTACATAAAACACAAAATGTCCATACATCATTGCACATGAATATATATTTTTTAATCAACAGATGTTTAACGTCCCCCATTGCTTCTTTTACACATCTAGAGCCAAACAAATCTCTCTAAATTACATTTTTGCACAGGCCGTATAAATTCATAACAAGAATAAGTATCTGAATCCCAGTCAAACCTAAACATTATTATTAGCATATGACACATACCCCTTACATACTTACTGTTTCAATCCATTTACTAGATGTTCATCTTGATCACAAAAATCCATTGGACACCTCTTAAAAATGACTAAACCATTCTTCGCTCTTTGGCAAGAATCTATCCATGCTTGTATAAACAGCATTTATGTTTTTAAACCAAATTATATATTATTTAGATAGATAGATAGATAGATAGATAGATAGATGATAGATGATAGATAGATAGATAGATAGATTATAGATCGATGACAGATAGATAGAAATGGCTAATTTATTTCTTTATTTCTTAAATATATGTTTCAAAAGGAATTATATTTTATATTCATTTTTATAGAAACAATTTATATAATCATAATTATTAAATATTTATATGATTTCATTGAATATGTGTAGGTTTTACATGTTTAAAAAGTTTTCACATCTGATAATACTAGTTGTTAAGGGAAATCTGAAGTTTTATATCTGGTAGAGTTGACTCCATTAACAAAAGTAAGCTAAACGTTTTTAATGGCCCCCATGTCAATTTTTTGCAAGTTATCATTTATCTGCTCCCATTGAATCAAACTTCTGCTATTTTTGTGAGTACAAAACAAAAACTGATGGATGGTGTAATCTTCTCAGCAGCCATTTATAATGACTGTCAGACATCCAAACATTAAAACTACCACCAAGTCAACTCAGGCATAGTAAGTAATGAACAATAAATTAGAAAAATACATTTTTGCATTATAAAATTCCTTTAAAGATATGCTTCAGAAATAATTTTGGTGGTTAAAATGTATATTTCTATGTTAGATGAATAGTCTACCTCAGTAAATATTAATACTAAATTCCCCCTCACAGGCCTTCACTTTAATTAGAAGTTTGCATATGAGTGCATAAACAATCTGAACCACCTTCAGTAAAAATCACACTAGAATAAAAGTATTGATGAGCTTTTTAATGAACCCCTATATCAAACACCAGAAAGATACTCAAAAAGAGAACAATACAATAAAATCATCAAGCAGTTTAAAAATACAGATTTGCTCTTATTCATTTTAAGAGATACATTTCTAGTATGTGATTGGTTACCAAACACATGCATCTTTGATCTAATTTCTTCAAAATGTAATTTGAATATGTAGAACAGAATTTTGAATAATACTCTGACCTACTAAAAAAAGAAACCTGCTTTCAAATACAACTAGCTTATAGTAAGGAACACAGATCTCAGTAGCAAGCAACCCTAGCCTCTCCAGTACTGACTGGGTTAAATGCAATTGTGAAGTGTAATTCTATTTGTTTCATACTGAGCACACAAAGAATTTATTTTTAATAACATCAAAGCTTCTTTGTTAACTCTCTGATTGTGGCTTATGATGTGTTATTGCTTATGCCTCCAGCATAGCAAAACTGGTGTGTTCCAGTATTGGTTTTTTTCCCCCTCAACATCATGACTGTAAAAATGATTTAAGACATAATTGTTTTGGATTACAAGCTATAGAAGTACAATACTATTCTTTCAATGTATATTACGATTCATGCTATGCAAAATAGAGTGGAACCTTATGTTATTTAAAATAAACATAATAATAATAATAATAATAATAATAATAATAATAATAATAATAATAATAAATGCAGATAACAACTAATACTTTAACATAGATTTAGCATAAAACCCCAAACCATAACAATCTTTTCAACTCTTTTAAGTTCATGTAAATATAGTTCTGTATATATCAAATGCACAGTTTCTCTAAACTGTTTATTCTTTAGCTATGCTAAGGGAAGCCTATATTATTAACTCCTAGGGCCCATTTCTCTGAAGATTTCCACTCAGGCCAAATTCTGTCAGTGTTACATGGTCCTGCACCAGATTTTCTAAAGGCAAATGTATCTTGTAGCTTTGTATCTCATTTATGGGCATAACCTACATTTCACTATGTAAAGCAAAGACACATACATTACATTACATTAGTATAAAAATCATATTGAGAAAATGCATTAATAAACACATTAATAATAAGCATCAATATGCAAATTCTTCGTTGAAATATGCAGGAAAAAAATTATATTTAATGAACAATAAAATTTCAAGATACAAATTTAAAATCATATCAAACAGTACAAAATTGAAACGTTACCTTTTTTTTTTTCTATTGTAAAATGAGCCTGGCAGCTCTGGTGAGTGAGATTATGATAGTATTTGAAAAGTATTACCATTTACGATCACATAGGAACTCAAAGTCAAAATGGAGAAATCTCCCCAAAAATTAGTCTGGGGGGTGCTACAAAGCCTTGGTGAGTGGACTGAATGGGGACTTCCTTTGTAAAGAGGGAAATTATCTCATAAGTATCAATAGGGTGCAGTTTAAAGTAATGGGTAAATCTAACATTTTTTATCAGTGCTACAAATAAAGGGGACTTTCAGTCATGATTGGCCCGCATGACTATTGGCTAAATCTCTAATGGACAAGATTTCTTTTGCCCGTGCATTAAACTGCGTAATCCAAATAGCCAAATCGAGTGTGCATTCACTTATTCGCCATAGAAGTCAATGGAGAAGACAAATAGAAAAAAAGTACACAAAACCCCTAATATGTTGTGCTAAACCCTTGACGTATTCTCCTCCAAAAGTATACATAAAAATGTGATTATTTCATATTTTAATGCTCGTGGGATATCTCTCTATCAGACCAAACTTTGCCAGTAGTCTTCTTATCCCAGCGTCAAGTGGAATGATAGGAAATATCCCAGAGCAGAGAGAGTTTGTGAAATGAGGTAAGCAGTATTCACAAAAGGTAGGGTAGTCCTTCACGACAATAAGATGAAGGCAGAGTCTGGCAACAGCAAGGCAATCCAGCAGTATAGCAGTACAGGGGTAAATCAATAGAAGGACAGAGAACAGGCAGGAGTCAGCAACAAAAGGAAAACCAGCAGCAATACAGTTCAGGGGTAACCAATAGAATGGTCAGTCAGGCCGAGTTCAGCAACAGTGTATCAATCCAGCAGTTCAGGGGTTAAGCAGGCAGAGTAGTCAGACAGGCAGAGTTCAGCAACCTAATCTAGTTACAATATTATTATTTACTAACTACCTAGTTAAAATAAACACAAACTTACCGGTGAAATAAAAATAAAACCTAAGCTTAAACTAATAAAAACTAACATTACTAAAAATAAAAAACCTAACATTACAAAAATAAAAAACTTAACATTACAAAAATAAAAAATCTAACATTACAAAAAAAATTTAAACTAAAATTACAAAAAATAATAAATACTAAAATTACAAAAAATAAAAAAATAGGATTTAAGCAGCTCTCATGCCTATTGGCTGATTTGAATTTTTCAGGCAATAAGAATGCAACAGTACCCCAATATAAAAGGGGTACCTTGCATTGAATCCTTAGTGTGCGGTGGACGATCACACGAAGAGGACCTCCACGTCGGACCGGGGGTGTTTGTTTTTATTTTTTTGCAAAAGAGCTGTTAACTTTAGGGCAATGCCCTACAAATGGCCTTGGTAGTTTATTATAGACTAGTCCTAAAGCCCATTCACACGGGCCATTTTTTGCAGTACAGCGGTCCCACCTCTTGCGCTCTCTCCCTCCCCCTCTCTTTTGCTCTCTCTCTCCCCCTCTCTTTTGAGCTTTCTCTCTCCCCCCTCTCTTTTGAGCTCTCTCTCCCCCCTCTCTTTTGCGCTCTCTCTCTTTCTCCCCCTCTCTCTTTTGCGCTCTTTCTCCCCATCTCTTTTGCGCTCTCTCTCCCCCCTCTATTTTGAGCTCTCTCCCCATCTCTTTTGAGCTCTTTCTCTCCCCCTACTCTTTTGCGCTCTCTCCCCTACTCTTTTGCGATCTCTCTCCCCCTCTCTTTTGCGCTCTTTCTCTCCCCCTCTCTTTTGAGCTCTCTCTCTCCCCCTCTCATTTGCGCTCTCTCTCTCCCCCATCTCTTTTGCGCTCTCTCTCCCCCATCTCTTTTGCGCTCTCCCCCCCTCTCTCTCTCCCCTCTCTATTGCGCTCTTTCTCCCCCCTCTCTTTTGTGCTCTCTCCTCTCTTTTGCACTCTCTCTCCCACCCTTTCTTTTGTGCTCTCTCTCCCCCTCTCTTTTGCGCTCTCTCTCCCCCTCTCTTTGGCGCTCTCTCTCCACCCTCTCTTTTGCGCTCTCTCTCCCCCCTCTCTTTTGCGCTCTTCAGCCCTCTCTTTTGCGCTCTCTCCCCCTCTCTTTTGCGCTCTCTCTCCCCCTCTCTTTTGCTGTCTCTCTCCCCCCTCTCTTTTGCTGTCTCTCTCCCCCCTCTCTTTTGCTGTCTCTCTCGCCCCTCTCTCTTTTGCTGTCTCTCTCCCCCTCTCTCTGTTGCTGTCTCTCTCCCCCTCTCTCTGTTGCTGTCTCTCTCCCCCCTCTCTTTTGCTGTCTCTCTCCCCCCTCTCTTTTGCTTCTCTCTCCCCCTCTCTTTTGCGCTCTCTCTCCCCCCCTCTCTTTTGCGCTCTCTCCCCCCTCTCTTTTGCGCTCTTTCTCCCCTCTCTTTTGCGCTCTCTCTCCCCCTCTCTTTTGCTCTCTCTCTCCCCCTCTCTTTTGCACTCTCTCTCCCCGCCTGTTTTGCGCTCTCTCTCTCCCCGCTCTCTTTTGTGCTCTCTCCCCCCTCTCTTTTGCGCTCTTTCTCCCCCTCTCTTTTGTGCTCTCTCTCCCCCTCTCTTTTGCGCTCTCTCTCCCGCTCTCTTTTGCGCTCTCTCTCCCCCCTCTCTTTTGCGCTCTCTTTCCCCCCTCTCTTTTGTGCTCTCTCTCCCCCTCTCTTTTGCGCTCTCTCTCCCCCTCTCTTTTGCGCTCTCTCACCCCCCTCTCTTTTGCACTCTCCCCCCTCTTGTTTGCACTCTCTCTCTCCCCCCTCTTTTGCGCTCTCTCTTCCCCCCTCTCTTTTGCACTCTCTCTCCCCCCTCTCTTTTGCGTTCTTCCCCCCTCTCTTTTGTGCTCTCTCCCCCTCTCTTTTGCTGTCTCTCTCCCCCTCTCTCTTTTGCTGTCTCTATCCCCCTCTCTCTTTTGCTGTGTCTCTCCCCCTCTCTTTTGCCGTCTCCCTCCCCCCTCTCTTTTGCTGTCTCTCTCCCCCCTCTTGTTTGCACTCTCTCTCTCCCCCCTCTTTTGCGCTCTCTCTTCCCCCCTCTCTTTTGCACTCTCTCTCCCCCCTCTCTTTTGTGTTCTTCCCCCCTCTCTTTTGTGCTCTCTCCCCCTCTCTTTTGCTGTCTCTCTCCCCCTCTCTCTTTTGCTGTCTCTATCCCCCTCTCTCTTTTGCTGTCTCTCTCCCCCTCTCTTTTGCCGTCTCCCTCCCCCCTCTCTTTTGCTGTCTCTCTCCCCCCTCTCTTTTGCACTCTCTCTCCCCCCTCTCTTTTGCGCTCTTCCCCCCTCTCTTTTGCTCTCTCTCCCCCTCTCTCTTTTGCTGTCTCTCTCCCCCTCTCTTTTGCTGTCTCTCTCCCCCTCTCTCTTTTGCTGTCTTTCTCCCCCTCTCTCTTTTGTTGTCTCTCTTCCCCCCTCTCTTTTGCGCTCTCCCCTCCCCCTCTCTTTTGTGCTCTTCCCCCCTCTCTTTTGCACTCTCTCCCCCTCTCTTTTGCTGTCTCTCTCCCCCCTTCTCTTTTGCTCTCTCTCTCGCCCCTCTCTATTTTGCTGTCTCTCTCCCCCTCTCTCTGTTGCTGTCTCTCTCCCCCTCTCTCTGTTGCTGTCTCTCTCCCCCCTCTCTTTTGCTGTCTCTCTCCCCCCTCTGTTTTGCTTCTCTCTCCCCCCTCTCTTTTGCGCTCTCTCCCCCTCTCTTTTGCGCTCTTTCTCCCCTCTCTTTTGCGCTCTCTCTCCCCCTCTCTTTTGCTCTCTCCCCCTCTCTTTTGCACTCTCTCTCCCCACCTCTTTTGCGCTCTCTCTCTCCCCCCTATCTTTTGTGCTCTCTCCCCCCTCTCTTTTGCGCTCTTTCTCTCCCTCTCTTTTGCGCTCTCTCTCCCCCTCTCTTTTGCGCTCTCTCTCCCCCTCTCTTTTGCGCTCTCTCTCCCCTACTTTTTTGCGCTCTCATTCTCCCCTCTCTTTTGCGCTCTCTCTCCCCCCTCTCTTTTGCGCTCTCTCTCCCCCTCTCTTTTGCGCTCTCTCTCCCCCCTCTCTTTTGCGCTCTCTCACCGCCCTCTCTTTTGCGCTTTCTCACCCCCCCTCTCTTTTGCACTCTCTCTCCACCCCTCTCTTTTGCGCTCTCTCCCCCCCTCTCTTTTGTGCTCTCTCTCCCTCTTCTCTTTTGCGCTCTCCCCCCTCTTGTTTGCGCTCTCTCTCTCCCCCCTCTTTTGCGCTCTCTCTTCCCCCCTCTCTTTTGCACTCTTTCTCCCCCCTCTCTTTTGCGTTCTTCCCCCCTCTCTTTTGTGCTCTCTCCCCCTCTCTTTTGCTGTCTCTCTCCCCCTCTCTCTTTTGCAGTCTCTATCCCCCCTCTCTTTTGCTGTCTCTATCCCCCTCTCTCTTTTGCTGTCTCTCTCCCCCTCTCTTTTGCCGTCTCTCTCCCCCTCTCTTTTGCTGTCTCTCTCCCCCCTCTCTTTTGCTGTCTCTCTCCCCCTCTCTCTTTTGCTGTCTCTCTCCCCCTCTCTTTTGCTGTCTCTCTCCCCCTCTCCTTTTTGCTGTCTCTCCCCCTCTCTCTTTTGCTGTCTCTCTCCCCTCTCTATTTTGCTGTCTCTCTCCCCCTCTCTTTTTCTGTCTCTCTCGCCATCTCTCTTTTGCTGTCTTTCTCCCCCTCTCTCTTTTGTTGTCTCTCTTCCCCCCTCTCTTTTGCGCTCTTCCCCTCTTTTGTGCTCTTCCCCCCTCTCTTTTGCGCTCTCTCCCCTCTCTTTTGCTGTCTCTCTCCCCTCTCTCTTTTGCTGTCTCTATCACCCCTCTCTTTTGCTGTCTCTCTCCCCCTCTCTCTTTTGCTGTCTCTATCCCCCTCTCTTTTGCTGTCTCTCTCCCCCTCTCTCTTTTGCTGTCTCTCTCCCCCTCTCTCTTTTGCTGTCTCTCTCCCCCTCTCTTTTGCTGTCTCTCTCCCCCTCTCTCTTTTGCTGTCTTTCTCTCCCTCTCTCTTTTGTTGTCTCTCTTCCCCCCTCTCTTTTGCGCTCTCCCCTCCCCCTCTCTTTTGTGCTCTTCCCCCCTCTCTTTTGCGCTCTCTCCCCCTCTCTTTTGCTGTCTCTCTCCCCCCCCTCTCTTTTGCTGTCTCTCTCCCCCCTCTCTCTTTTGCTGTCTCTCTCCCCCTCTCTCTGTTGTTGTCTCTCTCCCCCTCTCTCTGTTGCTGTCTCTCTCCCCCCTCTCTTTTGCTTTCTCTCTCCCCCCTCTCTTTTGCTTCTCTCTCCCCCTCTCTTTTGCGCCCTCTCTCCCCCCCTCTCTTTTGCGCTCTCTCCCCCTCTCTTTTGCGCTCTTTCTCCCCCTCTCTTTTGCGCTCTCTCTCCCCCCTCTCTTTTGCGCTCTTCCCCCCTCTCTTTTGCTCTCTCTCCCCCTCTCTTTTGCTGTCTCTCCCCCCCCTCTCTCTTTTGCTTTCTCTATCCCCCCTCTCTTTTGCTGTCTCTCTCCCCCCTCTCTTTTGCTGTCACTCTCTCCCTCTCTCTTTTGGTGTCTCTCTCCCCCTCTCTTTTGCTGTCTCTCTCCCCTTCTCTCTTTTGCTGTCTCTCCCCCTCTCTCTTTTGCTGTCTCTCTCCCCTCTCTATTTTGCTGTCTCTCTCCCCCTCTCTTTTTCTGTCTCTCTCCCCATCTCTCTTTTGCTGTCTCTCTCCCCCTCTCTCTTTTGTTGTCTCTCTTCCCCCCTCTCTTTTGCGCTCCCCCCCTCTTTTGTGCTCTTCCCCCTCTCTTTTGCACTCTCTCCCCTCTCTTTTGCTGTCTCTCTCCCCCTCTCTCTTTTGCTGTCTCTATCCCCCCCCTCTCTTTTGCTGTCTCTCTCCCCCTCTCTCTTTTGCTGTCTCTCTCCCCCTCTCTTTTGCTGTCTCTCTCCCCCTCTCTCTTTTGCTGTCTCTCTCCCCCTCTCTCTTTTGCTGTCTCTCTCCCCCTCTCTTTTGCTGTCTCTCTCCCCCTCTCTCTTTTGCTGTCTTTCTCCCCCTCTCTCTTTTGTTGTCTCTCTTCCCCCCTCTCTTTTGCGCTCTCCCCTCCCCCTCTCTTTTGTGCTCTTCCCCCCTCTCTTTTGTGCTCTCTCCCCCTCTCTTTTGCTGTCTCACCCCCCCCTCTCTTTTGCTGTCTCTCTCCCCCCTCTCTCTTTTGCTATCTCTCTCCCCCTCTCTCTGTTGTTGTCTCTCTCCCCCTCTCTCTGTTGCTGTCTCTCTCCCCCCTCTCTTTTGCTTTCTCTCTCCCCCCTCTCTTTTGCTTCTCTCTCCCCCTCTCTTTTGCGCCCTCTCTCCCCCCCTCTCTTTTGCGCTCTCTCCCCCTCTCTTTTGCGCTCTTTCTCCCCCTCTCTTTTGCGCTCTCTCTCCCCCTCTCTTTTGCGCTCTCTCTCCCCCTCTCTTTTGCACTCTCTCTCCCCCCTCTTTTGCGCTCTCTCTCTCCCCCTCTCTTTTGTGCTCTCTCCACCCTCTCTTTTGCACTCTTTCTCCCCCTCTCTTTTGCGCTCTCTCTCCCCCTCTCTTTTGCGCTCTCTCTCCCCCTCTCTTTTGCGCTCTCTCTCACCTACTCTTTTGCGCTCTCTCTCCCCCCTCTCTTTTGCGCTCTCTCCCCCCTCTCTTTTGCGCTCTCTCTCCCCCCTCTCTTTTGCGCTCTCTCTCCCCCTCTCTTTTGCGCTCTCTCTCCCCCCTCTCTTTTGCGCTCTCTCACCCCCTCTCTTTTGCGCTCTTTCTCCCCCTCTCTTTTGCACTCTCTCTCCCACCCTCTTTTGCGCTCTCTCTCTCCCCCTCTCTTTTGTGCTCTCTCCCCCCTCTCTTTTGCGCTCTTTCTCCCCCTCTCTTTTGCGCTCTCTCTCCCCCTCTCTTTTGCGCTCTCTCTCCCCCCTCTCTTTTGCGCTCTCTCTCCCCCCTCTCTTTTGTGCTCTCTCTCCCCCTCTCTTTTGCGCTCTCTCTCCCCCCTCTCTTTTGCTGTCTCTCTCCCCCTCTCTTTTGCGCTCTCTCTCTCCCCCCTCTCTTTTGCGCTCTCTCCCCCTCTCTTTTGTGCTCTCTCTCCCCCTTCTCTTTTGCGCTCTCTCCCCCTCTCGTTTGCGCTCTCTCCCCCCTCTTTTGCGCTCTCTCTTCCCCCTCTCTTTTGCGCTCTCTCTCCCCCCTCTCTTTTGCGTTCTTCCCTCCTCTCTTTTGTGCTCTCTCCCCCTCTCTTTTGCTGTCTCTCTCCCCCTCTCTCTTTTGCTGTCTCTATCCCCCTCTCTTTTGCTGTCTCTATCCCCCTCTCTCTTTTGCTGTCTCTCTCCCCCTCTCTTTTGCCGTCTCTCTCCCCCCTCTCTTTTGACGTCTCTCTCCCCCCTCTCTTCTGCGCTCTCTCTCCCCCCTCTCTTTTGCGCTCTTCCCCCCTCTCTTTTGCTCTCTCTCCCCCTCTCTTTTGCTGTCTCTCTCCCCCTCTCTCTTTTGCTGTCTCTCCCCCTCTCTCTTTTGCTGTCTCTCTCCCCCTCTCTCTTTTGCTGTCTCTCTCCCCCTCTCTTTTTCTGTCTCTCTCCCCATCTCTCTATTGCTGTCTTTCTCCCCCTCTCTCTTTTGTTGTCTCTCTTCCTCCCTCTCTTTTGCGCTCCCCCCTCTTTTGTGCTCTTCCCCCCTCTCTTTTGCGCTCTCTCTCCTCTCTTTTGCTGTCTCTCTCCCCCTCTCTCTTTTGCTGTCTCTATACCCCTTTCTTTTGCTGTCTCTCTCCCCCTCTCTCTTTTGCTGTCTCTCTCCCCCTCTATTTTGCTGTCTCTCTCCCCCTCTCTCTTTTGCTGTCTCTCTCCCCCTCTCTCTTTTGCTGTCTCTCTCCCCCTCTCTTTTGCTGTCTCTCTCCCCCTCTCTCTTTTGCTGTCTTTCTCCCCCTCTCTCTTTTGTTGTCTCTCTTCCCCCCTCTCTTTTGCGCTCTCCCCTCCGCCTCTCTTTTGTGCTCTTCCCCCCTCTCTTTTGCGCTCTCTCCCCCTCTCTTTTGCTGTCTCTCTCCCCCCCTCTCTTTTGCTGTCTCTCTCCCCCTCTCTCTTTTGCTGTCTCTCTCCCCCTCTCTCTGTTGCTGTCTCTCTCCCCCTCTCTCTGTTGCTGTCTCTCTCCCCCCCTCTCTTATGCTGTCTCTCTCCCCCTCTCTTTTGCTGTCTCTCTCCCCCCCTCTCTTTTGCTGTCTCTCTCCCCCTCTCTCTTTTGCTGTCTCTCTCCCCCTCTCTCTGTTGCTGTCTCTCTCCCCCTCTCTCTGTTGCTGTCTCTCTCCCCCCTCTCTTATGCTGTCTCTCTCCCCCCTCTCTTTTGCGCTCTCCCTCCCTCTCTTTTGCGCTCTCTCCCCCTCTCTTTTGCGCTCTTTCTCCCCCTCTCTTTTGCGCTCTCTCTCCCCCTCTCTTTTGCGCTCTCTCTCCCCCTCTCTTTTGCGCTCTCTCTCCCCCCCTCTTTTGCGCTCTCTCTCTCCCCCTCTCTTTTGTGCTCTCTACCCCCTCTCTTTTGTGCTCTCTACCCCCTCTCTTTTGCACTCTTTCTCCCCCTCTCTTTTGCGCTCTCTCTCCCCCTCTCTTTTGCGCTCTCTCTCCCCTACTCTTTTGCGCTCTCTCTCCCCCCTCTCTTTTGCGCTCTCTCCCCCTCTCTTTTTCTGTCTCTCTCCCCCTCTCTCTTTTGCTGTCTCTCTCCCCCTCTCTCTTTTGCTGTCTCTCTCCCCCCTCTCTTTTGCGCTCTCTCTCCCCCTCTCTTTTGTGCTCTCTCTCCCCCTCTCTTTTGCGCTCTCTCTCCCCCCTCTCTTTTGCGCTCTCTCACCCCCCTCTCTTTTGTGCTCTCTCACCGTCCTCTCTTTTGCGCTTTCTCACCCCCCCCTCTCTTTTGGGCTCTCTCTACACCCCTCTCTTTTGTGCTTTCTCACCCCCCCTCTCTTTTGCGCTCTCTCTCCACCCCTCTCTTTTGCGCTCTCTCCCCCCTCTCTTTTATGCTCTCTCTCCCCCTTCTCTTTTGCGCTCTTCCCCCCTCTCGTTTGCGCTCTCTCTCTCCCCCCTCTTTTGCGCTCTCTCTTCCCCCCTCTCTTTTGCGCTCTCTCTCCCCCCTCTCTTTTGCGTTCTTCCCCCCTCTCTTTTGTGCTCTCTCCCCCTCTCTTTTGCTGTCTCTCTCTCCCCCTCTCTCTTTTGCTGTCTCTATCCCCCCTCTCTTTTGCTGTCTCTATCCCCCTCTCTCTTTTGCTGTCTCTCTCCCCCTCTCTTTTGACGTCTCTCTGCCCCCTCTCTTTTGCTGTCTCTCTCCCCCCTCTCTTTTGCGCTCTCTCTCCCCCCTCTCTTTTGTGCTCTTCCCCCCTCTCTATTGCTCTCTCTCCCCCTCTCTTTTGCTGTCTCTCTCCCCCTCTCTCTTTTGCTGTCTCTCTCCCCCCTCTCTTTTGCTGTCTCTCTCCCCCTCTCTCTTTTGCTGTCTCTCTCCCCCTCTCTTTTGCTGTCTCTCTCCCCCTCTCTCTTTTGCTCTCTCTCCCCATCTCTCTTTTGCTGTCTTTCTCCCCCTCTCTCTTTTGTTGTCTCTCTTCCCCCCTCTCTTTTGCACTCTCCCCCCCTCTTTTGTGCTCTTCCTCCTCTCTTTTGCGCTCTCACCCCTCTCTTTTGCTGTCTCTCTCCCCCTCTCTCTTTTGCTGTCTCTATCCCCCCTCTCTTTTGCTGTCTCTCTCCCCCTCTCTCTTTTGCTGTCTCTCTCCCCCTCTCTCTTTTGCTGTCTCTCTCCCCCTCTCTCTTTTGCTGTCTCTCTCCACCTCTCTTTTGCTGTCTCTCTCCCCCTCTCTCTTTTGCTGTCTTTCTCCCCCTCTCTCTTTTGTTGTCTCTCTTCCCCTCTCTCTTTTGCGCTCTCTCCCCTCCCCCTCTCTTTTGTGCTCTTCCCCCCTCTCTTTTGCGCTCTCTCCCCCTCTCTTTTGCTTCTCTCTCCCCCTCTCTCTTTTGCTGTCTCTATCCCCCTCTCTTTTGTTGTCTCTCTTCCCCCCTCTCTTTTGCGCTCTCCCCTCCCCCTCTCTTTTGTGCTCTTCCCCCTCTCTTTTGCGCTCTCTCCCCCTCTCTTTTGCTGTCTCTCTCCCCCTCTCTCTTTTGCTGTCTCTATCCCCCCTCTCTTTTGCTGTCTCTATCCCCCCTCTCTTTTGCTCTCTCTCTCCCCCCTCTTTTGCGCTCTCTCTTCCCCCCTCTCTTTTGCGCTCTCTCTCCCCCCTCTCTTTTGCGTTCTTCCCCCCTCTCTTTTGTGCTCTCTCCCCCTCTCTTTTGCTGTCTCTCTCCCCCTCTCTCTTTTGCTGTCTCTATCTCCCCTCTCTTTTGCTGTCTCTCTCCCCCCTCTCTTTTGCGCTCTCTCTCCCCCCTCTCTTTTGCGCTCTTCCCCCCTCTCTTTTGCTCTCTCTCCCCCTCTCTTTTGCTGTCTCTCTCCCCCTCTCTCTTTTGCTGTCTCTCTCCCCCCTCTCTTTTGCTGTCTCTCTCCCCCCTCTCTTTTGCTGTCTCTCTCCCCCTCTCTCTTTTGCTGTCTCTCTCCCCCTCTCTTTTGCTGTCTCTCTCCCCTCTCTCTTCTGCTGTCTCTCTCCCCCTCTCTTTTGCTGTCTCTCTCCCCCTCTCTCTTTTGCTGTCTCTTCCCCTCTCTCTTTTGCTGTCTCTCTCCCCCTCTCTCTTTTGCTGTCTCTCTCCCCCTCTCTTTTGCTGTCTCTCTCCCCATCTCTCTTTTGCCATCTTTCTCCCCCTCTCTCTTTTGTTGTCTCTCTTCCCCCTCTCTTTTGCGCTCCACCCCCTCTTTTGTGCTCTTCCCCCCTCTCTTTTGTGCTCTATCCCCTCTCTTTTGCTGTCTCTCTCCCCCTCTCTCTTTTGCTGTCTCTATCCCCCCTCTCTTTTGCTGTCTCTCTCCCCCTCTCTCTTTTGCTGTCTCTCTCCCCCTCTCTTTTGCTGTCTCTCTCCCCCTCTCTCTTTTGCTGTCTCTCTCCGCCTCTCTTTTGCTGTCTCTCTCCCCCTCTCTCTTTTTCTGTCTTTCTCCCCCTCTCTCTTTTGTTGTCTCTCTTCCCCCCTCTCTTTTGCGCTCTCCCCTCCGCCTCTCTTTTGTGCTCTTCCCCCCTCTCTTTTGCGCTCTCTCCCCCTCTCTTTTGCTGTCTCTCTCCCCCCCTCTCTTTTGCTGTCTCTCTCCCCCCTCTCTCTTTTGCTGTCTCTCTCCCCCTCTCTCTGTTGCTGTCTCTCTCCCCCTCTCTCTGTTGCTGTCTCTCTCCCCCTCTCTTTTGCTGTCTCTCTCCCCCTCTCTTTTGCGCTCTCTCTCCCCCCCCCCTCTTTTGCGCACTCTCCCCCTCTCTTTTGCGCTCTTTCTCCCCCTCTCTTTTGCGCACTCTCCCCCCTCTCTTTTGCGCTCTCTCTCCCCCTCTCTTTTGCGCTCTCTCTCCCCTCCTCTTTTGCGCTCTCTCTCTCCTCCTCTCTTTTGTGCTCTCTCCCCCCTCTCTTTTGCACTCTTTCTCCCCCTCTCTTTTGCGCTCTCTCTCCCCCTCTCTTTTGCGCTCTCTCTCCCCCTCTCTTTTGCGCTCTCTCTCCCCTACTCTTTTGCGCTCTCTCTCCCCCCTCTATTTTGCGCTCTCTCCCCCTCTCTTTTGCGCTCTCTCTCCCCCTCTCTTTTGCGCTCTCTCTCCCCCTCTCTTTTGCACTCTCTCTCCCCCCTCTCTTTTGCGCTCTCTCACCCCCCTCTCTTTTGCGCTCTCTCACCGCCCTCTCTTTTGCGCTTTCTCACCCCCCCTCTCTTTTGGGCTCTCTCTCCACCCCTCTCTTTTGTGCTTTCTCACCCCCCTCTCTTTTGCGCTCTCTCTCCACCCCTCTCTTTTGCGCTCTCTCCCCCCTCTCTTTTATGCTCTCTCTCCCCCTTCTCTTTTGCGCTCTTCCCCCCTCTCGTTTGCGCTCTCTCTCTCCCCCCTCTTTTGTGCTCTCTCTTCCCCCCTCTCTTTTGCGCTCTCTCTCCCCCCTCTCTTTTGCATTCTTCCCCCCTCTCTTTTGTGCTCTCTCCCCCTCTCTTTTGCTGTCTCTCTCCCCCTCTCTCTTTTGCTGCCTCTATCCCTCCTCTCTTTTGCTGTCTCTATCCCCCTCTCTCTTTTGCTGTCTCTCTGCCCCCTCGCTTTTGCTGTCTCTCTCCCCCCTCTCTTTTGCGCTCTCTCTCCCCCCTCTCTTTTGTGCTCTTCCCCCCTCTCTTTTGCTCTCTCTCCCCCTCTCTTTTGCTGTCTCTCTCCCCCTCTCTCTTTTGCTGTCTCTCTCCCCCCTCTCTTTTGCTGTCTCTCTCCCCCTCTCTCTTTTGCTGTCTCTCTCTCCCCCTCTCTTTTGATGTCTCTCTCCCCCTCTCTCTTTTGCTGTCTCTCACCCTCTCTCTTTTGCTGTCTCTCTCCCCCTCTCTCTTTTGCTGTCTCTCCCCCCCTCTCTTTTTCTGTCTCTCTCCCCATCTCTCTTTCGCTGTCTTTCTCCCCCTCTCTCTTTTGTTGTCTCTCTTCCCCCTCTCTTTTGCACTCTCCCCCCCTCTTTTGTGCTCTTCCCCCCTCTCTTTTGCGCTCTCTCCCCTCTCTTTTGCTGTCTCTCTCCCCCTCTCTTTTGCTGTCTCTATCCCCCCTCTCTTTTGCTGTCTCTCTCCCCCTCTCTCTTTTGCTGTCTCTCTCCCCCTCTCTCTTTTGCTGTCTCTCTCCCCCTCTCTCTTTTGCTGTCTCTCTCCCCCTCTCTCTTTTGCTGTATTTCTCCCCCTCTCTCTTTTGTTGTCTCTCTTCCCCCCTCTCTTTTGCGCTCTCCCCTCCCCCTCTCTTTTGTGCTCTTCCCCCTCTCTTTTGCGCTCTCTCCCCCTCTCTTTTGCTGTCTCTCTCTTCCTCTCTCTTTTGCTGTCTCTATCCCCCCTCTCTTTTGCTGTCTCTCCTCCCCTCTCTTTTGCTGTCTCTCCCCCTCTCTCTTTTGCTGTCTTTCTCCCCCTCTCTCTTTTGCTGTCTCTTTCCTCTTCTCTCTTTTGCTGTCTCTCTCCCCCCTCTCTTTTACTGTCTCCCTCCCCCTGTCTTTTGCTGTCTCTCCCCCTCTCTTTCTCCCCCCTGTCTTTTGCTGTCTCTCTCCCCCTCTCTTTCTCTCACCTCTCTATCTCTCTCCCCTCTCTCTATCTCTCTCCCATCTTCCAACGTGCGACTGCGCCGGCCACGCCCCTTCATGTCAGGCCACGCCCCCTTCATGGTCACTCACACCAGGCCACGCCCCCAGCACGACCACGCCCCCTGCTCACGTCTGGCCCCGCCCACTCCTACCGCGGCGCAGATCGGATCACCAGCAGGAGCAGGGACTCAAAGGCCAGGTGTGTTTGTCCTCGTGCTGTCTGTACTGCGCATGACAGCTTCAGACAAACACACTTTGCCTTTGATATAATAGGATTAGGGTTTTTTTTATTTTGGGGTGATTTTTTTTTTTAAACGGGGTATTAGAATAGGAATAATTGTATTATTTTGGATTTCGTTTGATATTTTTTGTAATGATAGTTTTTTTTTTTTTGGAATTGTAATTTTTTTTTTGTAATATTAGCTTTTTATTTTTAGTAATGTTAGGTTTTATTAGTTAAAGCTTAGGTTTTATTTTTATTTCACAGGTAAGTTTGTATTTATTTTAACTAGGTAGTTAGTAAATAGTTATATTGTAGCTAGCTTAGGTTTTATTTTTATTTCACAGGTGTGTATTTATTTTTAAATAGGTAGTTAGTTAATAATTGTAACTTTAATTTAGGTCTATTTTAATTATGTTAAAGTTAGGGGTGTTAGGTTTAGGGGTTGATATAGTTTAATTTAGCTAGTTGTGAAGTGTTTAGGGGTTAATAGATTTAGTTAGTGTTGGCGATGTGGGGGTACGGAACTTTAGAGGTTAATAGGTTTAGTTAGTGTTGGCGATGTGAGGATACAGCAGTTTAGGGGTTAATAGCATTATTTAATGTTTTATTTAGTGTCAGCAATGTCAGGGAACGGAGCTTTAAAGGGTAATAAGTTTAGTTAGTGTTGGCGATTTAGGGGTACGGCGCTTTAGAGGTTTATAGGTTTAGTTAGTGTTGGCAATGTGAGGATACAGCGGTTTAGGGGTTAATAGCTTTATTTAGTGTTTTATTTAGTGTCTGCAATGTCAGGGAACGGCGCTTAGTGGTTAATAGGTTTAGTTAGTGTTGGCAATGTGGGGGTATGGCGGTTTAGGGGTTAATAGCTTTATTTAGTGTCGACGATGTCAGGGAGTGGCGGTTTTGGGGGTTAATAGGTTTATTTAGTTTCGCCAATGTGGGGGGGGGGCGGCGGTTTAGGGGTTAATAGCTTTAGTTAGTGTTAGAAAATGTGGGGGTACGGTGGTTTAGGGGTTAATAGCTTTATTTAGAGACGGCGATGTGGCTGACTGTGGCGGTTTTAAATAATTTTGTTTCGACAATCGGCGGCATATTAGTTTTGTTAAGTTAAATCGTTTTTTCGGATCCTTTTGTTTTTTTCGGATCCAGTCTTTATTCATATGCATTATTCTATTCAAAACTTTAGAATAGAATAATGAATATGAATAAAGAATGGATCCGAAATTATGAACGGATCCTAAAAAACGATTTAACTTAACATAACTAATTTGCCGAAACGAATTATTTTTTTAACTTAACTAAACTAATTTGCCGAAACGCGCAACTTGGAATCTTGCCCAAAGTGTTTACTGTCCCTTTAACAGCGGACAACACACCTCAGTCATACTCATGAACCTTCTTTGATACAACGCCTTGGACTGAACAGATGTACTTTCAAGACACCCCAATTCCTTTCCATGCTGCTCTGTTGTAACTGTCAACTACCTTACAGTCCTATTATTTTGATGCTTATTTTACTGTTACTTTAATATGAAAAGAGGTTTGCACAGGATAAAGTGTTTATGAAGGAACATAAAGTTGTAACTAGAAATGGAGGCCTTTAGAACCCAGTATACTGATTTAAAAAAGCTTTACAATATATTTCTGTAAAAACACTACATTTATATTGATTTTAAGCCTGAGTTCACCATCCAAGGTAATGTTTAAGCAGGCAGAGAGGCTAATTGGCTCATATGCACTAGGTGCAACTTGAGTGACAGTGGACCTATTATGTCACATGTAGGGATGGGCGAATGTTTCGCAACATTCGAAAAACGGCACGAATTTTAACACATTCGTTCGTTCGAATCGAATTTTGAATGTTTACATAACATTCTAACATTCGATTTTCGAATGTTTCGGTTTCGAATTTTACGATTACATTCGAAAAAATTCGAATTTAGGTTGTAATAGTATTTCTAATGCTTTTTCTTTAAATGTAATATTCGAATTATGCAATATTCGAATTCGAAAAATTAGAATTTAGATTGTAATAGTATTTCTAATGCTTTTTCTTTAAATGTAATATTCGAATTATGCAATATTCGAATTCGAAAAATTCGAATTTAGATTGTAATAGTATTTCTAATGCTTTATCTTTAAATGTAATATTCGAATTATGCAATATTCGAATTCAAAAAATTCGAATTTAGATTGTAATAGTATTTCTAATGCTTTTTCTTTAAATGTAATATTCGAATTATGCAATACGTGTATTCGAATTCGAAAAATTCGAATTAAGATTGTAATAGTATTTCTAATGCTTTTTCTTTAAATGTAATATTCGAATTATGCAATATTCAAATTCGAAAAATTCGAATTTAGATTGTAATAGTATCTCTAATGCTTTTTCTTTAAATGTAATATTCGAATTATGCAATACGTGTATTCGAATTCGAAAAATTCGAATTTAGATTGTAATAGTATTTCTAATGCTTTTTCTTTAAATGTAATATTCGAATTATGCAATACGTGTATTCGAATTCGAAAAATTCGAATTTAGATTGTAATAGTATTTCTAATGCTTTTAAATGTAATATTCGAATTATGCAATATTCGAATTCGAAAAATTCAAATTTATATTCGAATTCGAAAAATTCGAATTTATATTCGAATTCGAAAAATTCGAATTTATATTCGAATTCGAAAAATTCGAATTTATATTCGAATTCGAATTTCGAATTTAGACATTCGATATAATTATAAACATTCGAATTCAAAAGTGACATTCGAAAACTGTAAATAACATTCGATTTTCGAATTTTTAAGAATATTCGTTCTTATCGACATTCGAATTTAGAATTCGAATTTCGGTAATAACATTCGTTCTACATTCGAAATTCGAAAATTTGCACATTCGCCCATCCCTAGTCACATGTATGTACCAATCAGTATGTATTTGCCATGAGATGAAATACAAAAGTGTATAAAATGGAGTAAATCTTTGAAAAAAATAAATGCAGGAAAGGATATTTCTCCAACAATAATTTAATTCAAAGTTGTTCAAATCTTTATGCTGGACATTAATAGCCCATTTCCAGTCTCATGTCCCTACAAAGGAATTAAAAACATTCATAGTTCAGACAAAGCGTGCAATTTTACTTTACTTCTATAAGCTAATTGACGTTAGTATTGTTATTTACTCTTAATTCCATTTGCTGAAGCGCCTAGGCAGAGAGAATAAGGAAGAATACTGCATTAAAGGGTGATTGGTGGCTATGCAAAAATATGAATATTTCACATTCCGATGTTCTTCACAAAATATGTTCTATTTATTCATAAATATACATGATTATATATAGGTATAGATATATACAGATATATAAAGGAATATCTATTTAGAATATATATGTCTATTTATGTGTACATATGTATTTATGTGTTTATATGTGTATGTGTAAATACAAAACATGGAAGGGGACTGCACTCAATCCAACATACTGGGAACAAGTGAAGGGTGCACTAGACATATACAAAACACGGAAGGGGACTGCACTCTCAGACCAGGTACTTGTAAATACATAAATACACATATAAATACATAAATATATATTTATAGATATATAAATATATATACATCTTTAGACATCTGTATGTTTGTATCTCAATGTTAAAGACATTTGCCTGTCTTTTTTTCTAACACTTGAGACATTTAAAAAAAAAAAAACATTTTTATTAAATGGTGTTATTATGAGTGAAACTATACTCTGTAATGATTTGTTGATGTGTTTTGTGCAACTTTTTAGTTTTGCAAAGTTAACCAGAGCTCTGAAGTCGTTGTTTCATTTTAGTGTAAATCACGTTTGCCCTCAAGCAATCGTGTTTACTTTCAACTTGTAATACCAGCGTGCAAACACCTACAATAAATCCCTTATCGCTTGAAATCTGGCCCAATGTGTTTAACACTTATTTCAGGGGTTAAATACTGGAGACGACCATAATCCATATTATCTGTTAATGAATTCTAAACATTGGTTTAGAGGAATGCTTGTGCAATGTTAAATGCTGACAGCGTATGCTGTCGGCATTTAGCGATGCAGGGCCGACATGATTCGCTATAGCCCGGGGTATGATAAATCTTCCCCATAATGTCAAACAAAATGGAACATTCAAGATATTATCAGACTACATGATCGCATGAAGTACCTGTGTGTTGATAGTTGATGCCTTTTTTGTATTGTTTGTTGATGCTAATAGATGACTTATGTGCTCCAAAAGAAGAGATATGTGTGTATGTGTCTCTATAAGATTTGAACAGTGGGAATTATAGGTAAAGTGGGCATGCATGTGTGTTAGGTTATGGATTTAGCTCATTTTAATTAGTATAAATGTGATTTAATTACATTTTAAATAGGCAGGTAGCATTTATATCTGCTTGGTTACGTTATTTCCTGAAGCCATCCAAAATAACTATTTTGGTTACCCAATAATAAACCAATAAGTATTGTCTGGGGGTTTATCAAGTACTTTTAGCTGAGGATTTTAATAAGTGAAAAATGGTCCCAAAAATGTGTCAATAAATATCAAGACTTTGGACTGTGATCAGCCAGAACAGGACTATGACATATTTTCTTTTTTATGTCTCTTTAAAGGGACACTGAACCCAATTTTTTTATTTCATGATTCAGATAGAGCATGCAATTTTAAGCAACTTTCTAATTTACTTCTATTATCATTTTTTCTTAGTTCTCTTGCTATCTTTATTTGAAAAAGAAGGCATCTAAGCTAAAGAGCCAGCAAATGTTTGGTTCAGAACCATGGACAGCACTTGTTTATTGGTGATGTCCAATCAGCAAGAACAACCCAGGTTGTTCACCAAAAATGGGCCGGCATCTAAACTTACATTCTTGCTTTTCAACTAAACATACCAAGAGAATGAAGAACATTTGATAATAGGAGTAAATTAGAAAGTTGCTTAAAATTGCATGCTCTATCTAATTCACGAAAGAAAAAATTTGGGTTCAGTGTCCCTTTAAGTCAAAAATGTATTTTATTGATGTGCTGCTGAATTTTGATCACAGTATTCATTATAATGAGCAAAACATAAATGGTTAACCTAATCAATTGTTATGCTACAGTTTCTGTTGAATATATTTGTGATGGTAAAACTCCTGCATGCACTAGTAATGTAGTATTACTTACTCGATCAATATTTACATATATCTATTATAATGTTAGCAATAACTTTCCATTTTACTTCTGTTATCAAATTTTATTTGTTCTCTTGGTATCCTTAGTTGAAGAGTAAAGCTATGCAGTTTCATAAGAGCTTAAGAGCATGCACGTGTCTTTAGTACTCTACAGCAGTAGTGTTTACAATGATGTATAATACTGCTGCAAACAAAGATAGAAGTAAATTGAAAATCTGTTTAAAAACTGCATGCTGGATCCAAAACCATCAACGTTTAATTTTGACTTTACTGTCCCTTTAAATAATTTAAACTGAATATTTGAATGATATTTTTAGTAATTATTCAAAACTAAATTAGATTTATATTACTGTTAAATTTTAAATGTGGCTAAATGTATCAATTCCATATTATAGAATACTATAATGCAGTTTTACACAATGTTTAACACAATGCTTCCGTATAAGGGATTATTCACCTAATCTAACCTTGGAAATCTGACACCTCTCAAAGCCATTTATCTCGAATAGCTAAATACTTTCCTTTTTAATTATATACAATGCAATAATTGTGGCATTCATAAAAATGCAGTCCACTTTATTCTCACCCGCTAGATTGTTATCGTACTTAGTTATTCTTCACAATAACATAACTCCATATGTTTTTAATAATGTATCCACTGCATATTGTAACATATTGTAATGTAACAGCAAACCACAACACTGAGAGAGGAAGACAGAAAGCCTGCTGCCGATTTGGGGCCAGATTACAAGTGGAGCACTATTGTTAGCACGAAGAGCATAAACGCGATTGCGAGATTGTGGGGTTGTTTACCCTCAAATCCATATTACAATTGGCACACTGTTAAAATTAATGCAAATTAGTTTGCCTGAACTCGTGGAAATTTACTCTCCTCTTATTTTCAATGGATAGCATTGAGTGGTAATATGCACTCGCATTACAAGCCCCCCACATCACAAAATCCCCGCTACTCTATTAAAGCAACAGTAAAGTCAAAATTAAACTTTCGTGATTCAGATAGAGCAGGTAATTTAAAACAACTTTCCAATATACTTTTGTTATCAAATTTGCGTTGTTCTCTTGGTATCTTTTATTGAAGAGTAAAACTAGGGTCATAAGAGTGCAGGAGTGTGCATGTGTCTTTAGTAATCTATGGCAGTAACATTATTTGTAGCTTTAGTACACAATGTTGCAAAACACTGCTGCTATAGAGTACTAAAGACACGTGCACACTCCTGAGCTCTTATGAGCCTACTTAGTTTTACTCTTCAATGAAAGATACCATGAGAATGAAGTACATTTTATAATAGAAGTAAATTGGAAAATTGTTTAAAATTGTATGCTCTATCCGAATCATGAAAGTTCAATTTCGACTTTACTGTCCCTTTAACCCCTAAACCGCCAGCCCCTAACGCAAAATAACCCACTAACATCTAAACCTAACACCCCCTAATTTAACTTAAAATAGACTAACCATACATTTACCAAAAAAACCTAACTTCCTTAAAAAAAACATACCTGTGAAAGTAAAAACAATCTAATCTTACATCCTCTTCTCCCGACGCCTACTAGCCGAATGACGGTTCCTTTAAGGGACATCATCCAAGATGGCGTCCCTCGAATTCCGATTGGCTGATAGGATTCTATCAGCCAATCGGAATTAAGGTAGGAATATTCTGATTGGCTGATGGAATCAGCCAATCAGAATCAAGTTCAATCCGATTGGCTGATCCAATCAGCCAATCAGATTGAGCTTGCATTCTATTGGCTGTTCCGATCAGCCAATAGAATGCGAGCTCAATCTGATTGGCTGATTGGATCAGACAATCGGATTCAACTTGATTCTGATTGGCTGATTCCATCAGCCAATCAGAATATTCCTACCTTAATTCCGATTGGCTGATAGAATCCTATCAGCCAATTGGAATTCGAGGGACGCCATCTTGGATGACGTCCCTTAAAGGAACCGTCATTCGGCTAGTAGGCATCGGGAGAAGAGGATGTTCCGCGTCGGAGGTCTGCAAGATGGATCCGGAAGAAAGAAGATTGAAGATGCAGTTGATAGAAGACTTCATCCGGATCATGGACCTCTTCAGCTCCCGCTTGGATGAAGACTTCATCCGGATCATGGACCTCTTCAGCTCCCGCTTGGATGAAGACTTCAGCCGGATCATGGACCTCTTCAGCCCCCCGCTTGGGCTTGGATCAGGACATCGGAGGAGCTCTTCAGGACGGATCGGTGGACCTGGCAGCGTGAAGATAAGGTAGGAAGATCTTCAGGGGCTTAGTGTTAGGTTTATTTAAGGGGGGTTTGGGTTAGATTAGGGGTATGTGGGTGGTGGGTTGTAATGTTGGGGGGGGGTATTGTATGTTTTTTTTTACAGGCAAAAGAGCTGAATTCTTTGGGGCATGCCCAGCAAAGGGCCCTGTTCAGGGCTGGTAAGGTTAAAGAGCTTTGAACTTTAGTAATTTAGAATAGGGTAGGGCATTTTTTTATTTTGGGGGGCTTTGTTATTTTATTAGGGGGCTTAGAGTAGGTGTAATTAGTTTAAAATTGTTGTAATATTTTTCTTATGTTTGTAAATATTTTTTTATTTTTTGTAACTTAGTTCTTTTTTATTTTTTGTACTTTAGCTAGTTTATTTAATTGTATTTATTTGTAGGAATTGTATTTAATTAATTTATTGATAGTGTAGTGTTAGGTTAATTGTAGGTAATTGTAGGTAGTTTATTTAATTAATTTATTGATAGTGTAGTGTTAGGTTTAATTGTAACTTAGGTTAGTATTTATTTTACAGGTAATTTTGTAATTATTTTAACTATTTTAGCTATTAAATAGATTTACTATCCCTTTAATCCCCACCCCCCGAAAAAAAATCTAAAAAACCCTACTCTAAAAAGTACTTTTTTTTTTCTTTAACCCCTTAACGACCAACGACGTATGGGGTACGTCCTGCAAAAAAATGCAGTTAATGACCAAGGATGTACCCAGTACGTTGTTGGTCTTTGAAAGCAGTGGAAGCGATCCTGATCACTTCCAACTGCTTTCATGTTATAGCAGTGATGCCTCGATATTGAGGCATCCTGCTATAACATTTTTTAGCCGTCCGATGCAGAGAGAGCCACAACGTGTCTTCTCGACTGGCTTGAACACGCAGCTAGCGAGATGTTGCCCGCCATATGTACTAAAAACTATCCCCAAAAAAAGGCGCGTCTAATCCGCATCGAGCACTGGCGAATGATTCATACATATGACGCCTCGCTATTTGCGAATGTACTATTAATCGCTTACAACCTGTCAGTCATGTTTGTCCCACATGACTGTAAGGTGTCAGAAACGTCAGCTTTGTCGCAGGAACATATTGCAGCACTATATAAAGTCGATTTTATAAATTTTTTCAGACTGCATAGTTCCCGAACTTGAAGCTTTACTGACTGTTATTCTTATTGATAAATTAAGTATGGCTACTTCTCGATCTGATTCACAGTCCAAATCGAAGAATCCACACTTTTCACATCAGCAGAACCTGGTTCTTGTCGATATGGTTCTAGACTCGTATGACTATTTATTTGGTTGTCGTGTGAAGCAAACTTCGAGTATCCGTAAAAAAAGTATATGGACCCAGATAAGCGATGCTGTCAGTGCTCAGGGACCTGGGAAAAAGGACGTTGACCAAATCAAAAAACGGTACAACGACATAAAAAAATTTGCAAAAGCCAAATTGGCAAAAGAAAAAAATTCAACTTGTGCTACCGGAGGTGGAACAGCTTATGTCACTGATCTTAATGATTACTAGCAGAGACTGGTGCAGCGTCTAGGCTCAGAAGTAATCGTCGGGATCACAGATGATTGTGATAGCGACCTAAGAGGTAAAACATTAATCAAATTACTATTATTTAAATTGAATGATGATCATATTGTAATTATCCAGTAGAGTTGGTTTATCCAAATATCTATTTTGTAAAGATATTTTGTCAAATCAATTTTTTTGGGCGTCAATTTTGATTACGTAAAATCAATGCAGATTACTGCTAGATTTTTGTGTAGCTTAACCAATAACGTATGTAATGTAATCGTCAGGATCACAGATGATTGTGATAGTGACCGAAGAGGTAAAACATTAATCGAATTACTATTATTTAAATTGACTGATGATCATATTGTAATTTTCCAGTGGAGTCGGTTTATAAAAATATTTAACATTTAAATATATTTTGGAAAATCAATTTTTATTGGCGACAATTTTGATTATGCAAAATATAGTCCTATTACTGCTTTATTTTTGTATAGCTTTAAAAATAACAATTGTTATCTAATTTACTTCATTCTCTTGATATCCTTTGCTGTAAAGCATATTTAGAAATGCTTACTAGCTAATTGAAAATAGACGCCTGTAATGGAAGTATATTTTGATGTATTTTAAAATCTTATTTTCTTTTAATGTCCCTATTCATCAAATCAAAAGCTGCGCCAAACAATGGTATTGCTATGTGAGCTCTGTATTAAATGAACGTTTGCAGATACAGTGCTATATTTTTGTAGCCAAATTTTGGTTTTAATAATATATTATTTAAAATGATAATAAAATGCATATACACCTGCATAGTATAAACCTACAAATTAGAAACACCAACGCTACAGTATACATTAGACAAGCATGTATACAGACACAACATATACATTTATACATGCAGATACACCTCTGTTAAATCAGTTGTAGGCGTTGATCTGATAGACCCTATTGTTTATTATGGTTATTAGCTGGCGAGGGATTTTTAATGAGGTAGGTGCAGAGAAATTCACGAGCGTATAAATAGATAGTTTAGTAATTACTGTTTTGTGCAAGATTTATGTCGAGCGAGTATTTTCTAGCTACAAAAAAGACGAGAATTCAGGAGTTGCGGACAAGTTCGCTCAACATTTGTTAATGTAAGGTTTTCAATGGATTCGTGGCATAGTACATATGGTTATTGATCCGCACGCAGAAATTTAGACGGAAATAGTCACGAAGACCTCGCAGACAGCTTAGTACATGGAGCCCATATTCTTAAGATCTCTAAACAGACATGAAAATAAGAATATTTCACAATCCAATGTTCTTCTGATAGTAGAATATGTTCTATTTATTTATAAATACATATTTCTACATTTTTTGGAACAATATATATCTATACCTTTGTATATACATGATTATATAGAGGTATAGATATATACAGATACATACAATACAACAAATTCTGCTATTTTCAGAACATTGGAATGTGAAATTTTTTTAGTAAATAAACAATTTATCACTTTATTAAAAATATTGCAAAAAAATAGCGTTTTCTTAACTACTTAACTGCAAAGGGCTTCAATGCACTTATATATATGTCTATATGTGTGTACATATGCATATGTATTTATGTGTTTATATGTGTAAATATGTCTGTAAATACATATATACACAAATAAATACATAAACATATATGTGCACACATATAAACACACACACACACACATATATATATATATATATATATAATTTCAGAGATCAAATAAGCAACACGCTTTATTCTGTGACGTTTCGGGACAACACACAGTCCCTTCCTCAGACAAACAACAAATGAAAATGGCAGCCTAATAAAGGCTAGTGAAACCCTCCCCCAATTGTTGAACCAATGAAACAGATGAACGTGTGAGGACAGAAGAAACCAGACTTCTGATAGGTATGTGATGCTGTAAGAGCCAATCTTATAGGCTGAAAGTAAATGTGTTAGTAGTGAGCAAATAGTGTGATAATGTGAAATAAACACCATACACATATAAATAAACATGTAACTAAAATAAACTCCACATTCTGGGTCCATAAAATGTCACTGGGTAGTCTAAAAAATAAAATGTAACGGTACTAACACGGAACATAACAATACATGAAGATAGCCGTATTGGCCAATCAAATTTGTGTATACATAATCCGAAAATCGGTCACCAATCAAAAAGACCAAACCATAACACCGGTATGTAGTCAAACCCACTTTGTGTGGCCATATCCTATATCGATGTATTATCAGTGTCTGAAAAATAAACATCAACAGCCCACAACGTGAAAAATATAACCGGCACAAATCATAATAATATGTGATTGAGTAATTCAACAGATCGTAACAAATCTATCCGATATATTTAGTCTGATCACGGCTTCAATAGCCAATGGGAAGCCACAGTGGGGGCACACCCCCATCGGACCCAATCAAATTGTATGAAGAGACCGCGCCTCGAGACCCACATACGTCAGCTGTCAACGCCAGCCGGCCAATCAGATTCACCCTCGGCCAGCCCATAGAAACGGCCAATCAGAAAGACATTGTGGAGCCACATACCACTGATCCACCAATCCGGTAATGTTTATACTATCGCACTAGAATCACCGCTGTGTATACAGGTGCACAGATATAAATGGACATCAATAACACAACACTATGTCAATATAAGCGAACACGCCTGTGCGCCGATCATACCGCAACAACACCTAATGTGCATCTAAGGTGCACAAATATAAATGAACATATATACCACAACCCTATGCCAATATATGCAAACCTGACTGTGCGCCGATCAGACCGCAATAACACCAAATGGCAGTTTTGAAATATTATCGCCATATGGGGAGTGTATAACTAACAGCAACGCTTAATGTCAATTTATGCACCAAAATAACAGCACTCAAAAGTGTGAATATGCCTAAAATTATGTATCAAAATTGTTATAAACAGCCCCAAAGGACGCAACAAATATATAGCTGAAACTGTGTCATTATATCTACTATATGAAAAATTTACTATATGAAAAATTTCATATCGACTATATGGGGTCACACATAAGATATCTGACAAGGGAGAAAAACATTGTCCCCAGAGCTAGAGATATTCAAGCTATGGACGCCCAACCACAACCAATCACAGGTACGCACTAAGGCAGGATATATCATAAGTAGCTATCCTACTATGAGGGAGTGTTTCTCAATTACTACAGATAGTAGAAAAAAATCTAATCCGGACAAACGTTACGATCTGTCCCAAAAGTAATCTAATATTAAAAATACAAATAAATAGTAGATCCCAAAATAAACAACCCCACAAACACAAAAATAATACAAAAAAAATACAAAAAACTCCTTGAACACCAGACAAGAAAAACCCAAATAGCCAAAAATGAACCATACACCCAAACTGACAATGGGCCCAAGAATGTGAAGAATCTAAAAACAACAGTGTATAAATTGTCAAATAGTCTATGGGAACAAGGGAGACAATGAAACCATCATACATAAAATAAAAATTTAGAAATAACAAAAACAATGTAGCAAAGTCATAACAAAAATATCAAGGATACATAAAAGTCTAAATAATATGGAAAAAAATATATATAAAAAATATATATAAAAATATATAGAAAAAATATAGAAAAAATATAAGGACAAAATATATCTACATAAAAATACCAGAAAATCAAGAGCATAAACATAGAAGGGATTCAAAAAACATTAAGAGAATCCCAAAAAATTGAAAAAATTAAAAAATCCAAAAAGTATACTCAAAAATGACAAAAAATTGTCTAAAAATTACCAAAATTGTGGCCGATTGCCAAAATATAATCAAAAATGTGAGTACCAAAAACGAGTACTGAAACAAATGGCATCTCATACTAATTGGATCATGGTCTCTCATTGTTTAATAATCAAGCTGGATATGTTCATTATACACCACAGATGGATTCTCTCATAGACTGGATAAGATTAAAGGTAACATTGCCAGCCAGTGTGGACATTCAAGCCTCGTGGCTGTGTGGTTCCCAGTTCATAGATCCATCTTGCCTCTTTCTTCAAAAGTATAGTGGCTCTATCGCCACCTCTTAGTTTAGGAACATGGTCAATGATCCTAAATCTTATATCAGTAACGGAATGTCCAGATTCCATAAAATGGCGTGCCACCGGTTGATCTGATTTTCCATTCTTTATAGCAGTTCTAATGCTGTATCTGTGATTGGCCATCCTCGTTCTGGCATCGTCTGTGGTCTTGCCGGTGTAAAACTTGCCGCATGGACAATTCAGTAGATATACAATATGCGTAGTAGTACATGTCAGAGCATATTTAATTTTGTATCTCTTCCTCCGTTCTGGATGCTGGAATTGGGTACCAGTAATCATTGCGTTGCAAGTTACACATCCGAGGCACCTGTAGCATCCCGTTTTCTTCCCAAGCCAAGTCTTCTGTGTACTATCAGCTAGGTCTGTTCTCATTAATAAATCTCGTAAGCTGCGACCCCTTCTATACCCAATCCGTGGTGCGTGCCATCTCTTGAAAGGCAGTGAGTGATCGGCCTCTACTAGTTTCCACTCATCTTTTACGGTTTTCACAATCAGATTTTTATCAGGTGTGTACGTGGTCACAAATGTCATCTGTTGTGTCTGCAACTGTTCTGGTGTTACACCGGATTCGTGATTATTGGCTAATGCTAGCATCTCCGTAAGGACTTTGCGATTATAGCCTCTATCCTTAAAGCGTTGTGTCATTTCTTCCAGTTGGATAGTACATTTATCTTCATCTGTGTTGTTACGGATCACTCGTTGGTACTGAGCTTTTGGAATGTTCCTAATCAAATTAGGCTGATGACAACTGTTAGCATGTAGAATGGAATTTCGATCCGTATCTTTTTTGTATAACGTTGTGCCCAATCCCATGCCGGATTTGTAGACTCTCACATCGAGATAATCCACTTTATCCAAACTCATAGTGGAGCTGAATCTGATGGTGCTGTTCATTTCGTTAAGTGTGTTGATCCACAACTTGAGTGAATCCATGCTGTCCTGCCAGATCAGGAACAGATCGTCGATATAGCGACAATAATACTTGATCTCTTTTCTCTCAAACACTTTCATGGAATTCACCTCATATTCAGCCATAAACAGGTTGGCTAGCGATGGGGCCACATTTGACCCCATCGCCGTTCCTGAAACTTGTAAATAGTAGATCTTATCAAATAAGAAATAATTTTCAGAAAGACAAATGTCCAAAAGTTCAATGAGAACCTCCTCTGGAGGACCAATGTATGGGATGCTTCTGAGACAGTTGGCCACAGCTGCAATGCCTGAGGACTGTGGGATGACCGTATATAGACTTGAAACGTCAAGTGTGGCTAAGATATCTGTTGATTTTATCTCAGTGAGCTGTAATATATGGGCCATGAAGTCTGAAGAATCACGTATGTACGATTTTTGTTGTTTCACCCACGGTTGAAGGAAGGAGTCCACAAATTCTGCCAGTGGCTGAAGTAGAGAGCCTCTAGCCGACACTATGGGCCTGCTCGGTGGGTTTTGTGTGTCCTTATGTATTTTGGGCAGTGTGTACAGTATAGGGACCACTGGGAAGTCCCTTTTTAGGAAGCCATAGTGGTTCTGTGTAATAAGACCTTCTTTCAGCCAGCGTTCCAAGGTGCCATCAATCTTCTTTTTTAATCGCATCGTGGGGTCGTACGGTAGAGGATGATATGTATTTGTGTCAGATAATTGTCTCATGATCTCAGCCTTGTAGTCAGCGGTGTTCATGACCACAATCCCACCGCCCTTATCAGCGGGGCGTATCACGATAGAGTGATCTTGTTGGAGGGATTTTAACGCCTCTCTCTCTGCTCTAGTCAAATTGTCAGTCCACCGTTTTCCAGATGGCTTTGATATTTGTTCGGTCAAATAGTTGACCAGCGTGTGGATCGTGGGATTATTAGACAGTGGATCAAAACGACCTCTGGGCTTGAATTTATCAATGTCATCACTGGTAGTCCCGAAATGTTCTTTCAGTCTTAAATTTCGCCCAAATTTTTGGATATCTATAAAGAGGTCAAATTCATCTTTCTTAGTGGCCGGTATGAATGATAAGCCTTTATTCAAAAGGTCAGACTCTGTTTTATTCAGTATCCGGCTGCTGATATTAAAGACTATATTTGGGGATGCCTCTGTGTTGCAGGGCGGTGGGCAGTGCCCCCCCCCTCCTCGTGTGCGGCCTCTTCCTCGGCCTAAAAAACGATTCCCCGAACTGGAGGTAAGGATGCCATATTCCTAGAATTGTCCCAC
The DNA here is from genome assembly GCF_027579735.1 of Bombina bombina. Taxonomy (NCBI): domain Eukaryota; kingdom Metazoa; phylum Chordata; class Amphibia; order Anura; family Bombinatoridae; genus Bombina; species Bombina bombina. The sequence goes on along the minus strand of NC_069502.1, from coordinate 311,135,820 downwards.
TGTTGGTATCCTCTTCCAACACGGGACCGTGTGGTCACACCACTGGAGGTGCCTTCCATAGCACCCTGGCTGTTATCGGGGTCAGAACTATCACCAGAGCTGGAATCTATAGTTGTCATATTTTTCTTAGTAAATCTTCTTTCCCGTCGTGGGCGTATCGCCCGTCTGTCATCTGGTGTCATCATCCATCTGTAGATGGTTTTGTAAGAATAGTCCTGGTTCACCGTCTGTAATTTCCTATTCTTGAATGATATAAGTTCTTGTTTATAGGTCTTGACTTGAGTATCCAATTTGTTTATCCAATCAGTATCTGTGTCTAGTCTCAGATTAGGCAATTTTTCAGCTTCATATAAGGTAATTTCAGTCTTCACCTCTTTGAGGAGTCGTCCAACTTCTCTGATGGCTAAGAGCATAAGATCAAACGAGCATTTGTTGAGAATCTTGCTCCAATTGATACAGAATTCTGTATTGGCTCGTCCAATAGTAGGCACATTCCTAATTCTAAAACCTCTCGGGATCATGCGGCGTTTGTGATAATCAGACAGGTATGTGCCGTGTAAATTCAGATCAATCTCTCTCTGTTTCAATTTTAATAAGTTGTTATATAAGGACTGGTAAGACTCCTCAGTTTGTTGTTCCTCTATAGACCCAAATCGAATATTTTCAGCATCCTCATCTGTAAAAGTGAAGATGTCCTCATTTCTATCCTCCTGTGTGATGATAGGTACATCACTCATAGTTGTATCAGTGGAGGTCATCTTTATACAAAGAACAAAGGGAAGGATCTCCAAGACAACCCCTATGTGGGTGCACTTACACAAATAGTAGTAAATGTATATAGTTGGTTGGTGTGTGCACTCTCACCATCTGTGTGCAACTGCCAGGGTGCTATATGTATGGTAGATAATTTCAGAGATCAAATAAGCACTCGCTGGACTTCAGTCATCAGTGACAACACGCTTTATTCTGTGACGTTTCGGGACAACACACAGTCCCTTCCTCAGACAAACAACAAATGAAAATGGCAGCCTAATAAAGGCTAGTGAAACCCTCCCCCAATTGTTGAACCAATGAAACAGATGAACGTGTGAGGACAGAAGAAACCAGACTTCTGATAGGTATGTGATGCTGTAAGAGCCAATCTTATAGGCTGAAAGTAAATGTGTTAGTAGTGAGCAAATAGTGTGATAATGTGAAATAAACACCATACACATATAAATAAACATGTAACTAAAATAAACTCCACATTCTGGGTCCATAAAATGTCACTGGGTAGTCTAAAAAATAAAATGTAACGGTACTAACACGGAACATAACAATACATGAAGATAGCCGTATTGGCCAATCAAATTTGTGTATACATAATCCGAAAATCGGTCACCAATCAAAAAGACCAAACCATAACACCGGTATGTAGTCAAACCCACTTTGTGTGGCCATATCCTATATCGATGTATTATCAGTGTCTGAAAAATAAACATCAACAGCCCACAACGTGAAAAATATAACCGGCACAAATCATAATAATATGTGATTGAGTAATTCAACAGATCGTAACATTCAAACGCGATCGTAACAAATCTATCCGATATATTTAGTCTGATCACGGCTTCAATAGCCAATGGGAAGCCACAGTGGGGGCACACCCCCATCGGACCCAATCAAATTGTATGAAGAGACCGCGCCTCGAGACCCACATACGTCAGCTGTCAACGCCAGCCGGCCAATCAGATTCACCCTCGGCTATCTTCATGTATTGTTATGTTCCGTGTTAGTACCATTACATTTTATTTTTTAGACTACCCAGTGACATTTTATGGACCCAGAATGTGGAGTTTATTTTAGTTACATGTTTATTTATATGTGTATGGTGTTTATTTCACATTATCACACTATTTGCTCACTACTAACACATTTACTTTCAGCCTATAAGATTGGCTCTTACAGCATCACATACCTATCAGAAGTCTGGTTTCTTCTGTCCTCACACGCTCATCTGTTTCATTGGTTCAACAATTGGGGGAGGGTTTCACTAGCCTTTATTAGGCTGCCATTTTCATTTGTTGTTTGTCTGAGGAAGGGACTGTGTGTTGTCCCGAAACGTCACAGAATAAAGCGTGTTGTCACTGATGACTGAAGTCCAGCGAGTGCTTATTTGATCTCTGAAATTATCTACCATACATACAGGGAGTGCAGAATTATTAGGCAAATGAGTATTTTGACCACATCATCCTCTTTATGCATGTTGTCTTACTCCAAGTTGTATAGGCTCGAAAGCCTACTACCAATTAAGCATATTAGGTGATGTGCATCTCTGTAATGAGAAGGGGTGTGGTCTAATGACATCAACACCCTATATCAGGTGTGCATAATTATTAGGCAACTTCCTTTCCTTTGGCAAAATGGGTCAAAAGAAGGACTTGACAGGCTCAGAAAAGTCAAAAATAGTGAGATATCTTGCAGAGGGATGCAGCACTCTTAAAATTGCAAAGCTTCTGAAGAGTGATCATCGAACAATCAAGCGTTTCATTCAAAATAGTCAACAGGGTCACAAGAAGCGTGTGGAAAAACCAAGGCGCAAAATAACTGCCCATGAACTGAGAAAAGTCAAGCGTGCAGCTGCCAAGATGCCACTTGCCACCAGTTTGGCCATATTTCAGAGCTTCAACATCACTGGAGTGCCCAAAAGCACAAGGTGTGCAATACTCAGAGACATGGCCAAGGTAAGAAAGGCTGAAAGACGACCACCACTGAACAAGACACACAAGCTGAAACATCAAGACTGGGCCAATAAATATCTCAAGACTGATTTTTCTAAGGTTTTATGGACTGATGAAATGAGAGTGAGTCTTGATGGGCCAGATGGATGGGCCCGTGGCTGGATTGGTAAAGGGCAGAGAGCTCCAGTCCGACTCAGACGCCAGCAAGGTGGAGGTGGAGTACTGGTTTGGGCTGGTATCATCAAAGATGAGCTTGTGGGGCCTTTTCGGGTTGAGGATGGAGTCAAGCTCAACTCCCAGTCCTACTGCCAGTTTCTGGAAGACACCTTCTTCAAGCAGTGGTACAGGAAGAAGTCTGCATCCTTCAAGAAAAACATGATTTTCATGCAGGACAATGCTCCATCACACGCGTCCGAGTACTCCACAGCGTGGCTGGCAAGAAAGGGTATAAAAGAAGAAAATCTAATGACATGGCCTCCTTGTTCACCTGATCTGAACCCCATTGAGAACCCGTGGTCCATCATCAAATGTGAGATTTACAAGGAGGGAAAACAGTACACCTCTCTGAACAGTGTCTGGGAGGCTGTGGTTGCTGCTGCACGCAATGTTGATGGTGAACAGATCAAAACACTGACAGAATCCATGGATGGCAGGCTTTTGAGTGTCCTTGCAAAGAAAGGTGGCTATATTGGTCACTGATTTGTTTTTGTTTTGTTTTTGAATGTCAGAAATGTATATTTGTGAATGTTGAGATGTTATATTGGTTTCACTGGTAAAAATAAATAATTGAAATGGGTATATATTTATTTTTTGTTAAGTTGCCTAATAATTATGCACAGTAATAGTCACCTGCACACACAGATATCCCCCTAAAATAGCTATAACTAAAAACAAACTAAAAACTACTTCCAAAACTATTCAGCTTTGATATTAATGAGTTTTTTGGGTTCATTGAGAACATGGTTGTTGTTCAATAATAAAATTAATCCTCAAAAATACAACTTGCCTAATAATTCTGCACTCCCTGTATAGCACCCTGGCAGTTGCACACAGATGGTGAGAGTGCACACACCAACCAACTATATACATTTACTACTATTTGTGTAAGTGCACCCACATAGGGGTTGTCTTGGAGATCCTTCCCTTTGTTCTTTGTATAAAGATGACCTCCACTGATACAACTATGAGTGATGTACCTATCATCACACAGGAGGATAGAAATGAGGACATCTTCACTTTTACAGATGAGGATGCTGAAAATATTCGATTTGGGTCTATAGAGGAACAACAAACTGAGGAGTCTTACCAGTCCTTATATAACAACTTATTAAAATTGAAACAGAGAGAGATTGATCTGAATTTACACGGCACATACCTGTCTGATTATCACATACGCCGCATGATCCCGAGAGGTTTTAGAATTAGGAATGTGCCTACTATTGGACGAGCCAATACAGAATTCTGTATCAATTGGAGCAAGATTCTCAACAAATGCTCGTTTGATCTTATGCTCTTAGTCATCAGAGAAGTTGGACGACTCCTCAAAGAGGTGAAGACTGAAATTACCTTATATGAAGCTGAAAAATTGCCTAATCTGAGACTAGACACAGATACTGATTGGATAAACAAATTGGATACTCAAGTCAAGACCTATAAACAAGAACTTATATCATTCAAGAATAGGAAATTACAGACGGTGAACCAGGACTATTCTTACAAAACCATCTACAGATGGATGATGACACCAGATGACAGACGGACGATACGCCCACGACGGGAAAGAAGATTTACTAAGAAAAATATGACAACTATAGATTCCAGCTCTGGTGATAGTTCTGACCCCGATAACAGCCAGGGTGCTATGGAAGGCACCTCCAGTGGTGTGACCACACGGTCCCGTGTTGGAAGAGGATACCAACAGTGGGACAATTCTAGGAATATGGCATCCTTACCTCCCAGTTCGGGGAATCGTTTTTTAGGCCGAGGAAGAGGCCGCACACGAGGAGGGGGGGGGCACTGCCCACCGCCCTGCAACACAGAGGCATCCCCAAATATAGTCTTTAATATCAGCAGCCGGATACTGAATAAAACAGAGTCTGACCTTTTGAATAAAGGCTTATCATTCATACCGGCCACTAAGAAAGATGAATTTGACCTCTTTATAGATATCCAAAAATTTGGGCGAAATTTAAGACTGAAAGAACATTTCGGGACTACCAGTGATGACATTGATAAATTCAAGCCCAGAGGTCGTTTTGATCCACTGTCTAATAATCCCACGATCCACACGCTGGTCAACTATTTGACCGAACAAATATCAAAGCCATCTGGAAAACGGTGGACTGACAATTTGACTAGAGCAGAGAGAGAGGCGTTAAAATCCCTCCAACAAGATCACTCTATCGTGATACGCCCCGCTGATAAGGGCGGTGGGATTGTGGTCATGAACACCGCTGACTACAAGGCTGAGATCATGAGACAATTATCTGACACAAATACATATCATCCTCTACCGTACGACCCCACGATGCGATTAAAAAAGAAGATTGATGGCACCTTGGAACGCTGGCTGAAAGAAGGTCTTATTACACAGAACCACTATGGCTTCCTAAAAAGGGACTTCCCAGTGGTCCCTATACTGTACACACTGCCCAAAATACATAAGGACACACAAAACCCACCGGGCAGGCCCATAGTGTCGGCTAGAGGCTCTCTACTTCAGCCACTGGCAGAATTTGTGGACTCCTTCCTTCAACCGTGGGTGAAACAACAAAAATCGTACATACGTGATTCTTCAGACTTCATGGCCCATATATTACAGCTCACTGAGATAAAATCAACAGATATCTTAGCCACACTTGACGTTTCAAGTCTATATACGGTCATCCCACAGTCCTCAGGCATTGCAGCTGTGGCCAACTGTCTCAGAAGCATCCCATACATTGGTCCTCCAGAGGAGGTTCTCATTGAACTTTTGGACATTTGTCTTTCTGAAAATTATTTCTTATTTGATAAGATCTACTATTTACAAGTTTCAGGAACGGCGATGGGGTCAAATGTGGCCCCATCGCTAGCCAACCTGTTTATGGCTGAATATGAGGTGAATTCCATGAAAGTGTTTGAGAGAAAAGAGATCAAGTATTATTGTCGCTATATCGACGATCTGTTCCTGATCTGGCAGGACAGCATGGATTCACTCAAGTTGTGGATCAACACACTTAACGAAATGAACAGCACCATCAGATTCAGCTCCACTATGAGTTTGGATAAAGTGGATTATCTCGATGTGAGAGTCTACAAATCCGGCATGGGATTGGGCACAACGTTATACAAAAAAGATACGGATCGAAATTCCATTCTACATGCTAACAGTTGTCATCAGCCTAATTTGATTAGGAACATTCCAAAAGCTCAGTACCAACGAGTGATCCGTAACAACACAGATGAAGATAAATGTACTATCCAACTGGAAGAAATGACACAACGCTTTAAGGATAGAGGATATAATCGCAAAGTCCTTACGGAGATGCTAGCATTAGCCAATAATCGCGAATCCGGTGTAACACCAGAACAGTTGCAGACACAACAGATGACATTTGTGACCACGTACACACCTGATAAAAATCTGATTGTGAAAACCGTAAAAGATGAGTGGAAACTAGTAGAGGCCGATCACTCACTGCCTTTCAAGAGATGGCACGCACCACGGATTGGGTATAGAAGGGGTCGCAGCTTACGAGATTTATTAATGAGAACAGACCTAGCTGATAGTACACAGAAGACTTGGCTTGGGAAGAAAACGGGATGCTACAGGTGCCTCGGATGTGTAACTTGCAACGCAATGATTACTGGTACCCAATTCCAGCATCCAGAACGGAGGAAGAGATACAAAATTAAATATGCTCTGACATGTACTACTACGCATATTGTATATCTACTGAATTGTCCATGCGGCAAGTTTTACACCGGCAAGACCACAGACGATGCCAGAACGAGGATGGCCAATCACAGATACAGCATTAGAACTACTATAAAGAATGGAAAATCAGATCAACCGGTGGCACGCCATTTTATGGAATCTGGACATTCCGTCACTGATATAAGATTTAGGATCATTGACCATGTTCCTAAGCTAAGAAGAGGAGGCGATAGAGCCACTATACTTTTGAAGAAAGAGGCAAGATGGATCTATGAACTGGGAACCACACAGCCACGAGGCTTGAATGTCCACACTGGCTGGCAATGTTACCTTTAATCTTATCCAGTCTATGAGAGAATCCATCTGTGGTGTATAATGAACATATCCAGCTTGATTATTAAACAATGAGAGACCATGATCCAATTAGTATGAGATGCCATTTGTTTCAGTACTCGTTTTTGGTACTCACATTTTTGATTATATTTTGGCAATCGGCCACAATTTTGGTAATTTTTAGACAATTTTTTGTCATTTTTGAGTATACTTTTTGGATTTTTAAATTTTTTCAATTTTTTGGGATTCTCTTAATGTTTTTTGAATCCCTTCTATGTTTATGCTCTTGATTTTCTGGTATTTTTATGTAGATATATTTTGTCCTTATATTTTTTCTATATTTTTTCTATATATTTTTATATATATTTTTTATATATATTTTTTTCCATATTATTTAGACTTTTATGTATCCTTGATATTTTTGTTATGACTTTGCTACATTGTTTTTGTTATTTCTAAATTTTTATTTTATGTATGATGGTTTCATTGTCTCCCTTGTTCCCATAGACTATTTGACAATTTATACACTGTTGTTTTTAGATTCTTCACATTCTTGGGCCCATTGTCAGTTTGGGTGTATGGTTCATTTTTGGCTATTTGGGTTTTTCTTGTCTGGTGTTCAAGGAGTTTTTTGTATTTTTTTTGTATTATTTTTGTGTTTGTGGGGTTGTTTATTTTGGGATCTACTATTTATTTGTATTTTTAATATTAGATTACTTTTGGGACAGATCGTAACGTTTGTCCGGATTAGATTTTTTTCTACTATCTGTAGTAATTGAGAAACACTCCCTCATAGTAGGATAGCTACTTATGATATATCCTGCCTTAGTGCGTACCTGTGATTGGTTGTGGTTGGGCGTCCATAGCTTGAATATCTCTAGCTCTGGGGACAATGTTTTTCTCCCTTGTCAGATATCTTATGTGTGACCCCATATAGTCGATATGAAATTTTTCATATAGTAAATTTTTCATATAGTAGATATAATGACACAGTTTCAGCTATATATTTGTTGCGTCCTTTGGGGCTGTTTATAACAATTTTGATACATAATTTTAGGCATATTCACACTTTTGAGTGCTGTTATTTTGGTGCATAAATTGACATTAAGCGTTGCTGTTAGTTATACACTCCCCATATGGCGATAATATTTCAAAACTGCCATTTGGTGTTATTGCGGTCTGATCGGCGCACAGTCGGGTTCGCATATATTGGCATAGGGTTGTGGTATATATGTTCATTTATATTTGTGCACCTTAGATGCACATTAGGTGTTGTTGCGGTATGATCGGCGCACAGGCGTGTTCGCTTATATTGACATAGTGTTGTGTTATTGATGTCCATTTATATCTGTGCACCTGTATACACAGCGGTGATTCTAGTGCGATAGTATAAACATTACCGGATTGGTGGATCAGTGGTATGTGGCTCCACAATGTCTTTCTGATTGGCCGTTTCTATGGGCTGGCCGAGGGTGAATCTGATTGGCCGGCTGGCGTTGACAGCTGACGTATGTGGGTCTCGAGGCGCGGTCTCTTCATACAATTTGATTGGGTCCGATGGGGGTGTGCCCCCACTGTGGCTTCCCATTGGCTATTGAAGCCGTGATCAGACTAAATATATCGGATAGATTTGTTACGATCGCGTTTGAATGTTACGATCTGTTGAATTACTCAATCACATATTATTATGATTTGTGCCGGTTATATTTTTCACGTTGTGGGCTGTTGATGTTTATTTTTCAGACACTGATAATACATCGATATAGGATATGGCCACACAAAGTGGGTTTGACTACATACCGGTGTTATGGTTTGGTCTTTTTGATTGGTGACCGATTTTCGGATTATGTATACACAAATTTGATTGGCCAATACGGCTATCTTCATGTATTGTTATGTTCCGTGTTAGTACCGTTACATTTTATTTTTTAGACTACCCAGTGACATTTTATGGACCCAGAATGTGGAGTTTATTTTAGTTACATGTTTATTTATATGTGTATGGTGTTTATTTCACATTATCACACTATTTGCTCACTACTAACACATTTACTTTCAGCCTATAAGATTGGCTCTTACAGCATCACATACCTATCAGAAGTCTGGTTTCTTCTGTCCTCACACGTTCATCTGTTTCATTGGTTCAACAATTGGGGGAGGGTTTCACTAGCCTTTATTAGGCTGCCATTTTCATTTGTTGTTTGTCTGAGGAAGGGACTGTGTGTTGTCCCGAAACGTCACAGAATAAAGCGTGTTGTCACTGATGACTGAAGTCCAGCGAGTGCTTATTTGATCTCTGAAATTATCTACCATACATATAGCACCCTGGCAGTTGCACACAGATGGTGAGAGTGCACACACCAACCAACTATATATATATATATATATATATATATATATATATATATATATATATATATATACACATACATATACATATTTAGACATGCATTTGTATGTATCTCTACGCTAAAGCCCTTTGCCTGCCTTTTTTTCTAACACCTGAAACTTCATATGTTTGAGCCCTTATTAGCATTTTGTGCAATATTTTTTTTAATATTTGTTTTATCAGATAATGTTATTATGAGTGTAAGTGTACTTTCTAACATACTATTTATGTTTTTTGTGACACTTTTTTTGTTTTGCACAACAGTTAACCCGAGCTCTGAAGTATGTGCATTAATTTCAATTGCGCTCAAACGATTGCGTTTACTTTCAACTTGTAATACGAGCGATGAACCCAGCATGTGCAAACACTTGCGATAAACCCCTTTCGCTTGCACGTAACTTTTGGTGCTCCACTCATAATCTGGCCCTTTTTGTGTAGAATGGGGAAACTCAAGCTATGGGCAGAGGGCCACATTCAGTCCATTAAATTGTTTTTTTTTTTGGGGGGGGGTTATGGCCCTCAGCAATGCAGAACAGAAAACAGATAAAAGTGTTGATAAATGTTGAATTCGCCTCTTATGCTTGGAGAATTTTATGGAAACATGTATTATGCTTTTCATTCAATGTTCCCATACTGTTATGAAATTCTTCCTAAAAGTACAGATTGGGACCTTAATTTTTCCATCCATATATTAGCTTGTGGTCAGAAACTCAGAATGTGCCTAACAAATAGAATTTGTGTTTCTTTTATGAGTTGAATAGATGTATTTCTGTGACTATGGACAAATTAAATTATCTTTAAGGCAACTATTTTATCGTGTGATGTTTAGAGATATATTATGAATCTTTTTTCTGCATTTATTTAATCTAGCTTGTTTATTTTCAAGCTTTATATGATTTTGTTTCTGATGAGTATTTCCCTTCTGTTCAGAGTTTCTAAACTTCTTCCAGACGTCATATTTTTGTATTAATTTTTGAGGTTGCTTTGCAGTTTTGGAAGAAATTTCTGTTTTTTCCAAAGCCCATTAATGTTTCTGTAAAGGTTCCTGTTTTAAGAATTCTGTCCTTTCAACGAACTTAATCTTCTTTCAGTTGTTTTATGTTTATTCTGTTTGACATCAGCTGTGTTGAGTGTCTGCTGGACTGTCTTGATAAGCATACGGACCTAGTACAACATAACAGGTCCTACCCTACATTTGTAGCCAAGCCTCAGAAAATTGTAGGAGCCCCCTCTGGCAGTCTTACTTTGAGCTCTGGATGGAGCAAGTTGGGGAGAACATCGGACCTCTGCCTTGAGCCGACCAAATCGGCAAGAGTAGGACCTAAAGAGACAGCACGCCCTGACATCTCTTGTGCATGGGATAACTTGCCTCTAATAACTCTCTACGATATCTTAGCCCAGATTCAGGTTAATGTTCCGGCTCATGGGACTCATTCCAGAAAGGCTGCACTGTACAATCACATGCCTGGAGATGCAGCCTATGCCATAGGAGACAGCGGCTCTAGAGGAGGAAATCAGATCTCGGCGGATACAAAAACAGTATCTATTGCAGATGGATCAGCTCTGACTCAGCAGCCTACCTCTGATGACAGCTCGGGCAAAACGACTGGAGCCCTCAAATTGAGATATGTTCTGGATCGGGAGGTAGAGGATCCGGCTTACCCGCCAACGGCAGCACTGTTAATTTTTTCCGTGACCCTCCACCTCAGCACTAAGTTGTTGAGACAATGTAGATTTGGTCAGCTTGCGCTCTCTCCCCTCGGCTTGAGAACAGGTGTGGGCTAGTGGTCACACGGATCAACTGTTCTGTAAGCCATATTCTTGGTATGTATGGCTACAATCATTCATAATGACACAATCTGATTATTACAGAGATGGCCTATATCACTGGCCCCAATGCCCCCGTTATTGCCTGTGTGCATTGTTGACTTTTCCTTTTCAATATGTTTGTAACAGATTTAGATTAAACGTTTAGAGACTCCCTCAATATAGTCGTGAGAAGTGATTACCAATATCTAACATTCACAGAACTGTTTCCTTCCGGCTACTTCATCAACTCCATAAGAATGTTTTATTAGACATTATGGGCCCTAGGACCACTCAGCGCTATTACTGAACAATTTAGAATTACCCTGTTCAGTCCATATGTCTGCTTATTTTTCCACAGCTTTCATGGCATTTTCCAGATGTGTTAATTGTTGTATTTGTATGCTTTATATCTGTTATGTCCACACATTTCTATGTTAGGTCAGCTCTTCCTCTTTACTGGGTTCAACTCACCACTCGAGCTGTATGTTATGCCTCATTTCATAATAAGGGCAGTAAGTTTATTAATTGGAGTAAGTTTGTATCTACAGATTCTTTAAGCTCACGCCTAGTAGATCGTGTGGGTTCAGCTCTATATGCTTATATTTCCTCATTATACTTAGGCCCCTCAGAATTATTTACGCCTACCATTCATCCCTTAGGTTACACACAAGTGCTTGGAGTGTTCATGGGTTAAACCATGTATCTGTATATACACTTGATATACTAGCCTCATGCTCTACTAACTCAGATATTCTGCCCTCCCACAATGCTCCTAAAAGGTATGGAGTGCACCGCTAATTATTACTCCTATGAACCACTGCAATATAATACAACTTAAGTATTTTAGTTTATAGAGTGGTTCGCAAATACATAACTAATGCTTCTGTATGCTAAAGGAGATTTTGTCATATAAGATTTCAGCTTTAATTATGCATATGCATAGAGTGACACACATGTTTTGTTTTCAGCTAACAACTGTTACCGAGCATCAGGAAGGTTTGTGATACATTACCATGTACTGACCATATTTCTTGATATTATGTATGTCATTCTTAATTTCTAGTTAACTTTAAGATATAGGTTTGCCTCCTAATGCTATCACCTTCTTATATTGTTTTACTATTCAGCCACTCCATATAGAATAATATACAATGAAGGCAGTTCATTATTGTCCTCATACTGCTCCCTGGAGATATCATATTAGCTAGTCTGTAGTTGAAATATTGCTCCTCCTTATAAATACCTAGAAGCCCCAACCACTTGACTTCAAGCTGAAAATAATGGTTAGGAGCTCAAGCATCACCTCAAGTTCTAGTTAAACTAGTTTGTTATTTCACCCAGCTGGCCTGGGTCCTAGCTTAAAAATATATATGCTCCTAGAATACTTTAGCTACAAATGTTTAAATAGTGTCCTCTTTTGTATATCCTGATGGAACCCCTTCTTTGTCCATCTGTGGCTTAATAGAAGCAATGTCCAGCTAAATACTAGCCATATGGTTGAACGCATCTGTTTGATTAGAGGTGGTCCTTGTAACCTACTATGATGCTCCGTTATAGATATTCATCTGTCTTGTGTGCAGGTACTGTCACGATATGTGATTTATTCACTCAGTTTTCTTGCTCCCCACAGTTATTACGTATGTAGAAGTCTCCTTATGCTAGAACAGATTACATTAAGTAACTAGGAAATTCTTATATATGCTCTGGCTGAGTTATGTATATATTATAGCGTAATAGTGCAATTCTACACTACCATTTATATCTATGTTTGCCTGTAAGACTGTATTCATGCGAGAATGTTTGGTACCACGGTGATTGTTACACACCTTCTTGTTACAGAAGCAGTAGGATAATTGTAAATTTAATTAATTACACTCCCGGCATAGAAATTATTGGCCAAATTACTAGTCCTTGTTGAGTCCCTCTTCTCCCTTTCCCGCCGGTACTTGTTGCCTGCGAGTCATATCCATTTCCCCTTTACCTACATCGCCTAGAGGTGGCATTTCCCCAGGAGAGGGACTCATACAGTAACCCCCCTGCATTGTATTATATATATCTTTTGTAAAAAAAAGTCTACTACTGTAACCGCACAATTTTTTTTTTTTTCCCTTTTATTATACAGTCTTCACTGCTACCTTTCATATGGCTGTAAGCAACCTATACCCTATTATGTAGTATATTCAAATTGCTTCATATTTACATTTTATAAGTGAGACTCCTGACCCTCAGGACTAGTTTAATGCTGCCAAAATGATACCTCTTCATGATAGTTTGCCCAGGGGTGCGTCTCCCCGTTTTCCATTTGTACTGACCCCAACACTCTTCACAATAAACCGCCATCTTGGAGCTCTGTACTTTATAAAATTAAATAGCCCTGTAGTCCGTTCCTTCCTAACATCTTACCTGGCTCCGCCCCCCTCTCCCCTCCATTACGAGCGGCTCTTGCCCGCTGCATCCCCCCCCATACACTAAGGCCTACGGGAGGCCTGACAAAAGCCAACCCCCCACCTCTCACTATTTTCAGTTCATATAGTATTTCTTATCTCGGGGTAGGGACCATTAGCTATTTATCTAAAAAATCGAGGTATCATTCCTTTATGTTCCAGTCACATAAGTTTTGTGCATACAGTTTTACATTTTATATTCATGGTTTCAAAGGCGATATTATAGCATATGTCAACTGTCTTTTTTTTTTTTTTGCTGTTATTGATCTAGCCGTATCTCATGACACTGACTCTTATTTTTGCATAAATACTACACTACTATGGATTAGATATTGAGATAACAAATGCTCTGTTAGAGCACCAATGTTCCAACCCATGTATATTTTTCATATGTGACATGTATCAATGTCTTTGTTCCTCATGTTCTGTGTCTGGACACATCCTCTGTTGTATTGTTTTTTACTTAATGCCTCAATAAAAAATTTATTTAAAAAAAAAAAAAAAATTAAACAGGTGTGCTCGAAATAAAATTTGCTCTCATTAGGTTAGCATGAGTGAAGGCATAAAGTGTAAGGGTTAAAAAATGTCTAAATATGTGTATGAGTGTATGTATATATATATATATATATATATATATATATATATATATATATATATATATATATATATATATATATACATGTATATATTCATATAGATATATAGGTATAGATATTAGATATGTGCACAGGTAACATTTTCGGTTTGGCCATATTCATTACGGAAAATGCACGTCTATTAGAGACCACAGCCTAAAGAAGCTTGAGGTTTTACATTTCGTTAGTAGATACTGTTTTTATTGTTTTAGGTTTTAAGGATGTTATGTATTTTCATCAAGAAATTGCTCATCAAGGAGTGAATTTGAAGTTCAAGCATCAGAAATCAAAGACAAGTGGATGTTAAAAAGATAAGTAAATCAGGCCCTAAATTGAGCAAGAAAGGCAAATAGAGATGAATTGCTCTGTGCTAAAAATACAAGATTGGATAATAAAAATAGGTTTATTACAAGGTATTAGCGCTGCGGAATCTGTTGGCGCTCTACAAATAACCGATAATAATAAATAATTGAGGGACTCACTCTTGTGGTGAATGTGTTTATTGTAAATACATGAAAGAAGCTAAATTATTTTAGTTTTAAGTTCACATTAACCAAAATCTCTATTATTCCATAAAGATGAGTTGCTATATTTTTCTGTATATAATTTTTTCTAAGCTGTGTAACAAAAGTAAGCAAATGTCTAAAACAAATATCTATACATTTCCACTAGTCCCGGGTGAGTAAGAAATTGCAGTAAACAAGTAACAAAAAATACTTTTTTCCATCTTTAACATGGAGTGGACTAGTAACATTTTTGATTGGGTTAGTAGCTTTTAACCCATGGCTAGTAAACTATAGTGCTATTTTTCTGTCAACTATATGTATGTATATATGTATGTGTGTATATACATATATATATATATATATATATATATATATAACATTTTTGTGTACAGTGACAAGTACTGCAAAGGTTTAAACACACTGTAGAAGGATTAAAGCATGTATTTTTTTTTACTATAATGGCCCTTTAATAATAAAAATAATAATAATTATAATGATATATACTATATTTATAATATGAATATTAAAACATTTTTTTTAAATTACAAAAATGTATTCATTGGCATCCTCTCATTTAGCTAGGATCAAACATTTATAGAATTGTTATTAGTTTTTGATAGTTATTTGGAGACAAAAAACCTGCATAAGAATAATAATTCTATAATCTATAATAATAATAATAATCTATAATTGTATATAAAAGATACATAGATGATCTATCTACTTCTGCATCGAACTCTCTTTTACTTTTGAGTCTGATGATTCTTGTAACATTTTTTGGATTTGAAATGTATGGTTGATGCTATTAATAAATCTGTAATGACCAATCTATATAGGAAATCTGTGAATAAAAATACATTACTACAATGCATCGAGTAGCCATCCAAAACAAGCA
This sequence comes from Bombina bombina, assembly GCF_027579735.1. NCBI lineage: Eukaryota > Metazoa > Chordata > Amphibia > Anura > Bombinatoridae > Bombina > Bombina bombina. Next base: position 311,120,170 of record NC_069502.1, on the reverse strand, counting down.
ATGAGAGGGGTAGATACATGTCAATTTGTCAGAATTAAAAGGAATTGAGATAAAATGTATTGATGTTAGGGAACATTTGATGCAGCGTGGTTATCCGGTGAATATTATCCATCAAGCTTTGCATGAGGTCATCTACATGTGGAGAAAGAATCTCTTGGTATATAAATTCAAGAGAAGCAATACTAGAGGTTTGAGGTTAGTTACTATTCAAATCAATATGCTCACATTTGTAAGATATAGTTTGAAAATAACTCCTGATGTTGTATGGGGAAGAGAAATTTAAACATGTTATTTCTAAGGAATGTCAGCTTGTTTATTTGAAGAATTTTCCCCTTAGGAATCTATTAGCCCCCAGTAATTTTACCTAGTTTTAATCAGACTTCCTGACTCACCCACAATCATATTTACAGAGTTTGGAGTTCACGTTGTAATGCTTTTGATCTTATCCAGGTCACTGATTTATTTATTTCTCACAAGACTGGTTGGTATTTAAAACTAGGGGATTGTCAGGTTTTTTTTCCCTGTTTTGTTTGCCATGTGCTGCTGGCAGCCATTTTACTCAACTCTCTTGTTGACTATGGTGCATTGTGGGAGATGCTGCTCATTTCCTGCACTTCCTTTTAAGGCCAGACTGGTGTGCATCATCTGTGTGAGACAGGATGCAGTCTCAGAATTGTGATTTCATCACTTATTATTTAAAGGGCCTCTGTTCAGTATGCTTTGCCTTTGCGTTGTCTCAGACCTGTTTGTGAGAGTTCCTGTGTATTACCTGGCTGTCTGATGTCCTTCCTGGTTCCTGATCCGTAGCTTGTTCCTGACTCTGCTGTTTTCCTTGTTCCTGATTTCGGCACGTCTGACTATTCGCTTTGGCTCCTGACTCGGCTCTTCTGACTACCAGCTCTGGTTTTGACTCCTGGCTTGTTATTTGACTTGTGGACTTATTTTTTGCTATTAATAAAGGTGTGATTATTTTTGCACTTCTCGTCTGATTCCTGGCACCCTGACATTACACAAAGGCAATGAATCCTGAAGGTGCTAATAATACACCTTTACCTGCCATCATTTCCAGGATGGATGAACAGGATCACCGCTTGGATCAATTTGCACTAGCCCTATAAACCCTGCTGACTCGCACTGGACATTTGGACCAAAGTGTCCCACAAGTTATGGCTGCTCCTGTTTCCGCTGCTGCACCTAGTCCTACCAGGAGCATGTCCGGTTCTGCACCTCTACCTCAGCGATATGGAGGTGATCCTATTCAGTGCAGAGGGTTTTTGAACCAGGTGGGCATTTACTTTGAGATGTTACCTCAGGCGTTTCCCTCTGACAGAGCTAAGGTGGGATTTCTCATCTTGTTATTCTCTGACACAGCTCTTGCCTGGGCTAATCCCTTGTGGGAGACTAACCTGTGATTTCAAATTACCCTGAATTTGTGGCCTCCTTTCGAAGGGTATTTGATGTTCCAGCTTGCTCCTCCTCTGCTGCTAAATGACTCATGTCCATTCAGCAAGGTACAAGATCTGTTGCTCAGTATGGTATTGAGTTCCGTACGCTTGCCGTAGAGGTTGGTTGGAACAATGAAGCCCTTGTTGCCGCCTTCTTTCATGGGCTCTCTGATGCGATTAAAGACAAAGTTGCTGCCAGAGATTTACCAGAGGATCTCGAGGCATTGGTGTCTTTTTTGATCCTAATTGACATCAGACTCAGAGAGAGGCCCTCTTTCAAGGAGCGCTTGTGGAGGCCTCCTGTTCCGTTGTCTCCTACATGTTCATTCCCACCCATGCCTCCCTCTCCTCCCATGCCTCCTGGTCCCGAGTCACCATGTACTGCTGAGCCGATGCAGTTGGGATTCACGCGTCTCTCCACGGCAGAGAGGGCCTTTAGGAGGAGGCAGGGGCTCTGCCTCTATTGTGGGTTACAGGGCCACCTTTTGAAGTCTTGTCCTACACGGCTGGGAAACGCTCACACCTAAGGTCCTGTTGGGGGCAGACCTTGGGTGGTTTATCCTCATCCCCGGAACCGCTTAAGGAGAAACCTTTGGTCATGGTTGTCCTTTCCTGGGTGGACTCCTCCATAGTCACCCAGGCTCTTGTTAACTCCGGTGCTGTGGGCTATTTCATTGACAGTGCTTTTGTATCAAAGCACTCCATTCCTGTTTTGCCTCGGTCTGTTCTGCTTGCTATTGAGACCATTGATGGCAGGCCCCTTCAGCCCGCACTCATTACTCACGAAACTGCTCCGTTGTCCATGGCTGTTGGGGCTCTCCATTTTGAAACCCTCCAGTTCCAGGTGATAAACTCTCCGCATTTTCCGGTTGTTCTGGTTTATCCCTGGCTCCAAAAGCACAATCCCAGTCTTGACTGGCGCAGGTCCAAAATTTTGTCGTGGTCCCCGCAATGTATTTCCACTTGTCTTCGGAAACCAGTTAAAGTCTTGTGCACTTCTTCGGTATCTCAATTGCCAGAGGAGTACGGAGAGTTCCTAGATGTTTTTGAGAAGGTGCGTGCTGGTATGTTGCCTCCTTACTGGTCTTACGATTGTGCCATAGACCTGCAACCCGGAGCCATTCCTCCTTGGGGTCAGGTTTACCCTCTGTCTGTTGCAGAGAATTTTGCTATGGAGGAGTATGTTGCCGATGCTCTGTCGTGGGGGATCATCCATAAATCCTGCTCTCCTGCAGGGGCTGGCTTCTTCTTTGTGAAGAAAAAGGGTGGCGAGTTAAGACCATGCATGGATTATAGGGGTCTTAATCATCTTACCATTAAGAATGCTTACCCTATTCCGCTCATTATGGAACTCTTTAACCGCCTCAAGGGAGCTACGGTTTTTACTAAACTTGATTTGAGAGGAGTGTACAATCTCGTTAGGATCAAGGAGGGCCACGAATGGAAAACAGCGTTTAACACCAGGAGCGGGCATTATGAGTATCTTGTAATGCCCTTTGGCCTATGTAATGCTCCTGCTGTTTTCCAAGAATTTATTAATGATGTCCTACGAGATATGTTGCAACAGTGTGCTGTGGTGTACTTAGACGACATCCTCATACACTCACCCACACTTGAGGCTCATCGTTCTGATGTTACATGGGTTCTTCTGAGACTACGTGAGAATGGCCTGTTTTGTAAACTCGAGAAATGTGAGTTCACTCAGACTCAAGTAACCTTCCTAGGTTATGTTATCTATGTTGCAGGGTTCTCCATGGATCCTGACAAGTTATCTGCAGTTCTGCAGTGGCCTCGCCCAGTTGGTCTTCGGTCTATTCAATGTTTTTTGGGGTTCGCCAATTACTATAGAAAGTTTATTAAAAACTTTTCTTCCTTGGTCAAACCTATCACAGACATGACCCATAAAGAGAAAGATCCACTCCGTTGGTCACCTACTGCCATTAAGGCCTTTGATAGTCTTAAGACTGCTTTTGCTGCCGCTCCAGTTCTGGCTCATCCTAACCCTTTCCTGCCTTTCATTCTTGAGGTCGATGCGTCTGAGACTGGAGTAGGTGCCCTCTTGTCTCAACGTCCTACGCGTGATGGTTCCTTGCATCCATGTGGTTTCTTCTCTAAGAAATTGTCTCCAGCGGAGTGCAATTATGAAATTAATTAATTTTGGCACTCAAGGAATGGAGGCATCTTCTCGAGGGTACTAGCATGCCAGTGCTCATTCTTACTGACAAGAATTTAACTTATCTATCTGAAGCAAAACGTTTGTCACCCCGACAGGCCAGATGGGCGCTATTTTTGTCTTGGTTTAATTATGTGGTCTCCTACCTTCCTGGTAGTAAGAATGTTAGGGCTGATGTCCTCTCTCAACAATTTTCACCTCTGTCCAAGGAAGAGTCTGTACCTACTCCTGTTTAGTGATGTCGCGAACCTAAAAATTTCGGTTCGCGAAAAGTGAACACGAACTTCCCCAAAAGTGCGCGAACCGGTGAACCGGGCGAACCCCCATTGACTTCAATGGGCAGGCGAATTTTAAAACCCACAGGGACTCTTTCTGGCCACAATAGTGATGGAAAGTTGTTTCAAGGGGACTAACACCTGGACTGTGGCATGCCGGAGGGGGATCCATGGCAAAACTCCCATGGAAAATTACATAGTTGGTGCAGAATCTGGTTTTAAGCCATAAAGGGCATAAATCACCTAACATTCCTAAATTGTTTGAAATAACGTGCTTTAAAACATCAGGTATGATGTTGTATCGATCAGGTAGTGTAAGGGTTACACCCGCTTCACAGTGACAGACCAAACTCCCCGTTTAAAGGGACAGTCTACACCAGAATTTTTATTGTTTTAAAAGATAGATAATCCCTTTATTACCCATTTCCCAGTTTTGCATAACTAACACATTTATAATAATATACTTTTAACCTCTGTGATTATCTTGTATCTAAGCCTCTGCAAACTGCCCCTTTTTTCAGTTCTTTTGACAGACTTGCAGTCAAGCCAATCAGTACCTGCTCCCAGATAACTTCTCTGTTATCTATATGAAATACGTGAACTAACGCCCTCTAGTGGTGAAAAACTGTTAAAATGCAATCTGAAAGAGGTGGGCTTCAAGGTCTAAGAAATTAGCATATGAACCTCCTAGGTTAAGCTTTCAACTAAGAATACCAAGAGAACAAAGAAAAATTGGTGCTAAAAGTAAATTGGAAAATTGTTTAAAATTACATGCTCTATCTGAATCATGAAAGTTTATTTTGGCCTAGATTGTCCCTTTAACGCACTGCAAACCTGACTGTGGGCAGATGAGCAGGAACTGCTCCGGAAGAGAGACGGAGTGGCGAATGGTTGAGAGGGGGCAAGGAGGACAGCAGTGGTTGACGTGGCTGAAGATGCTGGACCAGGAGGAGGATGGCGGCTTTGAGTTTGTGTGCTGCTTCTACTCATGTGTTGATCCCATAGGCGTTTGTGATGTGCGATCATGTGCCTTTGCAAAGCAGTTGTACCTAGGTGGGTGTTGGACTTCCCATGACTCAGTTTCTTTTGGCACAGGTTGCAAATGGCATCGCTGTTGTCAGAGGCAGACACACAAAAATATGCCACACTGTTGAGCTCTGCGATGACGGCATTCTGGTGGGGGCAACAGTATGCGTTGATTGGCGTGCTGTCTGGCTGACCCCGGATGCTGATGCATGCTGTCTGACTGTGCCACTAGCTCCTTGCGACGACCTCCCCCTGCTTCCAACTTGTCTCCTCCTCTCTGTCTCCCCATCTGAACTTTCCCCCTGTTCTTGTTCTCTTCTAGCGGGCACCCACGTGTCATCCCCGGACGCATCGTCATCATCAATCGCTTCACTTGTATCTGACAAATCAACAAAGGAAGCAGCAGCGGGTACAACATCATCATCATCACACCGTACATCCATGTCTGTAATGCTGCCTGACTGAGACATATCACTGCTATCTACATCCCCTGTCAATGATGGTTGCGCATCACTCATTTCTTCCAACTGATGTATAAAAACCTCCTCTGACAGATCAAGTGAAGTGGCTGTGGTGCTAGTGTTGGTGGTGGCGGCAGGTGGGCGAGTGGTAACTTGAGAGGTGCCCGAAGATAAGCTGGAGGAGGATGGTGCGTCAAGGTTCGGAGCGCAAGCTATAGAAGATTGGGTGTTCTGTGTTATAAAGTCAACTATGCCCTCCTCAGAACTTTTCGAGTTCATGGGACATGGCCTATGAACACTGGGCATTATGCTAGTGCCAAAGGGAATCACAGCACCACGACCACGACGGCACCTGCGGGGTGGCCTGCCTCTGCCTGTCATTTTTTTAAATGTACACTTACACTACTATTAAACAAGATATGAGTGGTGGCACTGGGCAAGTGGGCACAGTATATGCTGTGAGCCTGACACAAAAAAGCAGACTGATGTTTCACAGTCCAAAAAGTTTTTTGTTTTTAAATTTACACTACTGTTACACCAGATATGAGTGGTGGCACTGGGCAAGTGGGCACAGTATACGCTATGAGCCTGGAACACACGCTGGCAGGCAGGCAACTGCAATTAGATTACACAAGCAGACTGATGTTTCACAGTCAAAAAAGTTTTTTTTAAAAATTTACACTACTGTTACACCAGATATGAGTGGGGGCACTGGGCAAGTGGGCACAGTATACGCTGTGAGCCTGGCACACACGCTGGCAGGCAGGCAACTACAATTAGATTACACTAGCAGACTGATGTTTCACATTCAAAAAAGCTTTATTTTTTTGAATTTACACTACTGTTACACCAGATATGAGTGGTGGCACTGGGCAAGTGGGCTTGGCACACATGCTGGCAGGCAGGCAACTGCAATTAGATTACACTAGCAGACTGATGTTTCACAGTCAAAAAAGTTTTTTTTTTTTAATTTACACTACTGTTACACCAGATATGAGTGGTGGCACTGGGCAAGTGGGCCTGGCACACATACTGGCAGGCAGGCAACTGCAATTAGATTACACAAGCAGACTGATGTTTCACAGTCAAAAAAGTTTTTTTTTTTTAAATTTACACTACTTTTACACCAGATATGAGTGGTGGCACTGGGCAAGTGGCTTAGCAGGCAGGCAACTGCAATTAGATTACACAAGCAGACTGATGTTTCACAGTCAAAAAAGTTTTTTTTTTAAATTCACACTACTGTTACACCAGATATGCGTGGTGACACTGGGCAAGTGGGTCTGGCACACACGCTGGCAGGCAAGTGGGCCTGGCACACACGCTGGCAGGCAGGCAACTGCAATTAGATTACACTAGCAGACTGATGTTTCACAGTCAAAAAAGTTTTTTTTTTTTTTTAAATTTACACTACTGTTACACCAGATATGAGTGGTGGCACTGGGCAAGTGGGCCTGGCACACATGCTGGCAGGCAGGCAACTGCAATTAGATTTCACTAGCAGACTGATGTTTCACAGTAAAAAAGTTTTTTTTTTTTTAAATTTACACTACTTTTACACCAGATATGAGTGGTGGCACTGGGCAAGTGGCTTAGCAGGCAGGACACTGCAATTAGATTACACAAGCAGACTGATGTTTCACAGTCAAAAAAGTTTTTTTTTTAAATTTACACTACTTTTACACCAGATATGAGTGGTGGCACTGGGCAAGTGGCTTAGCAGGCAGGCAACTGCAATTAGATTACACAAGCAGACTGATGTTTCACAGTCAAAAAAGTTTTTTTTTTAAATTCACACTACTGTTACACCAGATATGAGTGGTGACACTGGGCAAGTGGGTCTGGCACACACGCTGGCAGGCAAGTGGGCTTGGCACACATGCTGGCAGGCAGGCAACTGCAATTAGATTACACTAGCAGACTGATGTTTCACAGTCAAAAAAAGTTTTTTTTTTTAATTTACACTACTGTTACACCAGATATGAGTGGTGGCACTGGGCAAGTGGGCCTGGCACACACACTGGCAGGCAGGCAACTGCAATTAGATTACACAAGCAGACTGATGTTTCACAGTCAAAAAAGTTATTTACACTACTTTTACACCAGATATGAGTGGTGGCACTGGGCAAGTGGCTTAGCAGGCAGGCAACTGCAATTAGATTACACAAGCAGACTGATGTTTCACAGTCAAAAACGTTTTTTTTTTAAATTCACACTACTGTTACACCAGATATGAGTGGTGACACTGGGCAAGTGGGTCTGGCACACACGCTGGCAGGCAAGTGGGCCTGGCACACACGCTGGCAGGCAGGCAACTGCAATTAGATTACACTAGCAGACTGATGTTTCACAGTCAAAAATTTTTTTTTTTTTTTTAAATTTACACTACTGTTACACCAGATATGAGTGGTGGCACTGGGCAAGTGGGCCTGGCACACATGCTGGCAGGCAGGCAACTGCAATTAGATTTCACTAGCAGACTGATGTTTCACAGTAAAAAGGTTTTTTTTTTTTAAAATTTACACTACTTTTACACCAGATATGAGTGGTGGCACTGGGCAAGTGGCTTAGCAGGCAGGCAACTGCAATTAGATTACACAAGCAGACTGATGTTTCACAGTCAAAAAAGTTTTTTTTTTTTAATTTACACTACTGTTACACCAGATATGAGTGGTGGCACTGGGCAAGTGGGCCTGGCACACACACTGGCAGGCAGGCAACTGCAATTAGATTTCACAAGCAGACTGATGTTTCACAGTCAAAAAAGTTTGTTTTTTTAAAATTTACACTACTTTTACACCAGATATGAGTGGTGGCACTGGGCAAGTGGCTTAGCAGGCAGGCAACTGCAATTAGATTACACAAGCAGACTGATGTTTCACAGTCAAAAAAGTTTTTTTTTTAAATTCACACTACTGTTACACCAGATATGCGTGGTGACACTGGGCAAGTGGGTCTGGCACACACGCTGGCAGGCAAGTGGGCCTGGCACACACGCTGGCAGGCAGGCAACTGCAATTAGATTACACTAGCAGACTGATGTTTCACAGTCAAAAAAGTTTTTTTTTTTTTTAAATTTACACTACTGTTACACCAGATATGAGTGGTGGCACTGGGCAAGTGGGCCTGGCACACATGCTGGCAGGCAGGCAACTGCAATTAGATTTCACTAGCAGACTGATGTTTCACAGTAAAAAAGTTTTTTTTTTTTTAAATTTACACTACTTTTACACCAGATATGAGTGGTGGCACTGGGCAAGTGGCTTAGCAGGCAGGACACTGCAATTAGATTACACAAGCAGACTGATGTTTCACAGTCAAAAAATTTTTTTTTTTTAAATTTACACTACTTTTACACCAGATATGAGTGGTGGCACTGGGCAAGTGGCTTAGCAGGCAGGCAACTGCAATTAGATTACACAAGCAGACTGATGTTTCACAGTCAAAAAAGTTTTTTTTTTAAATTCACACTACTGTTACACCAGATATGAGTGGTGACACTGGGCAAGTGGGTCTGGCACACACGCTGGCAGGCAAGTGGGCTTGGCACACATGCTGGCAGGCAGGCAACTGCAATTAGATTACACTAGCAGACTGATGTTTCACAGTCAAAAAAAGTTTTTTTTTTTAATTTACACTACTGTTACACCAGATATGAGTGGTGGCACTGGGCAAGTGGGCCTGGCACACACACTGGCAGGCAGGCAACTGCAATTAGATTACACAAGCAGACTGATGTTTCACAGTCAAAAAAGTTTTTTTTTAAATTTACACTACTTTTACACCAGATATGAGTGGTGGCACTGGGCAAGTGGCTTAGCAGGCAGGCAACTGCAATTAGATTACACAAGCAGACTGATGTTTCACAGTCAAAAACGTTTTTTTTTAAATTCACACTACTGTTACACCAGATATGAGTGGTGACACTGGGCAAGTGGGTCTGGCACACACGCTGGCAGGCAAGTGGGCCTGGCACACACGCTGGCAGGCAGGCAACTGCAATTAGATTACACTAGCAGACTGATGTTTCACAGTCAAAAAAGTTTTTTTTTTTTTTAAATTTACACTACTGTTACACCAGATATGAGTGGTGGCACTGGGCAAGTGGGCCTGGCACACATGCTGGCAGGCAGGCAACTGCAATTAGATTTCACTAGCAGACTGATGTTTCACAGTAAAAAGGTTTTTTTTTTTTTAATTTACACTACTTTTACACCAGATATGAGTGGTGGCACTGGGCAAGTGGCTTAGCAGGCAGGCAACTGCAATTAGATTACACAAGCAGACTGATGTTTCACAGTCAAAAAAGTTTTTTTTTTTAAATTTACACTACTTTTACACCAGATATGAGTGGTGGCACTGGGCAAGTGGCTTAGCAGGCAGGCAACTGCAATTAGATTACACAAGCAGACTGATGTTTCACTGTCAAAAAAGTTTTTTTTTTAAATTCACACTACTGTTACACCAGATATGAGTGGTGACACTGGGCAAGTGGGTCTGGCACACACGCTGGCAGGCAAGTGGGCCTGGCACACACGCTGGCAGGCAGGCAGGCAACTGCAATTAGATTTCACTAGCAGACTGATGTTTCACAGTAAAAAAGTTTTTTTTTTTTTTAAATTTACACTACTTTTACACCAGATATGAGTGGTGGCACTGGGCAAGTGGCTTAGCAGGCAGGCAACTGCAATTAGATTACACAAGCAGACTGATGTTTCACAGTCAAAAAAGTTTTTTTTTTTTAAATTTACACTACTTTTACACCAGATATGAGTGGTGGCACTGGGCAAGTGGCTTAGCAGGCAGGCAACTGCAATTAGATTACACAAGCAGACTGATGTTTCACAGTCAAAAAAGTTTTTTTTTTAAATTCACACTACTGTTACACCAGATATGAGTGGTGGCACTGGGCAAGTGGGCCTGGCACACATGCTGGCAGGCAGGCAACTGCAATTAGATTTCACTAGCAGACTGATGTTTCACAGTAAAAAAGTTTTTTTTTTTTTTAAATTTACACTACTGTTACACCAGATATGAGTGGTGGCACTGGGCAAGTGGCTTGGCAGGCAGGCAACTGCAATTAGATTACACAGGAACAAAATAAAATTAAATAAAAAATGATGTTCTAGCCCTAAAAAGGGCTTTTTGGGGTGCTGTCCTTACAGCAGAGATCAGATGAGTCCTTCAGGACTGTAGTGGACACTGAATACACTAGCCTAGCTATCAATTTCCCTATTAAATCACCAGCAGCTACACTGTCCCTCCTCTCACTAACAATGCAGCTTCCGAATGAATCTAAAATGGCTGCTGTTCAGGAGCTGGGAGGGTCTGGGAGGGAGGGTCTGCTGCTGATTGGCTGGAATGTGTCTGGAGACTGTGAGATACAGGGTCAAAGTTTACTCAATGATGATGAATAGGGGGCGGATCGAACATTGCATATGTTCACCCGCAGTGGCGACCGTGAACATGCTATGTTCGCCAGGAACTATTCGCCGGCAAACTATTTGCAACATCACTACTCCTGTTATACCTCCTGACCATATTTTAGCTACCATACGTACTAATTTGACTTCTCCCTTGGGGGAGGAGAGCCTGGCTGCACAAACCAATGCACCTCTTGAGAAACCTAGTGGTAAGTGTTTTGTTCCTGAGAATCTTCTAACTAAACATTTGCACACTTACCACTATCCTAAAGCCGCAGGTCACCCAGGCAAGAACCAAATGATTTGGTCTGTCACTCAACAATTCTGGTGGCCAGTTCTTCGTTCCGATGTTGCTGCGTATGTTGCCTCCTGCTCAGTTTGTGCACAGAATAAGACTCCTCGACGTCTTCCTGTGGGTCTTCTTCAACCTATTGCTAATGGTGAGCATCCTTGTACATAACTTTCCATGGACTTCATAGTCAAGCTCCCTGTTTCCAATGGCAATACTGTTATCTTTATGGTGGTTGATTGTTTTTCTAAAATGTCACATTGCATTCCCTTGATGAAGTTGCCTACGGCTCAGGAGCTGCTTGCTTCAATTTTTGCCCGGGAGGTCTTCCGTTTACATGGGTTACCCAAGGCGATAGTGTCGGACCGGGGTAGCCAGTTTGTCTCCAGATTCTGGCGTTCCTTTTGTGCTCAAATGGGGTTCCAGCTTTCCTTCTCCTCGGCATATCACCCTCAATCCATTGGGGCTGCGGAAAACTGTCTAATCAAGCTCTGTAACAGTTCCTCCATTGCTATGTCTCAGATCACAACAATAATTTATCTGAACTGTTACCTTGGGCAGAGTTTGCTCGTAATAGTGCTATTAATGCTTACTCTAAGTTATCCCCGTTCATGGCGAATTATGGGTTTCAACCATCCTTGCTGCCCGATTCATTCATGTCTCAGGGTATTCCGGCTTTGGAGGAGCATCTCCTGCAACTCTGTTCCACGTGGGTGCAGATTCAGGATTGCCTTCATTGTTCTATTCAGCACCAAAAGTTCCAGGCTGATCGTAGGCGTCTGCCCGCGCCTTCCTACCAGGTTGGTGACAGAGTTTGGCTGTCTTCCCGCAACTTGAACCTTCATTTGCCTTCCAATAAACTGGCTTCCCGTTATGTTGGTCCTTTTCGAATACTCCGATGGGTCAATCCTGTGGCCTACGCTCTTGACCTTCCTTCTGCAATGCACATTTCCAATGTTTTTCATGTCTCCCTCTTGAAACCATTGGTTTTTAATCGGTTTACCACTGTGTTGCCTCGTCCCCGTCCTATCTTTGTTGACAACCATGAGGAGTATGAGGTCAGCAGCATTATTGACTCTCCAGGGGTATGTCCAAGGGCCGTGTACAGTATTTGGTTCACTGGAGGGGCTACGGTCCGGAGGAGCGTTCTTGGGTTCCCTCCTCTGATGTTCATGCTCCCACCCTCCTCCGTGCCTTCCATGCCTGTTTCCCCAATAAGCCTTTTGTCCTCCCGTGGGGGAGGGGTAGTTGAGGGGAGGGTACTGTCAGGGTTTTTTCCCTGTTTTGTTTGCCATGTGCTGCTGGCAGCCATTTTACTCACCTCTCTTGCTGACTATGGTGCATTGTGGGGGATGCTGCTCATTTCCTGCACTTCCTTTTATGGCCAGACTGGTGTGCATCATCTGTGTGAGACAGAATGCAGTCTCAGAATTGTGATGTCATCACTTATTATTTAAAGGGCCTCTGTTCAGTATGCTTTGCCTTTGCATTGTCTCAGACCTGTTTGTGAGAGTTCCTGTGTATTACCTGGCTGTCTGACGTCCTTCCTGGTTCCTCAACCCTGGCTTGTTCCTGACTCTGCTGTTTTCCTTTTACCTGATTCCAGCTCGTCTGACTATTCCCTTTGGCTCCTGACTCGGCTCGTCTGACTACCAGCTCTGGTTTTGACTCCTGGCTTGTTATTTGACTTTTTATTAATTTTTTGTTATTAATAAAGGTGTGATTATTTTTGCACTCGTCTCAGTCTGATTCCTGGCACCCTGACAGGGATGTATAAATTGCTCTACACATTTCACTAACTACCTCATAAAATGTTTCAATTACGACCTTTAATACACTGGTCTTACCACTAGTTGTGTTAGGTTCTGTATTAATAAACATTCGGGTAATATTAGACGCAATTAACCATGTTCAGCCTTGGACCGTTATTTTATCAATATTTATTACAAAAAAACTAGCACATTTAGATGTACTTTCATTGAAAATATGATTCCACCAATGGAAGGTGGTGACAAATGACAGTATTAGCTAGGTAAGAGGTATATTATATCCTATGTTTGAACACTCAAATACCCAATAGCTTCAATTTAGAATTTGATGTGATTAACTATATATATATATATATATAAGTTTTATATCAATTGTTAACCATTAGGGGGGGTTAATTATTGTGAGACATGGTTTTTTGTGTTCAGACTGTCTTGTTGTGCACATTTATTTATTGACCACAGACCCCTTTCATCTATGTGTAATAACTTTGCATGCATCAAATCAGTTGTTCCTGTACCATTTTTAAATGTCCAATAATACACAATAAAGCTTTGTATTTTTATATACTCTTTGTTATCACTAATAATAATTGTACCCAATAATAGGGCTTCCTCGCCTCTACAGTGCCACCCGGCAACAGCTTTTCTCCATTGATATCAGTCACAGCAGAGAAATGTGAGTGAAACCACATGTATGTTTATTTACTTCATATCAGCACCACTTCACATAGATTAATGTCCATTTGGTGTAAGGAGTTAAAGGGACATTAAAATTAAAATTTCAAAAATGTCCCCAATTTTCTTAAAAAGGGCATTTTAAATTATTTTAAAATGTTAATTTTGTATGCAGATCGCTTGCAATGCAGTGAATAGTTTCTAATGTATAAACAAACATTGACTTTATATCCCTTTACATTATTATTATTTAAAAAAATGGGATTTATAATTAGGCTGACCATATTGCTGCTTTAAAAAGGGACACATATGAAAAATACATATGTCAGGGTTCTTAAACAAAACATTTCTTTAAACAGCCCTGAAAACAGCCCTGACATATGTATTTTTTATATGTGTCCCTTTTTAAAGCGGCAATATGGTCACCCTATGTATTATAGAAGTCTATAAACTTGCTTGTTAATGACAGCCGACATATCCTTTATGAGCTAAATTACGGATGGAGCGCAATTGTTTGCATTTTTTTGTGCTCGACTCTGTAGTACAAGCAGGGCTGGATTTACATCTCAGGTGCCTGTAGGCACAAAAACCTGAAGCCCCCCCCCCAACAAAAAAAAAGTAAAAAAAAACTGAGGACATTTTTTGTTATTATTATTTAGAACAACTAAAAATAAATATTAGATGTAAAACATTAAAGCTTAAGGTAATTACATTTTCCCTTTGATGGAGATACAGAAATACATACACCATTTGCAATATTTGTTGTAATGTAAGCTGCACCAAAAATCAATATTCACTTAACTCAAATGGCCATACAATTTCTATTATGTATAACAAAAACAAATAATATTAAACTTTTAATGCAAAATATTCTAAAGATAACCCTATTTAAAGGGACATAAAATGTGACAGTTTGTTAGGGCATTTTATTATTGCACTAGTGCTTGCACAGAAGTGTGTTAGCCTCTTGCAGAAGAGTTAAACACATAGTCAATGTCAGTTCTGAGACAGCAATACATATTGTATCTGTGCAGACCCAGATGGGCCCATAGCACTTGTTTACTGACAAGCCATTAGTGTATTGCTTTTCTTGAGATGACTTTGCCTATGTGCTTAATATTTTGTTGGAGTTAAACACAGTTTTGGGTAAACAATAGCAATATTAAAACTAGCAGCATGCAAGCTCATCAACAACCTTTGCAGCCAGTGGAAGAAAATATAAAATGTAGATCTTTTTTTCCACTACATGAAAAAATCTTGTGAACTCTGATATTTTTGGTACAAATACACACAGATGTTACATTTATTTTGTTCTTAAATATAAATATAATATGATGTTGCTCTCAAAGGAAAAAATGGAATGTTGTAGATTATATGTAATCCAGGGGTCAACAAATGTGTTTAAAATTAGAAGGCAGTAAGAATATTTAGGAGCTCTACTTTTAGGACCCAGACAGTGGTATTTGTATATAGATTTATAGTAAATAATCCAGAAAATTCAGGGGTAAAATTCAATTTACCACAAAACACAAACATACCACACTCACTTGATAAATGAACAGATGAACAATTTATAATGTGATGTGTATGTATATACTGTATACACAAATATGCCATGTGAGTGGTTAACACACATACACATTTTTATTTTGCTAGTTAACCTTTAGTAATCAAGCTCTTCATTTATAGCAACAGCCTTACAGTCTACAAACATTGTTGTCAATGTGCCCTAAAGGCTGTAAATCACAATCGGCAGCTTGTAATAAAGAGCAGAGCAGCTAGTCCCACATAACCTCCTCACTTCCAAGGCCTTTATAGAACAAAAACATTCATCCTGAAGCAGAATTTAACCCCCTGGCTATAAAAAAGGAATACAGCACATAACAAGTGAATACACTGCAATCCTCTCTGGTAGCCAAGAGGTTAAAGTGTGCTCTGCTTGTTATGTTGACATTCTAAGCAGCATTTAGAAGCCTTGTACAGTCCTATCCTGTCGTGAAGCCTTCATTCCTTCAACAAAAAGTGTCTGCTCCACATCAGCATGGAGCTTGGCTGTGTGAGGGAGGCAACAGAAGTACATAAAATAAAAGTGAAACTTTAACAGTAAACATGCCTGGCGAAAATAGGAGTGGTGTAGTTTTAATCTTTGCCCCTCTCTCCTTCATGGCTCCCTGGACTGCTGTAACATATTCCCAATAAAACACTCGACTGTAAGCAGCTGGCAGCACACTTCTTACTAAAATTAATGCCCTCAGAAATTTTTAATTAAGATACACTGACTACAGGCAGGCTCCCCTCACTGCAATGCGCCTGTAGGCACATTCCTACTGTGCCTAATGGGAAATCCGGTCCTGAGTACAAGTGGAGCAGTGTTTAAATTACCACAAGTTCATTTGTGTGAATTTGCAATAATTTGAGCTCCCTATACTTTCAATCGGCCCCATCGAGCGCAAAAGTGCAATCATATTAATTACAGGTTGTAAACTTTTTACCCAGCTTGAAAATACACGTAAAGAGTTTGGGCTAAGAAAAAAGTTGCACAAAACAAACAAACAAGCATACAAAAAACTACCTACACTATCCACCCTCTACATTATTAACCTCTAAACTTCCACACCACCCTTTGCAAATTACCCTGCTACACTATTAACCCCTAAACTGCTACACTCCCCACCACAAACTTCCCCTACCCTATTAACCCCTAAATTGCCACACACCGCACCGCTATGAACACCGTACACTATTAACCCCTAAACCCACATACCCCATTGCTATAACCCCTACTTTATTAACCTCTAATACTTTACAGCCCTCACAAAATACCCTCTTAATCTATTAAACCCTAACCGCCACACCCACCATTGCAAATTACTGTCTAACCTATTAACCCCAGACTGCCATCCTCCCATCACAAACTACCCCCTAATCTACTGACCCCAAGCAACCACACTACCAATTACAAACTACTCCCTAATCTATTAACCCCCTAACCTCCACAACCCCCATCACAATTTAAGGGACGCAAACCCATTTTTTTCTTCTTTCACAATTTGGAAAGAACATTCGATTTTAAGCAAGTACTGAGAGCTAGCTGAACACATATAGTTATCCAATCACAAGGGACAAATATATGCATGCACCAATCACCAGATAGCTCCCACTAGTGTAGAAATGTGGTGGTTAAGGGGTTAATAGTGTAGGACATTTATAGCAGTAATTTGTTTGTTGCAGTTTAGAGATAGTGGTGGGGTGTGTGGTGGTTTAGAGGTTGATAGTTAAGAGAGTTAATTGCGGCGGGGGGTGGCAATTGAGGGGTTAATAGCTTAGGGCAGTAATGGCGAACCTTGGCACTCCAGATGTTCCAGAATTACATTTCCCTTGATGCTTGACTAGACTGCAGAGGGCCTAAGCATCATGGGGAAAAAAAAAATGTAAAAATAAAAAAAAAACCTTTAAACAGCTTAGCACCCAGTTGGGGAAGTGCTTAGCACTCAAAGGGTTAAAATTGCATGCTCTATCTGAATCATGAAAGAAAAAAATTGGGTTTCATATCCCTTTAAAACGTTCAACGTGCAATGTATTGGGTACGTTGCTGTTGTTAAGGGGGCTAAATCACCTAATGAAATATTTAGGCTTGTATAATAATAATGAGAGTATATAATAAATATGTTTTACTACACATAGCTAAACATTTTAGGCCAGATTACAAGTGGAGCACTTTTTTTCCCCTTTTGCTCACGCACAAACTCTGCTGGATCAAACATTAACGCATTCGGTTTAGTGAGCATATTACAAGTGGAAAGTAAAATGTTTGCGTGCAAGCGAAATATGATGCATGCTAACTTTAGGACTTCGGATATCATGACCTCGCTAACTTCTCCCCATAGATTTCAATAGAGTGTGCTTTCGAGAAAAAAACTGCTAACGCGTACACACGCATATATTTTCTTCCAAAGACCATACTCATTTGCAGATTTATAGATTGAAATTCTCTTGCATACACATATACACATAGTGCCCCATTTATGAAGCTGTGTAAGCAGCTTCAGGACTTTTTCAAAGAAGGCTTGCTCATGCAAATCTGCAACCAAGCACTGGTTGTACAACCGCTGCTTCTTAATATGTCCACAACCTCAGAGGTAGAGGTGGATGTCAAATAATCTGAACTCATTCATCTGAATGAATGACAAGCCCTGCTCTCACGCCATTGGTCGTGCAAATACAGAGAGCAGGATTGCACAAGCGATTTTTCTTGCAATCTTAAATTTCCTCAGCCAATGCTGCTCCAGAGGCCCAAAAAGAGTGCTGACAGGATTTCTCTACGATAACTTTGACCACACTCATAACAATAAATGTCGCCCATAACAACGTGCACATATACTTGTTTACTCATTAAAGATTACCTAGATTGACATCTACCTGACACAGTCACTTATCTTCATATCTACATATTTGCAATCTTTCACAGCACATTCTTTTGTACAGATGCATATTCACTTATATGCATACTCACTTGTATGTCAACAAACACTGTCACTCCCTCAACACACCCATACCCATAATCAAGGAAGTTTAAATGTACAAAGAAATTCACCAACACACAGACAGACAGACAGATTTGTAACTGTTTCATGAAATGGCTGGTGTGACAGGGGGATCAAATCAGGATTGCTGATGTCAGATAAACAGAAGACATCAGAGAGTTAGGAAAATAAACTTTGCAGGAATTGAAAGACACAGAAAGACTCTATTACTTACTTGATTTTGTGTCATATTGATATGCCAAAGGCTAATAGAAATAACAGAGTAAGCAATGCCAGGTAAGACAACCGAAATAAAAATATTGACAATAGTGCATACAGGCAGAAACGCGTGTAGCCTTTATTTTTTCATTGTCTTTTGTTTATATAGTTTTTGCTTTGGAAATCTCTTACCTTTTGTGTCACCCCCAACTGAGGCAGAGGTATCCAATTATCGTCCAGAAATACCAAGGGTGCTGCTTGAGTTGGGTGAAGGATTCCTTGGTTTATTTCATAATGTTTGTTTTGCTTTCTTTTTCCTCCACTATAGGTTTTCTTTCTGTGTGGGGGTGTGATTAAAGTAATTTTGTTGACTTTTTAAAACATGTAGAATAAATATTTATTCTTTAATTATAAAAATCGATAAAGAGCTATAGTGCACCTCTCTATCCCCCCCCCCCCCTTGTGGGGATATATTCTCAAATTTATAGGGGGTAGTTGTTTTGATATTTCTCATAATCCCCGCGGTGCCATACCATTTCATTTGTTCTGTAAAGTACAATAAATACAGAAATGGAGGAGAGTCACTGAGGTCAATGCAAATACGTGTGTTGCTACTGGATCTCTCAGAAGTTGGAACTACTGAAAACCATTTGCTCTACACATGTCCAGTGCCTAAATAGATCCATAAGAGTCATTTACTAGAATATATGGGACACACAGTAGATTGTGAAACTCTAAATAAGCTGCAGTATTTCATGTATATACATTGGCTTGAAAATGTGAACTAGAATTTGCACTCACAGTGCACCCAAGACAAAGAGTCAAGAATTAATATATTGCCTGTCTTAACCCAGTTTATACGATTTGTTGTACGTTGTTATGATTTGATGTATTTCTGAATAATGGTAATACAATCAAAACAGGACTGTAAAGCCAAAAGCTATGAATTTGAATCACTGTTTATTTAGGGGGGAAAAAACACTACATTACCTGTGGCAGCTTCAACAACAAAGGCGGTGAAGCATGACTTCTCATAAAGGTATTTTATCCATTAACAAGGCATTAAAACAACATTTCTAACAGAGAATACATTTCAAGCTTCAATGCTCTCCTGCAAAATGTGATACTGGTTTACTACTGCCAGCACCTGTTTATGACATATATAACTACATCCACATAGCTCAGGTCATGCTTTTCATGCTTACTTTGCATTGCACATATTCGGCTAGATTACAAGTGTTGCGGTACAGCTTTAAACGCTGAAAAAATAGCCATTCCAGCGTAATGGCCAGGAACGCATATTCGAGTGGTGTCGGTATAGCTATACCGCAAGCATTTTAGCCTGTAACACAACGTCCATTCTGCACTCAAAAAAATGACGTTTTTGTGTGGGATTTTCATAGCGCCGGTATAACAGGTTGTGTGGTCCCGCTTAAATGCTTGCGTTACAGCCTAAACCGACACAATCCATACCTCCATCTGAGAGCAGTAG
The DNA here is from genome assembly GCF_027579735.1 of Bombina bombina. NCBI lineage: Eukaryota > Metazoa > Chordata > Amphibia > Anura > Bombinatoridae > Bombina > Bombina bombina. The sequence goes on along the minus strand of NC_069502.1, from coordinate 311,100,400 downwards.
TTATGGATTTGCGAAACAAAAATGTTTCACAAAACTCATAACTAAAGTGTTCTAAAGTACACTAACACCCATAAACTACCTATTAACTCCTAAACCGCCGCTCTCCTGCATCGCAAACACTATATTAAACGTATTAACCCCTAATCTGCTGCCCACCCACATCGTGACTATTAAATAAACCTAATAAACCCTAATCTGCCGCCCACCCCACATCGCCAACAATATTTAAATATATTAACCCCTAATCCGTCGTTCCCTGACATCGCAGCCACTATAATAAAGTTATCATCCCCTAAACCTCCGGACTCCTACATCGCCACCACTATAATAAAGTTATTAACCCCTAAACCTCCGTCCTCCTACATCGCTGCCACTATAATAAAGTTATTAACCCCTAAACCTCTGGCCTCCCACATCACCGCCACTAAATAAACCTATTGACACCAAAACCTCTGGCCTCCCACATCGCTGCCACTAAATAAACATATTAACCCCCTAAACCTCCAGCCTCCCACATCGCTGCCACTAAATAAACATATTAACCCCTAAACCTCCGGCCTCCAACATCACCGACACTAAATAAACCTATTAACCCCTAAACCTCCAACCTCCCACATCACTGCAACTAAATAAACCTATTAACCCCTAAACCGCTGCCCCCCCACATTAAAAAAAATTAAACTATTAACCCCTAAACCTAACACCACCCTAACTTTAAATTAAAATTACAATATAACTATATTAAAAAATATAAAATTACAAAAAATAATAAACACTACATTTTAAAAAAATTAAAAACACTAAGCTTACAAAAAATAATAAACGAAAATATAAAAAAAACCAATTACACCTAATCTAATAGCCCTATAAAATTAAAAAAGCCCCCCCAAAATAAAAACACACCATAGCCTACAATAAACTACCAATAGCCCTTAAAAGGGCCTTTTGTAGGGAAACCGCTCTTTTACCTAAAAAAAAATACAAAGTACCCCAACAGTAAAACCCACCACCCAACCAACCCCCAAAATAAAAAACCTAACTCTAAAAAAAAACCTAAGCTACCCATTGCCCTAAAGGGGCATTTGTATGGGCATTGCCCTTAAAAGGGCATTCAGCTGTTTTTAACTGCCCTTAAAATTGCATTCAGCTCTTTTACAAAAGCCAAAAAGCCCTAATCTAAAAAAAACACCTAAAAAAAAAAAACAAAAAAAAAAAACTAACACTAACCCCAGATTATCTACTCACGGTTCCTGAAGTCCAGACATCCATCTTCATCCTGGCGGTGAGAAGTCTTATCCAGGCAGCGACACCTTCATCCATCTCAGGGACGTCTTCTATCATCATTCCGGAGGCGCGGAGCGGAGCCATCCTGGAAGCCGATCCCATCCTGCACAGAGCGTCCTCTTCATAGGTCACCCCCATACACTGAAGTTGAATGCACGGTAGCCGTTTCAAAATAGTGTACCTTGCATTCCTATTGGCTGATTTGATTCTTCAAATTCAAATCAGCAAATAGGATGAGAGCTTCTGAAATTCTATTGGCTGTTCAAATCAGGTTTAGGGGTTAATAACTTTATTATAGTGGCAGCAATGTCGTGGAGCGGCGGATTAGGGGTTAATAGCTTTTATTTGTGTTGGCGATGTCGAGGAGCGGCGGAATAGGAGATAATAACTTTATTATAGTGTTGGCGATGTCGGGAGCGGCGGAATAGGGGTTAATAGCTTTTATTAGTGTTGGCGGGAGCGGCAGATAAGGGGTTAATGATTAGGGGTGTTTATTATTATTATTATCAAGTATTTGTAGAGCGCCAACAGGTTCTGCAGTGATATGAACATAGGTGGCATATAAACTAAGGGTTTAGGTTTAAACGCAACTTTTTTTCCCCATAGACATCAATAGGGTTGTGTTACAGAGATTTTTCATTCTGCGCTTCAGGTGTTAGTTTTTTTTCTAACACTCTCTCCCCATTGATATCTATGGGGGAAAGCATGCACAAGCACGTCAAAGCAGCCCTTGGATTTGTGCGGTATGGAGCTCAATGCCACCATATCGCACGCACAAGGAGGCTTTTCAGTAACTCGTAATGGCAGTGCTATGGAGAGTGAAATAACGCAACTTTTTTGGCGTTAGTTTTGCACCCTATTTAGCGCAAAACTCATAATCTAGGTGATTGTTGGGTAACGTATGTATGACCCAAGAGAGGGAGATGGAAATGTTTAATAAAGTCAAATTCAATGTCACTTTTTCCATACATGTCCCATATCTTTCATGGACTATGCTTTTTTGTGTGGTGTAGGATTATTTATTTGTCCCATATGGGTTTGTTGTACTTATTTGTATGCAATATTGTATCTATTCTTGAACAGATTTCATGAGCCTTATGTTACAGAAGTAAACATGCTTTACAGTATTTCTGTCTCAGTAACCATATATATGTATTAAAAATAAAGCTCTACATCCAAACAAGATATAATTGTTATAATATCAGTAAAAGGTTATATAATATAAATGCCTTTGGTTATTATTAGTAGACCATACTATTTAGCAGAACTGTAAAACATAGTAGTAAGATAAATATAGCGAGGATAGTGGGAATTGTATGAAAAGGAACAGAATGGTAATTTTTGTTAATATATGCATAAGGGAGTTAAGATCTACACTGCAAAAGATCTGCATAGACAACTGGTAATGGGCCAGATTACAAGTGGAGCACTTATATCGCTTTCATGAAAGCAATACCAGCGCGCGCTAATGTACACTGGTATTACAAGTTAACAGCAATGCAAACACAAGCGTGTGTTGGCATTACTGGGAAGCATCAGAACCTTGTGCAGCGATGGGCAGCAAATATAAATAGATATGTATATAACTATATAAATATATAGTTATGTGTAAATATTTGTATATACACATATTAACACATATATATGAATATAATCATATAGATATATATTTACTGGGAACACACAGTTCTCATAGACCGCAATGTAAAGGCAGATTTTTTTTCTAACACCCCATTCCTACCAACTTTAGATCCCAAAAACTGCATAGTGCAGATATTTTTAATTTAAAAAAAAAATGCTATTTATTTTTTAATAAAAAACTATAATGTCCTCTATTTTTGGGGCATTTGGGGCACCTTTAGAAAATTAACTAGAGATCAGATCTCTGGTTAATTTTCTAAGCTTGTGGTAGCAATAAATAGCTACTTGTAATGGTTGGTTAATTATCTTGTGCCTGCAAACGTCAAATTTGCATATTTGCTGGTGCGCAATAATTTAGCACTCTACTTGTAATCTAGCCCAATGTGAGGTGCATTATTTTGTGCCCTGCCTTGCACACCCAACAACACACAATCAAATGTTGCATTTTTAATGTACCTTATACCTTTATAGTGCAAAGTGCAATCCAAAATTCCGCTTTCACATTTAAGACTTTTAAAAACCAAGTATTAAGTACTCTTGCTATTGTGCATTCAAAAACACATTAAAATAAATGAATGGAGGGGAATTAAGGCTTAATTAATAAATGTGGAACCAAATGTTAATAAAAAAATAATAAGATGGGGAAGGGTTAAATAGAAAAGAGGCAGGAGTGGGAAAGGGTCGCTAGTGTATGTGTGTTGTGTTTGTATTTGTACAACTGCGTATTTTGAATATCATATAATGCACTTTTTCAGTCTCTCTATTTGCAGCTTATATTATATTTTGAATATAATGTCCCTTAAAAATAGCTTCATAAATACCCATAGATAGCAAGGAAACATTTCATTTAAATGTTTATACATTTTTCAACTACAATATAATTTAACTCTGGAGTTAAGTTTGATAAATGTAAAGTAGAGTGTCCACCTCAAGCTCTTAGAGACTTCAAACACATTTACACCTAAAATATGATCACAATAAGTTATTTATACTTTCAGTTATAATCCATCATTATTCTTATAGGAAACAGCTCCAGTTTTACAGTGGTATACTGGTGGGAATCCCAATAATTCAGGTTGCAGCCACGCCCCAAACACCTATCCACACACTATAACCACCCAGTAATGAACTAAGACTGCCACAGAACACCTATGATTTGCTACTCTGCCCTCATGTTTGCCCCCATTAATTGATTGCTGGAACTACCACTAAAAGAAGATGCCTTCTATTACTTTCATCAGTAATTATACTTGTATTGGAGAAGCCCACTATAATAACCTGAGCAAAAGCTTTTCAAAAGGCATTTGTAATATGATTATGAGGCCGAATTATCAAATGTCTGTCGGACCTGATTCAACAGTGCGGATCAGGTTCGACAGACATCGCTGAATGCGGAGAGCAATACGCTCTTTGTATTCAGCATTGCACCAGCAGCTCACAAGAGCTGCTGGTGCAACGCCGCCTCCCTGCAGATTTGCGGCCAATGGGCCACCAGCAGGGAGGTGTCAATCAACCCGAACAGGGTTATGGAGCAGCAGTCTTTAGACCGTTGCTTCATAACTGCTGTTTCTGGCGAGTCTGAAGACTCGCCAGAAACACGGGCCCACAAGCTCTATACGGAGCTTGATAAATGGGCCTCTATGCCTCAAGAAAATAATTTTCTATCAGCTTTTTGCAGGAATTTTTAAATTTAAAAGCCCGAACTTCTTGAAAAACACATCTTGGCCAATTTCAAGGGGCCTATCTTGTTGGTTTACACATTTTTCAAACTTTTTTTGCACACCCCTAGTAACTATTGAATGTTGTAAAATTCTGACTAGTGACACACTATGTAAAAGTGACTCTTAAAAAGGGAGTATGACACTTTTCTTCATGTCAACTATTTTGTTTGCATCAGGATTAGCCTTATGCATTTTATTAAAAAACGAAAAGAAAGAAAAACTATATTATGTTCTCTAGTTGGATTATAATGCTAAATACTAGCAATTATTAGAAAGAGGAAATATGATAATGCTAAATAATTAGCAATGTATTTTGCAGTCTCTTATAGTTTAGCCATTCACTATAGAATATTACCGCTATTTTTAAACTACTGACGTCCTTAGTTGCGTTTACATCTCAATATTATAAAAATAGCCCTTTCGTTTCTTTGTCATACGATAACTTAACATACCTCTCAATTTGCACACATGATCTTGTGACATATCATTTAAAAAAAATGACATACAAACTCACGTGAAGGATTGCATTCATTGACTGACTCAATGAAACACTAAAAATAGACGTTGGCAATGAAATAAAAGAATCTATTCTATTGAGACAATAATATACACTACTATTCAGCCAGTTTCTTAATGGATTTTTAACCATTTCCTCATTGGAATGCTTTGCATAGCATGTTGTATAACCGTATTATTTTGAACAACTGTTTGGCAATTGTCCCGTGTGAATGTTTTACAGCTTAAGGTTTTCATAGTACAATGCTTTCAGGTTTTAGTTTTCTGCCATGTGCACATGATTTGTTATTTCTTTGTGGTATATGGCAATCAAACGATAATCCTTTGTTAAGATTTGTTGTGTTTTAGTTCATAATGCTGATTGTATAATTCCACCACTCACAGGAAATAGAACTGTTACACACATTATAAAACTATCAAAAAATAGTAAAAAAAAAAGCTGTTGTTACCCAGAAGTTCTTGTTTAAACCTGCCCTTGTGTTTTGTTTCATATCCACATTTCCTGTTGGAATAACTTGCGTCTTGGAAGGACTTTTGTTTCATTTAACCCTCTTACTGACAGATAAGCTGAGGGAAACTTTCTGTGAATTGTTGCGTCAGTTGCTAACGTAGGGTTAAACACCTGGTCATTTTCCAGCCACATGAGAACTTACTGACGTCATTAAAATTCATCTCTTGTTTGCATTCCATTTTCTGCATTAACAAAATGGTTTTTAGTTACTATGTAATTTGTTTTTACCCAGCTACAACTGGCTTTTTTTTCTCTCCAAAACTAATACTGAAATTAGTACAATGAAAGAGTAACCTGTTTGATTATACATTTAAAACAATACTCTCTACCTATGATTTAAATGTAATTTCCTAAAGAAAAAATACCCAATTATATTAAAGCACAGGATAAAATACTTTTAGATGACTGTTATATTTTATCAATATTATAAAAATGTTTTTACTATATACATTTCACATATGACATCAGTGAAACTCCTAATAAATTACATGCGCTAATCCATCAAGATTATTTAATGCAGGAACACTCATTTTAATATGAACGGTAACTTATTAATATTGCATCACTTGAAGGGCTTGGTAAATATGTTTATTGAAATAAATATATATATTTCTGTGTAAACAAATATCAAATAAAAATGTTATCAATGCATGTGCTACAAACCAAAATATACACACAGATACCCAAAAAATATATGGTTGGATTCACACTGAAATGACAGAAATGAGCCTGCTGCACTTAGTATGTTGCAGACAGGCAGTGGTAGAGGAGTATTATGAGATGGGACATTTAGAGCTTTATCCAAACCAATGGATACCATAGCCTCAAGACATAAAGTAGGGATAATCTACTATAATAATATTATTAATAATAATAATAATTTCTATACTTTTTAGAGCATTAACACAGTGTTATAGCCATTGTAATTTGTATACTGGAGTTACTATGAGAATATATATATATATATATATATATATATATATATATATATATATATATATATATATATATATATATATATATATATATATATATATATATATATATATACATACAGATCTTATAATGTAAGGGTATCCATTTTAGTATACTTACACTAATGTTACTACTACTATGTAGTGAAAGCTCATAATTCATAACTAAATAAAAGCTCTACCAGAAGGTGTATCACTATGAACAGACACATGACAGTCTCTTATGCCAGTCAAAATAACTGAGGTACATATTTTACATATGGACAAGTGTTATAGTGCTTGAACCCTAACTGAGATTCCCTAAACATAGTTTAGTTATTGCCTTTTCTTTTATATGCATGATACAATATTTTGAGTACATATCCTTTTAACACTTTCATATCATGTAACGTCCAAACACTAGATTGCAATCATTAGCCAACTTGTTGTTTCTATTGTGAATGTTTCACAGTGTAAAGTGTGAGATGAGCAATATTTTTAGCTTGTTGTTAATTTACATCAGTATTGTGTTTATTAATGTGTGAATTAAACATGCAGTTAAAGCCAAGAAATTCCATAAGAAATTAGAAATCAAAAGGATAAGGGTGATTCATTGGATTAAAAACAATAAAGAGGATCATAAAAAGGATTTAATGAAACAGAGAGCCATATTTGTTTTAACTCCATTCCCGAACCAGTGTTTGCATATGTGCAGCAGCTCTCCTTTCAGAGACCTAGGTTTCAAAATGGGAGGGAGATGCATAAAAACGTTTTATGTCCCTTTAAAGGAGCAATATGGCAGCCCTAAATAAATGAACTTTAAAACTTAAAAGGACCAATAAATACAGTAGATTTGTGAAGCAACAAATGCAAAAAACAAACAAAAAACAAAACAAAATAGACAATGCAATAACACTTAAGACTCATTCAAAAATCTATGTGTTGAGGATATTTGACTCCTTTTCTGGCTGAAAATTCCACTTTTTGATTTGCTGTGATCCCAATAGTGCATTTTGGTCTCTTTCCCACACTTGCAAACATGTTTTCTGATCCTATTTTACAAGAACTGAAACAGCATACCATGAACCTGCTGCCTTGCAACATTGTATCTTCCTAGGACACCTTCAAACACGAGCAAGCATTGTGACCGGGTTTTCTAGTTGACATGACTACAAACACGGTCACAAAGGTGTGTTTCAAAGTGCTTACACCTAAATTATTGAACATGTAAACTGGAACTTGACTTTGTTACAGTGAAACATTTGGTATTCATGTGGTTAATCAGCGTTGAGCATGGATTCAGATTACAATTAGTTAATGTCACACGTGTAAATTTGTCTTGCACAGTGAACAAAGGGGTTACCTAAATATACCTTTACTGTACATTTAAGGGGTGTTAATAGGATATTTTATCAGTCAGTTTCTAGTGACATCCCAGTTTCTATTTCAAAATCATATACTTAAAATACGTAAAGGCCTTTTAAGGAGCTATTCTGTTGAAAAGACGCTCACAGCTGTAGGTTTATAACAAACAAATGGCTAGATTAGGAGTTTTGTGCTATGAGTGGCTCGGTACTAACTTGCAAGTTATTGTCACTGCTCACCTCCCTATAGCGCTGCTATTACAGGTTTGCAAAAATTCGGCGTTAGCAGGCAATATGGCAGCGTAAAGCTCCATTGAGCTCCATACCACACTCAAATACCAGCGCTGTTTTGAGCTGGTTTTACGCGCTCGTACACAATTTCCCCATAGACATTAATGGGGAGAGCCGGCTAAAAAAAAGCCTAACACCTGCAATAAAGGAGCGTAAAGCTCCGTAACGCAGCCCCATTGATTCCTATGGGGAAACAAAATGTATGTTTAAACCTAACACCCTAACATAAACCCCGAGTCTAAACACCCCTAATCTGCTGCTCCTGACATCACCGACGCCTACATTACACTTATTAACCCCTAATCTGCCGCCCCCGACATCGCCGCCTCCTACCTACACTTATTAACCCCTAATCTGCTGCCCCCAATGTCGCCACCACCTACCTACACTTATTAACCCCTAATCTGCTGCCCCCAATGTCGTCGCTATCTACCTACACTTATTTAAAGGGGCCCTTAAATAATATTTAACTGTTCTGATCAGCCAATAGAATGCAAGCTCAATCCTATTGACTGATTGGATCAGACAATAGGATTGAAGCTCAATCCTATTGGCTGATTGCATCAGACAATAGGATTTTTTCACCTTTAATTCCGATTGGCTGATAGAATTCTTTCAGCCAATCGGAATTCAAGGGACGCCATCTTGGATGGCATCCCTTAAAGGAACCTTCATTCTTCATTAGCCATCATCAGAAGAGGATGCTCCGCGTCGGATGTCTTGAAGATGGAGCCGCTCTGTGCCAGATGGATGAAGATAAAAGATGCCGTCTGGGTGAAGACTTCTGCCTGCTTGGATGAAGACTTCGGCCCGCTTGGATGAAGACTTCTGCCGGCTTCGCTGAGGACTTCTGCCGCTTTGTTGAGGATGGATGTCCGGTCTTCAAAAACTGTAAGTGGATCTTTGGGGGTTAGTGTTAGGTTTTTTTAAGGGTTTATTGGGTGGGTTTAATTTTTAGCTTAGGGTTTGGGCTGAAAAAGAGCTAAATGCCCTTTTAAGGGCAATGCCCATCCAAATGCCCTTTTCAGGGCAATGGGGAGCTTAGGTTTTTTGATAGGATTTTATTGGGGGGTTGGTTGTGTGGGTGGTAGGTTTTACTGTTGAGGGGTTGTTTGTATTTTTTTTACAGGTAAAAGACCTGATTTTTGGGGGGAAATGCCCCGCAAAAGGCCCTTTTAAGGGCTATTGGTAGTTTTATTTAGGCTAGGGTTTTTTTTTAATTTTGGGGGGGGCTTTTTTTTTTTTTTAAATTCTTTTTATTGAAGAGACATGGGAACAAGACAACATATTCATATGCACTCAGATTAGGATTACAGAGAATAAGTTACAATCCGATTTCTAGCATTACATGCATCAATATACAGTATTCGCATATTTTTGAGAAAGATGGGGATACTTATGTAATTAGAGGTACATAAAGCTTGTTCCGACACTTTCTTATGTTGCACCCATGTCCCTAAATTTTATAATATAAACAAAACTAAACTAAACTAAATAAAACCCAAACTAAACACTGACTAAAATAAAACAAATCGAAACCAATCCCATCTCCCCCCAAGAACATGGATATGTATATTTTGCACCCTGTAGAGCAGATTGGTAGTGTGGTCTCATAAGTAAAGGTTCAGTGCTATAATGAATAATAGTGTTGCGCGAGTTTTTGGGCAACTCAAGATACACCACAGCCCATGCCTAGTGGACCAGGGGGAGGGAAACCCTTCTTTAACCAGAAGCTTTGTGTTAGATCAAAGGAAATTTTTTTGGGGTTAGATAAATAAGAGATAAAAAGATAAAATGCTGAGGACTTATAGGAATAATACTGTTGGAAGCTGGAAGTTTTGCCTCTGTAATTATGCAATGCGAGACATCCAGGGGGACAATACTTCTAAGAATGTATAGGAAAAAAGAAACTTTTTGCAGCTTTAAATATATAGATATGCCCAGAGTGGGATGTTGACAGTTTGGCCTGTATTTTGTACTGTCAGCAGCATAAATGGGTATTACAGATGGGTTGGGCCTACAAATGCAGCCGTCAAGTGATTAGTGTTTTTCTGCAATAGAAGCTAGCATATTTTATCATACGAGGATATGAACTAGGAATCAGTTTTTTGTAAGGTGTGGCCTAGCCCAATGTGGTCTTTTATGAATTAGGACTAATAGTAATAAGCAAGGTTTAAAGGGGGTAAGATAAGATTAATGAGGGTACTGAGCATGTACAAATGTTCAATGGTGTAGTGTGGTGTGCGTAGCATTGATTTTAGGGATGGTGCAGTAAGGGCGTTTCCTCGCTTAGCTGTTTTGTGATACATTGTGGGATATTTTGTTAGGGCAATTATGTCATATTAGTCTTATAGTGAATAGGGCTGGATTAACTAAGGAGTTAGCAGTATGCATTTATAAAGTCTCTATAAGGGTGGAGATATTGGTAGTCTTCAATGAGGCAGTAAGGGTATAGCTTGGAGGTGCTATTTTTGATGATAAAGTGAATACCGCCTTTAAGGTAGTATCTATGAGCAAACACACTCCCTCTATTACAGATGGTGACAGATTGCATGGCAAATCAGAGTAATGATCATAGTAGATGCTGAATAAAACTCAAAGGGATAAGTACCCGTAAAACAAAATTTACACCACAATAAAGCGATACTATGGTAGAATATTTAAGCATAGGTAGGACTAAATCTTGAGCTGCGGGGCCATTTGGTTACAGTAGTTAGAGTCATGAATTATTACAATATCCTTTAGGGATCTATGTCTTCATCAAACCTGCAAGGCCAGCATACGATACAGAGAAAGAGAAAACAAGAAAAAAAACAACAACACTGGAACATATAGAATAATAAACAAACCAGCATGCAACACTTGACAAATAAAAGACACAGGAACTATAGAGGTATTTAACATTTGCTATATCTGAGTTTGCGATGCCTTGGGAAAAGATAATTTAATTTAGAGTACCAGAATGGATATCAGTCTAGAACACAAACATATGTAAGAAAGTTCAATTGGGTCCGGTAAGCAAACCAATTTCACTGTGCCTGGAGATCTAGCCAGAATAATCAGGAAAGTTGTAATTCAGCCAACACCCACCGCTACCCGAATCACACACTGTCTCCACCTTTCTTTAGCTATGGCCACAGGCATGTATGCAGATTGCATTTTATAGTGGTCATGTAGGTTTCCACTCGCGCTGGTATATGTATTTTGCGGTCTGTAGAAAACATTTGCTGCTGTCGCGGAGCTAGAGAGGTTGTGTGAGGCCCTTACCAGCCATCCTGGTCCGTGATCAATGTCTGGGATTAGGTTATTCCCCGGGGAAGGCGCTGAGGGCATCCGTGCGGCTCTCTTTAAATTTAGTATGGGCTTCGAATGGCAGGGGGAGAAGTAAGTGTCAATGTTGTGCAGTGGTGTAATGTCAGCTGCTCTGAAATTCAATATCACCTCCTCCATAACTCTGGTAGGGTCTTTTGTTGTGTAGCAGTCCTGTGCCACAACTCCACCGACAGCCCGGTCAGATCCGAAATTGCTGGGTGGACGTGCGAGTATGCTTTTAGGTCCATATGTGCAGCAATCACGCCAGTCACATTGTACAACGCTGAGCATATACGGAATGATAGGAGATTCACTTGCAGCCTTTGCGAGACAGGTAACGTTGTAGAGTGGTTCCTTTTCAGGACTTAGACTAGAGTCCCTGACTGAAGCCATATCAGCCGCCAGAAGAGCAACCTTAGGGGGCATTAAGCCGTTCTTTGAATCAGCAGGTTCCGACCACTTCATGTATACTGTAGTTGCTCCGGTCGTCAGCATTGTTACTGCTTCATTCCTCTGTGAGGGAGTTGAGGCCAGGAAGCCGGTATCTGCCCGTGGGCATGATGCAGAGTTGCTTGTCATATTTTGTAAGGCAAGGTCGGAGATGGGCTGCTTCTGGCGGCACGGCTGTTCCATTGTTTTCACCATTGCGCATAAGTTAGTGCAAGACAGAAGGAGTCGGTCCAGCTTAGGCAAGAGTGCAGCCTTTATTTCGTCCAGGATATGGATGTCAGCATATATTTCCTCAGAGATGAGCATCTTCATTGCATAAGGTCAGGAAGAAACTTTTGTAAGTTCCGAGACAAGGTAAAATTATGTACAACGTGGCGGGGGAGAAACCGTCACTTCGCCAATTGGCTTTTTAATTCCCACTCACTTCACGGGGGCCAAGTGATGGTATTACTTGATCCGAAAGATTTCCCGGGCACAGATATTGCCAAGGGATGACAGGATGGCAGTGTTTATAGCCACTTTTAACTTTGGTTGCACGGAGCCTCAAGAGTCAGTGGCCATCTTGGAGTGCCGCCCACCGGAAGTCTTGGGGGGGGCTTTTTTATTTTGATAGGGCTATTAGATTAGGTGTAATTAGTTTAAATATTTGATAATTTCTTTTTTATTTTGTGTAATTTAGTTGTTTTTTTGTAATTTAGTTAATTGTATTTAATTAATGTAATTTATTTAATTGTAGTGTAATGTTAGGTGTTAGTGTAAGACAGGTTAGGTTTTATTTTACAGGTAAATTTGTATTTATTTTAGCTAGGTAGCTAGTAAATAGTTACTAACTATTTACTAACTAGTCTACCTAGTTAAAATAAATACAAACTTAGCTGTGAAATTAAAATAAACCCTAATATAGATACAATGTAACTATTAGTTATATTGTACTAAGCTTAGGGTTTATTTTATAGGTATTTAGTTTTAAATATGAATTATTTAGTTAATGATAGTAATTTTTATTTAGATTTATTTTAATTACATTGAATTTGTGTTAGGGTTAGGGTTAGACTTAGGGTTAAGTTTAGGGGTTTATAGCTTTAGTATAGTGGCAGCGATTTTGGGGGCAGCAGATAAGGGGTTAATAACAGTAATGTAGGTTGCGGCGATGTTAGGGACAGCAGATTAGGGGTTAATAATATTTAACTAGTGTTTGCGATGCAGGACTACGGCGGTTTAGGGGTTAATATGTTTATTATAGTGGCGGCGATGTCCAGAGTGGCAGATTAGGGGTTAATAATTTTATTCTAGTGTTTGCGATGCGGGAGGGCCTCGGTTTAGGGGGTAATAGGTAGTTTATGGGTGTTAGTGTACTTTTTAACACTTTAGTTATGAGTTTTATGCTACAGTTTTGTAACATAAAACCCATAGCTACTGACTCAGTTTACGTTATGGATCTTGACGGTATAGGCTGTACCGCTCACTTTTTGGCCGGACATGCACACTCGTAATACCGGCGCTGTGAAAGTCCCATTGAAAATTTACTTCTTTTTTTTTACGGCCAAAAAAGTGTGCAGTACAGATATACCTGCAAGACTCGTAATACCAGAGGTAGTGAAAAAGAGCCATAACGCTGCTTTTTCACCCATAACGCAAAACTCGTAATCTAGCCGAAACTAATTTTGCATTGTAATTATCTGAAAAAACTAATTGACCAATTCAGTTGGAAAGCCAAATGCCATGGCTGGAGCAAATCGCCGATAGATTGTGATCAACCACTTAGTTAGAATTTCAAATAAGTAGTAGAATTTTTATCTTGAAAATGTCATAGTTACTATTGAAGCAAATTAAACAGATATTCCATGAAGAAATGAAAGCTGCACTCTCAGAACTTAAACAGGATATTTCAGATATAGGAGATAAAACAGCGTCACTCGAAGAAAGAGTTGACAATATTTCTGAAGAGATCCCAGAACTACAAACCACCATCAGCAAGACCAAATCCAGAGAATGGAAGATCACTTAGAAGATCTAGAAAACAGATGTAGAAGATCAAATATGCGCATACTTAATCTACCAGAAAAATACAATAATTTATCTGAAGTCATCTCACAAATATTTCAACAATTACTTCCAGAAGAAGATAAGTCACTCTTTCTAATGGACAGAGTTCATAGAGCATTGGCCAAACCTCCTAACCCAGTGGCTTCAAGAGATGTAATCACTAAGCTACATTATTATCATATTAAAGAGCAGATAATGCAAGCTGTTCAGAGAATTTCTGAAGTAGTCCTTTAGGGTCACAAGATACAGCTATATGCAGACCTTTCACCTATAACCCTTACAAAAAAGAAGGGAGCTCAAACTAATTGTGTCAGCACTGATCAAAGCTCAAATAAAATATAGATGGGGATTCCCATTCAGGCTTACATTCATTCACAGTGGATAAAACCTCTTTCTCTTGTTCCTCTGTGGCAGAGGGACAGTCCATTCTTGATAAGCTACAGATTGTGAAAGCAATTCCTTCACCTCAGCGCAAAGCCATAGCATGTGCATGGATTCCAGTCAGCAGGAATGGCAGAACACAGATACATAGCCAGGGATCCGAAAGTCCAACTTGATACCGATTGGGAAAGTCAGGTGAACCCTCTAGCAATGTATGCTATGCAGAAAAATATCCAAATTAGGATTTCTTGAATTGTCTGAACTTTTCTTATAGTCCCTCCTAAGAGATATCATTCTGATGCTATGACCCTCTGCATCATACTGATTATTTACACCTCTCCCTACACTCACTACCCTTTATAATGGGTCCGCCAATGTTCATGTTTATGTTTATATCCTTATTTCAGTCATGTTTATCCGAAGGATCTTTTTGTTTACCTACAATTTAATTCCAACTCTAGTCGGTTGTTTTATTCTACTGTTACCTTTATTTATTTGTTTCATTACTAACTATTGTTTTTATAATTGAAGATTACACAAGATATATACATTTTGGACTAATTCCTTACAACTGTTGATGTTTATGTCTGAATGCTCTAGCAAGGTACATGGGATGGGGTCCAGCCTTCAAGAAATGGGTGAGTTCAACTTTATGATACAGCAGAGCCCTACACTTATATATGAAAAAGTACGATAAACATAATTTCCCCTAATGTTAGGGGGCTACATTCTAATGTTAAAAGGCGCAAGGCAATTTCCACTTATAAATCCATGAACGACCATATTGTCTTCATGAAGTAAACTCACATTACAAAAATAGAACACCCAAATATTGGGACAGAACTTACCCTACACAATAGTATGCCGCCTGTCAGACAAAGAAATGTGGAGTTTCCGTCCTGATACATTCCAGTCTTAATTTTAAAGAGGACAAGATACTTATCGATAAAGCAGGATGCTACATCATGATTAAAGGCAGAATTCATGATACACGTAATAATAGGGAATATGTATGCTAATAATGACTCCCAAGCTTCCTTTTTAGCCAAAATAGGCAAGTTACTAACCAATTGGAAAACATCTCGCTTAATTATAGGCAGGGACATCAATTTGGTGATGGATTCTGAGATAGATAAATCATTAGTCCCTCACTCTTATGTAACACGCAATTCTAAAAAAATCCTATACGACTTCTTAGTTGACCACATTATTGATAGCTGGAGGACTCAGAACCCAAGAGTAAGGGATTACACATTTTATTCTATGGTACATAATGTCTATTCCCAAATAGATTATATTCTAATAAATCAAATACTGTCTCCACTAATAGTTGCCTCAAACATCATACCGGCAACTTGGTCCGATCATAATATAATGCTCACGAAACTGACAGGCCTGATCGACCCTCTTAGAAATAGAAATTAGACACTAAATCCAACTTTATTCAGGGATAAATTATTCACACAGACACTACAAACAGAAATGAACAATTTCTTAGTGACTAATCATAATTCAGTATCTAACCCTCTTCACATTTGTGGAGCATTAAAAGCATTTACAAGGAGAATACTGATAAACGAATCTAGTAAGCAAAATAAAAAAAATCACAGCAACTAATTCAACAACTCAAACAAGAGATCCTACAACTACAATCTCTACATAAACTTACATAAATTACCCAAATTTGAGTCCAAGGATTTAGACAAATTGAACTCTCCTGTCACAACGCAAGAAGAAAAAACATACTATCTGCAACTTAAAAGTCAACAAGGCACCTGGCCCAGATGGTTATCCAAGCCTTTTTTTATAAAACATTTATAGATGAGATTAGTCCTATCCTAACCACCACATTTAATCATATCTTGGAAGGGGGTACTTTTCCACCTCAGTTGTTAGAAACCTGCATTTCAGTATTGCCAAGGCCAGGTAAGAGCAAACAACACTGTAAAAATTACAGACCTATTTCGTTATTAAACCTTGATATAAAAATATTCACAAAAAGTTTAGCCACTAGATTAAATAACTTAATGCCCAAGCTTATACTTCTGGTCCAGGTGGGTTTCATCCAAAATAGGGAAGCCCCCGACAATATAAGAAAAATTATTGACCTGATTGATTATTCATCAAATCGGGGAGGGCCTTCTCTGTTCCTATCACTGGATGCAGAAAAGGCATTCGATAGGGTGAATTGGAACAATGTAAATTCGGTACTAGAGATAATGGGAATATTTCAGGAAATTTTTGTTCTTCAGAATCTTCAATCTAGTCCCATATATCAGCTTTTGTTAAAATAGCAGTTTTTAAATCTAAACCCATACGTATCCTCAATGGAAAGAGATAGGGATGCCCTCTATCCCCACTTCTCTTTACGTTGTGCATTGAACCCTGTAAAAGTAGGGATATGCTATAAGTTTTCTAAATATTGTACAATAACAGGAAACCCACTATTTCCAGAAGGTTTGAAAGCTGAAGTATTTCATAGATGGAGAAGAGCAGGCCTGAAATATATATGTCAAGCGTTAAAGCAAGAGGAAGATGGGAGAAGGGTGAAATCATTCTAAAATCTAAAAAGAGAATTTGGATTGATGAAAAAAGATTTTTTTCGCATATTTACAGCTTAGGCATTGGCTGGATAAATCTTTTAGAGTCAGTAAGGCAGAGGAGAGTTGGAGTAAAATAGAGGATGGTCTGGGTATATGCAAAGAAGGAAACTATTCGATAAAGAAATGGTATCATTATATTATGAGGAAAGAAGGAAGGTCTGGCCTAAATCAGTTAGTTTTAAAGTGGCATCTTAAAGGAATGCTTGAGGTGAATATAGAGCTGATCCAGAATAGTCTAGTTAGTGCACAAGAGGCAGCTAGAGCAACTAATTTTAGAGAAGCACACTTGAATATTTTGCATCAAGTTTATCTTACGCCATCACTCTTACATAGATGGAACTCAGCAAGATCAGATAAATGTAGTAAATGTCAATACCCTTCGGCCGAGATGTTGCATTATTTTTTGGCACTGTCCTAAAATTAAACAATTTTGGATGAGGCTAAATTACTGGATACAGAAAATAGTACCTGAAAATTTACAAGTACGATTAGAAACAGTGATATTTTTATTGCCAAAGAATAATAGATATAGAAATAAAGAATTTATTAACTTTGTAATCATGATAGGAAGGAATTTAATTCTTAAGAAATGGATTGACAGGAAGAGTCCAACTATTGCAGAGTTTTGTAATAATGTATATAATTACATGATTATTGAACAACGTGCGATAGATTCAGAGAAAGAAAATGAGTTTGCTAGTTTTTTTCAGAAATGGGTTGATTTAATTAAAACATATCCAGAGGACCTCTAAACAAAATTGAAATGGCCCTTCCGTTAGTGAAATGCTGTTGAGAGGTGAAATACATGCAAATACTATTAACATAAAGTAGAGGGCTACACAGGGATGGCTGGATGTAGAAAGTGGAACAAAGAATCCTTTTTTTTTTTTTTTTTTGGGGACCGGAGATGAGTGTGGGACAAGGTTTGATCAGTAAAAATGATCTTAGGAGAAACTAATGGAATAGAAAGTTATATATAAAAACCAACAGTATGTGTGTTATTTTTGTATTATGAAATAGAGGAGAGAAGCATAAAGAGGTGGTGGGAGCTTCACGGCAAAGAGACATATTTCCTTTATGAGATGTATATGCTATTGTATCTGCCTTTTTTTATATATATATATATATGTATGATTTGTTGGGAAAATAAAGATTTTAAAAAAAAGATATGATGATGATCTTCCCTGTATATAAATTGCTTTGCTCTGATTAAAAGAAGCAGACCACCCACATGGCAGGCTTTTGTCGCTATATCCCATACTCTATCATTGTGGGAATCCTTAAAAGCTAAATACTCTATTATTCAGGTGGGATCGAGGGCGACTCCTTTAGTAACCCTATGTACCAATTACGATCACACCCTCCAACAAAAGTGGGCCGATAGAGGTCTCTACCGTATTGCAGACACTTTACAAGGCAATGATTTCTTAACCAACAATCAATATGTAGAACCTAACAAACAGGAAAAATCAAATTGGTTCCACTATCTCCAACTAAGGGATAGAGTATCAGAAGTTAGGGGAGCAAATAAGACTGGCAATGACACATATCTAGAACATATATGCTTAACACCAAACCGCACACGAGGCACTATCTCTAACCCATACACATTGTTTAATATCCCTCTAAATTAAACTAAACTGCCTTTTATGCAAAAATGGGAATCAGATTTAAGGCCCGATTTACTAAAGTGCGGACGGACATGATACGATGTAGCGTATCGTGTCTGCCATACATCGATAAATGTCGACAGCATATGCTGTTGGCATTTATCATTGCACAAGCAGTTCTGGTGAACTGCTTGTGCAATGCTGCCCCCTGCAGATTTGCAGTCAATAGGCCGCTAGCAGGGGGTGTCAATCAGCCCGATCGTATAGGATCGGGCTGATTGAAGACCGCAGCATCAGAGGCAGCGGATAAGTTATGGAGCAGCGGTCTCTAGACCGCTGCTTCGTAACTACTGTTTCCGGTGAGCCTGAAGGCTCGTGCGGAAACAGGAACATAAAGCTAAATTCGGAGCTTGATAAATCGGCCCCATAGACTTCAACTGGTTGGCTAAGAAATGGTGTGACGCCTTGAGATTAGGTTCTTCCTTTTCAATATGTGCTCATCTGAAGGAAAAATTTTTTGAAAGTTGCGTTTAGATGGTAATACTTAATTCTGACCACCTCAGAAAAAACTGTTTACGCACGTGTGATGAGAGAGGTACATATCCTCACATGTGCTGGCACTGTTGCCATGTATCTAACATTTGGACACAAGTTTCCATTCTAATTTTTAATAAGAGAAAATGTCTAACACCCACTCAAGCCCTTCTCCACGACTCAATAACAGGACTTAACACTAAAGCTAATAAACTTGCAGCTCTTTCAAAAAGATTCAAAGATAGGTGAAGCAACCCAATCTTAAAAAGAAAGACTACATGAACAGCACTCAAAGGGTTAATTATAGTGTATTGATTTAACACTGTTGATATAACACACATACTCTTAATTGATATTAAGAAGGAATTGACAGCAAGATGTAATGCTGAGGGATTGTGCTAATTTAAAACATAACTTGTATTAACAGACAACATATAGGTTAAAATAGAAAAATAAGAATAAAAACACACTTTGGCTCTTTAAGTAGATGTGTTCAATGTAGTGAATGTAGAGAGTAATATGGGTGCTTGTAATATACACTTGAACGGCACTAATGGTATTGTGTAATAGATTAAGCGAAAAGCTTAAATCGCATAAACTTCATAAAGCTCTAGATTGCAATTACTACCTGCACTGGTATACTTATGCATATATTTTAGAGGTTAAAGTCACTAAAACTTAGTGGATCTGATAGCTTCTTAAGTAATAAGCCTCCAGCAATATATGGATATTGTACACCTTAGGACGCTATATATCAGGTGATTCTGAGCAGGCTGTTTTAACCCAGAGATCATTAACTTTCAAGCAGGATTTAATATACTGTATATAGTATTGTTAGATCATATGAGAGAATAATGTCTCCAGTAAGTTCGGTTACCAATGGTAACCTTACGAATTGTATCCGGTGCCAATATAAGTTAAATAAGCATATAGCAAGTTTGCCAGTTGTTGAATATTGCTGATTCAACACTCTCCTAAAATTAGCACATCAAATAGATAACAATATAGATAACAATAATGAAGATTGATTGTGCTAGAAGTGTGGGAAATGCATGTTCTGAATATGGAGGCTTGTAGTTCTATGAGGGATCCTAAACAGATTCTATTGTACACTTATAAAGTGGAATATATGTTGTATTATGGGACTAAGTTAACTCTATTAAAGAGGAATCACTCTTTTTTATAGGAAATTAGCAAAGTTATTTTATTAATTTAATCCGTAAGGGTAGACTGTATTCAACAAGAAGATCCATCTGCTTTCCGCTTTGAGTAAGATTTTCTCTAAATCACCACCTCTTATCCCCAACTTGACTTTCTGGATGCCAAAGCATTTTACATTACATTGTTTAGAATTGTGTTTTTTGTTAAAATGACGGGCCACAGATGTGAGTTGTTTTCCTGCTTTGAGGTCCTTTGACACATTTTTGATGTTTCTCAGGTGCTCATGTAGACGTGTACGTATTTTTCTGGTCGTCATGCCAACATAGATTTTCTCACATTTATATTGTAATGCATATACGACTCCCTCTGTTTGGCAATTGATGTGACCATTAATTGTATGGCATTTGTTAAACCGGTCACGTATTACATGTAGATTTAGCATAAAATTGCAGGTACTGCAAGTGCCACATTTAAAAGAGCCATGTGAGAATGCACTAATTGTTTTTGGGCCCTCATAATGACTGGCACTGACTAGGTCCTTTAAGCTATGTGTTCTTCTGCATCCTGTCTGTGGTTTTTCCCCTAATATACGTGCTAGTATGGGATCTGATTTCAGAATATGCCAATTGTCCTGTAGGATTTTTTAAATGTGTGTACTTGCTGGATCGTAGGTGGTAATAAACCTTATTTGTTCCTGATTTGACTGTTCCTGATTTGATGTTTTTTCTTTAATAATTCTTTTCTACTGGTAGACTTGGCTCGATGTTCTGCTCTTTTGATGGCCCTTTTGCTGTAGCCTCTTGCTATCAGTCTTTCTGTTAGATCCTTTCGCTCTCTTTGAATAGTTTTGCTAAGAGGAGCAGTTTCTTTTCATCCTTAAGAATTCACCTGTAGGTAATGCTTTGATGGTATTAGGGGCATGTGCACTAGAGCTATGGAGTACACTGTTAGTGGCTGTCAGTTTTCTGTGTACATCTGTGGAAAGTCCACCTTCATTGGTTTTACTGATTTGAAGGTCCAAGAAATTGATTGTGTGTAGATTTGCTTCATAAGTCAATTTGATGTTTAAGTTATTAAAATTTAATTTTGTTCAGGAATTGATCCAGTTCAAGTTTAGTGACTTCCCACAGGAACAGCACGTCATCAATATAGCGCATCCAGAGGGGAATGAAATTGATTCATTCTGAATTTGCGTTTGAGAATACATATCTGTGCTCCCACTATCCCAAGAAAAGATTGGCATAGGTGGGAGCACATGCTGTACCCAAAGCGGTACCTCTAGTTTGCAGGTAAAAGCAATTGTTGAATGTGAAGAAGTTGTGTTTTAATACAAACTTAGCAGACCTCAAAGCAGGAAAACAACTCACATCTGTGGCCCGTCATTTTTACAATAAACACAATTCTAAACAATATGACGTAAAATGCTTTGGCATCCAGAAAGTCAAGTTGGGGATAAGAGGTGGTGATTTAGAGAAAATCTTACTCAAAGCGGAAAGCAGATGGATCTTCTTGTTGAATACAATCTACCCTTATGAATTAAATTAACAAAATTACTTTGCTCATTTCCTATAAAAAAGAGTGATTCCTCTTTAATAGAGTTAACTTAGTCCCATAATACAACATATGTTCCACTTTATAAGTGTACAATAGAATCTGTTTAGGATCCCTCATAGAACTACAAGCCTCGATATTCAGAACATTTCTAGCAAGATCGATCTTCAATATTGTTAAGTAACACTCACGTAAACAAGAAATTTTTCATATTTATAATGTAAGCGTGGGAGGAGAGGTTTATTGTTACCCTCACATTTTATCTATCACTTAGTAACCTTCTTTAGACACCATAAATCCCACTCATGTGTGTTTTTCTTAATAAATCCCCCTGTTCTCTTAGGGGATAACAACAGAATTATGTAAGATCAGAGGGCACTTCATAAACTGTTTATAATTACAGTTTTTTGACACTTGGGAGTATAAAGTTTATCTTAAATTATTCCCGATCTATAACAATCCTTGTTCTCTTACACTTGTTCTTTGCTTATTGGTTTTATTTTTATATTTATTTTCATATTTATTTTTACTCTTATTTCTATTTTTATTTTCATTTTTCGCTTTAATAAGTATTGCGAAAGTGCCTTTTTCATTATGACCGAAGCACACTAACTGTCACATAACACTTTACAACTAAGATCTATTCCGATATGATTGAGAAATAAGAATAAATAGTACTCACCTTTAGGACGTATCTATGGAGAATATAAATCTTCATTTGAACATTGCTAAACTTGCAATATATTTTAAACAAGAACCATACATTACACTCAATTGGGCCTATTTAACAAAGGTGTGTCGGACCTGATCCGACAGTGAAGATCAGGTCCGACAGACCTCGCTGAATGCGGAGAGCTGAATTCGCGGCCACCAGGGGGGTGTCAATCAATCCGATCATACTCAATCGGGTTGAAGCGATGCGATGTCTGTACGCCGGCTCAGAGCAGGCGGACAGGTTATGGAGCAGTGGTCTTTAGACCGCTGCTTCATAACTGGTGTTTCTGACGAGCCTGCAGGCTCGCAAGAAACACGGCCCTCAAGCTTAATCTGGAGCTTGATAAATGGGCCCCAATGTATGTCTATTCATAATATCAAGTTACAGAGTAGTTCTCTTATCATTACACTAGTGGGTGTTTATTATTATTTTATAGGATTGCATCAATTTAGTTACTGAAAATGACCTCTGTACTGTAGTGATTCATTAATCCTTATTTGCACTTACAATGTACCCGGGTGGCTGAGATAGCATCCGGATTAGCTGACTGGTTATGACGTTCATAAGAGGGCGTATTCGAACACG
Source organism: Bombina bombina (assembly GCF_027579735.1). Taxonomy (NCBI): domain Eukaryota; kingdom Metazoa; phylum Chordata; class Amphibia; order Anura; family Bombinatoridae; genus Bombina; species Bombina bombina. Next base: position 311,077,171 of record NC_069502.1, on the reverse strand, counting down.
CTATAAAAATCCGACAGTGTCTCGGCGCCCTTAATCCCTTTGAGAAAGCAGTTCAGGCAAAACATGTTAGGGACATTATGGTACTGGTGAGGAGTCCTGGAGCTCCCGTGTTTTAGTGGCCTTAGGCTCTTTTCTTGATGTAATCTATATGATGCGCTAATTTTGGGATAGTGTTGACTTAGAATCAGCAATATTCAATAGCTGGCAAACTTGCTATATGCTTATTTAACTTATATTGGCACCGGATACAATTTGTAAAGTTACCATTTGTAGCCAAACTTACTGGAGACATTATTCTCTCATATGATCTAACAATACTATATATATATTAAATCACGCTTGAAAGTTAATGATCTCTTGGTAAAAAAAAGGCTTATTACTTAAGAAGAAGTGACTTTTAACCTCTAAAATATATGCATAAGTATAACAGTGCAGGTACTAATTGCAATCTAGAGCTTTAGGAAGTTTATGTGATTTAAGCTTTTCGCTTAATCTATTACACAATACCATTAGTGCCGTTCAAGTGTATATTACAAGCACCCATATTACTCTCTACATTCACTACATTGAACACATCTACTTAAAGAGCCCAAGTGTGTTTTTATTCTAATTTTTCTATTTTAACCTATATGTTTTCTGTTAATACAAGTTATGTTTTAAATTAATACCATCCCTCAGCATTACATCTTGCTGTCAATTCCTTCTTGAAATCAATTAATAAGAGTATGTGTGTTATATCAACAGTGTTAAAATCAATACACTATAATTATCCCTTTGGGGCCTATCTATCAAGCTCCAAAAGGAGCTTGACGGCCTGAAGACTCGCCAGAAACAGCAATTATGAAGCAGCGGTCACAAAGACCGCTGCTCCATAACCCTGTCTGACTTCTCTGAGCTGGCGGACAGACATCGCCGGAAATCAACCCTATCGAGTACGATCGGCTTGATTGACACCTCCCTGCTGGCGGCCGATTGACCACGAGTCTGCAGGAGGCGGCGTTGCACCAGCAGCTCTTGTGAGCTGCTGGTGCAATGCTGAATACGGAGAGCGTATTGCTCTCCGCATTTAGCGAGGTCTGGCGGACCTGATCCGCACTGTCAGATAAGGTCCGCCAGACCTTGATAAATAGAGGCCATTGAGTGCTGTTCATGTAGTCTTTATTTTAAAGATTGGGTTGCTTCACCTATCTTTGAATCTTCTTGAAAGTTGCAATACACTACAGAGCACCTATATCTAGTACACTATTTCCCCTTCCCCCCTTTTCTGGCGGATAGCTTATTAAGGATAATAAGGGTTATTACATATCATAGTAGTGCCATTGGCTCCTCTTTTTGTCTTATAAAACTTGCATCTCTTATCTGCACTATTGTTAAACTAAGCATAGCACTTTACTGGAAAACCATAGTACCATCATTCCAAATTATTTAACACAAGATCAATTTTTATTATAAGATGAGCAGTGCATCAGCTGACATATTAGATGCTAACGATCAGTTTTTAACCCTCTGGAAACCATAGATCATGTATATCGAAAATAAAGACAGGCAACGATCCCATAATACAAACACTTAGACCTGACTGACATATAAGACTCATACCCTTTAAAAAGGATTTAACACAGTTGTTAGATCCTGGCTGGACCCCTCCTATAGGTTGTTCTATAGTATTTTCTCTTTATGTATTTTATGGATACTATATTTTTTTTACTAGATAAGCTTCCTTCTTGTTTTAGTTTAGGAAGGCTAAGATGCTTTGCATCATCTACCATTGTTCAGTGACGCAATAATACTGAAATAGTAAAGTTAGTTGTTCTCCCAAAGTGAGTTTAATAGACATTGGTTAGGTAGGAAGTGTACCCTAATTCTTTGTGTTGATTATGCTTATTTTTGGAAAAACCTGATAAAGAGCAATGTAAGACAAATGTCCCCTTTTGTATAGACCATTTTGATAGAAATGATGTATCTTTAATCATTACTGTATATTACTCATGAAAAATTCAATGAAACTTTTTTCAAAAAATAAATAAATTTCATAGTTACATGCATTTTCACTGCTTCCTGTATCATGTGACAGGGAATTACAAAATGCATATATGTATATACTATGAACGTTTTTACATACTGGTGTGATTATATAAAGATTGTACATATTTTGATAGTGTAAGTAAGCTGCAAAGTTTTTAAAATTGCATAAATGTTTTCCTTTGGCTAGTCACAGATCAGTAACAGGAATACAGAAAGTTTACAATCTTCACATGTTTATTATTAGTTATTTGGAAAATAATTTTGCTTAAAAGCATTTGCTTCAACTGCCGTATATAGAGGGACAGGGTAGCAGGAATACAAATTATTGTCATTGCTTGTTTTGCTGCATTTTGTTTCATACATTGTTTGAAGTTTAGACTATACAATTCACTACATAATAGCTTTATTCTATGCAACACTAATTCTTTGTTTGCAATAATGCCTAATATGTTTTAATTTGGTTATAATTTTAGGTAAACATTGGTTGTAACAATTTAAAGTGCTGGTAAATTCTATCTTTTCAAAAACGCTTGGATTTACCAGTGCTATGAGTGAACCTTCAGTCACGAAGGTAAAAAAAAAAAGTATGCAGAAAGTACCTTTATTTTGCCACAACCTTACTCCTAAACTGAGCACATACAGCCGCCCACAGCAAAACATTTTTTTTCAATGAGGCTCAGGGGCATATTTATCAAGTTCGGTATGGAGCTTGATGCCCCTTGTTTCCGGCGAGCCTGAGGCCACAGACAGAAATCAACCCGATCGAATACGATCGGGTTGATTGACACCCCCTGCTAGAGGCTGAATGGCCCCGAATCTGCAGGGGCGGCATTGCACCATCAGTTCACAAGATTTCACATTTATCGATGTGTTGTGTAGCGATGTGCAGCGGACATGATACGTTACTTTGTATCATGTCCGCTCGCACATTGATACATATGCCCCTCAAACTCTCAACGCAAGTTTAAAGCTTGCTTTAAGGGTTTGCGCTTAAAAAAAGTTGCACTAAACACAAAAAATACATTAAAATTATGTTTTATGAAGTGCACTATCCATCCCTTACACTATTAACCCCTAAACCACCATAACCCCATCGCAATGAACTCGTAAACTGCAATTATCCACAGCACAATAACCCCTACACTACTTAACCCCTAAACCACAACAACTCTCATTGCTATTAACCCCTCAAAGTAAATCCCCAAATCTATCATAACCCCCAATGCAATAAACCCACTACACTATTAACCCCTAAGCCACCACAACCCCCATAGATATTAACCGCCTACACTAAAACTCCTTATCTGCTATTACTCCATCCCAATAAACAATACCAGTTATAAGAAGAAAATTACACAAACAAAACAGTATGATTAAAAAAAAAATGCATTACACCAAAAAAAGCCCTATACTAAAACTAAATTACCCCCCCAAAAAAAAAACACCAAAAACCCTATCGGAAAAAAAACTATCCTTAAAAAAAATACCTATACTAAAATAATAACCTATACTAAAAATACCCCCCACCGCGGGTCCACAAGAGGCGCTCCTTAGACCTCTTCATCCATGGTGGTGGCACTTCTTTTTAGGCATGGTGGCAGCGTTCCTCTTGTGGTGGTGTTCCATGTAGGCCTCCCCCTTTTATAGGGATGTCCTTACATTTCAATTGGCTGATTTTTAAAATCAAATTCAATTCAGCCAAAAGAAAAAGCTTACATTCTATTGGCTGATTTGAATTAAAAATGAAACAATAGAAAAGCAAGGACACCCCTATAAAAAGGGGAAACCAGCATGAAAACACATCTAAACATATAATACACATGTATATACATATAAACACATGAATACATACAAATATATACCATGTTGCCATGAAGTTAGCACGGTCCTTAGGATACAGCTTTTTGCGTCCTGCACTCTGATTAGCACGCCATTTGTAATCTGGCCCAAATGTTGAAAAATTGCAAATTAGAAACTCTCTTGCTTTTTTTAATTCTATACATACTTTCTTGGTAAAAGTATATCCTCCCTTGGATACCAGTAGCACTTACATGCTGATGATACCCAAATCACTCTTTCCTCTAATAATATCTCTCCCTCTTTACTTATCCAAATTACCAGCTGTCTCTCTGTAATTTCTTCTTGGATGTCTTCACACTATCTCCAACTCAACAGATCAAAACTGAGCTGATTCTTATTCCCCTCTCTCCTATCCCCCTACTTTACATTTCCATGTCCTCTGTTTTGACATCATTCTCAACTCTGAACTCACATTCACTCTACATATATGAGTGTTTACCAAATCCTACCTTGCACACATATGGAATTTTTCCTGAATTTGCAATTTCCTTATTCAACAAACCACAAAAATACTAATACATTCCTTAAATTTGTCATGTATTAACTATTGCAACCTGCTCCTTAAAGGGATACTAAGCCCAAATATTTTATTTTATGGTTCAGATAGAGCATCTAACCACCAATCAACAAGAGCTACCCAGGGTTCTAAACCAAAAATGGGCCGGCTCCCAAGCTTACATTTCTGATTTTTTAAATAAAGATACCAAGAGAATGAAGAAAAATTGATACTAGGAATAAATTAAAAAGTTGCATGCTCTAAACGTTTAAATTAAAATTGCATGCTCTAACCGTATCATGAAAGAAAAAAATTTGGTTAAGCATCCCTTTAATAACCTTCCCATATCCCCCCCTCCAAACTATAATAAATACTTCAGCCAGACTCATCCACCTAAGTCCCCAAGAAGCTTCACTGCCAGTCCCTACACTGGCTCCCCTTATACTTTAAAAGAAAATTCAAAATATAAACCCAAACCTAAAAAAAACCTTACAACTTTACTCAAAATGATCACCGAGATTACGAGTTTTGCGGTAACAGGGGTGCGTTGCTAACAAGCATTTTTTTTTTCAACGCTCCCTTAAGACAACACAGGTTTTTTTAAACCCGGCGTTAGCTGCAAAAAGGTGAGCGTAAAGCAAAATTTAGCTCCACATCTCACCTCAATACCAGCGCTGCTTACGGTAGCGGTAAGATGGCTAAACGTGCTTGTGCACGATTTCCCCATAGGAATCAATGGGGCAGATTGGGCTGAAAAACACCTGCAAAAAAGCAGCGTAAAGCTCCTAATGCAGCCCTATTGATTCCTATAGGGAAACAAAAGTTATGTCTACACCTAACACCCTAACATGAACCCCGAAGCTAAACACCCCTAATCTTACACTTATTAACCCCTAATCTGATGCCCCCAACATCACCGAAACCTACATTATATTTATTAAATCCTAATCTGCCCCCCCAACGTCGCTGCATCCTACCTTCAATTATTAACCCCTAATCTGCCGCCCCCATCATCGCCGCTACTATATTAAATGTATTAACTCCTAAACCTAAATCTAACCCTATCCCTAACACCCCCTAATTTAAATATAATTTAAATAAATCTAAAGAAAATAACTACAATTAAATAAATTAATCCTATTTAAAACTAAATACTTACCTGTAAAATAAACCATAAAATAGCTACAATATAACTAATAGTTACATTTGTATCTATTTTAGGGTTTATATTTATTTTACAGGCAACTTTGTATTTATTTCAACTAGGTACAATAGTTTTTTAAATAGTTATTAACTATTTAATAACTTCTAAATTAAAATAAATACAAATATACCTGTAAAATAAATCCTAACCTAAATTACAATTACACGTAACACTACACTATCATTAAATTAATTACCTAAACTAACTACAATTAAATACAATTAAATTAAATAAACTAAAGTACAAAAACAAACAAACACTAAATTACAGAAAATAAAAATATAATTACAAGAATTTTAAACTAATTACACCTAATCTAATCCCCCTAATAAAATTCCCTACCCTATACTAAATTATATATTATATTATATTGCCCCAAAGTAATCAGCTCTTTTACCTGTAAAAAAAAATACAATCAGCCAATAGGATTGAGCTCGCATTCTATTGGCTGATCCAATCAGCCAATAGGATTTTTTCTACCTTAATTCTGATTGGCTGATAGAATCCTATCAGCCAATCGGAATTCAACAAGGGACGCCATCTTGGATGACGTCATTTAAAGGAACCTTCATTCGTCGGAAGAAGAGGATGCTCCGCGTCGGCTGGCTTCAAGATGGACCCGCTCCGGAAGGATAAAGATAGAAGACGCCGCCTGGATGAAGACTTCTGCTCGTCTGGAGGTCCTCTTCTGCCCGGATCAGATAAAGACTTCTGCCCCTCTGGAGGACCACTTGTGCCCGGCTGGGTGAAGACGGCTCAACGTAGGGTGATTTTCAAGGGGGTAGTGTTAGGTTTTATTAAGGGGGGATTGGGTGGGTTTAAGAGTAGGGTTGGGTGTGTGGGTGTTGGGTTTTAATGTTGGGGGAGTATTGTATTTTTTTTTACAGGTAAAAGAGCTGATTACTTTGGGGCAATGCCCCGCAAAAAGCCCTTTTAAGGGCTATTTGTAATTTAGTATAGGGTAGGGAATTGTATTATTTTGGGGGCTTTTTTATTTTATTAGGGGGATTAGATTAGGTCTAATTAGTTTAAAATTCTTGTAATTATTTTTTTATTTTCTGTAATTTAGTGGGGGGGGGGTTTGTACTTTAGTTTATTTAATTTAATTGTATTTAATTGTAGTTAGTTTAGGTAATTAAAATGATAGTGTAGTGTTAGGTGTAATTGTAATTTAGGTTAGGATTTATTTTACAGGTATATTTGTATTTATTTTAACTAGGAAGTTATTAAATAGTTAATAACTATTTAATAACTATTGTACCTAGTTAAAATAAATACAAAGTTGCCTGTAAAATAAATATAAACCCTAAGATAGATACAAATGTAACTATTAGTTATATTGTAGCTATCTTATGGTTTATTTTACAGATAAGAATTTAGTTTTAAATAGGATTAATTTATTTAATTGTAGTAATTTAATTTAGTTTTATTTAAATTATATTTAAGTTAGGGGGGTGTTAGACTTAGGTTTAGACTTAGGTTTAGGGATTAATACATGTAATATAGTAGCCACAACGTTGGGTTCGGCAGATTAGGGGTTAATAAATATAGGTAGGTGTCGGCGATGTTAGGGACGGCAAATTAGGGGTTAATAAAATTTAACTAGTGTTTGCGAGGTGGGAGTGCGGCGGTTTAGGGGTTAATATATTTATTAAAGTTGCGGCGATGTCCGGTCGGCAGATTAGGGGTTAAAAACTTTATTTAAGTGTTTCCGATGTTAATAGGTAGTTTATGGGTGTTAGTGTACTTTTTATCACTTTAGTTAAGAGTGTTATGTTATAGCGTTAGCCCATAAAACTCTTAACTACTGACTTTTAATTGCGGTAGGAGTCTTGACAGGAGAGGGCTACCGCTCACTTCTTCTAAGACTCGTAATACCGGCGTTAGGAAAATCCCATTAAAAAGATAGGATACGCAATTGACGTAAGGGGATTTGCGGTATGCTCGAGTTGCGGGAAAAAAGTGAGCGGTACACCTGTACCTGCCAGACTCGTAATACCAGCGGGCGTTAAAAAGCAGCGTTGGGACCTCTCAACGCTGCTTTTTAAGGCTAACACAAGACTCGTAATCTCGCCGGATATTTCCTCACTCATCTCCAAATACGCTCTGACTCACCACCTTCCAGAAACCTTTGACCTACATCTCTCATATTATTTATTCTTCCCTCTCTCCAAGCCATCTCATGTGCTGCTCCTGTCCTATGGAATTCTCTACCATGCTCCTTCAGATTGTCTCCAACCTTGTATAGTTTCAGGCACTCTTTAAAACTCCAAAATAAAACTAGAACTGCCTGACTCACTGCACCTTCATCCTGTACATTGTAAGCACTTCAGTGCAGAGTCCCCCTCCTCATGAACTAACTTGTTTTGTTTTGTTTGTTATGAATTTGTATCTTACCAAAAATATTTATTATTTTACTCCCCTACTTTTGTACCCAGTAATACAGAAATTCGTAGAGCTATACAAAGAAATAATAATGATAATAATAATAGTAATAGTAATAATAATAAAAATAATAATAACAGTAATAATATACTATATGATACAAAACTATAATATTCTCCTCTACATGCATTATTTTTTTAACTGTAATATTGCTTAAGGTTATTGTGAGAAGTTGTTTCATTCTACTTATTAAAGGCTTTATAGAAGTCTGGTTACTACCAGGCATATCAAATCAATACTTGGCATAAATGTCTCAATATAAAGTTTTTTATATCTTTTTTTCACCAAAAACTTTCAAGAATAAAGGGAATTCAACATAAAGGAAATGACAGATTCTGGCATACTTCTGGGTGAGTATATAATAGAATACATCTGTAAAAAGTTTGCACTTTTATTATCATGGACAATGTTGAGGTCATGGCATTTACTTCAGAGTGCAGATTTATTTGAATTGAGAGATATTACACAAAATAAATGTCTGTGTTCTTTGAAAGTCAAGTTAACTATATGCAGATGAATAGTAATCTGGTAGCTTTCAAAGATTTTTAGTTTTATTAAATAAAAGAAGGTGAATAGTATTTTGTGAATATTAGAGAGCATTATTTAGGAATCTATAAATTATAATTATCACATATGTGAATTATTTATTTAAAATATGAACACAATCCTTTTTTTAAATGTATTATTAATATTGTTCCTCATGTTAGCAATATATGTAGTGTCATTCATTTTTAAATAACTTTATATACAAGCCTTTATATTACTTGCTTTTTAGACAGTTTTCTCCGAAATTCATTATTTTGTCTAGATTGCTCTATTAGGTAGAGAGTTCTCAAATAGAAAAGGACATCTGGAAAATGCACACATGAAGGAGATTGTACGGAGTACAGTGGAGGGCTGAGTATACCAGGGATAAGGGTTTCACTGAATGATTTTTTCTTTATAGATGTTAATATTAGTAAAATAGATTAAAAAAATATTTTTCAAACATTTAATTTTGTTTTTATACGAACATAACATAAAAAATGACGTCTGTTGACATAACTTATATTGTAATACATATATATACTGATGTTTACAATGGAATGAAAAGGAAAGAAAATCAACACATTTCCAATCAGGTAGACCTAAAATAAATCATCTTAATTTGCTGCAGTGTGGATACTGATTAGCATAGGACCAGTCTGATTTGGGACACCTTGTAATCACTTGGACATCCCCGTCCCCTGGTCTCACGCAAACCCTTGAGTCTTATTGAGTCAAACTAATGAGTCTGGTTTGACTGACATCTGCAACATTTGAGGTTGAATACATATTTAGAAGGAGAGGCCCCAAAGCTGATATGATGTTATGAAACAGATTCATAAAAGAGCACCATTTGAATACATTGCAGAAGGATTTTGGAAACATCTTCCCAGGTGAAATTCATGTATTACAGTGGCCCAAGGACGTATCCAATTGGTTGAAAGAACTTTTCCTTTTGCCGGGTATCATTTGAAAATTGCAATTGGACGCCCTGGATTCCCTGCTGCCTTATGTTCTGGTGAAGCCGTTTTGATTGATTTTTTGTACACTGCTGTCTTTTTACTTTTTTCTAGTAAGTGCATTACTAGCGTGTGTTGTGCCTGAATAAAGTACTCCTACCTTGAATCGGATGTGCGCTTTCTCTTTCTTTTCTACTAAAATAAATCATGTTCCTCAGAAGGGGAGATTATGTCCTTAAATTAACTACATTTCTGCCCTTATTGAGATGTGGGCTATCCATGGTAATGGCCAAAATCTACCATAACATCTAAAGTTTTTTGGGTATGGGTTGAAAAATTACAACATAATGTAGCGTGCCTTAGATGTATGTCAAGGTGAAGATTTAACATTTGCTTGACTACTCATTAATTTAAAGACTTAAGGTTGGTCCGGTCTTAACTTTTTTAAGTATACTCTGCGGGCCTTCCATGCATTGGCCCAAGTTAGGAGGTATGGCAATGTAAGGAGAGGGAAGGTGCACAAAGAAGGGTGAGAGGGCAGGCAGGTACCTAGGAGGGGTCAGAGGCAGGAGAGGACTCATGGATTGTTTTTTGGTCATCCCAAGTTTCTCAAAACATAAACCAGGTTTCCCACGTGGACCAGTAGGACCAGTAGGCATCCTCTTTATTGATATTCTGATAGAAACCTCTTTCCATCTTAGCAAACTGGTCAACTGTTTCAATTACCATAGACAAGGCAGGGTGAGTGGGATTCTTCCATTTTCTAGCCACATTAATTTTCATTGCTGGGAATATGAAAATCAGGAGTCTCGAAATGGTTTTTGACAACTTAAGAGGGAACATATTGAACAGAGCCACCTCTGGCTTTATTTCAACCTTACCACCCAGGTTCTTGTAAAATAGGAACACCTGTCTCCAGGTAGGGGCCAGAACTTGGCAAGACCGCCAGATGTGGAGATCTGAGCCTCTCTCTCCACATTGCCTCCAACCGAGGGGAGAGTGAGAAGGAAACATCTTGGACATCTCAGGGGATTGTAGTGCCAGCGAAGGAGTACCTTCATGTATAATTTGACCAAATTGGCACAATGTAAAGTTTTCTTTGTTAATGTTATAACTATAAGTATCTCTTTATGGGATAAAGATTTGGAACAGTCAGACTCCTAGGCCTTGACCTGCCAGAGCCTATAAATGCTAGAACATTTCAGAATTGCTTCATAGTGCCATGACAGAGTTTTTGGTAATTTGGAGCCACTTTCCCAAATCTTCTCCTAAAGAGTTAGGTCTCTCAATCCGCCTCTGGGGAACCCCCAGGAAATTAAGAGACTACACAGTCTAGTGTATTCAAACACGAGCCAGGGGGGGTTGTTGGGAAGATCTAATTGATTTGAATTGACCTGGTCTAGGGTCTTCAAAGAGTTCCGAGAGTAAAGTTGGGATATCAACAGAATACCTCTCGAACTCCATTGGGATCCATGTGAGTCTGGAAGAGCAGTAAGTAGACCCGGGGTTGAGTGGATAGGGGATGGATGGGGGATGATGTCAGGATAATGTCTCAGGTCTTTCCATGCCTTGAGACCCTCCCAGACAACATAGTTATGTACTTTTAGTTCCTTCAACTTATAAGTGGGGACCCAGGGTAGATCACTTAGTAGAATACCTGCTGACAGTGAGAACTGTACGACACCCTTCCATCTCTGAGTTTCCCCAGAATTAGTCCATGCCAGTATATGAGACAGCCTTGCCACTTCATAGTAAACTTACTATGTTCGGCATAGAGACTCCCCCTTTTTCGAATCTTCTATGAAGATTTTTGTCTGATATTCTTGTTTTTCCTTTCTGCCAGACAAATTTCCAAAACATGGATTGAAGGGTATGCAGGATGTTTTTGGTACTTTCAGTGGCAAACATCTAAAATAATAAAGTACCTTAGGAAGGATTGTCATTTTTTATGGTATCCGTAGACCACCTAAAATCATATGTAGAATGAAGGATCTTCAAACCTTGGTAAATTAAGAGGGAGGGCCTCCGTTTTGGAGAGGTTTACTTTATAATAACACATGGCCAGTTTACAAATTTTGCATTATGAGCGGCTCATTAATAACTTGCAAGTTATTGCCACCGATCACTTTTGATAGCGCTGCTATTACAGGTTTTCCAAAAACCTGTGTTAGCGGGCAATATGGTTGCGTTGAGCACCATACCGCACACAAATACCAGCGCTGCTTTGAGCTGGTTTTACGTGCTCGTGCACGATTTACCCATAGACAATGGGCCTGCTAAAAAAGCCTAACACCTGCAATAAAGGAGCGTAAAGCTCCGTAACGCAGGCCCATTGATTCTTTTGGGGTAAGAAAAGTTATGATTACACCTAACACCCTAACATAAACCCCAAATCTAAACACCCCTAATCTGCTGCCCCCAACATCACCGACACCAACATTAAACTTATTAACCCCTAATCTGCTGCCCGACATCGCCAAAACCTACATTACACGTATTAACCCCTAATCTGCCGCCCCCAATGTCGTCGCCACCTACATAAATTTATTAACCCTTAATCTGCCACCCCCAACGTTGCCGCTGCCACTATACTAAAGTTATTAACCCCTAAACCTCTGGACTCCCACATCACTAACACTAAATAAATATATTAACCCCTAACCCTAAGTCTAACCCTAACCCTAACTTTAATATAATTAAAATAAATCTAAATAAAACTTACTATCATTACCTAACTAATTCCTATTTAAAACTAAATACTTACCTATAAAATAAACCCTAAGCTAGCTACAATATAACTAAATTACAAAAAAAATAAACACTAAATTACAAAAAATTAAACACTAAATTACAAAAAAGAAAAAAGAAATGATCAAATATTTAAACTAATTACACCTAATCTAATAGCCCTATCAAAATAAAAAAGCCCCCCCAAAAATAAAAAACCCTAGCCTAAACTAAACTGCCAATAGCCCTTAAAAGGGCCTTTTGTGGTGCATTGCCCAAAAGAAATCAGCTCTTTTACCTGTAAAAATAATACAAACAACCGCCCAACAGTAAAACCCACCACCCACACAACCAACCCACCAAAAAAAAACTACCTAAAAAAACTAAGCTCCCAATTGCCCTGAAAAGGGCATTTGGATGGGCATTGCCCTTAAAAGGGCATTTAGCTATTTTTCTGTGCCCAAAGTCCCTAAGTTAAAAATAAAAGACGCTCAAAAAACCCTTAAAAAACACTAACCCCCGAAGATCCAATTACAGTTTTTGAAGACCGGACATCCATCCTCATCCAGTGGGCAGAAGTCCTCATCAAAGCGGCAAGAAGTCCTCAACGAAGCCAGGAGAAGTCTTTATCCAAGCGGCAAGAAGTCATCCTCAAGGCGGGCAGAAGTCTTCATCCAGATGGCATCTTCTATCTTCATCCTTCCGACGTGGACCGGCTCCATCTTCAAGACCTCCTGTGCGGAGCATCCTCTTCATACGGTCCCAGCCGTACACTGAAGGTACCTTTAAATGATGTCATTCAAAATGGCGTCCCTTGAATTCCGATTGGCTGATAGAATTCTATCAGCCAATCAGAATTAAAGGGTAAAAAATCCTATTGGCTGATGCCTTCTATTGGTGATTGGAACAGCCAATAAAATGCAAGCTCAATCCTATTGGTTGATTGGGCTTATTAACTTTATTTAGGTTACAACAATGTCAGGGAGTGGCGGGATAGGGGTTAATAACTTTATTTTATATCGGGGCGGCAGATTAGGGGTGTTTAGACTCAGGGTTTATGTTAGGGTGTAAACATAACTTGTTTTCAACCATATAAATCAATGGGATATCTGGCAGCATCGAACATAAGCTTTCGCTGCTTTCAGACTCCCATTGATTTCTATGGCATCCATGGCCTCCAGGGTGACAAATTGAAAACCAGGTACACTGGGCTGGAATAGCAGCGAGTGTAACTGTTAAAAGTTTGATAACTTTGAAAAAATGTCAGATAGAGCCGGATGTGTATTCAGAACATCTGTAATGATGTAAACATCGACCTGCGTTGGATTGAGACCGGCGGATCGTATGTTACGTCACAAATTTCAACTTTTGCCGGTCTGTAGGCTTTGATAACTAGGTCGAATCAATGTCGCAACAATTACGATGCGTTATTCCGGCGTATTTGCGGTTGAGGCTTTGATAAATATTCCCCAATGTCATCCTGACAAAGCATAGACATAACAAAAACGTTTACTGAATGCAATGAGCCTAAATGTGTGATACAACAGTTAGGTAATTCAGTGTGTGCCAGAGAGAATATACATACCTTGTTAGAGGTTATTAATATATGAACAGGGTAGGATAACATATATACAGCAATATTGAGAATACCATATTATGCAACATATGAGCCAGCGAAGAATCATAATACAGTAACATGCAAATAGAGAGTGATAATCCTATAAATCTCTTAGATTTTCAGGTGATACTTCATAACCAGAGACTAAATAGATCTCCTCAACCCCAGCTTGTTAAATAAGCGGCATTGGTAAAACTTCAGTTTACAGGAGTATTAAGTTCTGTGTTAAACATCTTGGTTGACAATAACGCTCTCTTTGCAGTCAATGTGTAGGTGTAAGTCACTTTAGGGGCTAGGCTATATATCTTTGCCTGAAGTCGATGGTCACCTAGAAGTAATAGCAATCTGTCAGTCCACTCCAGTCCTACAGATCATGGCAGCCCGTTATGTCTCTGTTTTGCATTGCGATGTGAGTTAACTGCAGCCGAACCACTGTTTAATCCAAAAGCCACTTGGTAGTTCTGTGACTTTGTCCTTTCTGCTGAGCTGGAGGAAATCTACCGGTATGGTGTGGTCTTGAGGAATAGGGTAGATGTCTAGTTCATCAATACATGTAATCCTAGTACCTAGTGGTTTGTTAGGTTTTCATCATGGGCTCCTGGTTCAGATGCAGCTATATGTTGCACTGCACTAAATCATCGAAGCATGTATAGGCTGTGACCACAAGATCCTTGAGGGAGGCAATGGAAAATGCAAGCCGGATCTCTGCAGTGAGCGCTGTTGTCCAGGAATCAAACAGGTCTGTCAGCCTGGTACACACGACTCTGGAATTAGTCGCCATGGTGTAATAGGTATTTTGAAATCACCTCCCTTGTACCAGTAGTATCTCAGAAATGTTATATGCGCCACATAGACCATCTACTGTACCACATCCATCTCATATATATGGGGTACCAATATTTTTTTGCATAGTATCACGGTGTCCCGTCAGCTTTGTTCTCTGAGATATGTGCAGCCTGTATTTATTGAACCAATGTCTCACTAACTGTAACTCATATGTCCATCTCAAGGATGGTGAGTGAAGGTCCGTGGACTAGTTCGCACCAAAAAAAAAAAAAAAGCTGCTGCTGTATCTGTACTTTGATTGTTAAGTGGTAGTTGCTGTTTCTAGCTTCTATAATATGTCGGAGCTCCGTGAAACTGCAGCTGAGTAAGGTTCACTACTTCCCCCTTGAAATCTGTGTGCCAGCAATGCTGTTCTTCTAGTTTTTTTATGTAGGTGATTACGATATAGTAATTGTGTTCCCGGAGCTCTCTCAAAGTGCGGCCATCATGATCACTGGTCAGCTCCGCCTCCCAGGGCAACGTTTCATTTATATTGAAAGATCAGAAATCTACCCTCTGCGTCATATTCAAGTTATAACTGTTCAATCCTAAATTTTTATGGAAGAATATTGCTTCATCCCTCGATTTGTCAGTGTAAGAGGAATGGACCAATGTGGGATTATTCTGGTAGACTAAATGGTTTGGGAAGTGATGAGGGCCAATGTGTTTCCTGTACGTAAAGGACTGCAACACTAAGGGATTTCATTAAATTATTTAACATACTTCTCTTTGTGGGGGAGTTAAAGCCTTTAGCCTTTAGGGATGCAAATGTGAGGGTTTCTAATGTACGTTCCATCCTCAATCACCCCTTTCTAAAAAAGAATATGTTGATATCAAAAACATAATTTTACAAGTCAAATATATTTTTGAACATAACAAGTTGGTGATCAATGTATTTATTTTATTTATTTAATGAATTTGTAGAGCACCAACAGGTTCCGCAGCGAGATCAATAAAAATGTTAATATTTATGTTATTATAGTCAAGGGATATTTTCTGCTAATTTATTCAGTGTTGCTTATATGTATGAATGCATATTGTTCACTTCACAATCCATCACATGTCTAATTAACTATTTCATTTCAGTTTTGAAAAAAAATAAAAAAAATTCCAATGTCCAAAAATTGGGATAATAAATTATTCTGATGATTGTATTTTAATGTTCAAATTTTATAGTTTACAGCTGTGATTTTAACTAAATATTTAACATTTTATTAAACCTGGAAATGACTGTATTTAATAGTAAAATGGGTGCAGTGTGCACAAATACTTTAACAAAAAAGCTCTCATATTTGAAAAAGACGTAGGACCTTTATGTTTACACATGTACTTAATACTACACACTGTGACATAAAATAAAATACATTTGATATATATTTGTAAATTGGTTTGGAGACTAAGGGCTCCATGTACTAAGCCGTCAATTCATCCGTCATTTTAGTCGCGGCTAAACTCGCCGTTACTCGCCGCGGGCGAAATGGTGTCCGCTGTAGCTATGTACTAATAATCCCACAACAAATAGACACCTCTAGCCCGCCGCGAGCAGTGGCGGAATATTGATAAATTTGACGCCTCGCTCGCCGCGAATAAGCTGATGTACTTAACTTTCAGTTCAATTGTCTGGCCAATTGTTAACACGTGACATGTAAGGTGTCATGAACGTCATAGTAGAAGCGGGAATAGAATTTTGCTCCTATAAATGGACAAGTTTTCTAAACAACTTTATTATTGTTCCAAAATTTTTGGAGAGTAATTACAGAGCGCTCGTTTTTGAGATCTTTATTTACTATTTCGATATGGCTTCATCTGGATCTGAAACCGCTTCAAAATCAAAGAATCCTCACTTTTCTCATCAGCAAAACGTCGTTTTGATTGATATGATTATTGACTCTTATGATTATTTGTTTGGATGTCGTGTCAAACAGACAAATTTTTCTAGAAGGAAGCAGATCTGGCAAACGATCAGCGACGCTGTTAGTGCCCAGGGTCCAGGAAAAAAGGATGTCGATCAGCTGAAGAAGCGTTACAACGACATTAAACGCTTCGCCAAAGCTAAATTGGCCAGAGAGAAAAATTCGGCACGTGCTACCGGAGGTGGACCAGCATATGTGGCAGACCTCAATGACTATGAGCAGAAGCTTGTTCAGCGTCTGGGACCGGAGATCATCACTGGCATAACGGATGATTGTGACAGTGATTTAAGAGGTAAATGTACAACATAGTTGACGTAAATGTTCTTTTTAAAGTTATGATAGGTTATTGTCTCCAATATATATTTCTTTAAAATAACATTATCTGACTTCTTACGCTTCAGTATCCTATATGCCATCTAGGCCCCAAATACTGTAATCATTTATGTCGCATATATGTATAAGGGATTGTACAAGCCATTTAGGCCCCAAATACTGTAATCATTTATGTCGCATATATGTATAAGGGATTGTACAAGCCATTTAGGCCCCAAATACTGTAATAATTTATCTCGCATATATGTATAAGGGATTGTACAAGCCATTTAGGCCCGAAATACTGTAATAATTTATCTCGCATATATGTATAAGGGATTGTACAAGCCATTTAGGCCCCAAATACTGTAATCATTTATGTCTCATATATGTATAAGGGATTGTACAATAATAGTATTGTTATACTGCCTTTTTTTTAATGGTCTAACGGAACTAAAGATTTGTTGATTATTACTATAGTGATCCCTAAAGATAACACCCATGTGTTTATTTTCAAACCAGTATTGCATAGAAACCTTAAAGAGATAATGACAATAGAAATAATGTAATTTGAAACTATTAAAATAATATTGTATGTCCGACATTAATCATGAGACTAACCCCAGATCACATGCCTTCTTAAATTTCTGATCTATTGACTTCCATGTTGCGTTATTTCACTATAGAATATTATTGTTAGCATCTTTCAAAATTGTTCTCCGCTTTATAAACATACATTTTTCAGATATAGCTATGCACATAGTTGACGCAGTCACATGAACCATCTATGTGCATCAACCAATGATCATTTACTGTGCCTGTATAGATTTGCTTTTCCTCAAAGTATAAAAATCCAATGAATGCAAAAACATAATACATTTAAATATTTTTAAAAATGCATTTTCTTATGCAATTTGTAAAGGTAATTATTTTTTTTCATGTCCCTTTAAAGGGCCACTAAAACCAAAATCTTTTATTAATGATTCGGATAGAGAATTGAAATTTAAACAACATATTACTTCAATTTTCTAGATATTCTTAGTTGAAGAAAAATAAATACACATGTTGAGCCAATCACACGAGGCTTCTTTGTGCATCAATCAAATGCTTTTCAACAAAGAATATCTATAGAATAAAACAAATTAGATAATATAAGTAAATTATAAAGATGTTTATAACTGCATTCTCTTTCCAAATCATAAAAAAAGGTGGTTGGCATGTCCCTTTAATGATTGAGCCTGCATTCACTGCTGTAATTATTATTATTAACAGTTTTAACTTTCAGTTTCAAATATAAATAAAAATAAACCTAATTTTTTTTTTATTTTTTTTTTTTTTAAGCAATGCCAACAACAGCAGAGCCTGTGAGGAGTAACGAGGTGCCCACTTGTTCTACTTCTTCTTCTGCGGTTTCGAGACCACCCGGTGCAGCTGTTTCAAGACCTTCGGACAGTTTTACACATGGACAATTTATACGCTCATCATCTAATGTTACACACACAACTTCCTCGGCGGACACACTTCCGGATCTAAGGACCAGCACTCCACAAACTGGTGTTGGTAGAGCAACTGGTAAGTACTTTACAAATGAATAATTTCAATGTTGTGTCTTTTATCTCTTTTATCTCTCAATTTTTTTTTTGTAATTTTTTTTTTAAATGTCAAATGTCATTATTGACATATTCTATTTCGAGATCTTGTACATATTTTTTTAAATGAGGATTCTTGTAGAGCATGCATGCTATATTAATCAACTTTCAATTTTTTTTAAAATTTATCATTATTTTCTTTTTGAGAATTGATCATAGTATTACATAAGAAAGCTGATAGAAATTCCATGCAATATATCTTATTCTCAAAAAGATTATTTTTGCTTCAGTGTCCAGTTAATTGCAAAATACATTTCCATTAATAATTTCGAATATATCGTTACATTGACAAAAAAGCATTTTATTTATTTATTTTTATGTTATTTATTTTTTTATAGGTGATTTGGGACGTCTTTTCCAGAGATTGACTGGACATTCATCTCCATTATTTGATGGTATGTATCACATATGTATATATATATATAATATAACTTAAATTGGTGTATGACGGTTGTATCTGCTCTCTCCTTCTATTCTATTTCTGCAAGTGTTTTTATAACATTTTATTTTTATTTACTAACAATTTGTTATGTCTTGATCTAGAAGAAGAAAACTCATCAAGGGAGATCACTATCAATCTCATGCCGATAGTGGAAAATCCCATTCAAGATGAACCACCAGGAGGGCATGATGGAAGTGAGACTCCGGATATTCTTGAAGATTTGGGAGATGCGCAACCGGATGAAATTCACACACCAGAAAACATTGAGGAACCTGTTGAAACACAGGCACCACCAATTGAACTGCAAACAGGTGGTGTAAATATTGACAATACACCGGCAGAAGGACAATTTGGCGATGTTGCATTGAGGGAAATGTTGACACTGGCAAGGCAATACAGAGAGGACCACAGAGAAATGCTGAATATTATTAACACTAATATTGAACGCTGGGCTGCTCTGTCAGAAAAAAATGTGGAAATCGAAAGGCAAAGGAATGAGATAGAGATGCAGAAATTACAGCTGCAAAGAGAGATGTTCCAGTGGCAGAGGCAGATGGATGAAGAGAAAAACCATCAAATTAACAGAGCTTTGAGCATCAGCGAAAGGACATTACAATCTCTGTTGGCTATTGTCAGTGAAAGGGAGGCGACAACAGACCCAAAGAGGCAACGTCTGGAGTGAAAAATTTTAATTATCTAGTCACTGTTAATTTTTTTACTCTGTATATTGTGTACAAAGTTATTGTTTGTGTATTTTTAAGGGACACTGTACTCAAATTTTTTCTTTTGTGATTCAGATAGAGCATGCAAATTTGATCATAGGAGTACATTTGAAAGTTGCTTAAAATTGCATGCTCTATCTGAATCACAAAAGATAAAATTTGGATACAGTGTCCCTTTAAGTTTAAAATGTTAGTCACTGTTAATTTTTTTACTCTGTATATTGTGTACAAAGTTATTGTTTGTGTATTTTTAAGGGACACTGTACTCAAATTTTTTCTTTTGTGATTCAGATAGAGCATGCAAATTTGATCATTGGAGTACATTTGAAAGTTGCTTAAAATTGCATGCTCGATCTGAATCACAAAAGATAAAATTTGGATACAGTGTCCCTTTAAGTTTAAAATGTTAGTCACTGTTAATTTTTTTACTCTGTATATTGTGTACAAAGTTATTGTTTGTGTATTTTTAAGGGACACTGTACTCAAATGTTTTCTTTTGTGATTCAGATAGAGCATGCAAATTTGATCATTGGAGTACATTTGAAAGTTGCTTAAAATTGCATGCTCGATCTGAATCACAAAAGATAAAATTTGGATACAGTGTCCCTTTAAGTTTAAAATGTTAGTCACTGTTAATTTTTTTACTCTGTATATTGTGTACAAAGTTATTGTTTGTGTATTTTTAAGGGACACTGTACTCAAATTTTTTCTTTTGTGATTCAGATAGAGCATGCAAATTTGATCATTGGAGTACATTTGAAAGTTGCTTAAAATTGCATGCTCGATCTGAATCACAAAAGATAAAATTTGGATACAGTGTCCCTTTAAGTTTAAAATGTTAGTCACTGTTAATTTTTTTACTCTGTATATTGTGTACAAAGTTATTGTTTGTGTATTTTTAAGGGACACTGTACTCAAATTTTTTCTTTTGTGATTCAGATAGAGCATGCAAATTTGATCATAGGAGTACATTTGAAAGTTGATTAAAATTGCATGCTCTATCTGAATCACAAAAGATAAAATTTGGATACAGTGTCCCTTTAAGTTTAAAATGTTAGTCACTGTTAATTTTTTTACTCTGTATATTGTGTACAAAGTTATTGTTTGTGTATTTTTAAGGGACACTGTACTCAAATTTTTTCTTTTGTGATTCAGATAGAGCATGCAAATTTGATCATAGGAGTACATTTGAAAGTTGCTTAAAATTGCATGCTCTATCTGAATCACAAAAGATAAAATTTGGATACAGTGTCCCTTTAAGTTTAAAATGTTATTATTTAATAAAGACAAATTTTTTTATGGCCAAAAAAAAAGTTTATTTACATAAATTCAAACTCACTTTTGATTCTTCAACACAAAACTTTTTCTCAGTTATTAATCATGACAAAACAAAAAATGAAATCAAATTACATATTTACGGTATAAAAAATCTACTTGCTCCATTAACATTGCCAAAGTTGCCCTAATTTTAGAAATTTTTTGTTTGACATGATCTTCTAGACAACTCTGAGTACTTTTGTCTGCAGTCTCAATAGTTGATGTTGAAGATAAATCTGTAGAAAAATAAATGAAAAGCAAAATTTAATTCAATTGTCATATACATATTCAATGTATGATAGGGTTTTTCATCACAAATATTACCTCCTGATGTGCTGTTATCTACGTTATCTACTATATTAGCTTCTACACTTATGTCCACTCCTTTAAAGCTTTCATCTGAGCCAACTCCTATTTGAAATATACAATATATGTATTAGTTAAAACTTGTATTTTCTTAGATTTAAGATTACTGAGTATGAAACATACCTTTATCTACCATCATTGTTGGTAAAACTTCTATCCTTGGTTGAGTATCATCTGAAGTTAATGCTTCAAATATTGTCACACTATCTGGATTTTGAAATTCTTCCATTTCCATACTAGTTTCCATTTCTTCCATGGTAATATCTATGAACGAAATTACAAAGATAGAAAACTATTAAATCAAAAACCTTGTATATATTATTTAAAACAATAATAATAATAATCATTACAAGTGACATAGAAACCAATTTCTAAGTTTCATGATTCAGATAGTGCATGCAATTTAAATAAACTTTATATTTTACTTCATTCTTTTTGTATCTTTATTTGAAAAGCAAGAATCTAAGTTTAGATGCCAGCCCATTTTTGGTGAACCAACTGTGTTGTACTTGATAATTGGACAGAACCAATCAAAGAGTGCTGTCCATGGTTCTCAACCAAAAATTGGCTGGCTCCTTAGCTTAGATGCCCTCTTTTTCAAATAAAAATAGAAAGTAAATGAGGAAAAAAATGATAATAGAAGTAAATTAGCAACTTGATTAATATTGCATGCTAAAACTTTTTAAGCCAAAACCTAAAATATATGATTTAAAATTTAAATAATAAGTCATTACCTGTCTGTGTCTCTTTATGACAAATTGCATATGGATTTGGAGATAATTCAATATCCAATAGTGTTATTGGCAAAGGTGGAGAAAGAGCTTCACTTCTGGGTGTTTGCACCAACATTGACCTTAAGTAGCGTGGTGGGTGTGCACACTTCATTCTCCTACTTCTCATATCTATAAACATATATATAAGAAAAAAATTTAATAAAAAAAATTGAAATAATTATGCTGCATGCTTACTTTTCTAACATGTTTCAATGTTATATAGTAATATATTTATATTTTATTCTACTAACTCAGTTCTGCATGTTTCAATGTTATATACTAATATAGTTATATTTTACTCTACTAACTCATTTTTGTATGCTAAGTTTTCTAACCTTTTAAGTGTATATAGTTATATAGTTAAATTTTAATCTACTAACTCAGTTCTGCATGCTAACTTTTGTAACTTTTTGCAATTGTATATACTAATATAGTCAAAGTAACAGTCAGGAAATATTATTTTCCTGGATTCGTCAATGATGACGCAGTTCAAAAATAAACCCTTTTTTTATATTATTAAAAATTATTTCATATATAATTTTGAAACTTACATGTCCTTATCAATCTTCGAATCGATTTATAGTACTTCGGTTCTCTTCTCTTCAAATCACTATATTTTCTAAGACACTGTCGTCTTGTTCTTTTAATTTTTGAAATACGATGCATTCTTCTCAGCATCTCGTATATAATTTTGTCTCGGCATTCCTGTCTCACTCCCCTCACACCACCAATCCGTTTAGGGAAATATTTATCCATGGCATAAACTAATATCACCAATTCTCCAGCACCAAAAGGTTCAGGACGCGACATGTTTGACGATGACGTGATTAATCGTTATGTCAATCATTAGCGCATTGATCCAGATATGTATCCCCGAAAAATAGAGAAAAATATAATGTATATGTAGATTAATGTATTTTATGAAGGTTTGTAAATATGGATGTTTATAGTTATTACAAATGATATTTGTTTCATATACATTTTCTTTGTTTCAGATGTGTTGATATGTATTAAAATTTACTTTGTTTTACAATTGTTATTTTGTTTCTAAACATTTTCTTTGTTTCAGATGTGTATGTATTAACATTTATACTTTGGTTTACAATAGTTATTGTTTCTAAACATTTTTTTATTTGTTTCAGATGTGTTTTTATGTATTAAAATTTAATTTGGTTTACAATTTTTATTTTGTTTCTAAACATTTAATTTTTTTAAGATGTGTTTATATGTATTAAAATGTTGTTTGGTTTACAATTGTTATTTTGTTTCTAAACATTTTCTTTGTTTCATATGTGTTTATATGTATTAGAATTTATTTTGGTTTACAATTGTTATTTGGTTTCTAAACATTTCCTTTTTTTTCAGATGTGTTTATATGTATAACAAGTTACTTTGGTTTACAATTGTTAATATATAATGTTTAAAGATTATAATTTTGTAATAAAATAATTTATTTTGCCATTATTTTCTATATGCCACTATTCTTTTAACAAATCTTGAATGCAAAAATATATTATAAAGGTTAAGAAAATAAGTGCTAAGAGGTATTTATTTGAATATGGGAAAACCTAGTAGCTGTTAAAAATAGAGGTTAGAATAAAACAAATAAAATTAGCAAGTCTTTTTTAACTCAAAAATCCAATCTGATAACATAAAGCACTGTTGAATATACTGTCGCTTGTTACAGCTACAATTCAATGACACAATACAATGAATTAACATCAGCTATGGAGGGATTACATTACAATAATCACATATGTAAAAGAGTGAGAGCAGCTGTAGACACTAGTGTGATGTCACAAAGACAATGTATTACCTATAATATATTGTCTGTAATAACTTTGATCATAAACTTTATTTATTTGAAACCTTTGATAATTGAAGATCAACAACTGTTATGTATTTAACTGTTTATCATGAGTGATTTTTAATAACCTTAACTCTTAAAAAAAAATGGAGACAAGTTAATAAAGAAAGTTTTTTATTGATCAACTGAAACTTTAATCCTCAAACACAAAATATTGTTCTGAAACCATGTCCCTTGTTGCATTTCCACGCCTATTAGCTTGTTCTACACATATTTCTTCTGGTAAATCATCAGTATCTATTGGATCTTCATCTTCTAATGGACAGCCTCTTTTAATTGCAATATTGTGCAGTATGCAGCAAACCAATATAATTTTGGCAACTTTCTCTGGTGCATACTGCATAGCACCACCAGAACGATCAAGACATCGAAACCGCATTTTCAAAAGACCGAAAGTCCTCTCAATAATCCCCCTGGTAGATCGGTGAGCTTCATTGAAACGTACTTGACTTCTGGTCTGTGGGTTGTTATAGGGAGTCAACAGCCATTCTGTACATGAGTAGCCTCCATCTCCTAATAGAAGATATAATAAATATAAATATTAATATAAGAATAATTATAAAGATTCAGAACTATACAATACAATTAAACTATACAGATTACAGTCGACAAATTGGGCGCAATTTTGGTACATTGAAATGAGAGACATATTAGACGCCAGTTATGCTTACCTAGAAGCCATCCGTCAGGCATATTTCCCTCCTCGAACTTCCGGTATAACCCAGTCTGCCTTAAAATGTAAGAATCATGACAGGATCCAGGAAAGTTAGAACGGACACTGATAATCCTCATGTGGGGGTCACAGACCATCTGGACATTCAAGGAATGGAAATGCTTTCGATTCCTATAGATCTCCTCACGAGCTTGAAGTGGTCTTACAGCAACATGGGTACAGTCTATGGCACCTAGGACATTGGGCATCCCAGCCATCCTATAGAAATTTGACTTGATAGATTGCCATTCTTCAGGGGTAGATGGCAAACAAACATATCGATGAAAAATAACCATCATAGCCCCTATTACTTTGGATAAGTGGCGTGAAAAAGCAGATTGACTCATTCCAATAATGACGCTAGAAACTGCCTGAAAGGAGCCTGTTGCAAAAAAATGCAATGCCGCTAATAGTTTGAGAAGTCCCGGAATAGCTTGTGAACGAGCAGTCATCGGCTCCAAATGATCTTCAATCTCTCGATACAGGTGTAATATCGATTCACGATCAAGCCGGAATCTTTGTATGATCTCTCGGTCAGAAAGGCCGTGCAAACCAACCCGTGGAAGGAATACACGGGGGACTCGAACTCTCCTTCTTCTAACCAATCGATTAGCTACATTTCCAGTATTCTGTCTTCTAGCCCGGATTCGCATCAAACGGAGAATAAACAAAAACAGAATTCTCTCCATAGCTGCTGAAATGAACAATGTAAGTACAATGCTGATATTACTGCCTTTTATATATGTCTAGACTGGCGTCTAGAGTGACTTTCCTATTGTTTTGTACCTTGCCCGCCACCTAAAAGGTGGCGAGGCAAAAATAACGAGGTGGGAGCGGAAATTGACGCGAGCGGACAAATAGATTTTTTAGTACATTCGTTTTTGGCGAGTTGGTGGTCAAATGTGTCTAATTACAGTAAAAAATGGAGAGGTAGCGAGGTATGGCGGATAAGTACGCTCGCAATTTTAAAGATGCGAGTTTTTACATAATTGACGGCTTTGTACATATCAGTTTGCGAGTTTGGGCGCGAGATTTGTTGCGGGTAGCTCGCTGACTGCTTAGTACATGGAGCCCTAAAAGAGAAAAAAATAAATTTTTATTTTTATATAATACAGCAAATGAAAATAAAAATACTAGTTCTAAATCATTTTCCTACGCTACAATTTCTGTTTTCTTGACAGAATATTTCTCTTTTGTAAAATCATAAAAAAAAATTGTATTTAATAAAATAAATTTAAAGAAAATGTTACAAAAGGATATCTGAATGAAAGCTGCTAATGGGAAAGGTTTCCTTTTGATTAAACTTTGAAAATTAGACCAACGAGTAGATTGATGCCTTCTGTAATCTAGAGAAAATCTAATTTAAAAGCTTCTGTGTTTTTCTGTTAAAATAAAATGTATGAATATTATTATTATTAAAAAATAGAGATATTGTTTACTAAAATCTTTATTTTCAATAGCACTTGCATTTGTGTAATCAGACAGAGATATGGAGGCCATGTTGTATAGAGAGGAAAAAAAAACTAAGAATTTCTGCAAAGATCCTTACAGACCCACAGAATGAAAATTGTTCATCTCTGGGGGGGGGGGGGGGGGGGAATTACAGCATAGAAGGCAATGTTCTACATCTCACTCTAATCAGCATGACAACATTACCTGGAAATAAATTGCCACTTCCAAGAGAGATTGCTGATGTAAACAAAAAATAGAAGAATCAACAGACGGAAGTATTACAGTACAGTGCAGTACTACAGTACTGAAACAAAAACTTTGCTGCAACATAGAAAGTACAGTTCCTGAAAATACTTCTGGGTTCAGTGGTGGTAAATTATGCACAATCCTCACATATCATTAGTAAATATGTACTATTAATATCAAAGCTGAATAGTTTTGGAAGTAGTTTTTAGTTTGTTTTTAGTTATAGCTATTTTAGGGGGATATCTGTGTGTGCAGGTGACTATTACTGTGCATAATTATTAGGCAACTTAACAAAAAACAAATATATACCCATTTCAAATATTTATTTTTACCAGTGAAACCAATATAACATCTCAACATTCACAAATATACATTTCTGACATTCAAAAACAAAACAAAAACAAATCAGTGACCAATATAGCCACCTTTCTTTGCAAGGACACTCAAAAGCCTGCCATCCATGGATTCTGTCAGTGTTTTGATCTGTTCACCATCAACATTGCGTGCAGCAGCAACCACAGCCTCACAGACACTGTTCAGAGAGGTGTACTGTTTTCCCTCCTTGTAAATCTCACATTTGATGATGGACCACAGGTTCTCAATGGGGTTCAGATCAGGTGAACAAGGAGGCCATGTCATTAGATTTTCTTCTTTTATACCCTTTCTTGCCAGCCATGCTGTGGAGTACTTGGACGCGTGTGATGGAGCATTGTTCTGCATGAAAATCATGTTTTTCTTGAAGGATGCAGACTTCTTCCTGTACCACTGCTTGAAGAAGGTGTCTTCCAGAAACTGGCAGTAGGACTGGGAGTTGAGCTTGACTCCATCCTCAACCCAAAAAGGCCCCACAAGCTCATCTTTGATGATACCAGCCCAAACCAGTACTTCACCTCCACCTTGCTGGCGTCTGAGTCGGACTGGAGCTCTCTGCCCTTTACCAATCCAGCCACGGGCCCATCCATCTGGCCCATCAAGACTCACTCTCATTTCATCAGTCCATAAAACCTTAGAAAAATCAGTCTTGAGATATTTCTTGGCCCTGTCTTGACGTTTCAGCTTGTGTGTCTTGTTCAGTGGTGGTCGTCTTTCAGCCTTTCTTACCTTGGCCATGTCTCTGAGTATTGCACACCTTGTGCTTTTGGGCACTCCAGTGATGTTGCAGCTCTGAAATATGGCCAAACTGGTGGCAAGTGGCATCTTGGCAGCTGCACGCTTGACTTTTCTCAGTTCATGGGCAGTTATTTTGCGCCTTAGTTTTTCCACACGCTTCTTGCGACCCTGTTGACTATTTTGAATGAAACGCTTGATTGTTCGATGATCACGATTCAGAAGCTTTGCAATTTTAAGAGTGCTGCATCCCTCTGCAAGATATCTCACTATTTTTGACTTTTCTGAGCCTGTCAAGTCCTTCTTTCGACCCATTTTGCCAAAGGAAAGGAAGTTGCCTAATAATTATGCACACCTGATATAGGGTGTTGATGTCATTAGACCACACCCCTTCTCATTACAGAGATGAACATCACCTAATATGCTTAATTGGTAGTAGGCTTTCGAGCCTATACAGCTTGGAGTAAGACAACATGCATAAAGAGGATGATGTGTTCAAAATACTAATTTGCCTAATAATTCTGCACTCCCTGTATTTGATTTGTAGCACTGGGGAAATAGAAAAATTTTACATTAATAAAGTTAATGTTCCAACAAAAGAAGGATAGTCATGGATTACTGTTGTGGATGAAAATTCACACTCACATTTAAACACACACACACTTACACACATACACACTTACACACACACAAATTTGCACCTTTATACACACAAATGCAGATATTCATAAACACATTTAGAGAAGGGCACTAAGACCATATTACTTTAGAATGTACAACTTACTACAAACATTAAGATTCAGAAACCTCTCCCATTCACCCCCCCCCAGTATATGTTATCCTATTTAATACACTTGAAAAATCAAGTTGAATGATAAATGTGTGATTACATTATAGATCAGTTTCTTTCCTAGATTTAAATCCTTTTGAATTTGGCAGAGGCACTATGCATAGGGAGCTATATATATATATATATATATATATATATAGATACGGTATAAATATAGAGTATCTAGAAAATCTAGAATCTAGACCGTTGCCACAAAGGTGTTTAATCCAATCACAACCAGTCACCTATTACTGTATAGAGATATTATTTAAGCTTTAAGAAGTCAAGCAGACTCTTAGACTCTTAGCAGTGATGTAGTCAGTGACGTTAGCATAGGAGTATGTGCATAACAACTCTGTCTCTATCAAATTCAGGATTCAGGAAAGTCATCATAGTATGCCCGCTCCGGCCCCCTCAGAGACCCCCACCATTCCTACCTCACTCTTTCGGTCGGTCTCTCTTCACTCGTTTCGTCTGCAGGCTGGGCGGCAGCATCAGTCACACTCACCTCACGTGGCTCAGCTCTAGATGGTGCAGTGTGCTGTGTGTGAGCCATATGTCATGAGGAGTCAGGCGGCTCATCCTGCTCCCACACAATTTTCTCCCTCGCTCTCAGAGGGAGTCATTCTTCATAGCTAGTAGACAGCTGCTGCTCAATTGAGCTCCGCCTCCTCCACGCTATGACTAACACCACACGCACGCCCACATCCACATTCCCATCCCATATGCAGCCTATAATAATAACTATAAGCGATAGCCAGCCAGCCCAGGGACAGGATCAGGAAGACTTTAGTAGACTAGACTAAGTTGCGTTGCAGGCACAGGAGTAGCCAACCAGAGCCAACGGGTACAGCGATCAGCGAAGAATAAGTTCCACAACAAATTTTTTTAATAAATAATAAATTTAAATCCTCGCAGTCAGCAACGCTCTTAGCGCCCCCCAGATGGTGTGCAATAAGGCGGCTGCCGCCTATACTTCCTTATATCAAACGCCGGCCCTGCTTTGAGGGCAAAGTGGATAGCATTGTTTTTTCTACAGGAACCTATCACCTTGCAACCAGATGAGCATATTCCAGCTGCATGCTCCTGAAAAAAAAGGATCACCCAAATTCTTGGAGTAACACCACGTTTTCAGATTCTCTAAATTAAAGCATCGGTTGACACATCACTTCTGATCAAAGGAGGCACTGAGAGCTCCACATTTACTATTGCTGCTAGAGGCCTGTTGCACAGCAACTCTTCATGGCATGATCGGCAGACATTCAAAGAGTTAGTATCTGTTGCCTTGCCATCTACATGCAGCATTAAGCAGATCCCTCATATCCTGCACATAGTTCTAAAGGCTTCATACCTCTGCTGAATCACAAGTTACTGTTACAAAATCTATAGTTCAACTTATATCATATATTGGCCAGCAAGATAAGCTGTGCAGCCTACTTGAAGACCTTGCTGTTTCTATTAGGTCGGTTCATAAAATAATTAGATGCAGTAGTGAAATAGTAGCATGTGGACATAATTATCATACACAACAGAGAATCCATCTGTAATGCATTTAAATGTTGGTTATTGCTGTACAAGAACATTGTTTAACTTTATGCTTTAACCTTTCCAAAGAAGAGCCTTTTAAGATATTGCAAGGGCATGTGGAGCTCTGACCCTAATTTACCCTCAGCTTAATACTTTGTACTTAGCAATGTTTGGCAGCTTAGATACAGGGGGGTTCTAAAAAAATCTAGGTTTACAAATTCTGTGATCAAGAGCTTAATCGCAAAGCAGGTTATATACTGATGTAATCAGCCAATCAGATTCAAGTTCAATCCGATTGGCTGTTTCGATCAGCCAATAGAATGCGAGCTCAATCTGATTGGCTGATCGGATCAGCCAATTGGATTGAACTTGAATCTGATTGGCTGATTCCATCAGCCAATCAGAATTTTCCTACCTTAATTCCGATTGGCTGATAGAATCTTATCAGCCAATCGGAATTTGAGGGACGCCATCTTGGATGACGTCCTT
This sequence comes from Bombina bombina, assembly GCF_027579735.1. Lineage (NCBI taxonomy): Eukaryota > Metazoa > Chordata > Amphibia > Anura > Bombinatoridae > Bombina > Bombina bombina. The sequence continues at coordinate 311,046,764 of NC_069502.1, read as the reverse complement.
TAAAGGAACCGTCATTCGTCGGGAAGTCGTCGGTGAAGATGGATGTTCCGCGTCGGCGGGATGACCATGGATCCGGAAGAAAGAAGATTGAAGATGCCGCTTGATAGAAGACTTCAGCCTGATCATGGACCTCTTCAGCTCCCGCTTGGATGAAGACTTCAGTCGGATCATGGACATCTTCAGCCCCCCGCTTGGGCTTGGATCAAGACATCGGAGGCTCTTCTGGATCGATCGGTGAACCCGGCGTGGTGAAGACAAGGTAGGGAGATCTTCAGGGGTTTAGTGTTAGGTTTATTTAAGGGGGGTTTGGGTTAGATTAGGGGTATGTGGGTGGTGGGTTGTAATGTTGGGGGGGGGTATTGTATGTTTTCTTTTTACAGGCAAAATAGCTGAATTCTTTGGGTCATGCCCCGCAAAGGGCCCTTTTCAGGGCTGGTAAGGTAAAAGAGCTTTTCTATTTTAATTTTAGAATAGGGTAGGGCATTTTTTTATTTTGGGGGTCTTTGTTATTTTATTAGGGGGCTTAGAGTAGGTGTAATTAGTTTAAAATTGTTGTAATATTTTTCTAATGTTTGTAAATATTTTTTTATTTTTGTAACTTAGTTCTTTTTTATTTTTTGTACTTTAGTTAGTTTATTTCATTGTATTTATTTGTAGGTATTGTATGTAATTAATTTATTGATAGTGTAGTGTTAGGTTTAATTGTAGGTAATTGTAGGTATTTTATTTAATTAATTTATTGATAGTGTAGTGTTAGGTTTAATTGTAACTTAGGTTAGGATTTATTTTACATGTAATTTTGTAATTATTTTAACTAGGTAACTATTAAATAGTTATTAACTATTTAATAGCTATTGTACCTGGTTAAAATAATTACAAAGTTGCCTGTAAAATAAATATTAATCCTAAAATAGCTACAATATAATTATAATTTATATTGTAGCTATATTAGGGTTTATTTTACAGGTAAGTATTTAGCTTTAAATAGGAATAATTTATTTAATAAGAGTTAATTTATTTCGTTAGATTTAAATTATATTTAAGTTAGGGGGGTGTTAGTGTTAGGGTTAGACTTAGCTTTAGGGGTTAATACATTTATTATAGTAGCGGTGTGGTCCGGTCGGCAAATTAGGGGTTAATAATTGTAGGTAGGTGGAGGCGACGTTGGGGGCGGCAGATTAGGGGTTAATAAATATTATGTAGGTGTCGGCAGTATTAGGAGCAGCAGATTAGGGGTACATAGGGTTAACGTAGGTGGCGGCGGTGTGCGGTCGGCAGATTAGGGGTTAAAAATTTTTAATAGAGTGGCGGCGATGTGGGGGGCCTTGGTTTAGGGGTACATAGGTAGTTTATGGGTTTTAGTGTACTTTAGAGCACAGTAGTTAAGAGCTTTATGAACCGGCGTTAGCCGAGAAAGCTCTTAACTCCTGTTTTTTTTCCGCGGCTGGAGTTTTGTCCTTAGATTTCTAATGCTCACTTCAGCCACGACTCTAAATACCGGCGTTAGAAAGATCCCATTGAAAAGATAGGATACGCAAATGATGTAAGGGGATCTGCGGTATGGAAAAGTTGCGGCTGGAAAGTGAGCATTAGACCCTTTCCTGACTGACTCTAAATACCAGCGGGCGGTAAAAACCAGCGTTAGGAGCCTCTAACGCTGGTTTTGACGGCTAACGCCAAACTCTAAATCTAGGCCTTAGCCTTCTCCCTGTTAATCATGGTACCCTTCACACATTTTATTGTACCTATATTTTCATTTTTAGATTTTTTGTCATTTATATACTATAATCTTCGCATGCTTTGTTACATTCCTTATATATTTATATTGTTGGCCATAACAGCTGCCCTGAAATGCCCCCACAACTTTTATTTTCAGCACTATTTACCTTTATTATAAAATTACCTTGTTCTCCTGATATCTTTTGTAGAAACTTAGTTACTTTTCATAAGCACAATCAGAGGAAGGGACGTGTCCTTGAGTACTACACTAGACGTGCAAACTACCCTGGACCTCAAAGGGTTAAACAACCTCAACAAATAAACTGACCTTAAAGGGGCAGTAAACCTAGGAAATAATGTTATATAATTCTGCACATAGTGCAGAATTATGTAGCATTAGCTTACTGTCATGTTTCTAAAGCAAAGGGTTATATAGATATTTCACAACGAAAACAGAACGCCGCTCCTGGCTCTACTGAGCTGGTCTGTTTTCTTCTCCTAAGCGCATCGCGGGCACACTGTCTAGTCACAGCACACCCGATCGCGCTATCAAACTCAATCTAGCTTGCTCCTGCTCTGGTCTGGTAGCGGGAGTGAGCTACATTGAGTTTAATAGCGCGATCGGGCTGGCTGGGATTAGACAGCGTGCCCAGATGCGCTTAGGAGAAGAAAACAGACCCGCTCAGTAGAGCCAAGAGCGGCGTTCTCTTTTTGTTGCAAAATAGCTATATAACCCTTTGCTTTAGAAATATGGCGGAAAGCTAATGTTATATAATTCTTCACTATGTGCAGAATTATATAACATTATTTGCTAGGTTTACAGTCCCTTTAATAAATTAAATAAACAACAGCCATTAACTAGCTTAACTATCTACAAATACATGTTACATTTTACTGGCTTGACAAAAATAGACATTTAAAGGGACAGTCAAAATTAAACTTTCATGATTCAGATAGGGAATGCAATTTTAAACAACTTTCCAATTGATTTTTATCATTAAATTTGTTTTGTTCCCTTGGTGTTTTTGTTTTAAAAGCTAAACGTAGTTAGGCTCAAACTGATTTATAAACCGTTGAAAACCACCTATTAGCTCAGAGCATTTTGAAAGTTTTTCACAGTTAGACAGTACTAGTACTAGTTCATGTGTTTCATATAGATACACTTGTGCTCACTCCTGTGGAGTTATTTAGGAGTCTGCCTTGATTGGCTAAACTGCATGTCTGTCAAAAGCACTGAGATGAGGGGGCAGTCTGCAGAAGCTTAAATACAAGGTAATCACAGAGGTAAAACAAATATTAATATAACTGTGTTAGTTATACAAAACTAGGGAAAGGGTAATAAAGGGATTATCTATCTTTTTAAACAATAAAAATTCTGGTGTAGACTGTCCCTTTAATGATTTTGTGGCATTATACTTCCATGCATATGGGTGCTATCTAATAAAAAGTGAATGCTTTTGGCAATCAAAATAGAGGCTTATGCAAAACATTTAATCTCCCGTAATAGCTTGGCTTTATCCCACTTGAAAATAAATTACAGAGTTAGCAGTTGTTTTAATAATGTAGATCTAATTTATTGCTTCCTTCATGAACAAGAGCTATGCTGTTAAGAAATTTCAATCCAGATGAGATAAAAGATGTGTAAGGATTTACTGAATGTTTAAAAAAGATGTTCCATATTGTTTTCTGATAAATAGAACATAAGTACACCTTGCTTGAATAATGGTATATTATTATTATTATTATTATTATTATTATTATTATTATTGTTATTGTTATTATTATTGTTATTATTATTATTATTGTTATTGTTATTATTATTATTATTATTATTATTATTATTGTTATTATTATTATTGTTATTGTTATTATTATTGTTATTATTATTATTATTATTATTATTATTATTATTATTATTATTGTTATTGTTATTATTATTGTTATTATTATTATTATTATTCTTATTATTATTGTTGTTATTATTATGATTATTGTTATTGTTATTATTATTATTATTCTTATTATTATTGTTGTTATTATTATTATTATTATTATTATTGTTATTGTTATTGTTATTATTATTATTGTTATTATTATTATCATCATCATCAATAACATTTATTTGCAAACAACTGACAAATTCTACAGCACTGAGTATATAAGCAGAGGCATACCATCACACTGATTTATGGTAAATAAGTAAATAAAAATACAGCTAAATAAAACAGACTGAACAAAACAATCACAAGGAAAAAAAGAAGGCCCTGCTCTAAAGTGTACAGAGTGCAGTGTGCACCTAGAGAATTAGCAGGTCACATTGATATTCTACCTTATTCTCTAAAAGGTACAATAAAGTCAAAATTAAACTTTCATTATTCAGAAAGAGTATTTTAAACAACTTTCCAGTTTACTTCTATTAACAAATTTGAATTGTTCTCTTGGTAGGCTCAGAAGCAGCTTTGCACTGTTGAGAGATAGTGAGTGAGTGGTGATTGCACATATACTATATGGCTAAAAGTAAGATGCCATCCCTACTAATTATTAGTTCTAAAGCTTCAGCCACACATATTGCTAACAGGCACATAAAATCCAGCACATAGTCATGAAATCTCCATAGACAAATGATAGCAGTATAATGGGTCATATTGAGCTCAAAGACTTTAAATAAAGTACTGTCATAGGATGCCAACTTAGCCACAGGTCAGTTTGTGAATTTCTGCCCTACCAGATCTGCTCCGCTCAACTTTAAGTGGATTAATGGTCTGGGGCTGCACAAAATGTGGTCCATGAAAATATGGTTTGATGAATTTGGTGTGGAGGTACTTGAGTGGTCTACACAGACAACTGACCTCAACCCCATTGAAAACTTTTGGGATGAATTGGAATGCCAGTTGTGTGCCAGACCTACTTGTCCAACATCAGTGCCTGACCTCATAAATGCTCTTTAGGCTGAATGGGCATAGAATTCCCCCAGCTACACTCCAAAATCTTGTAGAAAGCCTTCTTAGAAGAGTGGCACTTGCTATAGCCACAAGAGGTGGGGAAGCAACTCCACATTAATGTCTATGGTTTTGGTATGGAATGTCCAACACGCCCATATGGGTGAGATTGTAAGTGTCCCCATACTTTTGGCCATATAGTGTATATGCTTTTTGTCATTGTCCCACCCGATGTGTTCAGCTAGGTAATGGCAATGCATTGTTGCTTCTGATCCTACTCTTCAATTAAGGATATCAAGAGAATGAAGCAAATTTGATAATAGAAATAAATTGTAAAGTTGTTTGAAATTACTTGCTCTAGCTGAAACTAATTAAAAATAAATCATATTTTAGCTAGGTGAATTATCACTAAATGCATCAACAACATAATCCTCTGGAATGCAACCACATCAGTATAAAATAAACATTTGCTTAATATACCGTATAACAGGTGTTTATACAACTAAAAGGTATTTATGGCAGTACTATGTTGCCATTATAGCATTTACCTCCTATGAAAAACACATTATTGAGATTGCATATCATGTTATCATCCAGGCACATTCGTGAAACTTGGGTATGAAGGGATTAAAATTCATGCCTGGCACATGATCTCAATTTGCCTGCTAAAGCATAGTGTACTTATGTTCTTTGCATATTTTAGCAACTTAATATTAATAATAATATCCAATTTTATCATTTGGCTAACTTATGAAGAACAAACAGCATTGGACAAGAACCAATTATCATTATTGATTTTCCTAATTGTATTTGTGTAGTATACCAGATGCAATATTAAATAAAATGCTTAAAGAAACATAAAAAAGTATTCTAAATCTCATATGGTTAAATGAATGAAGCTATATATTTAGAATATCTGAATCATTTTTCACACTTATTTTCTGTCTCGAGAATCTACTGTTGCACTAAGCATTCACAGAATTCTAGGCAAACAAGTTTAGTTCCAAAATAAGAAGGGCTAAAGCTTTTTAAAAATCTGTTTGAATATGAGATTTTTATCTTTTGAAAGCTTCTATGGATAGTGTCACCTATAAAACTGTTCTGTTATAATGCTTGTTGGATGCTTTTTTTTTAGGTGGGATCAGTGCTGTCACATAGTCCATCACTGAGTATTAAGCTTTATGTATTCCTAAAACTTTATGAAGAAAATGATGTCAATGTGTAGTAAAAGCAGTAAAGTTTATGGGATTGTATGAACTATTTTTTAAGTTGAATTATTAGTTATTTTACCAGTTTTGGATAACTCTTGAGGCTTAAAGGAATAGTCTAGTCAAAATTAAACTTTCATGATTCAGATAGAGCATGCAATATTAAGCAACTTTCTAATTTACTCCTATTATCAATTTTTCTTTGTTCTTTTGCCATCTTTAATTGAATGTAAGCATAGGAGCCGGACCTTTTTTGGTTCAGCACCTGGGTAGCACTTGCTGATTGGAGGCTACATTTAGACACAAATCAGAAAGAGCTAACCAGGTGCTGAACCGAAATTGGGCCGGCTCCTATGCTTATATTCTTGCTTTTATAAATACAGATAGTAAAAGAACGAATAAAAAATGATAATAGGACTAAATTAAAAAGTTGCTTAACCCCTTAATGACCAACGACGTATGCCATACGTCCTCAGAAAAAATACAGTTAGCGACCGATGACGTATGGGGTGGGGGAGGTAAGAGAGCTGTTTGGGAGGGATCAGGGGGTGTGATGTGTCAGGTGGGAGGCTGACCTCTACACTAAAGCTAAAATTAACCCTACAAGCAGCCTTCTAAATACCAAAAGGTAATGCCAAAGCCATATATGTCTGCTTTTTCTGTTCAAAGGGGATCCCAGAGAAGCATTTACAACCATTTGTGCCATAATTACACAAACTGTTTGTAAATGGTTTCAGTGAGAAACCTAAAATTTGGAGAAATGTTATGTTTTTTTTATTTGATCGCATTTGGCGGTGAAATGGTGGTATGAAATATACCAAAATTGGCCTAGATCAATACTTTGGGTTGTCTACTACACTACATTAAAGCTAAAATTACCCCAAAAAGATCCCTACATGCTCCCTAATTAACCCCTTCACTGCTGGACATAATTAAACGTGTGGTGCGCAGTGGCATTTAGCGGCCTTCTAATTTTTCCTCATATTTTATAAATTATTTTATAGTAAATTATAAGATATGATAAAAATAATGGTATCTTCAGAAAGTCCATTTAATGGCGAGAAAAACGGTATATAATATGTGTGGGTACAGTAAATGAGTAAGAGGAAAATTACAGCTAAACACAAACACCGCAAAAATGTAAAAATAGCCCTGGTCCCAAATGGTCAGAAAATGGAAAAGTGCTGTGGTCATTAAGGGATTAAAATTGCATGCTCTATCTGAGTCATGAAAGTTAATTTTGACTAGACTATTCCTTTAACAGAAACTTGGGATTTGTCTTTAAGGGACAAGAATGTAAAAATTAAATTTTCATGATTTAGTTGGTGTGTGCAGTTTTGAGGTACTTTTCAGTTTGCATCTATTATTACAGTAGCTGCAATGCACTGCTGTGATCTAGCGAGTGATTGGTTGCTTTGCACATATGATTCTTATCATTGACTCACCAGAAAGATCCCAGCAGTGCACTTTATGGTGCCGATTTACTAACTGTCAGACGGACATGATCCGCTGTAGCGTATCATATCAGCCCGATATAGCTGAATGCCGACAGCATACGCTGTCGGCATTTAACATTGCACAAGCAGTTCTGGTAAACTGCTTGTGCAATGCCGCCCCCAGCAGATTCACGGGCAATTGGCCGCTAGCAGGGGGTGTCAATCAACCCGATCGTATGAAATCGTGCGGATTAATATCCCCAGCCTCAGAGGCGACAGATGAGTTAAGGAGCTGTGGTCTTAAGACCGCTGCTTCTAAACTCCTGTTTCCAGCGAGCCTGAAGGCTCGAGCAGAAACAGAGGCATTGGGGCCGATACAAGGCTTGGTAAATCGGCCCCTATGTGTTTAACCCAATACATAGTTACATGCAATGAACACAGCAATAATAACATGCCCTATGACATTAGAAAAGTGTTGTACTTTTATGTCCCTTTATACATTATGCATTGGGACACTTAGTTATACAGTGCAACATGACAGAGAAATAACAGAGGTACACAACTGGGAAGACAACTAAAGGCCAACATAAGCAGAATTCTAGTTACAAAGTCCCTTACAGATATAAATGCTGGATATGATCACAGTTGATTGATATTTAGAGTGCATTATTAAAGCTTTAGTTTAGTTTGCATTTTTTTGGAAAATATAAAAAATTTTTATAGACAGGAATTTACAATGTATATAGTTTGTGTTTTTAAATGGTTTAAATCATATACACAATTACACTCCCATATAACCGACAATACAAAAATATCACAATACATGCATTTTCTTTGTTTGCACAGTGTAAAAAAGCCTATCCACAGTTTGTGCCAGAAAACAAATGTTGACAGAAAAAGGCAGATTTATTAAGAGTATATCCAAATCTTAGCAATAAATAAACATCCCAAAAGGATTCTCACACTAAAATACTAAGGGCCCAATTCTCTAAAACGCTCTGGTCTGGCAAGATTATGCTTAAGAGTTGTTTATCTCACTAGCCTTTAGCTTTTTATCTCTATGCTTGAGAGCTGTATATGTCACTATGCTTGAGAGCTGTTTATCTCACTATGCTTGAGTGCTGTTTATCTCAATATGCTTGAGTGCTGTTTATCTCACTATGCTTGAGTGCTGTTTATCTCAATATGCTTGAGTGCTGTTTATCTCACTATGCTTAAGGGCTGTTTATCTCACTATGCTTGAGTGCTGTTTATCTCACTATGCTTTAGAGCTGTTTATCTCACTATGCTTGAGAGCTGTTTATCTCACTATGCTTGAGTGCTGTTTATCTCACTATGCTTGAGAGCTGTTTATCTCACTATGCTTGAGATCTGTTTATCTCACTATGGTTGAGTGCTGTTTATCTCACTATGATTGAGAGCTGTTTATCTCACTATGTTTGAGTGCTGTTTATCTCACTATGCTTGAGAGCTGTTTATCTCACTATGCTTGAGAGCTGTTTGTCTCGCTATGTTTGGGAGCTGTTTATCTCACTATACTTGAGATCTGTTTATCTCGCTATGCTTGAGAGCTGTTTATCTCACAATGCTTGAAATCTGTTTATCTCGCTATGCTTGAGAGCTTTTATCTCACTATGCTTGAAATCTGTTTATCTCGCTATGCTTGAGACATGTTTATCTCACTATGCTTGGGAGCTGTTTATCTCAATATGCTTGAGAGCTGTTTATCTCACTATGCTTGAGTGCTGTTTATCTCACTATGCTTGAGAGCTGTTTATCTCACTATGGCTGAGAGCTGTTTATCTCACTATGCTTGAGAGCTCTTTATCTCACTATGCTTGAGTGTTGTTTATCTCACTATGTTTGAGTGCTGTTTATCTCACTATGCTTGAAATCTGTTTATCTCGCTGTGCTTGAGACATGTTTATCTCACTATGCTTGAGAGCTGTTTATCTCAATATGCTTGAGAGCTGTTTATCTCACTATGCTTGAGTGCTGTATAGCTCACTATGTTTGAGAGCTGTTTATCTCACTATGCTTGAAATCTGTTTATCTCGTTATGCTTGAGACATGTTTATCTCACTATGCTTGAGAGCTGTTTATCTCAATATGCTTGAGAGCTGTTTATCTCACTATGCTTGAGTGCTGTTTATTTCACTATGCTTGAGAGCTGTTTATCTCACTATGGTTGAGAGCTGTTTATCTCACTATGCTTGAGAGCTGTTTATCTCACTATGCTTGAGTGCTGTTTATCTCACTATGTTTGAGTGCTGTTTATCTCACTATGCTTGAGTGCTGTTTATCTCACTATGCTTGAGAGCTGTTTATCTCACTATGCTTGAGAGCTGTTTATCTCACTATGCTTCAGCACTATTTATCTTACTATGCTTGAGCGCTGTTTATCTCACTATGCTTGAGCGTTGTTTATCTCACTATGGTTGAGAGCTGTTTATCTCACTATGCTTGAGCGCTGTTTATCTCACTGTGCTTGAGAGTTGTTTATCTCACTATGCTTGAGAGCTGTTTATCTCACTATGCTTGAGAGATGTATATTTCACTATGCTTGAGCGCTGTTTATCTCACTATGCTTGAGAGCTGTTTATCTCACTTTGCTTGAGCTCTGTTTATCTCACTATGCTTGAGCCCTGTTTATCTCGCTATGCTTGAGAGCTGTTTATCTCACTATGATTGAGATCTGTTTATCTCGCTATGCTTGAGAGCTGTTTATCTCACTATGCTTGAGTGCTGTTTATCTCACTATGCTTGAGAGCTGTTTATCTCACTATGCTTGAGAGCTGTTTATCTCACTATGCTTGAGAGCTTTTTATCTCACTATGCTTGAGTGCTGTTTATCTCACTATGTTTGAGTGCTGTTTATCTCGTTATGCTTGAGACATGTTTATCTCACTATGATTGAGAGCTGTTTACCTCACTATGATTGAGCGCTGCTTATATCACTATGCTTGAGCGCTGTTTATCTCCCTATGCTTGAGCGCTGTTTATCTCGCTATGCTTGAGAGCTGTTTATCTCACTATGATTGAGATCTGTTTATCTCACTATGCTTGAGAGCTGTTTATCTCACTATGCTTGAGAGCTCTTTATCTCACTATGCTTGAGTGCTGTTTATATCACTATGCTTGAGAGCTGTTTATCTCACTATGCTTGAGAGCTGTTTATTTCACTATGCTTGAGAGCTGTTTATCTCACTATGCTTGAGTGCTGTTTATCTCACTATGTTTGAGTGCTGTTTATCTTGTTATGCTTGAGATATGTTTATCTCACTATGATTGAGAGCTGTTTACCTCACTATGATTGAGCGCTGCGTATATCACTATGCTTGAGCGCTGTTTATCTCACTATGCTTGAGTGCTATTTATCTCACTATGCTTGAGCACTGTTTATCTCACTATGCTTGAGCGCTGTTTATCTCACTATGATTGAGCAGTGTTTATCTCACTATGCTTGAGCGCTGTTTATCTCACTAAGCTTGAGAGCTTGTTATCTCACTAAGCTTGAGAGCTGTTTATCTCACTATGCTTGAGCATTATTTATCTCACTATGCTTGAGCGCTGTTTATCTCACTATGCTTGAACGCTGTTTATCTCACTATGCTTGAGAGCTGTTTATCTCACTATGCTTGAGAGCTGTTTATTTCACTATGCTTGAAAGCTGTTTATCTCACTATGCTTCAGAGCTGTTTATCTCACTATGCTTGAGAGCTGTTTATCTTACTATGATTGAGCGCTGTTTATCTCACTATGATTGAGAGCTTTTTATCTCACTATGCTTGATAGCTGTTTATTTCACTAAGCTTGAGAGCTGTTTATCTCACTATGATTGAGAGCTGTTTATCTCACTATGCTTGAGTGCTGTTTATCTCAATATGCTTGAGTGCTGTTTATTTCACTATGATTGAGCAGTGTTTATCTCACTATGCTTGAGCGCTGTTTATCTCACTAAGCTTGAGAGCTTTTTATCTCACTAAGCTTGAGAGCTGTTTATCTCACTATGCTTGAGCATTATTTATCTCACTATGCTTGAGCGCTGTTTATCTCACTATGCTTGAGCGCTGTTTATCTCACTATGCTTGAACGCTGTTTATCTCACTATGCTTGAGAGCTGTTTATCTCACTATGCTTGAGAGCTGTTTATTTCACTATGCTTGAGAGCTGTTTATCTCACTATGCTTCAGAGCTGTTTATCTCACTATGCTTGAGAGCTGTTTATCTTACTATGATTGAGGGCTGTTTATCTCACTATGATTGAGAGCTTTTTATCTCACTATGCTTGATAGCTGTTTATTTCACTAAGCTTGAGAGCTGTTTATCTTACTATGATTGAGCGCTGTTTATCTCACTATGATTGAGAGCTTTTTATCTCACTATGCTTGATAGCTGTTTATTTCACTAAGCTTGAGAGCTGTTTATCTCACTATGATTGAGAGCTGTTTATCTCACTATGCTTGAGTGCTGTTTATCTCAATATGCTTGAGTGCTGTTTATCTCACTATGCTTAAGGGCTGTTTATCTTACTATGATTGAGAGCTTTTTATCTCACTATGCTTTAGAGCTGTTTATCTCACTATGCTTTAGAGCTGTTTATCTCACTATGCTTAAGATCTGCTTATTTCACTATGCTTGAGAGCTGTTTATTTCACTATGATTGAGAACTGTTGATTTCACTATGATTGAGAGCTGTTTATTTCACTATGATTGATAGCTGTTTATCTCACTATGCTTTAGAGCTGTTTATCTCACTATGCTTGAGTGCTATGTATCTCACTATTATTGAGAGCTGTTTATCTCACTATGATTGAGAGCTGTTTATCTCACTATGCTTTAGAGCTGTTTATCTCACTATGCTTGAGTGCTGTGTATCTCACTATTATTGAGAGCTGTTTATCTCACTATGATTGAGAGCTGTTTATCTCACTATGATTGAGAGCTTTTTATCTCACTATACTTTAGAGCTGTTTATTTCACTATGCTTAAGATCTGCTTATTTCACTATGCTTGAGATCTGTTTATCTTGCTATGCAGAGTTCTGGATGTGAAAGAGAGACACCTACATTACAACATAAAATCTTAAAAGGCCTTCAAAGATTCTGTGGGATTTCTCCCCATGTCGCAAGTTTTGGATTACTAGAGCCTAAAAAAATTAAGAATTTATAGACAGAAACCCATATAGTACAATGTCTGTCCAGATTTCTAAGCACTATGTAGTTTGAGGACACATACCTTCCTCATGTACTAGTTGGTGATGTATCTACAAATTCTTCATCTTTTATTTGTTGTTATTTATATCTATATTTATATAGCTAATTGATATGGTCACCTTTTGAAAGAAATAGATCCTTAATGATTTTCCATTATTCAACCTTTACAAAAATCAATTTGTAAGGGGTATCATGGTACAGTGGTTGAAGGACTAATCAGCAACTAAACATTTATAATATTCTATATCATTAAAGGGACATGAAGGCTGAAATTATTCTTTCTACAATCAAATTTTTTTTTGACGTATCCCTATGTACCCCTAATCTGCTGCCCTAACATCGCCGACCCCTATATTATATTTATTAACCCCTAATCTGCCCCCCACAACGTCGCCTCCACATGCCTACACTTATTAACCCCTAATCTGCCGAGCGGACCTGAGCGCTACTATAATAAAGTTATTAACCCCTAATCCGCCTCAATAACCCTATAATAAATAGTATTAACCCCTAATCTGCCCTCCCTAACATCGCCGACACCTAAATTCAAATATTAACCCCTAATCTGCCGACCGGAGCTCACCGCTATTCTAATAAATGTATTTTACAGCTCTTTTGCCTGTAAAAAAAAACATACAATACCCCCCCCAACATTACAACCCACCACCCACATACCCCTAATCTAACCCAAACCCCCCTTAAATAAACCTAACACTAAGCCCCTGAAGATCTTCCTACCTTGTCTTCACCATACCAGGTTCACCGATCGGTCCTGAAGAGCTCCTCCGATGTCCTGATCCAAGCCCAAGTGGGGGGCTGAAGATGTCCATGATCCGGTAGAAGTCTTCATCCAAGCGGGGCAGAAGAGGTCTTCCATCCGATTGAAGTCTTCATCCAGGCGGCATCTTCTATCGACATCCATCTGGAACGGAGCGGCAGCATCCTGAAGACCTCCGACGCGGAACATACATCCTGGCCGACGACTGAACGACGAATGACGGTTCCTTTAAATGACGTCATCCAAGATGGCGTCCCTCGAATTCCGATTGGCTGAGAGGATTCTATCAGCCAATCGGAATTAAGGTAGGAATATTCTGATTGGCTGATGGAATCAGCCAATCAGAATCAAGTTCAATCCGATTGGCTGATCCAATCAGCCAATCAGATTGAGCTCGCATTCTATTGGCTGTTCCGATCAGCCAATAGAATGCGAGCTAAATCTGATTGGCTGATTCCATCAGCCAATTAGAATATTCCTACCTTAATTCCGATTGGCTGATAGAATCCTATCAGCCAATCGGAATTCGAGGGACGCCATCTTGGATGACGTCATTTAAAGGAACCGTCATTCGTCGTTCAGTCGTCGGCCAGGATGGATGTTCTGCGTCGGAGGTCTTCAGGATGCTGCCGCTCCGTTCCAGATGGATGTCGATAGAAGATGCCGCCTGGATGAAGACTTCAATCGGATGGAAGACCTCTTCTGCCCCGCTTGGATGAAGACTTCTACCGGATCATGGACATCTTCAGCCCCCCGCTTGGGCTTGGATCAGGACATCGGAGGAGCTCTTCAAGACCGATCGGTGAACCTGGTATGGTGAAGACAAGGTAGGAAGATCTTCAGGGGCTTAGTGTTAGGTTTATTTAAGTGGGGTTTGGGTTAGATTAGGGGTATGTGGGTGGTGGGTTGTAATGTTGGGGGGGGGTATTGTATGTTTTTTTTTACAGGCAAAAGAGCTGAACTTCTTGGGGCATGCCCCGCAAAGGGCCCTGTTCAGGGCTGGTAAGGTAAAAGAGCTTTTAACTTTAGTAATTTTGAATAGGGTAGGGCATTTTTTATTTTGGGGGGCTTTGTTGTTTTATTAGGGGGCTTAGAGTAGGTGTAATTAGTTTAAAATTGTTGTAATATTTTTCTTATGTATGTAGATATTTATTTATTTTTTGTAACTTAGTTCTTTTTTATTTTTTGTACTTTAGTTAGTTTATTTCATTGTAGTTATTTGTAGGTATTGTATTTAATTAATGTATTGATAGTGTAGTGTTAGGTTTAATTGTAGGTAATTGTAGGTATTTTATTTAATTAATTTAATGATAGTATAGTGTTAGGTTTAATTGTAACTTAGGTTAGGATTTATTTGACAGGTAATTTTGTAATTATTTTAAATAGGTAACTATTAAATAGTTCTTAACTATTTAATAGCTATTGTACCTGGTTAAAATAATTACAAAGTTGCCTGTAAAATAAATATTAATCCGAAAATAGCTGTAATTATAATTTATATTGTAGCTATATTAGGATTTATTTTACAGGTACGTATTTAGCTTTAAATAGGAATAATTTATTTAATAAGAGTTAATTAATTTCGTTAGATGTAAATTATATTTAACTTAGGGGGGTGTTAGTGTTAGGGTTAGACTTAGCTTTAGGGGTTAATACATTTATTAGAATAGCGGTGAGCTCTGGTCGGCAGATTAGGGGTTAATAATTGAAGTTAGGTGTCGGCGATGTTAGGGAGGGCAGATTAGGGGTTAATACTATTTATTATAGGGTTAGTGAGGCGGATTAGGGGTTAATAACTTTATTATAGTAGCGCTCAGGTCCGCTCAGCAGATTAGGGGTTAAGAAGTGTAGGCAGGTGGAGGTGACGTTGTGGGGGGCAGATTAGGGGTTAATAAATATAATATAGGGGTCGGCGGTGTTAGGGGCAGCAGATTAGGGGTACATAAGGATAACGTAGGTGGCGGTCGGCAGATTAGGGGTTAAAAAAATTATTAGAGTGGCGGCGATGTGGGGGGACCTCGGTTTAGGGGTACATAGGTAGTTTATGGGTGTTAGTGTACTTTAGAGCACAGTAGTTAAGAGTTTTATAAACCGGCGTTAGCCCAGAAAGCTCTTAACTACTGACTTTTTTCCTGCGGCTGGAGTATTGTCGTTAGATGTCTAACGCTCACTTCAGACACGACTCTAAATACCGGAGTTAGAAAGATCCCATTGAAAAGATAGGATACGCAATTTACGTAAGGGGATCTGCGGTATGGAAAAGTCGCGGCTGAAAAGTGAGCGTTAGACCCTATTTTGAGTGACTCCAAATACCGGAGGTAGCCTAAAACCAGCGTTAGGAGCCTCTAACGCTGGTTTTCACGGCTAACGCCAAACTCCAAATCTAGGCCTATGGAAGGTAAATATACATTTACATGTGTGATATTAATCTATCACAATCCAAAGCTATCCTCACCACTGCTAAACCATCTAAATGCCATTTATTTGTCGATATGATGGGCACACTGGCACAATTGCTTAATCATTATATTCTTACTTAATATTTGAAAAGTATTGTTTGTTACAATATTTATATTTATTGTTTGAAAATGCAGCATTTCCAGTTGGACATGATCATAAAACCGAATGGAGACTATGGGTTTCTGTTACAAACTGTGAAGCGTGAACTTGATTGCTTGGAACATGCTATCGCCATAGGAGATGTTCAAACAAGATTGTGCCTTTGTGACAGGGTTTTTATTGAGGATGTACCGTCATGCACACTAAGCACCTACATTAAGGAAATCCTAAATTGGATCTTACCTTCATGAACGTGTGTACTGTCTACTGTAGACAGCCCAAACAACAGTGATGAACAGAGCTTTAAAGTGCCATAAAACATGTTGAGATCTGTGCATATCCTAAAAGGGCTAATTAAGTTTAAAAATTGCTGGCATATATTTTAAAATAATATTCAAAAATAAGCAAAATTTGTTACATAGCTATGCTGTCTGGAGAAGTCTGATCCACCTCCCCTTATCAGTTTTTAGCATCATAAATACAGGCATTGTATTTCAACTGAGTTCACAGCACCTTATTTGCTTCTAGGCATGCTCCAGCAGATAAGGAGTGTTAATGTCTTGTAGTCTACCAAAGCAAAGGTGGCTATAGATACAGCCATAGAAGGAATTGTGTGGGGGGAATTAGAGCTGTACAATTCAGAAACTTAAAAGAAAGGGTTAATGGCGAGAAACTGCAGTAAAATTTGCAGGTAAAGTAATTAAAGTACATATTATTATATTTTGTCTCTATCCCAACTTGTTTTATGTCCCTTTAATTAATCAATACCATGCATGTTAATACATCTGTAAAATATCTTATGTTTCTTTCAAATGCCAATACTGTTACTAGATTTTATCATAGGAGCTGCATTTTAGTGAAAAGTATAAGCAAAAGGAACTATAAGATTAATCTTGTTGACACATACAAAAATATATTCTTGTAGTATCGATTTAAAAAAAATTCTGCTTAACACAGTTTGTTCCATTCACCTTTTTCTCTACATTTGTGGTATTTTGCATCCTATATAATGTGAACCAGTGGTTATTTGAAAGTCTGAGTCTAAATTGTATCTCATAAAATAGGACATGGAATTTATAATGACCAGATTTTATTTGCTTTCCTTTTCGTTTCTAACATTATGACTTTACTTATATAGGTGACCTTTTCTGTTTAATATTTCCATCATCGAATGCTCATAATTCTTACCTGACATAAGTGATATTTAAGGACTTGTTGCTATTTCTAGATGGATTCTTGAAGTTCTATAAATATTTAAAGAGTTTTTGCATCTAATATATATGACCTTTTTTTTCATTAAAATTATGTTCTTTAATGTATATAAGATCAATGTATGCTTTCTTTAAATCTGTTTTTGGATCAGATATTTATAAATTGATGTATTCAATATTATACATGTAAACACTTTTAAAAGACCAAACACTGAACAGCAGTGTTTCTGAAATCCAGTCATCAAGTACCAGATTTTTATGAAATATTAACTAGATCACAGGTGAAATATCAGCGGATCAGTGATCATGGTTTCTAACCTACACCCATCAGCTGATTATTTAAAGTGAAGGTAAACTTTGATGAATGAAAGTCCGTTTTTTAAAAAATACTATTAAAAACAAGGGCACTTTCATTCATCAAAGTTTAGAAGGCAGCCGTTTTAATTAAAAACTTACTTTGTTTTTTTTTCACAGCCAGAGCAGCTTCCCCCATCCGTAGATCCTCTCTTTACACGTCATCAATGACAAATCCAGCTTCCTCCAATCACGGCATGGCCTCAGGTAATACTAATGACTACCCTGGGGGAAAGCTGTGATTGAAGGAAGCTGGATTAGTCATTGATGACTTGTGAAGAGAGGATCTCCGGGTGGGGGAAGCTGCTCTGGCTGTGAAAAAAACCAAAGGTAAGTTTTTTTTAATTTTTAATTTTTCAAATCAAGCTTTATTGAAGTAAAAGGAAGCAGTAAGCAGTAATACAATACATAGTATAGATAGATCCGTTTGACAATGGTATTTCCCTTTTTCCCAACATAGTGTCCATGTGTTCATAAAAGTCCTTACTAGATTACGATCTGGTGTCTAGGAGCACCATCCTCTGCACCTAAGGTGCCATTTGCTTCCGTTATATTTAACTTTGAGCTTGTTTCAATGAGTGGAGTTACTCGTTGTTCTGTATAGTCCATATCAGTACTCAAACATGTTCATTGAAACTTAACACCAGATTTATAGTATCATTAACATATATGCACTCAGCATCTTTGCTACATAAAACTGAGTTTTATTGGTCCCTGATGTTGCCACCCAGATGGGTGGAGAGAAAGGAAGTCAGAATGAAAGGTGTTAAAGGGTATATGAGGTAAGTTATATGGGAAAAAGTGAGAGAGAAGGAAGAAAAAAAAAAAAGGGAAGGATGGGGAAAGGTTGGGAAAGGGGGGAGGATGAGGGGGAGGTGCCTTCTTCTAGAAATGTAGGGCCGAGTTTCTTATTCCATTTGCTTACACATAACCCAAAAGACTACACTACAACCCTCTGCCTGTCCAAGTCAGTGTCATCATTTCGTGTGTAGCAAGTTTGCCGACTTTGAGGTAGTGGTATCTCTCCAAGCTTAGCAGTTCCCCCACCTTAACCCTCCATTCTTGCAAGCTTGGTACTCAGGCCTTCTTCCAATGTTTTGGAATCAGTCCCTTTGCACTGTTCAGCATCAGCAAGAGAAGTAGACAAAAAAAGACAGCGCCTCATAGTGCAGACAACTTCAAAAGTGGATATCAAACTTGAAAAGAAAAAGAAGATGTACTCACAAAGGGATTGGCACTCTTGTGAAAAGAAGTGCAAATGTGCAGGCTGACCTTTAACAGCAGTCAGTACGCTGAGAAGTGGATCCTCCAAAGGGGACCGGTGAATGCAGCCGTGGAATCTCCTTGGAACTCACACGGAATCCTATGCCAGTGCACTAAGAGATGGATCCTCCAGGGGATCGGTGATGCAGCCGTGGACTCTCCTTCAAACTCACACGGAGCCTTGGATGTCAGCGTCAGGTCTGAATGTCTAGATGATCCTGTGTCAGGATCAAGCAGCACAATGTGCAGTAGATGGTTTGGGAAATAATATGAAATAAAGACCTCTTGCGAGTCGTGCATGAAAAACAGTCCAAATCTTTGTAAAATGGAAACCGCAACAAAGTATAATTAAAAACAGTTTGGTTTTAATACAAACACTTGGAATTACAAGTAAAAGAGAGCTTAAAAACGCGTTTCTCGGCCACTAGCTCCTGGCCGTTTCCTCAGTTAGTTTACATCTGTGTGAATCAGAGAAATTTAAAAAAGGTGCCATGAAATACAATTGGTCGAATTTTAACGAATCAGAGTATAGTATGCATTGTGAGCTCACATAATGGTGATCAAACAGACCGCTTGTTTAAACAATTAAATGTCAGTATAAACAGGAGAATAAACAAAAAACCAGTATAAATAAAACTAATATTTGCATAAAATTAAATCAATCGCATGCTGATACCACAGCAGATATAGGGTGCTGACTGTCCCTCAATGGCAGTGTTGCCTCTATGTTGAAAAAAGAACTAATGTCTGCCTGTTGCGAGTTGGTGAGTTGGATAAAAAGCAACTTATTTGTAACATACTCATAACAGTTTAGAGTATGTTACAAATAAGTTGCTTTTTATCCAACTCACCAACTCGCAACAGGCAGACATTAGTTCTTTTTTCAACATAGAGGCAACACTGCCATTGAGGGACAGTCAGCACCCTATATCTGTTGTGGTATCAGCATGCGATTGATTTAATTTTATGCAAATATTAGTTTTATTTATACTGGTTTTTTGTTTATTCTCCTGTTTATACTGACATTTAATTGTTTAAACAAGCGGTCTGTTTGATCACCATTATGTGAGCTCACAATGCATACTATACTCTGATTCGTTAAAATTCGACCAATTGTATTTCATGGCACCTTTTTTAAATTTCTCTGATTCACACAGATGTAAACTAACTGAGGAAACGGCCAGGAGCTAGTGGCCGAGAAACGCGTTTTTAAGCTCTCTTTTACTTGTAATTCCAAGTGTTTGTATTAAAACCAAACTGTTTTTAATTATACTTTGTTGCGGTTTCCATTTTACAAAGATTTGGACTGTTTTTCACGCACGACTCGCAAGAGGTCTTTATTTCATATTATTTCCCAAACCATCTACTGCACATTGTGCTGCTTGATCCTGACACAGGATCATCTAGACATTCAGACCTGACGCTGACATCCAAGGCTCCGTGTGAGTTTGAAGGAGAGTCCACGGCTGCATCACCGATCCCCTGGAGGATCCATCTCTTAGTGCACTGGCATAGGATTCCGTGTGAGTTCCAAGGAGAGTCCACGGCTGCATTCACTGGTCCCCTTTGGAGGATCCACTTCTCAGCGTACTGACTGCTGTTAAAGGTCAGCCTGCACATTTGCACTTCTTTTCACAAGAGTGCCAATCCCTTTGTGAGTACATCTGCTTTTTCTTTTCAAGTTTGATATCCACTTTTGAAGTTGTCTGCACTATGAGGCGCTGTCTTTTTTTGTCTACCTCACAGATTCACTGAAGGATCACTCAGTCCAAAGACCAGCTGCCGAACGTTTTTTAAAAGTACTTTCACTACCTTTGGAGAGACTATCATATTATACTTATACATATCCTTTTTGAACATATATACATATTTTTTTTAACTTTTATCCACATCAATATTTATTATTCAATGATTTTTCTTCATCTGAGTGTTTTCATATTGGTTTAAAATTGCACCAAGATAGCTTTTTGTTTTTTCCTAAATATTTTTTCTTTACTTTTCATTAACTAAACATTGGTTTTAATTTCATTATATGGTCATATTTTATGGTTATATTTTATGGTTATTTTTTCTGTAGCCGGCGCATACTAATACTATATATCTTTATATAGTATTTTTCACTCAGCAAGAGAAGTAGATATTTGTCTTCCCCTACAATTTTGGGTAGGTCGTGATAAATCAGGTATGCTGGTTTTGGTGGTATAATGACCTTCAGTATTTTGCTCATTTCTCCCAGCACCTCCTCCCAATAAGATTGTATGAGTGGACAGAACCACCAGATATGAAGGAGGGTTCCTTCTCCTCCACAGCCCCTCCAGCATCCCCCGCTTGTATGTGGATACATTTTCTGTAGTCTGTGAGGAGTCATGTACCACCTGCTCAACAATTTATAGTGTGCTTCTTGTATTCTCATTGATACTGATGCCCTCCTTGCCCTGTTAAAGATTTTAAGCCAGTCTTTATATTCTATCACCTGGTCTAGATCTGTTTGCCAGGCCGATATGTATGTCGGGAGGGCGGTTCCTTCCTTTGTTAAGAGGATTTTATATATTTGTGATATTAAATGTGTCGGGGTCTGCAACATCGTGCACAGGATTTCAAACAATGATCTACGCCTGGTTAGCGCCGGTTTGTCTTGTGTGTATCAAAGTAGTGTGTTATCTGTGCTACTCTATACCACGACGCAAAGATATCTGGGGCCCATTCAAAAAGTTCTGTTTGTGTTTTAAGCTTACCATGGTGCAATATTTTGGTTATGGAAATCTCTTTCAAGGTGTAATACACTCCTGAGGTATGCGGTTTATGTTCAATCCCTATGTCCGGATTCTCTCGGATGGGAGTGTTTGGTGAGTGGTAAGAGTACAGGTGCGGGTTCTCACTAATTAGTTTGTCCCACATCCTGAACATCTCCAGGATCATGGGGTATTGCAGATCGAAGTTGGGTGATTTTTCACGGAAATCCAGGCTAGGGCTCCAACATTACCACGTTTCAGTAAATCAATGTCTATTTGTACCCAAGCTTTATTACATAGGTTCTGACTCCACTCCACCAACCTTTGCAAGTAGATGGCTCTCTGGTATTCCCTCAAAAGTGGGACCCCTAGCCCTCCTCTGTCTCTGGTCATATAAGTAGTATGCTTTCTAACTCTGGGCTTCAGCCCATTCCAGATATAGGCTTCAATAGCTGATTGAATTTGCCGAATGTATGGTGTTGCAGGGGAGATCGGGACCGTCTGCATAACATATAACACCCTTGGTAGAATGTTCATCTTAACCACCCCAATGCGCCCCATCCATGAGATGGTTTTGTTTTTCCAGTTAGACAAGTCCTTAAGGACTTCATCTCGGATATGTTTGTAGTTAAGCTCTGCTATCTCATGTATATCTGGCGAAATTAAAATCCCCAGGTATTTGATGGTGTGCTGGGCTATTTTGATAGGGCAAGTGACTTGAAGGGCACTGAACAAATTGGGTCGTTCCGTGATGTTCAGGATTTCAGACTTCTGTGGATTAAGAAGGAAATTCGAGACCTCTCCAAAGGTGGAAAACTCTGCCAAAGCCTCGTGCAGTGAATTAGAAGAGTCTGATATGGTCAGCAGGATATCATCAGCGTACATCGAGAGCTTGTGCTCTGTACCGCCAATAGAGAGTCCTTTGATCCGTGTGTTGGCTCTAATTTTGCTCGCCAAGACCTCAATCGTAAGGGCAAATAAGAGCGGCGAGATGGGACAGCCCTGTTTAGTTCCGTTTTGGATCTTGAAGGTACTGGAGAGCGTACTGTTAACCCTGATTTTGGCGTTTGGTGTTGAATAAAGGGACATAGCTATGTTTATAAAGCTGGGCCCGAAGCCGAATTTCATCAGCATGTGCCGAATAAATGATCAACTCACCCGGTCAAATGCTTTTTCGGCATCCGTTGTGTCCAGGGAGAGTGGCTGTTTATGAATTTGGGCGTATGTGATCATTTGAAGGGTTTTCAGAGTGTTGTCCCTTGCCTCGCGCACCGGGACAAATCCAACTTGATCTGTGGATACCAAGTTTGGCAGCAGTCTGTTCAGACGATTGGCTATCACCTTGGCCAGTATCTTCACATCTAAATTCAATAGGGATATTGGCCTATAGTTTTCAGGTTTATCCTGAGGCTTCCCAGGCTTGGGGATCACGGTAATGTATGCTTCTAGCATGGTGCCTGGTAGATTTGGCGAGTGGGATAATGCATTAAATAAGTTTATTAATTTTGGGGCTAGAATGTCTGCATATTTTTTATAAAATTTAAGGCCGAAGCCATCTGGCCCAGGGCTTTTCCCCAATTGGAGGTCTTTGATTGCTTTTTTAATTTCTCCTATTGTGACTGGAGACTCCAGTGAGTCCTTTTCTTCTGCTGTGAGCCTAGGGACATTAGTCCCCTCTAAGTATTCTAATACTCTTTCATCATCCTGCGACAGCAGGTGGCTTAGATCGCCCTCTCCACTAGCATGTCGTATATTATACAAAGACTCATAGTACCTTCTAAAGGTGGCTGCTATGGAATCAGCATCTGTCTTAACGTTACTCTCCCCATCCACCATCTGATGCACATGAGTTTTTAACTTTTTACGTGCAATTGCCCTTGCTAAAAGCTTTCCGGCTTTGTCCCCCTGCTCGTAATAGAGCTGCTTCAGTTTTAGTGCCTGCTTTTGGTAATCTTCCTGTAAAAATTGTAATAAAGCCTCTCTGGCCAAGACCAGAGCTCTCATACCTGCCCTGTCTGTGGGCTGCATTTTGTGATTCAGCTCCGCTCTTTCTACCTGTGTCAACAAATCTTGATAGCGTTCCCTCCTAGCCTTTCTGATCCCAGATCTCTTTATAAGGAGGCCTCTAATAGTGCACTTATGTGCCTCCCATATGGTGGACTCTTCCATGTGATCATCTGCGTTAATACGGAATAATTCTAATATGGCTTTATTTATTTCATCACTAAACGTTGGGTCATCTAGAAGGGTATGGTCCATTCTCCACATATAGGGAGTTATTGGAATATTGGGCCACATGATAGAGCAGCCCACAGGGGCATGATCTGACCAGGTGATAGCATAGATATTACTGCTTTTCGTGATCATAAGACCTATTGTGTCTGTGAAAAGATAATCAATTCTGGAATACTTTCTATGGGGATGTGAGTAAAAGGTGTAATTTTTAACAGATGGATGGTGTGTCCTCCAGATGTCGTGTATAGCTAGTTCTGTCAGTGAAGTGGTCATGCGTTTCAGTATTTTGTGGGGGATGCTGGATGAGCCATTGGAGGTGTCCAGCGAAGGAGCAAAGGATTGTTCTTCCTGCTCCTGTTTTCTAACAAAGGTAAGTTTTTAATCAAAATGGCTGCCTTGTAAACTTTGATAAATGAAAGTGCCCGTGTTTTTAATAGTATTTTTTAAAAAATGGGCTTTATTTATCAAAGTTTACCTTCACTTTAACCTGTGCTCTAGTTAAAGGAACACAAAACCCATTTTTTTCTTTCATTATTCAGAAAGAGCATGTGATTTTAACCCCTTAAGGACCTGGCATTTTAGACAAAAACTTCCCCAGAGCATTTTTAGCATTTTTGCTATCACTACATTTAAACAGAAATAGAGCCTTTTTTATATCTATCTATCTATCAAAACTATATATTTTATATATATAGTAGACAACCTAAAGTATTGATCTAGGCCCATTTTGGTATATTTCATGCCACCATTTCACCGCTGGATGCGATCAAATTAAAAAATATCGTTAACTTTTTCACAATTTTTGGTTTCTTACTGAAATTATTTACAAACAGATTGTGCAATCATGGCAAAAATGGTTGTAAATGCTTCTCAGGGATCCCCTTTGTTCAGAAATAGCAGACATATATGGCTTTGGCGTTGCTTTTTGGTAATTAGAAGGCTGCTAAATGCTGCTGCACACCACACTTTAATTATGCCCAGTAGTGAAGGGGTTAATTAGGTAGCTTGTAGGGTTAATTTTAGCTTTAGTGTAGAGATCAGCCTCCCACCTGACACATCCCCCTCCCTGACCCCTCTTAAACAGCTCTCTTCCCTCCCCAGCCCCCTAAAGTTCACCCCCCTCTTAAGTACTGGCAGAAAGTTTGCCAGTATAAAAATAAAAGTTTGGTTTTTTTAAATATATTTTCTGCAGGGTAGTATCCGCCCTTACTTCCTAACCTCCCTTATCCCGCCAAACAACTCTCTAACCCTCCCCCTCTACATATTTGCCGCCATCTTAAGTACTGGCAGCTGTCTGCCAGTACCCAGTTTGCTGCTAATTTGGCAGATTTAAAAAACAAAACAAAAAAAAAACTTTTTTTCTCTAGTGTAGCTGCCCTTCCTCAATACTCTACCCCCCCTCCCAGATCCCTTTTTGGCAATGGATCCCACATAGCATCCCACTCATTGCCCCTCCTTCCTGCTTTCCACTCACTGTGACGCATGTTAATTTTTTTTTTCAAATGCCTGTAGCGTGGCGTAGCGGTCCCACCTTCACCCACCCTCCTCCCGCCCCCTACAGCGATGGGCTGTCTCTGTATCTGTAACTCTGCAAATCTATTTATGCAGTGCCCCACTCATGGAGCATGCCGAAATAGTGCAATCTCGCTATTTTGAGCGAGATCGCGGCAGAGAGAAGCCCAGGACTGCAGCGACATACAGGGTACGTCGCTGGTGCTTAAGGGCATAACGACTAGCGTTGTACAGGGTGCGATACTGGTCGTTAAGGGGTTAAACAACTTTTCAATTTACTTCTATTATCTAATTTGTTTTGTTTTCTGGTATCCTTTGTTGAAAGGTATACCTAGGTAGGTTTAGGAGCTGGTGATTGGTAGCTGCATATATATGTTTCTTGTTATTGACTCAGCCAGTATGTTAACCAGCTCCCAGTAGTACATTGATGCTTTATTAAAGATACACTAAACCCAAAATGTTTCTTTCATGAATCAGGTAGAGAATACAATTTTAAACAATATTCCAATTTATTTCTATTATCTAATTTGCTTTATATTTTAGATATCCTTTGTTGAAGAAATAGCAATACACATGGGTGAGCCAATCACACAAGACATCTATGTGCAGCCACCAATCAGCAGCTACTTAGCCTATCTAGATATGATTTTCAGCAAACAATATCAAGAAAATGAAACAAATTAGATAATAGAAGTAAATGAGAAAGTTGTTTAAAATTGCATGCTCTTTCTAAACCATGAAAGAAAAAAAATTGGGTTTCAAAATGCCGGCGACGCTGAATTTTGCGCTGGTTTGGTATCCTATATACGGCGTAACCTAGAAGTTACACCAGTATATTTCTGCCGTCGCCCGTAGTTTTTTGGGCCATAGGCAGGTATACCAAACCCGCGCAGTTTGGTATCCAATACACAGCGTAATTACTTACGTGGCGAAAATGGAGAAATCTTACTCCATTTTCACCTCGCCACAAAAAGCAGCCGTAGTAAGCCTTACGCTGTCTATTGGAGCCCCGTAGCTCCCTAAACTACCTGCCAAATAAACCTAACACCTAACACATGCGCAATGTCTATATACCTGTCAACCGCGATCTGCTAAATAAAACCTAACACCTAACGCATGCGCAATGTCTATCTACCTGTCAACCGCGATCCTCCGCCGCAATCCCTAATAAAATATTTAACCCTTAAACCGCCGCCCCCTACATTAACTACCCCCTAATGTGATCCCCCTACACCGTCGCCAACTATATTAAACTACCCCCTAAAGTGAGCCCCTTACACCGCCGCCATCTACCTTACCTACCCCCTAAAGTGAGCCCCTTACACCACCGCCATCTACCTTACCTACCCCCTAAAGTGAGCTCCTACCCCGCCGCCATTTATTTTAAAATTAACCCCTAATTTAATCCCCCTACCCCGCTGCCACCTATATTAAATTATTTAACCTCTAAAATACTTAACTATCCCTACCACTAAACCTAAGTCTAACCCTACAAATAGCCCTGAAAAGGGCTTTTTGCGTGGCATTACCCCAAAGTAAACTGCTCTTTTGCCAGCCCTTAAAAGGGCTTTTTGCGGGGCATGCCCCAAAGAAAACTGCTCTTTTACCAGCCCTTAAAAGGGCTTTTGGCGGGGCTTTGTCACAAAGTAAACTGCTCTTTTGCCTACAATCTAAATCCCCCTACACCGCTGCCACCTATAATAAATGTATTAACCCCTAATCTAATCCCCCTACACCGCCACCAGCTATATTAAACACATTAACCCCTAATTTAATCCCCCTACACCGCCGCCAGCTATATTAACTATATTAACCCTAATTATATTAGGGTTAATATAATTATTATATTATATATATTAACTATATTAACCCTAATTATATTAGGGGAAATATAGTTAATATCGTTATTATATTATATATATATATATATATATATATATATATATATATATATATATATATATATATATATATATATATATATATATTAAGTATAATAACCCTATCTATCTCTAACATCCCTAACTAAATTCTTATTAAAATAGATCTAATTAATATTAATATTATTAATGAAAATATTCCTATTTAAATCTAAATACCTATAAAATAAACCCTAAGGCCTAGATTTGGAGTTTGGCGTTAGCCGTGAAAACCAGCGTTAGAGGCTCCTAACGCTGGTTTTAGGCTAACTCCGGTATTTGGAGTCACTCAAAATAGGGTCTAACGCTCACTTTTCAGCCGCGACTTTTCCATCCCGCAGATCCCCTTACGTCAATTGCGTATCCTATCTTTTCAATGGGATCTTTCTAACTCCGGTATTTAGAGTCGTGTCTGAAGTGAGCGTTAGACATCTAACGACAAAACTCCAGCCGCAGGAAAAAAGTCAGTAGTTAAGAGCTATCTGGGCTAACGCCGGTTCATAAAGCTCTTAACTACTGTACTCTAGAGTACACTAACACCCATAAACTACCTATGTACCCCTAAACCGAGGTCCCCCCACATCGCCGCCACTCGATTAAATTTTTTTAACCCCTAATCTGCCGACCGCCACCTACGTTATACTTATGTACCTCTAATCTGCTGCCCCTAACACCGCCGACCCCTATATTATATTTATTAACCCCTAATCTGCCCCCCACAACGTCGCCTCCACCTGCCTACATTTATTAACCCTTAATCTGCCGAGCGGACCTGAGCGCTACTATAATAAAGTTATTAACCCCTAATCCGCCTCACTAACCCTATAATAAATAGTATTAACCCCTAATCAACCCTCCCTAACATCGCCAACACCTAACTTCAATTATTAACCCCTAATCTGCCGACCGGAGCTCACCGCTATTCTAATAAATGTATTAACCCCTAAAGCTAAGTCTAACCCTAACACTAACACCCCCCTAGTTAAATATAATTTAAATCTAACGAAATAAATTAACTCTTATTAAATAAATTATTCCTATTTAAAGCTAAATACTTACCTGTAAAATAAACCCTAATATAGCTTCAATATAACGAATAATTACATTGTAGCTATTTTAGGATTAATATTTATTTTACAGGCAACTTTGTAAATATTTTAACCAGGTACAATAGCTATTTAATAGTTAAGAACTATTTAATAGCTAAAATAGTTAAAATAATTACAAATTTACCTGTAAAATAAATCCTAACCTAAGTTACAATTAAACCTACCACTACACTATCAATAAATTAATTAAATAAAATACCTACAATTATCTACAATTAAACCTAACACTACACTATCAATAATTAAATTAAATACAATACCTACAAATAACTACAATGAAATAAACTATCTAAAGTACAAAAAATAAAAAAGAACTAAGTTACAAAAAATATTTTTTTTTTACAAACATAAGAAAAATATTACAACAATTTTAAACTAATTACACCTACTCTAAGCCCCCTAATAAAATAACAAATACCCCCAAAATAACAAAATGCCCTACCCTATTCTAAATTACTACATTTCAAAGCTCTTTTACCTTACCAGCCCTGAACAGGGCCCTTTGCGGGCATGCCCCAAGAAATTCAGCTCTTTTGCCTGTAAAAAAAACATACAATACCCCCCCCCCAACATTACAACCCACCACCCACATACCCCTAATCTAACCCAAACCCCCCTTAAATAAACCTAACACTAAGCCCCTGAAGATCTTCCTACCTTGTCTTCACCCTACCAGGTTCACCGATCCGTCCTGAAGAGCTCCTCCGATGTCCTGATCCAAGCCCAAGCGGGGGGCTGAAGAGGTCCATGATCCGGCTGAAGTCTTCATCCAAGCGGGAGCTGAAGAGGTCCATGATCCGGATGAAGTCTTCATCCAAGCGGGAGCTGAAGAGGTCCATGATCCGGATGAAGTCTTCTATCAACGGCATTTTCAATCTTCTTTCTTCCGGATCCATCTTGCAGACCTCCGACGCGGAACATCCTCTTCTCCTGACGCCTACTAGCCGAATGACGGTTCCTTTAAGGGACGTCATCCTAGATGGCGTCCCTCGAATTCCGATTGGCTGATAGGATTCTATCAGCCAATCGGAATTAAGGTACAGCCAATAGAATGCAAGCTCAATCTGATTGGCTGATCGAATCAGCCAATCGGATTGAACTTGATTCTGATTGGCTGATTCCATCAGCCAATCAGAATATTCCTACCTTAATTCCGATTGGCTGATAGAATCCTATCAGCCAATCGGAATTCAAGGGACGCCATCTTGGATGACGTCCCTTAAAGGAACCGTCATTCGGCTAGTAGGTGTCGGGAGAAGAGGATGTTCTGCGTCGGAGGTCTGCAAGATGGATCCGGAAGAAAGAAGATTGAAGATGCCGTTGATAGAAGACTTCATCTGGATCATGGACCTCTTCAGCTCCCGCTTGGATGAAGACTTCATCCGGATCATGGACCTCTTCAGCTCCCGCTTGGATGAAGACTTCAGCCGGTTCATGGACCTCTTCAGCCCCCGCTTGGGCTTGGATCAGGACATCGGAGGAGCTCTTCAGGACGGATCGGTGAACCTGGTAGGGTGAAGACAAGGTAGGAAGATCTTCAGGGGCTTAGTGTTAGGTTTATTTAAGGGGGGTTTGGGTTAGATTAGGGGTATGTGGGTGGTGGGTTGTAATGTTGGGGGGGGGGTATTGTATGTTTTTTTTACAGGCAAAAGAGCTGAATTTCTTGGGGCATTCCCCGCAAAGGGCCCTGTTCAGGGCTGGTAAGGTAAAAGAGCTTTGAAATGTAGTAATTTAGAATAGGGTAGGGCATTTTGTTATTTTGGGGGTCTTTGTTATTTTATTAGGGGGCTTAGAGTAGGTGTAATTAGTTTAAAATTGTTGTAATATTTTTCTTATGTTTGTAAAAAAAAATTTATTTTTTGTAACTTAGTTCTTTTTTATTTTTTGTACTTTAGATAGTTTATTTCATTGTAGTTATTTGTAGGTATTGTATTTAATTTATTTATTGATAGTGTAGTGTTAGGTTTAATTGTAGATAATTGTAGGTATTTTATTTAATTAATTTAATGATAGTATAGTGTTAGGTTTAATTGTAACTTAGGTTAGGATTTATTTTACAGGTAATTTTGTTATTATTTTAACTAGGTAACTATTAAATAGTTCTTAACTATTTAATAGCTATTGTACCTGGTTAAAATAATTACAAAGTTGCCTGTAAAATAAATATTAATCCTAAAATAGCTACAATGTAATTATAATTTATATTGTAGCTATATTAGGATTTACAGGTAAGTATTTAGCTTTAAATAGGAATAATTTATTTAATAAGAGTTAATTAATTTCGTTAGATTAAAATTATATTTAATTTAGGGGGGTGTTAGTGTTAGGGTTAGACTTAGCTTTAGGGGTTAATACATTTATTATAGTAGCAGTGAGCTCCGGTCGGCAGATTAGGGGTTAATGTTTGAAGTTAGGTGTCGGCGATGTTAGGGAGGGCAGATTAGGGGTTAATACTATTTATTATAGGGTTAGTGATGCGGATTAGGGGTTAATAACTTTATTATAGTAGCGCTCAGGTCCGCTCGGCAGATTAGGGGTTAATTAGTGTAGGCAGGTGGAGGCGACGTTGAGGGGGGCAGATTAGGGGTTAATAAATATAATATAGGGGTCGGCGGTGTTAGGGGCAGCAGATTAGGGGTACATAAGGATAATGTAAGTAGCGGCGGTTTACGGAGCGGCAGATTAGGGGTTAATAATAATATGCAGGGGTCAGCGATAGCGGGGGTGGCAGAATAGGGGTTAATAAGTGTAAGGCTAGGGGTGTTTAGACTCGGGGCACATGTTAGGGTGTTAGGTGCAGACGTAGGAAGTGTTTCCCCATAGCAAACAATGGGGCTGCGTTAGGAGCTGAATGCGGCTTTTTTGCAGGTGTTAGGTTTTTTTTCAGCTCAAACAGCCCCATTGTTTCCTATGGGGGAATCGTGCACGAGCACGTTTTTGAGGCTGGCCGATTGCGTAAGCAACTCTGGTATCGAGAGTTGAAGCTGCGTTAAAAATGCTCTACGCTCCTTTTTTGGAGCCTAACGCAGCCTTTTTGTGGACTCTCAATACCAGAGTTATTTTTATGGTGCGGCCAGAAAAAAGCCGGCGTTAGCTACGCGGGTCGTTACCGACAAAATTCTAAATCTAGGCCCATGATAGCTACAATGTAATTAATAATTACATTGTAGCTATTTTAGGGTTTATATTTATTTTACAGGTAACTTGGTATTTATTTTAACTAGGTACAATAGCTATTAAATAGTTAATAACTATTTAATAGCTACCCAGTTAAAATAATTACCAATTTACCTGTAAAATAAATCCTAACCTAAGTTACAAATACACCTACACTATCAATAAATAAAACTACAAATATCTAAACTAAAATACAATTAAATAAACTAAACTAAATTACAAAAAAAACAAACACTAAATTACAAAAAAATAAAAAAAAGATTTCAAGATTTTTAAGCTAATTACACCTATTTTAAGGCCCCTAATAAAATAATAAAGCCATCCAAAATAAAAAAAATTCCCTACCCTATTCTAAATTAAGCAACTCTGGTATCGAGAGTTGAAGCTGCGTTAAAAATGCTCTACGCTCCTTTTTTGGAGCCTAACGCAGCCTTTTTGTGGACTCTCAATACCAGAGTTATTTTTAATAGCTACCCAGTTAAAATAATTACCAATTTACCTGTAAAATAAATCCTAACCTAAGTTACAAATACACCTACACTATCAATAAATTAAACTACAAATATCTAAACTAAAATACAATTAAATAAACTAAACTAAATTACAAAAAATAAAAAAAAGATTACAAGATTTTTAAGCTAATTACACCTATTCTAAGCCCCCTAATAAAATAATAAAGCCATCCAAAATAAAAAAAATTCCCTACCCTATTCTAAATTTAAAAAGTTCAAAGCTCTTTTACCTTACCAGCCCTTAAAAGGGCCTTTTGCGGGGCATGCCCCAAAGAAAACTGCTCTTTTGCCTGAAAAAAAAAACACAATACCACCCCCAACATTACAACCCACCACCCACATACCCCTAATCTAACCTAAATCCCCCTTAAATAAACCTAACACTACCCCCCTGAAGATCTCCCTACCTTGTCTTCACCCAACCAGGCCGAACTACTCATCCGATCCGGGCGATGTCTTTATCCAAGCGGCAGCAAAGTCTTCTTCCATCCGGCGGCATCTTCCATCAAGCGGCATCTTCCATCAAGCGGCATCTTCAATCTTCGCTCCTCCTCTGCGGAGCATCCATCCCGGCCAACGACTGAACGATGAATGAGGTACCTTTAAATGACGTCATTCAAGATGGCGTCCGTTGAATTCCGATTGGCTGATAGGATTCTATCAGCCAATCGGAATTAAGGTAGAAAAATCTGATTGGCTGATTGAATCAGCCAATCAGATTCAAGTTCAATCCGATTGGCTGATTGGTTCAGCCAATCGGATTGAACTTGAATCTGATTGGCTGATTCAATCAGCCAATCAGATTTTTCTACCTTAATTCCGATTGGCTGATAGAATCCTATCAGCCAATCGGAATTCGACGGACGCCATTTATCAATTGCTCTTGGGTCACCCTAAGAGTAAAAGGGGAAACCAGACGTGGACTCCTTGCACACATGCGACTGTACCTCACTGATGAGGCCCACAGAAGGCCAAAACGATCGTCTGGGGTTGTTGTTTCTCTTGTTCAGAGAAGAATTGCCTGGTATTTCGGTGCTGGACTGTCATTGGGCAGGGTCAGACTGATATGCTACAGGATATTTTTTTCTCTGTGAAGGGGCATAGTGTGCTAAAAGAGTATGCACCCTGAGTGGCACTGAAAATGAACAGGCACAGAAGTTTTTCTAGCTTTTGTTCTGTCTCAGCTGAGTGCATCGCTCTCTCTTTTTATAAACTCCTACAGCTGAACAGGATCAAACCTTCACAGGTATAAATGAATGGAGGTTTAATGAATTGATACCATCTATGTTAACAAACCTCTAATATGTCTCCAGTGGCATTTCAGAGTGTTTTACAAATGTTCAAACTAAAAGATGGTTTGAAAATAGCCGTGAAATAGTCAAATAGGTGTCTGTAAAGTCCTTCTGAGGACTTATTAAGGGCCTTGAGGTGCCCATATTTGATGAGCCAAAACAGGGCTAAAAAGTACTTGAGAATTAAGTTGAAAATGTATTAGGACATAGGATAAATAGGGCTTTTTTTGAGGATCCAAAAATATGTTTGCAAATGTGGGAATCAGCTGAAATAATGCTATTGTGATTGTGCTGATTTAAAAACACGGCTCCTGATAGATTGTGATCAAGACCATAAACAGGCCCTTTTACAACTTGACACATTACACATACCTGGATCACCTCAATGTAAACTATTGCTGTATTCAAGGACAAAAGAGACTGGATCATAAAATAAATGTATGGATTTTGATTTATAGGCCTGGATTACAAGTAGAGCACAAAAATAAAACTACTTATATCTTGTGCAAGTTGAAAGCAAAAAGTTTTCGCTCAAACAAAAGTCTTTGATGCCCTAACATCTGGAGGTCGGATAGCTTGGCGGTGCTAACTGTCGCTATTTATAAATATACATATTTATTTAAAATAATATATATATAATATTTTTTTTGACTGAGTAAAAAATGCTTTACACTTTGAAACCTGTGCACAACTTAAATATGATCATCAGAATGACACAAATGTACGTGTGTCAGTGGTTGAAAATTTAAAACATGTTAGTTATCAGATTGTATTAAATTATATGAATTAACTGCACACATCATTAATTGCTAATTTACAGAAACGTTTGTTCAAGCTCATTAAGCAGCATCATCAATATTAAATAAATTAGCTTGTATGATTTTCTTTTGCTGTGACAGTTTATAAATTACTGCAAAAGACTTCTGAAAAAACCTGTGAGAGGTTAACTTCATTCATTTTCTTTTTCATTTTGTGTTTTTATGACGTTATATATTTAAATTGCATGGTTTTAGAAACAAGTTCTCCAATAGCTCCGAATTGTTTAGAAAAACCGCACATGGGGTGTAACTGCTGAAACCTGCGTCGTCCTTAATTGTACCTGTAAACTGCTGTAAGCCGTAATAAACTAGCGATGTCCAGAAATGTGTGTAAATACAAATTTCTGGAGTCACCAGTGACTTACGGCACTTTAGAAACTGCCGGGTGCCTAAGAAAATAAATAAAAAGTAAAATCTCTGTAAAAGTCTAACCCGCTCCCAAAAATAAACCTGACGCGTAAAACTCCTATATCCGCCATCGACCCCCCCCCCGTATTGGAACTAATAATAAAGTATTTACCCCTATCCGACAACCCCCCACATCACAATCTAACTAATTTTTAACTATTAACCTCTAATGCTCCATCCCCCCACATCGCAATCTAAATAATAAATGTATTAACCCCTAATCCGCCATTCACCCACAACGCCAACTATCTAATTAACCTATTAACCCCCTAAACCGCCAACCCCCCACAATGCAAATAACTAATTTAATTACTAAGCCTCCTAATACTAAGTTACAATTAAAATGAAAAAATGTCTAACATTACGTAAAAAATAATAAGATTAGATTAAATAAATCTAAAATTACAAAAAAATAAAAAGTCTAACATTACAGAAAATAATAAACCAAATGATCAAAAAATAAAAAAATTAAACCTAATCCTTATTAAAATAAAAAAGCGCCTCCCAAAATAAAAACACTCCCTAATCTAAACTAAACTACTAATAGCCCTTAAAAGGGCCTTTTTATAGGACATGTCCTAAGGTAAACAGCCCTTTTACCTATAAAAAATACTAATTCCCCCCCAATAGTAAACCCCCCCCCCCAAATAAAATAACCTAAACTACCCATTGACCCTAAAGAGGCCATTTGTATGGGCATTGCCCTTAAAAGGGCATTCAGCTCTTTTTCTACACTTAAAAGGACATTTAGCTATTTTACAAATGCCATGAAATCCCTAATCTAAAAAATAAAAAATAAAATAAATAAAACTAAAGCCTAAGTCTTACCCCCAAATAAGTACTCACAGTTCCTGAAGTCCGGTGGTGAAGTCTTGTTCCAGGCGGTAAAGTCTTCTTCCAAGCGACCAACATCTTCTTCCAAGCAGGGACCTCATCTTTCTTCATCCAGGACCAAGTCGGCGGGAGAAGACTGCGGAACAGAATACCGGTGACCAGCAGAGCCATAGAGCGTGGAGATCCTCTTCGTAAGATCACTGCGGCACACTGAGGATTTAATTAAAGGTTCCCATTTAAATATGGGGTACCTTGCATTCCTATAGGCTTACATTTGGGATAATTGCCCTCTCAGCTCACTCGGGTCCTACGTAATAATACAGAGGCATGTAACAGAGAAATTCAATTGGAGGGAGATGTCTAACAAGTTAATCGCACGTGGCTATGATAAGGAATTGGTGAGAGAAATTAGAGACAAAGTGATGAAAACAGTCTGAGGGCGCAATAGTCGCCACAAAGGACAACACTACAAACAGATGAATGTCTCAACTTCATCACTACCTTTGATCCCATGCACCAAAAAGTGAAGGATACAGTTTCCAAACATTGGGACTTGATTAATACTGACAAAACATTACCATTTCTGCACAAACAACCTCCTAGGGTAGTTTACCGCCGAGCCAAAAAACCTGCGGGACTTATTAGTAAAAAACTGACCCTATTACGTGTTATGAGGGTAACACCTGGCTGAAGTCAAATAAGAAGGGTTGCTTTAATGTGAGGATTGTGTGACCTGTGACAGCATGTTGAAAGGAGACACGTTCCAACAATCCACATACCAACAAGCGCTATAGAATCAACTATAGACTCTCATGCATGAGCACCTATGTAATTTATATGTTGATTTGCCCATGCTCCCTTGTCTACCATAGGCAAAACGGTCACTACATTCCGGGGAACGTATGGCTAATCATCGCTGTGCGATTAGAGATGCTCTGCAGAAGGGTGACTCCGATCAGCCAGTAGCTCGCCATTTTGCCCGGTGTAAGCATAGTGTCTCAAGTCTTAGAACTATGCTTATAGACCATGTGCCACCATTAACAAGGGGAGGCAATAGGGGCAATCGATTTCTCAGACTTGAGACCAGATGGATATACATGCTGGACACCCTAACACCAAAGGGGCTGAATACTATGCTGGATTTTTCACCATTCTACATGGAATCCTAAATAAAACATCAGTTGGTTACAGACTCTCTGCATTTATCTGAATGACTTCAACTAAGTTCATATGCAGCACTTGGCGTGACATCGCCTTGATACATGTATCGCACCATCTCCCCTTAGAATTCTTGTTCATGACCTCTGGTATCCATGTTTCTACCATACTTTAGGATACATGATTTTTTAAGGATATATACTAGATTGATGATTAAGCAAAGGAGTTGGTTAGGAATTATGGTATATTATATATATGGATTTTCCCACTCCTGTTACATGGCTGATGTTTCATCTAATCTTATACCTGTATATTAATCATGTTCTTATATTGTATTTATTAGTCCTCCATAGATGTAATTAGATTTTCTTTTTAAATATGTTTTTAACTTTTTGTTAGCATCCATTTAGCAGTGCCTCATTGCGGTTATTATACATACAGATTATTGTGCTTAAAGAACAATTGGCCCATTTTGTTTGTAAACAGGTATCCGCGCAATGCTATTGGCTATTAAGATGACACATTGCGTCTGTATGTTGTCTTGGTTACAGACGTCTGAGCGTGATGCACGCCGACAATGTCACTTCCGCCCTGGCACTGCACACGGGCCGCATTTGCGGCTCGACGTCTAATGGAGCTACACACATGTATTTAAGGTGATGGGGTAAACAATGGGGTATACTACTTTTGTGATTTCCTAAGTTGTATCATGCATTTGAGAAAGGGGGTGTAATACCTCCGAAACGTCATGCAATTTTTAATATAACTTATTAAATGCTAAGTTTTATTTGACCAGTGAGTGCCTTTTTTTTGCCTGCGATTTTGGATATTTTTCAAAGTGCACCCTGGAGCTGCTAATATTTATGGAGTGCCTTTTCTTCTGACTACGTGTTATATATATATATATATATATATATATATATATATATATATATATATATATATATGATATTTCTATATGAATATATACAGGTATATATATATATTTGTTTTTTTTTTTTTATTTATTTAAAAATACTTAAACATTTTCCTCTAAGTGAAGAACATTGCAATGTAAAATATTTACAGTAAAAACACATTATTTAAAAATATTAAAATTGATTAAAAATGATTTTTTTTCATGTTTTATAGTATGCATTGTTGAAACTTAAAAAATGTGAGGTTGATTTATCTTTACATGGCAGTTTAGGGTACACAATATCCCTACCATAGGCAGAGATAACCTTGAGTTCCAGAAAAAAATGGTGCTATATTCTAAATAAGTGCTACCTTAGATTTAGTCTGTTGGTAATTGAGGAAGTCACCACTCTCTTGACAAAGATAAAGTCGAGATACACACATTTAAACAGACACATAACAGCACTCCGGTTAATTACCAGAAAGAAAACTGGCTAACCAGACTTAACCAGCAAATAGATAAATATCAGAGTGAACTTATCATATTAAAAAATAGGAAATTAGACACAGTCAATGCAGACTATGCACAGGGCAGAGTGTATAAGTGGCTTACAAACTCACAAAATGGACATAATAGGAGATGACAGAGGACACAGAGGGTGCGTTTTGAGACTGTTGACACAAGTGGGGCGGACTCTTCCGATACCAATTGAAACTTTTCAGTGACATCCCAGTCCTCATCTCCCTCAATTATTACTCCAAATACACGTGGTTTCCCTTTTGCGCATAGGGTACAATCTACCCTGAGTAATTTTTTAAGGGTAACCACGAGGTCCAGAGGGGGAGGAACCATAGACCCCATATTAGGAGGGCACAGCATTAGACACAGACCCCCCCGATGGGGCAGGCAGATGACATAGTTGTAAACTTAAGTACACATATCTTGACACCAGGCTGAACGACAGATACTTAACAAAGGCCTATCATTTGTTCCAAGTATGAATATTTCTGAGTTAGACCTTAGGTTGGATATCTACAAATTGATTAAAGTGCTTAAGGTTAAAGAATACCAAGCCCTTTGACTACAAATGCAAAAAAACAAGTAGTTTTGAGCCTAAGAATTGTAGCCCTAGCACTAAGACCT
Organism: Bombina bombina; assembly: GCF_027579735.1. Lineage (NCBI taxonomy): Eukaryota > Metazoa > Chordata > Amphibia > Anura > Bombinatoridae > Bombina > Bombina bombina. The sequence goes on along the minus strand of NC_069502.1, from coordinate 311,008,334 downwards.
TTATTAGGTTGGTGACACAGGATTTGGATTATGAGCACCAGCACAAGGCATGGAAACACAATTTAAACAAAACTTAAAATTGAAGCAATTAAAACATTACAAAATTAAATTTTTATTGTCATAAGACCAGCAGACAAGGGCAGTGCCATAGTTCTATTAAACCTTGCTGACTATAGAAGTGACATTCTTGCACAACTATCAGACATGGACACATGCAAAGAGTTGCCCCACAAACCACACACAAGTTTTAAAAAAAGAATTGGATGAATTGGTACAATTTCGGTACGATTTGGGTTTGAACAGAGATATATTTCTGAACAAATTAAAGAATTTGCTTTACCCAGTATCCCAAAATCCCCATATTATACATGATTCCTAAGATCCATAAAACACTTGACTAACCCCCGGAACGACCTATTGTCTGAGCTGTTCAGTCACTTTTACAACCAGTAGCTCAAGTACGTAGATGTGGTTTTACAACCCATTGTTAGGGGTATACAGTCATTTATTTTGGACACTAACAACCTCATCAAGCAGCTTAAAGGGGTACAGATCTTAGCAGGGACATTCTAGTCATCCTTGATGTAAACAGCCTACATACCATCATTCCCCACAATATTGGTCTATTAGCAGTGAAAGAACACTTACAACACAACCATGACTACAAGGGGCCACCGGTAGATTTTTTTTTTGATGCTCATTGAATTATGTTGGAATAAGAACTATTTTCGTTTTGAACAAAAATTCTATCTCCAAATTGCTGGAACAGCGATGGGGTCGAGTATGGCCCCATCCCATGCAACCATATTTATGTCCCACTTTGAGGATGGATATCTTTGGGGCAACAATGATGAATCTATTATCTTCTATCAAAGGTATATAGATGATGTCTTTCTTATCTGGCATGGGGGCCAACAAAAACTCCTTGATTGGTTTGACAGAATCAACAACACTGAGACTACAATTAGATTCAAACTGATGATGAGTGAACAACAAATACACTTTTTGGATCTGAGTAGCTATATAACTGCTCAACAATGAGCACTACGCTGTACAGTAAACCCATTATAGGAACTCTATCCTGAGGGCAGACAGCTGCCATCCCCCGGCATTACTAAGGGTAATAGTCAAGTCCCAAATGATGAGGACAATAAGAAACAACACAGATAGGTCAGTAGGGGTATCCCAGTTGGAAGGAGTGAAAGAGAAATTCCTCCAAAGGGGTTACCGGATGCAACTAGTTAACACCACCTTGGATGAAGTACAAGAACTCACTCAAGATGACTTTATCATTTTGAAACACAAGACAACAGATGGAGACAGACTTATTATGGTGACTACCTTCACACTGAAAATGACGACTGCAGGCAAGATCACTGGGCCGATTGTGACATCAGACCCTAAATTACACTTTACGCGGAATCTAAAACCAATGGTGGGGTATAAAAGAGGGACCAACCTACGTCACCTGCTAGTCAAAACAGACCCTAAACAAAGTTACACAACAAAGCCTAAGGGTAACATCAAAGGATCATATAAGTGCCTGGGTTGCACAACATGTAATGGGCTTATTGCGACAAAAACCTTCCATCATCCTCATACCAACAAGCTATATACCATCAGGACACTCCCTCTCTTGTAATACTACACATGTGGTTTACCTATTATTTTGAACATGTTCAAGCTTCTACATTGGAAAATATATAGGAACTTTATGGGAGCGTATGGCAAACAACAGGCTGGCGATTCCGACAGGCCCTCAAAAGAGGTTAATCAGAACAACCAGTTGCAAGGCATTGTGCAGAGATGGCACACCCAGTATCATCAATACGCTATGTACGGATTGACCACATACCTAAATTGGATAGGGTGTGTGACAGAAATAAAGCATGGTTGATTAGTGAAGCCCAGTGGATTTACAGACTGGGTACTGTACACCCAGGAGGATTGAATTCAGCACCAGACTTCAAGTTACTGATATAAACAAAGATGGTGAAACATACCTGGGGTGCAATTCCTGCAGTTGTGTGTCCAGATTGGGAAAAGGGGCAGGATGCTTGCCCTTGTATGGCTATCCTGCCCCAGAGTACCTAGAGCCGACATGTGTTTGGAGCCTGAATAAGCCTCAAACGCTGCCGGTGGAACCCAACAAGATTAGAAGTCACTCATTATACACAACAATCTTGGCCACAGTAAAAGTCTAATAACATCAGAGACATGACAATCCATTTACTAACATCAAAGAGTGCATACAATTGAGCCAGAACTCCTAAGGGTAATGGTAGGTACATGGACCAGGCTTGGCGACAGTACCCTGTAATGATGCCCTTAAGGGGACGAATATTGGGAGTTTCTCACTTCACCTGGAGTTGGCTAATATGAGTTGTCACTCTGTAAAATATACACAAACATCCGCAAACCTTGGAGTGTCAGATCTAAAATTATGTGACTAAATGCCATAGCATGTATATGTGTGAAGCTAGAATTGCATAGCCTATATATATGTATACATATATATATATATATACGTTTAAATTATGATGATAACAATTTCTATAATTTCGCACTGCCGGAAGTGATGTAAGTGCACTTCCGGTTTCATGAAACGGTGGAATGCAAGCTGCATTCCAATACAATTGCTTGGAGGGGGGTAGGTACTGTGTTTGTTTGCAATATTATGAGCACTATATATTTGTGTATTGTACACACTGTTTTCATGCTGATGAAGGAGAGTTGATCTCCGAAAACCTTCCAATATTTTTTTTTTTTTTTGTGTCGAAGTCCTGTGAGTGCATTCGGTGAATATTTAGATTATATTTTTGCACCCAGGCATTTGGCTTTTGGTGGGTTGGTCTGAAGAGTGGATTACTCTTTTATATATATATATATATATATATATATATATATATATATATATATATATATATATATATATATATATATATATATATATATATATATATATGTGTGTGTGTGTGTGTGTGTATATGTATTTACATGTAAATACATATATACACACACACACACACATATATATATATATATATATATATATACTGTATATATATATATATACTGTATATATATATATATATATGTATGTTTTAACCCTTATTAAAAAAATAACATTTATATGAGATATGTTTATCAGAAAGTGTATATATGAGTATAATACTTTATTTTAATGTGTTTATGTTCTGCTTTGTTTTTAACACTTACAATTTACGGTAGGTCTTCAGGCACGCCAATTCGTTGAGCACAAATTTTGCTTGCGCTCAAGCACAACCATTTACTTTCAACTTGTTATATGCTAGGAAGTTAGCTTATCATGACCCCGTCTACTACCTGTAATCTAGCCCTCAAAGTTTTAATTAGATGCAAACTATTTGGGAAAGGGTTTTTTTGGAGTGAAAGGTTAGTAAATTGTTTCTACATTCAATAATACATATTGGGTGTGCATTATATGGAATACATTCACATGTAGTTTTTCAGGGGAGTTGGATCCTAAGAAACCTGTCCCTATGGCCTTCACAGTGATAAATTTAGTCAAATAGCTGAAAGCTTCTCTCACTCAGTGGCTTACAATTATAGTAATTTAATGCTAGGGTTCAAAAACTCATTGCACATGTAACATAAAAAATGTGCATGTGTGTGTACCCACAATTCCTTGCAGAAAGCAGTGGAACCTAACTGCTGAATACACAGCAAACAACAAATGGCTGAACTCAGTGGAGTTCAAATTTGAAAAATATAATTTTTTAATATGAGGCTGCATTAGCAATTTTTATCAGATAATGAGATAAGCACCAAATGCATATGTCCAGTGCCAATTTTAGACTTTACATTGGTTGGTGGATAGGCTTCATATATAAGCCTGCCTATCATTCAATGTCTGACAGTGTAAACAGTGTGCTTTTCAATCAATGACTATGTATGCTCTCAAATTTACACCTGATGGTGTTTTAGAGGTGTTTATTTCTGTGTTAAAGGAATATGTTTAACACATTTTTCCTTGAACGGGTGCTGGAGCATACTTTCGTGTTCATGACCCTTTAAATGATATGTTTACCAGTTGTTTTTGAGCAGTAGGTATTAAAACCTCAAAGAAAATATTTACGATAGACAGGTGATGGCCTCAGTGAGGAGAAAGTGCCATCTGGAAAAGAAACATAGAAGAGTGACATCACCATAAAGGCTTTACTAAGATTCTATGTCTCATTGTGGCTTACTCTTATTCTAACCCCATTGCTTCTGTCTTGACCCATCAATTTACTGAGAATCTAAAAATATTTACGGTTTTCATGCTATTTTTGTTAAGTGTTATCAAGAATGTATTGATGTTAAAATTGTTTACTATCACTTGGATTCTAGGTACTGTTGTATGAAGTTGGGGTTGGACAGTGATAATAACGATGATGAATATTTTAGTGACTGGTGAATAAATTAAAGGGAAATTTGAGCACAATATAATTTGGGGTTAAGTAGCCCTAGTGTACATTTCTAAGCAACTTAACAATACGATTCCTGTTTAAAAAGAAAATTGTTTTAGCTTCTCACCTCTAATATCAGCACAATTTACAGGTGCAGATCTTGGATCATATGCATTTTTAGATTGGTGGATGAGCTCTTTAATCAAATACAGTTGATCATCAAATTCCTGAACAGTGCAGATACAATAATCATGGGATATCTAGGTTCCTGCATTTCTCCAGAAGTGTGCACAAGGTACCTATCTTTGAGCAAAGAAATGTGAAAGTAGCATTGTAATATATTGAAAAGTTGTTTAAGTAATACAATGTTGGAGCCCCAGCATAGTCTGCGTTAAAAATATATTTTTAATAAACTCATACATTTAGGAAAAATCTCATCTAAGCTAAGAAAATACCTCATCATTTATAACTTCAAAAAAATATTTTGTTTAATAAAAATAACAAATAATGTAGATTTAGATTTCATTTGCTGAAGCCTAGCAATGGCATTTTTATTTATTTTGATATCCTGTTGTATCAAATAAACTCTACATAATGATACATTTTGTCTTTGACAGCCTTTTACTTGCTAGTTTGAACAATTATTTTGCACAACATATTGTGGAAGCTTTGCATTTCATAGTTAATTTGATCAACAAAATATTTTTTACCATGAGATAGCAACATTTTTAACAAAGCAAATATGAACAAGTCGTCTGCCTATTTTTCACTGAAATGTTTGAATTATAATATTTTATATTTGCCATTTCACAGTAGCAAATGTCAATTTATAATACATTTAATGGACTAATGTGCATTTAAGGGTCAATATCATGATATTTACTGATTGTTATTTATCTCACCATAATTTTACATGGTATATTCACACATTCTTTGCTTCTTAATTATTGACAAAGAGCTGATGTTAGTGGATATTTGTATTTTGAACATGGTTTGTAGAAAAAAATCAATACATTTTTAAATATATTTGACAAAGAAGATATATTTATTTTTTATAGATTCATATGTGAATTTACAAAATAACAAGGCATAAGGTGACATGATTAGTTGCATTGATTGAATTGCTTAAAATCAAACTTTGCATTGCATTGAAACATAAAATGTATTTTACATTGGCAATATATTGAAATATATTTATGGACTGCAGAGAATATACGTCAAGTGGAGGCAGCCGTGAAACAACAAGTCGATTATTCATCATCTTTCTATGGAGCCATCATCATAATAATAAATACAATTTTGCTGTCTAGAAGGCTTAGCAGTGTAAGCATTGAAATAATCTCTGCAGCATATCAATAACTAGTCACAGCAATTCATTCACATGCTATGCATAGTAGACAGAACAATAACTGTGCAGATATAAAAAGACAACTCACACAGTACTATCATTCTAAAGTGGTAAATTTATATAGATATAGAAGAAATATACAAAACCTAATAATTTGTAAAGTATAGTAGAGAACACAAATCTGGCTTTGAAAGGGTTAAGCTATACCTGTCCTTTACATCAGCCTTACATCATGTCCTCTTAAAGGACCATTGAACATAGTAGAATTACAAAATCAACAAATACATTATGCAAAGACAAAACAATAGAACTTACTTTGAATTTTAAATGAGTAGTAGATTTTTTTTTATATTGCAAATTTCACATAATTCAATTTTTCTGTCCCCTTTATCATGTGACAGACTCGTCCAATTACAAAACGCATATCTGTATATATTCTGCACACTCTTGCACATGCTCAGTAGGAGCTGTGCCTCAGAAAGTGTGCATATATAAAACAGACAGTACATTTTGATAATTGGATTTTTTTTAAGTTGTATTCTCTATCTGAATCATGAAATAACATGCATCATATTAATAAATTCTGATCCATTCTCCTGCAGTCGGCATGCACACATATAAATATATAGCTGGTAGTGTACAGAGAATGGAACAAGCTTTTCATGAGCTGGTACCATCTGGCTTTATTGTTGAGACTTAGGGACCTATAGTATACTATATGTGATCATGTGTGTGTTATAATGATCATGTCTTCTCTTTATTTTGTAACTAAGGGGCCAATTTATCAAGCTCTGTACGGAGCTTGCCGGAAACAGAAGTTATGAAGCAGCGGTCTAAAGACCGCTGCTCCATAACCTGCCCGTCTGCTCTGAGGCCACGGACAGAAATCAACCCGATTGAATATGATCGGGTTGATTGACACCCCCTGCTAGCTGCTGATGCAATGATAAATGCCGACAGCGTATGCTGTCAGCATTTATCGATGTGCGGCGGACATGATACGCTACATCGTATCATGTCCGCTCGCACATTAATAAATATAACCCTAAGTATGCACACTGCATTATTATTGATTGGCTGCAACTTTTGAGGGGAGGGGTTTTGTTACATGTATAAGTTTGTTCACTTTTCACAAATATTTTTTCTGAGGAAGGGGTGAATACCCCGAAACGTCACACGAGTAAAATTGTGTTTTGTTAAACCCAGAGAGTGCACTTTTTCTAGGATTTATGCTTTATTACCTTTTTGCACCCTGTTTTTTTAAGAATTAAGTTTGGTGAGAGTGCTTATTATTATTATCATTATATATATATATTATATATATATATATATATATATATATATATATATAATATATATATATATATACATACGTGGTGTTTGTGTGTATAGATTTTTTTCAGAGCAAAATTGCATAAAAGGAAAATATGAAAATGTATATTGTTTTCTATTCATAACTAAAATGTTATATTAAATAGATAGGAAAGTCAAAATGAAACTTGCAAGAATCAGATAGAGCATGTACATTTTAGACACTTTTAATTTCACTTCTATTTTCTAATGTGCTTCGTTCTGTTGGTATCCATTTAAATAATAATAATAATATACACATATCCCACACTAGTAGAAGCTAGCTGCTAATTGCTTGGTGCCTGCACACATCTGTCTCTTTTTTTATAATCTTGATTATTCTTTTTTTAAACTAGTAAATAGCCCAATGCAATAATATATATCAATAAGAACAAGACATGTTGCCCTGTAAAATGTGTGTTTTAGGAAACTGAGGGTATGCTATAAATATTCTCTCTAGCTGGATGTATCCGTCAAATAGTGTGAGTAAATCACAATAAAATAGTTTTAAATGTGCTGCTTTTTAATCAGTCACCAAGAGCAAGAACAAGACCTACTTAATTATTTATATAGGGTTAGGAAAGTCAAAATTAAACTTGCATGATTCAAACAGATCATGTAATTTTAAGACACTTTTAAATTAACTTGTATTTGCAAATGTGCTAAGCTCTCTTGGTATCCCTTGTTGAAAAAGAATACGCACATATCCTACACAAGTGAGAGCTAGCTGCTGATTGGTGTCTGTACAAATTAGTCTCTTGTGATTGGCTAACTAGATGTGTTCAGTTAGCTGCCAGTAGTGCAATGATGTTCCTTCAGCAATGGATAACACGAGAATGAAGCAAATTTGATCATAGAAGTAAATTGGAAATTGTATGTCCCATCCAATTTATGAAAGAAATATTTTGGGGTTTCCTGTCCTTTTAAAATCTGAGGCTGTTTGCTGACCCATTAACATGAGTTATAGATTACATAATGTTTAAGGGAAAATAGTGCAGAAAATGATAAAAACAATGGTATTGGGATTTAGTAGCTTTGGCTTCCATTAAAATTTTCGGATAAATATAAAATGTAACTTTAATAATTTTTGTCATTCATTTTTAAGGAATTCAAATGCATTTATAGAGAAATTGGGCATTCAAACATAGCTGTGTATGTGTGGAAATGACTTCTAAATAAAAAAAATTAAAAAAAGGAAATTAAAGAGCTTTGCTCAGGCTTGGAAATATGTGAACTAAGACTGCACAAAAAACGTAAACATTGTAAACATGTTGCTTGAAAGACAAGTTATGCTTTTTGAAAGAAATCAAAATTTGTCTTTAAGAAGTCAAATAGAAAAGTAGCGTCCAGCACACTAAAGTCCCAGGGAGGAACAAACTTCCAGGAGCTACTGCCAGGCTCCAAGTAATATCAGGAAAAAGTCAATGGAGAAATTCCTCATATGATAAACGAATATAATTTATTTCATGACAGGATCAGACAAAAACACGACGTTTCGGGGCCATTGCCCCTTAATCATGATTAAGGGGCAATAGCCCAGAAACGTTGTGATTATGTCTGATCCTGTCATGAAATAAAGTATATTCGTTTATCATATGAGGAATTTCTCCATTGACTTTTTCTTTAAGAAGTCAAAGCTGTTTAAAAAAAAAGAACAAAAATCTAATGGTCCATAATCATAAGAGCACTCTAACCAAGATTACAAGTTGTGTGGTAAACCCGTTGCGTACATAACGCATGAAATGGATCCATACTGCTATTTCTATAGTACCGCCATTACAAGTTGCCAAACTTTCTTTTGTTGTGCAGTATGGTGCGGTAAGCCGCATACCGCACAAAATTCAAGTTTCGACTTGGTGTGCTCATGCACGCATTCCCCCATAGAGATCCATGAAGAAAAAATGTAGGGAAAAACCTAACACCTGTGATTGCGAAATCGCTACCCACATTTTCTCATTCCCCATTGAAGTCTATGGAGAAAAGAAAGTTTTACAAAAACCTAACACCCTAAAATAAAACCCTAGTCTAATAACCCATAAAATGCCGTCCCCCCACATCGCAACTATTAAAATAAACCTAATTACCCCTAAACCACCCCCCCACATCACCAACACTAAATAAACGTATTAACCTCTAAACCGCCGTCCCCATCACCATAACTAATTAAAGCTATTAACCCCTAAACCACCGTTGCCCCACATTGCCAACACTAATTAAAGTTATTAACCCCTAAACCGCCGTCCCCCCCACATCGCCAACACTAAAATATACCTGTAAACCCTAAACTGCCGTCCCCTACACCACACGACTTGTAATACCGAGTAGCTGACCATTCCACATGCAAAGACCATTTTTTAAGCAGTAAAGCTATACCGCACAACTTTTAATCTTGGTGTAAGGTTCTTCAGGAGAGATTAATACACTGGAAGTGTTTAATTATAGCACTTGAATTAAAGTGCCATAAAACATGTTGAGATCTGTGAATATATTAAAAGGGCTAATTAAGTAAAAATAGTTTGCATCAAAAAATGTTTAAAAATTGCTGGCAATTTGACAAATAATCAAAATTACGCAACAACCTAAATTAAACTATATTAACCCCTATACCTAACACCCCCTAACCCTAAACCTAACCCTAAACCTAACACCTCCTAACTATAACATAATTAAAATATAACTAAATAAAGTTACAATTATTAACTAGTAATACCTATTTAAATCTAAATACAAAGTAACTTACCTATATTAACCCCTAAACCTAACACCCCCTAACTTTAAACCTAACCCTAATCCTAAACCTAACACCCCCTAACTTTAACATAATTAAAATATAACTAAATTAAAGTTACAATTATTACCTAATAATACCTATTTAAATCTAAATACAAAGTAACTTACCTGTGAAATAAAACCTAAGCTAGCTACAATATAACTACTAGTTATATTGTAGCTAGCTTAGGTTTTATTTTTATTTCACAGGTAAGTTTGTATTTATTTTAACTAGGTTGACTAGTTAGTAAATAGTTATTAACTATTTACTAACTACCTAGTTAAAATAAATACAAACTTACCTGTGAAATAAAAATAAAACCTAAGCTGCCTTACACTAAAACATACCATTACAAAATAAAAATCCTACCATTAAAAAAAATAACAAACAAAATTATACAAAACAATAAAAATTATTCCTATTCTAATACCCTTTAAAAAAAAAAAAAAAAACACCCCCCAAAAAAAAAAAACTCTAATCTATAATAAACTACCAAAGGCCCTTAAAGGGCCTTTTGGGAGCCCTTAAAAGGGCCTTTTGTAGGGCATTGCACTAAAATTAAAAGCTATTTTGCTACAAAACAAAACAAACACCCCATAACAGTATACAAACCCCCCAAACCCACAAAATAAAAATAAAGTAAAACCAGGGGGGCGGAGCCAACAGCCGAGGAGAATGGACGTGTTTTGTTAGAGCTCCAGGAAAATATAGCAAACACACTGGAATTCTATGGTTGTTGGTAAAAATAACTCATGGAGTTCTACTGTCTTTTGATCCTTAGAAGGCTCCTAGGAAATCTGGTGCATTGTATGCGACACTAATCTTGAGAAGGAACTACGATTCTAAGGCCTACAAAACTGAACGACAGGGAGCTGGCAGACACCAAGATGGCCGCGTAACTCCGTGAATGCGGCCAAAACTATCTTTAAAATTAGATGTGTCATCATCAATTCAACATTAGCACACGCTGCTAACACGCCTAACAATCTACCAGTATCAAGTGGAATCCTCGTTTATGGAGTTCTGACACCTAAACACCTAAATGAGAGGGCTAATGAGTCCGGTCACGGAGCATGGAACCCAGAGGGCTCAATAGAGGTGGCGGAATCACAGAGACATTTCCCTTTGATCTCCACATGAAAGCACACACCGGGGCGCAGTAAGCTGTGCAAAGGGGATACAATACTCAACACATGATACCAACAGGGATCTGCAATATACAGCACAGATCTGTGCAGAACACTGTCTATCAAATATAAAGCAGACCATAAAGCGGTTCAAATAAAAAAGCCCATAACCGAGAGCCAGAGCCTGACACTCAGTAGGGGACACCTCTCTAATAAACCGGAGACATATTGGTCCAGGACAGCACTTTGCTCAGTATTGCCCATAGCTGGAAACTTGCAGCTACTCCCCTACTTACTATAGTGATGCAGACTGCTAGACAGTTAGAACAGTTACCTATCTAAATTGAATAAAAATTCTGTATAACCAGATAGTCAGTAACGCTACAGAAATTTTCACACAAATAGCTAACTTTCAAAGGGTAACTTCTGGGTTTACATACTCTCTGCAAAGGGCTGATAGCACCTGTGTCGAATAGACTCTTCCAATATGGCACTGGTAATCTCTCTCCTGAGAGCGCTGTGTGCTTGGCTTGACAGCCACTGAGTGGACTTTATGGACACTCTGCAAGACGCAGTTACATCCCCTCCCATTACAGGTCCTATTGCAGTCCTGCAAGCTCTTAGCCCTGAAGCCCTGCCAGAAACTCTGGACGAGAACTGCTTTGGAGTACTTGCCATGAGTAGTGCAATTCCCACCAAGTCCATTCTACAAAGAGGGCGTGAGACAGATGACACTACAGAGTACATGGTTCCAGAAATTATAGAGGGCCTACAGCCCATGCACATCGTAAACCTGCCCATTGGTTGTAAGATACAGCAACATGTCGCGAGACCTTGCTACTCTTCAGCACCACTGGCGGAAGGCAGTAGAAGCTTATGTTTTGAGAAGGAGAGAGCTATATTGAAGATTACAAGTAGTAACCTACACCAAAGACCACAACCACTATACCACCATGATTGGGCTCTTTGGTACCCAAAAATCACAGTACTGACGCCACATTGTCTTGGGACTCACAGAGGGATACCCCAAGTGCCGGGAAGCATCAACAGCAGGTTTAACCAAGACTCAGTGGAGATATACACACGTATCAGGAAAACAGGAGTTGGGTAGGCCATCCCTGACTTCTGGACAGTGTTTGTCCAGCTGTGGGATATGTCTTTCAATATTGTTTAGCCACATTACCCTCCCTGTTGGGCTTAACCAGATCTACATATTGAAGCAGATAGCACCCCAAATGATGATCTAATATTCTGAGTACTGGAGATTTATATTCTGTTTCATAGGCCTAACAAATATTCTCATGTTCTGCCAAAGTTCAGGTTGGTTTTACATGTTTTATTTAAGTACTTAAGCAGTAGAGACTGTTAGTCACTATGGGACTCTGTGAGTGCGAATAAACCTATATGAATACGATCAGTGGAACTAGAGACCTACCTTTACCAATCTAATATCCTGTAATGTATAATCCCCCTCACTTTGTATGTCATCACATGTAGATTGAGAAATGGATCTTTATAAACAGTTTGGTTATGTATTCTAGCCACCTTTTATAGCTCACAGCACTTTATGTTTTAAATATATGCAGCTCTGCTATCCCATTAAAGGGACATAACACTCATATGCTAAATCACTTGAAACTGATGCAGTATAACTGTAAAAAGCTGACAGGAAAATATCACCTGAGCATCTCTATGTAAAAAAGAAAGATATTTTACCTCACAATCTCCTCAGCTCAGCAGAGTAAGTCTGTGTAAAAAGTTATACTTCACCTGCTCCAAGCTGCAGGTTAAAAAAAAAAAAAATGAAGAAATGAACAGTAGCCAATCAGCATCAGCAGTGCTGAGGTCATGAACTCTTACTGTGATCTCATGAGATTTGACTTAACTCTCATGAGATTTCATAGTAAGCTTCCTTTACCTGATTGGTAAAATAATATGAGAGTTCACGAGGCTCATCCCCTAAGGTGTCCCAGGACAGACACACTAAAATGCTGCTTAGAAATCCTTTACAATGGGAGGTGGCTACTGAGGAACTTTTGAGGTAAAATATCTTTCTTTTTTACATAGAGATGTTCAGGTGATATTTTCTAGTTAGCTTTTTACAGCTATACTGAATCACTTTCAAGTGTTTAAACATTTGGGTATTATGGCCCTTTAAGCCATAGAACTTTTTGATTTAGTCTTGGTAGCAGGCTTTACCATAGCTCTTTCACTGCTAGCTAGTAAATTTTTGAAACACCTTTCTCTGCCCCTCGAGTTAGCAGACCACATTAAAATGTATGTAGCCCCACCTAGAACACAGCTAGTGACCTCTATCTTAAATGAGTTAATCTCAAGCTAATATTTTCTTAAACTTGAGACATATTGCCCTGCTCTATCATTAGCCAAATAGGCTACCTCAATTAAGCTCACCTGAATTACTAATAACTTAAGTGTTTGGACATATCTCTTCATTTATATTGAAGATAAGCCTGAGTTTGTCTCTAGCTGAGTAACTGACATCCCAGTACTTTTGAATAGCTGCTATGGGTAAAAGTTTGGTTGACGCATACTGGTCTCTCCTATATTTATAACGTAAGAGAGACTCTTTATCCTATGCCATAATTTCCTCTGAATCTCATTATAGCTACAGATCTATGTATGGAAGCAATCTTACACATTTTTTACCTATTAGAATGATGTAATTAGCTGTTATAGAAGCCCACAATTTCAAGCTCTCATATAGCTGGTAAGATTAGTCTGATATTTTTACTTTTCTGTTAAGGACATGTTTCATAGTAGTCTTTACTAGATGTTCATATATAAGGTATTCTCCTAATTACCTGCTTGTATATGCTAACATGTTCCATGTGCCTTATGATGATGTTCTATATGTGGGTTATACATGTTTTACTTTTCTCTCCTAAAAATACTGATCCAGAGAAATGACTGACACCCCTCCCTACCAACAGTTTGTCTTGTGACATATGCTTTGTTTATTCATCTACTTTTATTAAGGAATGAAGCCAGGGTCTCTTTTACAGCTCATTTATCTGACACAGGCCATATAATCACTACTCATATATACCCTTGTAACGACCCCTCACTACTGTAAATACATTGCCCTCCCCTGCCTCTTATGTCTTATTCAAGGTGCAGGATATAAGCTAATAAGTGGAAATTACCTCTTTTTGGAGTCCCCTAGCATATAACCTACAGTTCATAACCCACCTCTCTAAGATTACCCTTGGTCCCCTATACTTCCTAAGTTTGCATGAACATTCTCTGGGGCCTCTCAAAATTTACCATTCCTAACTATCACCATTTATTTTCTCTTTTATGTTAGAACTAGTATTATAGGGGGTATTTAAGTATCTCTTTCTTTCTTTGAGAACACTTACTTGATATAATAGCTGATCTCACTTAGGACACCAACAATTTACCTATGACTAACAGCGCCTAAGATTTCTACATTCTCATTCTCTATAACCACTTCCTGACGCTACACAAATGATTGTAAGAGCACTCTTATATTTTACTCTGATTACCCTTAGCCACATCTGACTATAACATAATATTTCTACCATCACCTTTCATAATTGATACCACAAAATACCAATTTGCTGGTAGGTGGCCCTTATGTCAACGGCCTAGACATGAGGGTTTATTGTATGCAGCTCTTGATAGTTTCAAGCAGGGTTAATATCAACGATACTAAATTTCTGGTTTCATCAGCAGGTTTTCCTATGTAGGGAGGTAGGTTATTTAGGGTAGATGTGTTAAGCAAAAGAAACACAAAAGGTGAGAGTTGCACACTAATAAGTAATTAACTAGAGAACAGGTGCTTCCTAGAAAGATACATATGAGAACAACATAGAAAAGGAAGTGGGGATTTCACAATAAGAAATTCCCAAAAGTCTAGGTAAATCCAGCACAACTGTAAAATTGAATAAAAGCGCTACAAAAAGCTTGTATGTCCAAAACAATGTAAATATTTATTAAACAAATGCACAATACACACATTCACATTCATACAGGGGATCCCACACAAAGCAGTATTAATGAAGTACTGGCCAAAAAATTATTATCTGGTGCACCAGGGGAAATAGACCAAAAACAGTCCATTTAAAACTTGCAGGTATTTGTAATCCAATAAGTGCAGCGTTAATGCAAGAAATGGATGCAGTTATACAGTCCCCGGTGTATAAAAACCAGTTACTTCAGACTTGAACCCCCAGAGTTACTGAGTCGGTTGGTGCTTAAAAGGCATAGCATAGGAGGAGCAATAGAAACACGCGTCTTTATTCACAGGTGCTGTATTCCTTTAAGACAGTGATATTCGGTGTACAGATGCGTATAACATATTCTACCTGTATTTGTTACAGCAGATCCCCTGCTCATCGTGACTTACCCCTGATGTCTGGACACTCCATGTACAAGGCAGCTAGGAGGAGCGACCGCGTGAACAAATACAGGTAGAATATGTTATACGCATCTGTACACCGAATATCACTGTCTTAAAGGAATACAGCACCTGTGAATAAAGACGCGTGTTTCTATTGCTCCTCCTATGCTATGTCCTTTAAGCACCAACCGACTCAGTAACTCTGGGGGTTCAAGTCTGAAGTAACTGGTTTTTATACACCGGGGACTGTATAACTGCATCCATTTCTTGCATTAACGCTGCACTTATTGGATTACAAATACCTGCAAGTTTTAAATGGACTGTTTTTGGTCTATTTCCCCTGGTGCACCAGATAATAATTTTTTGGCCAGTACTTCATTAATACTGCTTTGTGTGGGATCCCCTGTATGAATGTGAATGTGTGTATTGTGCATTTGTTTAATAAATATTTACATTGTTTTTGACATACAAGCTTTTTGTAGCGCTTTTATTCAATTTTACAGTTGTGCTGGATTTACCTAGACTTTTGGGAATTTCTTATTGTGAAATCCCCACTTCCTTTTCTATGTTGTTCTCAGATGTGTTAAGCACACTCTGAGTTGCTCATAACAAGGAGATCCTCTAACTTAGTTTTCTCTCTGAGGTCATGTGTATTGTGCTTGTCAGGATACCATATTGATATATTTTTGTACATGTGTATTCTGCTCCCTTCACCACATTGCTCTGTCATTGTAGATGGTCCCACCCCCCTCCCCTCCTTTATTTCACATAGGGCGGCTCTTGCCCACTGAACCCCTCCCCCTTATATAATTATAAAACTGAAGTTCCACTATATTATGTCCAAATTCTTTACTGACACATTAGTCAACCATAATCTGAGATTTCACTCTTATGTTCTTTATATCATACTGTAGATTTTCCTATCTTCACATAGACAATTATACTACAAAACATTGCTCTATATTTTATGGGTATAGCTCCTTTATTGCTCTAGCTACACACCTTTTAATTGCTTCGATAACAATTACTTTTATATATTGTTTCTTAGGAGCACAAAATTGATACCTAAAATTGTAACCTAAATACTACTTTGTTATGTGAGAAGAGTGTATATGTTATTTCTATGCGAATATTGTCAATGGACGAATCTTTGCTGTTTCATTTTTCTGAACTTCAATAAAAAATTGTTTTAAAAAAAAATAATAATAATGTAAAACCTAATCTACCCATTGCCCTGAAAAGGGCATTTGTATGGGCATTGCCCTTAAAAGGGCATTTAGCTCTTTTTCTGCCCAAGCCCTAATCTAAAAATAAATACCCACCCCAAAACGAACAAAAAAAATTACACAAAATAACAAATAAATTATCAAAAATAGTAAAAATTATTCCTATTCTAATACCCATTTAAAAAAAAAAAAAACACCCCAAAATAAAAAACCTAATCTAGAAAAAACTACCAATTTTTAAATTGGTATTAGAATAGGAATCATTATTATTATTTTTGATAATTTGTTTGTTATTTTGTGTAATGTTTTTTTGTTCGTTTTGGGGTGGGTTTTTATTTTTAGATTAGGGCTTGGGCAGCAAACGAGCTAAATGCCCTTTTAAGGGCAATGCCCGTACAAAGGCTCTTTTCAGGGCAATGGGTAGATTAGGTTTTACTTTATTTTTATTTTGTGGGTTTGGGGGGTTTGT
This sequence comes from Bombina bombina, assembly GCF_027579735.1. Lineage (NCBI taxonomy): Eukaryota > Metazoa > Chordata > Amphibia > Anura > Bombinatoridae > Bombina > Bombina bombina. Next base: position 310,991,230 of record NC_069502.1, on the reverse strand, counting down.
ATACTGTTAGGGGGTGTTTGTTTTGTTTTGTAGCAAAAGAACTGTTAATTTTAGGGCAATGCCCTACAAAAGGCCCTCTTAAGGGCCCTTGGTAGTTTTTTATAGATTAGGATTTTTTTTTTATTTTGGGGTGTTTTTTTTTTTAAAGGGTATTAAAATAGGAATAATTTTTATTGTTTTGGATCATTTCATTTGCTATTTTTTGTAATGGTAGGTTTTTTTATTTTGTAATGGTATGTTTTAGTGTAAGGCAGCTTAGGTTTAATTTTTATTTCACAGGTACGTTTGTATTTATTTTAACTAGGTAGTTAGCAAATAGTTTATAACTATTTACTAACTAGTCTACCTATTTAAAATAAATACAAACGTATCTGTGAAATAGGTATTATTTAGTTAATAATTGTAACTTTAATTTAGTTATATTTTAATTATGTTAAAGTTAGGGGGTGTTAGGTTTAGGGTTATGTTCAGGGTTAGGGTTAGGTTTAATGTTAGGGGGTGTTAGGTTTAGGGGTTAATAAAGGTAAGTTACTTTGTATTTAGATTTAAATAAGTATTATTAGTTAATAATTGTAACTTTAATTTAGTTATATTTTAATTATGTTAAAGTTAGGGGGTGTTAGGTTTAGGGGTTAATATAGGTAAGTTACTTTGTATCTAGATTTAAATAAGTATTATTAGTTATTAATTGTAACTTTAATTTAGTTATATTTTAATTATGTTCAGGGTTTAAAGTTAGGTTTAATGTTAGGGGGTGTTAGGTTTAGGGGTTAATAAAGGTAAGTTACTTTGTATTTAGATTTAAATAAGTATTATTAGTTATTAATTGTAACTTTAATTTAGTTATATTTTAATTATGTTAAAGTTAGGGGGTGTTAGGTTTAGGAGTTAATATAGTTTAATTTAAGTTGTTGCAATGTGAGGGCCGGCGGTTTAGGGGTTAAGGTTTAGGGGTTAATAGGTTTAGTTAGTATTGGCGATGTTTGTGAACGGCGGTTTAGGGGTTAATAGCTTTAGTTAGTGTCAGTGATGTTTTGGAACGGTGGTTTAGGGGTTAATAGATTTAGTTAGTGTTGGCAATGTGAGGGGGGTGCGGTTTAGGGTTTAAAAGGTTTAGTTTGTGTCGGCGATGTTTTGGAACGGCGGTTTAGGGGTTAATAGGTTTAGTTCATGTCGGCGATGTGGGGGGTGCGGTTTAGGGGTTAATAGGTTAAGTTCGTGTCGGCAATGTTTCAGAACGGCGGTTTAGGGGTTAATAGGTTTAGTTAGTGTCGGCGACGTTGGGGGTGCAGTTTAGTGGTTAATAGGTCTAGTTCGTGTCGGCGATGTGTGGGGGTGCGGTTTAGGTGTTAATAGGTTTAGTTTGTGTCAGCGATGTTTCGGAATGGCGGTTTAGGGGTTAATAGGTTTAGTTTGTGTCGGCAATGTGGGGGGTGCGGTTTAGGTGTTAATAGGTTTAGTCAGTGTCAGCGATGTAGGGGTGTGTGGTTTAGGGCTTAATAGGTTTAGTTCATGTCAGCGATGTGGGGGGTGCGGTTTAGGGGTTAATAGGTTTAGTTTGTGTCGGCGATGTTTTGGAATGGCGGTTTAGGGGTTAATAGGTTTAGTTAGTTTCAGCGATGTTGGGGAATGGTGGTTTAGGGGTTATACCTTTAATATAGACTTAGAGTTAGTGCCGGGGAACTGCGGTTTAGGAAGGAACAATCAAAAATTCTGAATATGAATAATGGATCTGAAAATTCGGAAATATATTTATTCATTTTCAGAATTTTTCGAGATGTGCCGATGCATTCAAATTGCTGAATTGACCAAAATTCGTCCGAATTCCGAATTCGTCCGAAACGAAATGCACATGTCTATTTTTCACAACAGGGGAGAGCTAGTTCATGTGATCCATATAGATAACATTGTGATCACGCCCATGGCTTGTGGCAGACACTGCACTAATTGGCTAAAAGGAAAGTCAATAGATAACAAATAAAATGTCATGTGATCACAGAAGATGTTTAGATACAAGTTAATCACAGAGGTAAAAAGTACATTATTATAACAGTGTTGGTTATGCAAAATTGGGGAATGGGTAATAAAGGGGTTATCTATCTTTTTAAACAACAACAATTCTGGTGTTCACTGTCCCTTTAAAAGAAAGGGTTAATGGTGAGGCACTGCAGTATAATTGTGCACGTAAAGTAATTAAAGTACATATTATTGTCTCTATCTCAACTTGTTTTATTTCCATTTAACCACAAGGAAATCTAAAGAATAGGAAAAAAGTTTTACTGAAGCAGGAAATACTTATATTGTAACAGTTATGGTATCTATCATCTATCTATCTATCTATCTATCTATCTATCTATCTATCTATCTATCTATCTATCTATCTATCTATCTATCTATATATATATATATATATGAAAATATCTGTGTAATGAAACAAATTGTATTATGGACGAGTATTCACAAATATTACATGTCTTTAGAAACATATTCATGAATTATTATATTACTGTGATTTTGGTCTTTTGTTTCTGAACTCTATGCTAAGAATAACATATACATTTTAAGCAGCATATATATATATATATATTTTTTTATATATATAAGTCAACTAGGTAATACAATACAAGTTTATGATAGTATACATTTGCAGTTACATATTGCTGATGATGCATTGTTAACCAAATCTTTACACAGTACTGAAAAGATTAATTTTCTTATTAAGCCAGTAACAGTAACTATGAGGAAACTCGAAAGTTAAAGAAAAATAAAATAAAAAAATGACAGCAGTTTTAGATTTAACCCTTGTAAGGGACTCACTGAAAAGTTTGCTCGTCTGTACTACTGAAAAAGTACAAAGAAACTGTTTACCATTGTCAAGTCTCTCAAAGCCCCCTCTTGGCATATTTTATGTTTCTTTTCTTGGAATAGTGAGACTCTGTTTCCTTAATTCTTTATTTATTTGTGTCTATATTTTCTCCTCCACTATCTAGGAGGTAGGTCTGTACAACTTAGTTAGATTTACCAGTGAAACCATGCATGCCTACGTATATTTCACTCTAACTTCCATACTCATGGTACCCCCCACACCCGCATAGAAGGAGTAAACAGAATCATAGTAGCTTAGACAGAAAGGGGATATCTCCCAAGAGAGGAGCTGGAGGAGGAAAGGACAGATTAGTTTGTGTGTATATGCTTTCAGTGAGTTGTTATTAAATTGTCGTGTGTAGGTTCTGTCCTTTGGTGGTCGAGGCAATCCTCAGCCAATAGAATGCAAACTCAATCTGATTGGCTGATTGGATCAGCCAATCGGATTGAACTTGAATCTGATTGGCTGATTCCTACAGTGGCGGCGATGTGTAGGGGGATCTGCGGTATGGAAAAGTCGCGGCTGCAAAGTGAGCGTTAGACCCTTACCTACACGACTTTAAATACCAGCGGGCAGCCAAAACCAGCGTTAGGACCCCCTAACGCTGGTTTTGACGGCTAACGCAGAACTCTAAATCTAGGCGTAAGCTAGTTGTGAATATTTCAGCCAGCTAGAGTATCTGCCTCCGGCTACTGCCTTCAAGTCCGGAATTCTTTTATCTTTTACAGAGTAGTATAATCCCACTCCGTCAAACTCTGTTGACCGCTATCCAAACCCCCTATCAGTGCTGCGTTCATGGGGATTGGGTATAGGGGGTATTGGGTGCTAGAAACATGTTTTCTCCATAATACTATTGAATCCCATGACTCAAAGATACAACAGTGAATCTCCAGTTCTGTACACTGGGGGGGGGGGGGTCTAAGGTCCTTAGTGATCCAGCTTAGTGATCCAGCACAGTGCTCCCACATCCGGAACCTTAAGTATATGTGAGTCTATTGCCACCCATGCCTTGGAGTCCCTGAAACTATGCCAGTCCATCATACGTTGTAGGGTTATCACATCTAGATAATCTGTGATGCAAGGCAAACCCAGCCCTCCATTTCCACATGCCCTATACATATTGTTTTTACAGATCCTGGGTCTAATTTTTCCCCATACAAATAAGTCAATGTGTTTTTGTAGTTGTGAGATAAACCATTTAGGTATGGGGATAGGGAGCGTTTGAAACAGGTACAAGACCCTGGACAAGGTAGTCATTTTTACACACTGTGTGCATCCCCACCATGTGATTGGTTTGGCTGCCCAAGCATGCAAGTCCTGTTGTATCTTACAGGAGAGTGTCAGGTAGTTTTAATCGAAAAGTTGTGAGAAGCTGGATGAGTGCTGAATGCCCAGGTATATAAGGGATTTTTTTTGTAGATTTCAGGGGCAAATGGCTGCAATAGATTGGAAGGTGTCCAGTTGGAGGGATATGTTCACTATCTTTGATTTTTGTTTGTTGATCAAAAAATTTGAGAATCTACCAAAGATGTCGATTTCTTTAAGGAGTTTTGGAATGGAGGAAAGGGGGTTTGCAATTGTGAACAGAATATCATCTGCATACATGAATATTTTAAAATGATGTGGCCCATTGGTGATTCCTTCTATTTCTTGATCCTGTCTTACAAGCGCAGCCAGAACCTCCATAGAAAGGATAAACAGGGTGGGTGACAGGGGGCAACCCTGTCTCGTGCCGTTTTGAATGTAAAAGGGGTCAGACAGCATTCCATTCACTTTGAAATTGGCAGTGGGATTATCATATAGGCTAAATATACGTAGTATCATTTTGGGGCCGAATCCCTGTGACAGTAAAGTTTCCTTTAAAAATTCCCAATTTATACAATTGAATGCTTTTTCTGCATCTGTCGCTATAAGGACCAACAGGACTTTGTCAAGGATGTACAAATTATATTAGGGGACGCCCTTGAGATCACAGTGTTCTTTCTAGTTAATATATCCAAAGAAATTATTATGATGTTATAGAATTAATAAGAAATAAATCTATCTATTCTTGGTGCCACAATAGACCATATAATCAGAAAGTCCAATGTTATAACTGGACTGGTCACAAAGATGAACAAATATTTATAAAAAAGCACAATTGTAGTAATAATAATATCACATATGCAATAAGTGATAGGGTTCTCTAAATATACAAATAGATTATTCAGATCAATGCTACAAATGTGTAGATCAAATAAGCATAATATAAATGTTTGATATTGAGTCTCTGATAATAGTAGAATATCGATGAGGCAGCAATCTGTGATGATCCAGGCCACGATCCAGGAACAGTAGTCTAAAATAACAAAAATAGACAGATGCGCCACATGGCCCAATATTGTTTGTTCCAAAAAAATAATACTTATGAGTAAAAGAGATACACTCACATAAAATAAAGCACCTCAATTAGTGCTGTAGAAGCAGTCTGGGATCTATAACAGTCACTCAGCAAGCTTGTGATTCTTAAATATTTTATTAAAGCCACTTTTATATTTTAAACACTTGCTGCCTTTTTATCTGGAATGTTTTGGATACCTCTGGCCTTTGATTGGTTTGCAGGACTGTTGTTTCCTGATTGCCTTTGAACTAAGTCTGTTGGGTGACTGAATTGACCCCAGCCTGCTCTATTAGCATCACTGGAGATGCTACAACAAATGTGAGTGCAAACTTTTACTCCTGACTGCATACACTTATTGGCTAAAACAGTACTAGGCCATATTGGCACCCTGTGTTTCTTATATCTCCTGTATACAGATTCCATATTAATCTCAGGAGGTCGATCTGCTGGGTGACTGTTATAGATGCCAGACTGCTTCTACAGCACTAATTGAGGTGCTTTATTATATGTGAGTGTATCTCTTTTACTCATAAGTATTATTTTTTTGGAACAAACAATATTGGGCCAGGTGCATCTGTCTCTTTTTGTTTTTTTAGGACTTTGTCAAGTTTGGCATAAGAGACCAGGGTGACCGCCCTAATGGTTTCATCTCTTGCCTCCCTCCCGGGGACAAAGCTGACTTGATCTGTGTGGATAAGACTATGTAGTATTTTATTTATTTGGTTGGCTAGGATCTTGCCCAGGATCTTGACATCTGTATTAAGGAGGGAAATAGGTCTGTAGCTACCTGGATCTGTGGGGGTCTTGTTTGGTTTAGGGATTACCAAAATATGTGCCGCTAACATTTCCTGGGGAAGGACATTATTATTATCTAATGCGTGAAATAAGTGTAGCAGGTGTTGGGCCCGAATGCTTCTAAAGGATTTGTAGTAGGCATTTGAAAAGCCATCTGGGCCGGGGCTTTTCCCCGCAGGTAAGTCTCAAATTGTGCTAAGCACTTCGGTGAGGGATATTGGTTCTTCCAAGGTGTCCCTCTGAGGTGGCTGCAATTTAGGTAAATCTGCTTTTCCTATGTATTCTTGCATCTGTTCCAAATGTTCAGATGTGTCCTTTGTGTCAAGATTATATAGATTGGAGTAGAATGTGCTAAAGTGGTTGGCTATCTGCTTACTATCATATATGCATTGTTGTCTGCTGTAACTAGTTTATTTATTTGAGTTTTAGAAGTTTGAGCCTTTAGTAGTTTGGCCAAGAGTGGGCCTGCTCTATTACCTTCATATGAGTATAATTTCCTGATACTGAGGGCATTTCTTTGGGCTTCTTTTGTTAATATATTATTAAGGTCTTGCCTGATCTTCAATAGATGTTTTTATGTTGTGAGGTCTGAGGGTATATTTTTATGATTAAGTTCCAGTTTTTTAAGCTGCATGGTTAGTGCTTCAATTTTGCAGTTGTATGTTTTTACCTAAACGCTGAGTGTTTAATACATTCTCCTCTCAGGAATGCCTTATGGGCTTCCCAAATGATGCCTGGGTCAGTGTCCAGGGTAGCATTGATGAGGAAGTATTCTTGTAAAGACTTTGTTAGGGCTTCTATAGTGGGCGGGTAATGGAGAAGGGAGTCGTCCATTCTTCATATGAATAGAGTAACAGGGTGGTTGGGCCATTTTAAATCAATGCTTGTTAGGGAATGGTCAGACCAGGGGGTTGGTTGGATATCAGAGTCTTTAACTAAGGAAAGGTGGTTTCTGTCTATCATCAGGTAGTCTATTCTTGTGTAAACCGACCATGGGTGGGAGTATAAGGTGTAATTTCTTTGTAAAGTGTGTTGCACTCTCCATATATCTATTAATCCTGTGATAAGCAGTTAAGTACAATGTTTGGTGGCCTTGTTTGTGTTAGTGGGTTACCTGTGGAGGCATCTAGTTTAGGGTCTACAGTGATATTTAAGTCACCTCATAATATCAGTCTCCATTTATTGTTGTCAGGAACCAATTTAAGTAGTTGTAGAAAAATTCTAGATTTATTACTGTTGGGGGCATAGACATTCACCAAGGTGACTGGACTATTAAAAAGAGTGCCTATCAAAATCAGTACTCTTCCGTCCTCATCTGTTATTTTATTCTGCAGGGTAAAGTGAATATTTTTGTGTATGAGAATTCCCACCCCATTTTTTTTTTTGCTGGTAAGTGAGTTAAAGAGACTCACGGGGTGGGTCTTGGAGGAAAATTTTGGTTCAGCCGTCGCTAAGAAATGGGTTTCTTGTACAAAGATAATCAAGTCTTTATGTCTGGCAAAATTAGGAAGAGCTATCGAGCGCTTTGTGGGCAAATTAAGTCCTTTTGTGTTTTGTGATACTATGGTAACCGTTGTCTCAGTCATAAGTGTTTGTATGGGTGTACCGGTTGCATATGTAGCGAAGATCTTACCCGCTGCTGATGATCAGGCAAAAGTGCTGTATGCCCCTGTGACAGTAAAGTTTCCTTTAAAAATTCCCAATTTATACAATCAAATGCTTTCTCTGCATCCGTCGCTATAAGGACCAACAGGACTTTGTCAAGGATGTACAAATTATATTAGGGGGTGCCCTTGAGATCACAGTGTTCTTTCTAGTTAATATATCCAAAGAAATTATTATGATGTTATAGAATTAATAAGAAATAAATCTATCTATTCTTGGTGCCACAATAGACCATATAATCAGAAAGTCCAATGTTATAACTGGACTGCTCACAAAGATGAACAAATATTTATAAAAAACACAATTCTACCATCCTTCTACCTCAGAAGAGAGGTTGAAGGATGGTGAGGAGGACAGGAGATGAGATGACATGGCAATCTTTTCATTGGTATAACAGTGCTGACAAATACAAAAACTAAATTTACATTAAAACAGAACATAAATAAAACAGTTTTCCAGGTAATTACAATATCTTTTGTTTGATTCTTATTAGTTGAAAGATTGAGATGTATTGCAACCCTGAAAACAAGAGTACAAATAGCCCTAATGCTACAAGTAATGGGGTGTCGAGCCTCTGACCGGGTATTAACCAGCCTCACCTCGGGCGCAGATCATATCGTGGGGGAAAGAGGGGAGGAATATCAACATAGCTATATAACAATACAATACAGTACTACATTGACAAATTGAGAACCCAAGAAATACAAACTTGAACCAGTTGCACATAGAGAGATTTTGTGCCCTCTTGAGCATCTGTTCATTTGTGAGTTACCAACTATAACCATTATTATGGAATCTCAAGTTGGGTCAGCTTCTCCTCCCTTCTGATTTTGAGTAGCGGCTGTTGTGTTCTTTCTTCTCTTAGGAACTGATGTCCATTATAGATGCTGAGGTTTAGGTGGGAGGTTCTTTTGGGTTCTGCCATCTCTAGTGTTGTCTTTCAGTGATGGAAGGGATGGCTGAGGTATTCCCAACTGCTTGCAAAAGACTTCCAGATCTTCAGAGTCTCTGTAAGTGTAGATTTTGTCTTCTTTTATCACTTTTATGGGGAACGGGAACCCCCATCTGTATGGGATGTACAGCTCTGATAGATGCAGGGTTAGATATCTTGCCTCTTTGCGTTTCGCCAACAGTAAGACACTGAGGTCTGCGTATACCTGAATTGAATCTTCACTGAACGTGATGGGAGACTTCTTTCTCGCCTCTTGCAGTATCCTCTCTTTATCCGAGAATTTATGGCAGCATAGGACAATGTCTCTGGGAGGTGCCGGCGGAGAGGGTTTGGCTCTTAAGTCTCTGTGGGCTCTATCAAGATGATGTCATCCGCTTTCAGATCTAGAAGGTATTTAAACAGGTTTTGAAGATATGACGATATCTGGGCAGGTTGGATTTGTTCAGATACTCCCCTGATGCTCAGATTTTGATGATGGCCTCTATTGTCGAGGTCCTCTACCTGTGCTTGTAATTGCAGTATAGCAGTGTTCTGCTGTTCTATAGCAATTGCCATGCCTTTCCGTAGTTTTAGATGTCTCTTCGACCTGTTCTTCCAGTTGAAGTATTCTATGTCCCAATGCATTTACCTCACGTTTCACTTCTGCCAATCCATCCTTTATAGCTTTATTAACTTGAGCCATGAAATAAGTGAGGTCATCTTTTGTTTACAAGGAGCTGAGGTCTGCTTTAGTGATTGGTGTGGCTTGGTCTTCTGCACTTTGTAAGGTACAATCTGATCTGTCTGCACTACCAGGTATAGTTGCATCATTGATACAGGCATTTGGTCCGTCATAAGGTTTAAAAAAAGAGTTAAGTTTGTTCCCACCGGGGCTGCTGACTTTGCGGTTTTATCCCCTTTGGATTTATTTCTTGCTGCCATTTTGGGGATATTAGGGGGAATTATACTTATTTTCGCTTCCGAGGACCCTTGAGTGAGAGTTGTCCTTCTTGGTTCTTAAATAAAGTCTTAGATAAGGTCTTAAATAAAATCTTGGCCTGTTTGTTTATATAGCTACATACAGGTAAACCCCTCTGCATGTGCGTATGGTTTCTGTTGCAGAGCTTACCGTGTGCTATGTGTGGCAAAGCAAATCCACGTTGTAAGTAGGTTTCCAGCAAGCTATATATTCTGTCACTTTCGATGTAGAAGTAAAGCATTAATCAAGTCTGTAATAAGGGAGCAGTGAGAACGTACAGCTACTCTGAATGAAAATGTGCAGGCCGTTTGCACCTCAAATGGTTAACCCACAATCAGGGTTGCTGTTGTGCTTGTTGAGGGCAGCAGAATTATACTTGCATTAAATCGCTCCCTTTACAAAGTCTGCAGGTTCCTGCTAGGGGCTCCGAAGTTATCAGAAGGCAGAGATCCGCTGATGCTGCTGTATTTTAGAGCTGCGCCATCTTTGGAAAGGATGTGTATTGTTTTCCTCCTAGGCCGCAACGGTCGCCTCGTTAGCTCCATTAACTGCTCCCTTTTGTTGATATTAGTCTATGGATACCTCCCCATGTGTTTGCGGCACTTCTTTGTGCCTTTGTGATGCTGGGCAAATGTGATAGTCCGCAGACCGCCAACCAAGACTCTTAGCTCCGGCGCTTCACTAAAATGCGGCCATGATCGTCCTCGGCCGGCTCTGCCCCTCGTTTCAGCAGCATATATTTTTAATAAAAAGAATGAAAAGTAACAATTAGGTCAAGCATATTGTCACACAACTGTGATGTGTGTGTTTTTTTATATTTAAAGGGACAGTCTAGTCAAAAATAAACTTTCATGATTCAGATAGGGCATATCATTTTAAACAGCTTCCAATTTACTTTTATCATCAGTTTTACTTTGTTATCTTGGTATTCTTAGTTGAAAGCTAAACCTAGGTAGATCATATGCTAATTGCTTAGCCCTTGAAGGCCGCCTCTTATCTGAATGCATTTTAATAGTTTTTCACAACTAGAGGGCATTAGTTCATGTGTGCCATATAGATATCATTATGCTCATGCACGTGGAGTTAATTAGGAGTCAGCACTGATTGGCTAAAATGCATGTCTGTTAAAATAACTAAAATAGCGGGCAGTCTGCATAGGCTTAGATACAAGGTAATCACAGATGTAAAAAGTATATTAATATAACTGTGTTGATTATGCAAAACTGGGGAATGGGTAATAAAGGGATTATCTATATTTTTAAACAATAACAATTCTGGTGTAGACTGACCCTTTAATATTAATATTTAATTTATTTAATAAGTTGCATTGTCTTAAACAAATACAGTGGTAACTAATATGTCATATAAATTCTATTTTTGAATTTACATTTTTAATGTTTGTTTTCTTTTTTTTTGTTTCTTTCTTAGAATTTTATTAGTGTAAAAACAAATTACAGATATAGTAATAAAGACAAATACAAAAGAATTGTCAGAAATAACCATTAATAACCAGGGATAGGCAAGATGTCCATGACTGGCCCTTGCAGTGTCCGCCACCCATTTTGTGGTGGGGAGGGAGGAGCAGGACATTTAAATGCTGCTCCTGACTCCTCCTTGATGCAGGCGACATCGCTCAGTAGCAGGAAAGTGAGTGAGAGAGAGGCAAGAAGAAAGCTGCCTGCAATGTAGCATATATCAATCACCTGTGAGTCGTGACCCTTCCCGATTCCTTGATCTGTGCTGCAGCGTGGTGCTGGTGTCTGTGTGTTGCCAGATAGGAACCATTCGGCCCATCTAGTCTGCCCAATTTTCTGATTATTTTTATTAGTTCCTGGCTTTATCTTATATCTAGCATAGCCTTATGCCTATCCCATGCATTTTTAAACTCCTTCACTGTCTCTAGCACTTCTGCTGGATGGCTATTCCACCATGCATCCACTACCCTCTCGGTAAAGAGTGTGTTTTGATGTTTTTAATTTGAAATGTACCTTGGTGTCCTTCATTATGGTCTGTACTTTGGAAAATGTCCACCACAGCCTTGGTCCGTGCCTATTCCTGTTTATAACCATGGTATGAAAGAGAAGAAAGAATTCCTGTAAGCGCCAGAGTTCTTATACACGGTCACAGATAATGAAATATGTAGTTACTCAGGAGTGAAAGTTTCAGGCTACAGGATTTTGTCTGACGATCTTCCAACATAAAACTGCCATGTCTTTTAACTCTTTGAGTTGGTGTTTATAGACCCCTTATACTTGTAACCTAAAAGGTAGTCAAGGAGAAAGGACATCTCTAGAACAACAGTGCTTTTATAGTGTGGGAGAAAATTTAGAAAGAGAAAATACCATAAGTTAATGGAACAGTAACATTTTGCTTTGAAAACATAAAAAATGCTTAAAGGGACACTCAGGTTAAATAACATTTTCATGATTAAGATACAGCATGTAATTTTAAACAACTTTCCAATTTACTTCCATTAAAAAAATGTGCACAGTCTTTTATATTTACAATTTTTGAGTCACCAGATCCTACTGAGCATGTGCAAGAATTCACAGACTATACGTATATACATTTGTGATTCGCTGATTGCTATCACATGGTACAAGGGGAGTGGAAATATACATAACTTTGAAATTTGATATAAAAAATCTACTACTCATTTGAAGTTCAGACTAAGTGATATTGCATTGTCTTGTTATCTTGCATTTGTTGATTATGCAAATCTATTGTGTTGACTGGTCCTTTAAAGAAACAATTTAAGTATAGATTTCAGATAGATACATTTTAAACAAGTGTATACATTACTTTTATGATCTAATTTGCTTAGTATCCTAAAAAGTTTACCTAGAATGATGCATATACCTTTACCTATATAACAGTGATGTGCGGTGACTTCAGAGGCTGGTGAGGCAGTGGCTAGGAATCGGATACGCCTTCATTCTTTAGATATCCTTTGTTGAAGAAATAGCAATGCACATGGGCGAGCCAATCGCATGATGTATCTATATGCAGCTACCAATCAGTAGCTACTGAGCATATTTAGATATGATTTTCAACAAAGGATATCGGATTTTCTTCATTCTTTTGATATCCTTTGTTGAAAATCATATCTAAATATGCTCAGTAGCTACTAAGGGATATTAAAAGAATAAAGAAAACCAGATATTAGATGTAAATTGGAAAGTTATTTAAAATGCCATGCTCTTTCTAAATCATGAAAGAAAACATATGGGTTTCATGTCCCTTTAAATGGTGTCTTGGAAAACTGGTCAACTTAGTAAACATCTGATTTTAGTCTAAAGGATTGTAACAGAAACTCTTGCCAGATAACAAAATGCTTGCTCTAATTATGAGATCTAGAAATCCAGGCCCATTAAAATATGTTTGACTTGTGTCACTGTCCAGTATCTGGTTCCTAAACAGGATTTGTAAATTTTTGGTCAACAAATTGGTATATTATTGCTGTCCCTGGGCTCTATTAACCTTAACCACAGTGGCAATTCTAAATCCTAACCAATTACCTGTCTCATGATACTAAGACAAAAATGCTAATCCAGAGACAGAGTATATATTTATTGTTATAGTATTAAATCTATATTCACGATCACGATGCCCATGATTCTATGAGATCATCATGGATCTACTTTTTTTGTGTGACTGTTGCAATGTAATTTCAAACATGTGTGAGAAATATCAGGGAATATAAATAGGCACCAAAGTATGTATTTTTCTTTTATTTAATCACTTTCATGTAAAAATTGGTCAATTCAAGTAAAAATTGGTATTTTTGCATGAAAGTGATTAAATAAATGAAAAATACATATTTTGGTGCCTACTGCCTAATCCTATTTATATTCCCTGATATTTCTCACACATGCTTGAAATTACATTGCAACAGTCACAAAAAAAAAGTAGATCCATGTCTGATCTCATAGAAGAATCATGGGTTGGGCATCGTGAATATAGATTTATATAATAACAATAAATATATACTCTGTCTCTGAATGAGCATTTTTGTCTTAGTATCATGATGAGACACAGGTAATTGGTTCTTTCACTTGGAGTGCAAAAAAACACATTTTATGCTTGGAAGTGTTCAACTGACCCACCAGGACACGTTGCGGACATGTGTAAGTCCAGGTTACACCTGTGTGCTTGGTTTTCTGCGCTGTCAATGACCACTAATGTTAGGGAGGTCCTGGCAGTACTGATTTACTTACTGACAACATTTAATGCTGTAGCAGAATTTGTATTACTTGTTACAGAAAGCACATTAGTGAATCAGACATAATTTAACCCCTTAGCTGCCAGATAATGCAATGTAATCACTGCACATTGACAGACAGAGGTTAAGTGAATAAAGGGTTTCTGCTTCTGGCTAGGGTAGGTAAATCAAACATTACATGCTCTAACCAATAACAGCATGTCATTTTTGCATGAGAAGATCTCTTGAAAATGTTTCAGTATTATACTATTGAAGAAAATAAACAAAAAAACATAATTTATGTAAGAAGTTAGCTGATAAATTCATTTCTTTCATATTGGCAAGAGTCCATGAGCTAGTGACATATGGGATATACAATCCTACCAGGAGGGGCAAGTTTCCCAAACCTCAAAATGCCTATAAATACACCCCTCACCACACCCACAATTCAGTTTAACGAATAGCCAAGCAGTGGGGTGATAAAGAAAGGAGTAGAAAGCATCAACAAAGGAAATTTGGAAATAATTGTGCTTTATACAAAAAATTAATAACCACCATAAAAAGGGTGGGCCTCATGGACTCTTGCCAATATTAAAGAAATGAATTTATCAGGTAAGTTCTTACATAAATTATGTTTTCTTTCATGTAATTGGCAAGAGTCCATGAGCTAGTGACATATGGGATATCAATACCCAAGATGTGGAGTCTTCCACTCAAGAGTCACTAGAGAGGGAGAGAATAAAATAAAAACAGCCATATACCGCTGAAAAAATTAATCCACAACCCCAAAAAATAAGTTTATTTTCATTTTTGAAAGAAAAAACTTAAATCAAAAGCAGAAGAATCAAACTGAAACAGCTGCCTGAAGAACTTTTCTACCAAAAACTGCTTTCGAAGAAGCAAAAACATAAAAACGGTAGAATTTAGCAAATGTATGCAAAGAGGACCAAGTCGCTGTTTTGCAAATCTAATCAACTGAAGCTTCATTCTTAAAAGCCCACGAAGTGGAGACTGAACTAGTAGAATGAGCTATAATTCTCTGAGGCGGGGCTTGACCCGACTCCAAATAAGCTTGAAGAATCAAAAGCTTTAACCAAGAGGCCAAGGAAATAGCAGAGGCCTTTTGACCTTTCCTAGGACCAAATATAACAAATAGACTAGAAGTCTTCCTGAAATCTTAAGTAGTTTCAACATAATATTTCAAAGCTCTCACCACATCCAAAGAATGTAAGGATCTTTCCAAAGGATTCTTAGGATTAGGACACAAGGAAGGGACAACAATTTCTCTACTAATGTTGTTAGAATTCACAACCTTAAGGAAAAATTCAAATGAAGTCCGCAAAACCGCCTTATCCTGATAAAAAAGTAAGAAAAGGAGATTTACAAGAAAGAGCAGATAGCTCAGAAACTCTTCTAGCAGAAGAGATAGCCAAAAGGAACAACACTTTCCAAGAAAGTAGTTTAATGTCCAAAGAATGCATAGGCTCAAATGGAGGAGCCTGTAAAGCCTTCAGAACCAAATTAAGACTCCAAGGAGGAGAAATTGATTTAATGACAGGCTTAATACGAACTAAAGCCTGTACAAAACAGTGTATATCAGGAAGTATAGCAATCTTTCTATGAAATAAAACAAAAAGAGCGGAGATTTGTCCTTTCAAGGAACTTGCAGACAAACCCTTATCCAAACCATCCTGAAAAAACTGTAAAAATTCTAGGAATTCTAAAAGAATGCCAGGAGAATTCATGAGAAGAACACCATGAAATGTAAGTCTTTCAAACTCTATAATAAATCTTCCTAGAGACTGATTTACGAGCTTGTAACATAGTATCGATCACTGAGTCAGAGAAACCTCTATGACTTAGTACTAAGCATTCAATTTCCATACTTTCAAATGTAATGATTTGAGATCCTGATGTAAAAATGGACCTTGAGATAGTAGGTCTGGCCGTAAGGGAAGTGGCCAAGGCGGGCAACTGGACATCCGAACCAGATCCGCATACCAAACCCTGTGTGGCCATGCTGGCACTACCAGCAACACAAATGATTGTTCCATGATAATTTTGGAAAACACTCATGGAAGGAGAACTAAAGGCGGGAAGATATAAGCAGGATGATAACACCAAGGAAGTGTTAGCGCATACACTGCTTCCGCCTGAACATCCCTGGACCTGGACAGGTATCTGGGAAGTTTCTTGTTTAGATGAGAGGCCATGAGATCTACCTCTGGAGGACCCCACATCTGAACAATCTGAGAAAAAAACATCTGGATGGAGAAATCACTCCCCTGGATGTAAAGTCTAGCGGTTGAGATAATCCGCTTCCCAATTGTCTACACCTGGGATATGCACCGCAGAGATTAGACAGGAGCTGGATTCTGCCCAAACAAGTATTCAAGATACTTCTTTCATAGCTTGGGGACTGTGAGTCCCACCCTGATGATTGACATATGCCACTGTTGTGATAATGTCTGTCTGAAAACAAATGAACGGTTCTCTCTTTAACAGAGGCCAAAACTGAAGAGCTCTGAGAATTGCACGGAGTTCTAATATATGTATTGGAAATCTCGCCTCTTGAGATTTCCAAACCCCTTGTGCTGTCAGAGATCCTCAAACAGCTCCCCAACCTGAAAAACTCGCATCTGTTGTGATCACAGTCCAGGTTGGCCAAACAAAAGAAGCCCCTTGAACTAAATGATGGTGATCTATCCACCATGTCAGAGAGTGTCGTACATTGGGATTTAAGGATATTAAATTGAGATATCTTTGTATAATCCCTGCACCATTGATTCAGCATACAACGCTGAAGAGGTCTCATGTGAAAATGAGCAAAGGGGATCGTGTCCGATGCTGCAGTCATGAGACCTAAAACTTCCATGCACATAGCCACTGAAGGGAATGACTGAGACTGAAGGTGCCGGCAGGCTGCAACCAATTTTAAACGTCTCTTGTCTGTTAGAGACAGAGTCATGGACACTGAATCTATCTGGAAGCCTAAAAAGGTGACCTTTGTCTGAGGAATCAAGAAACTTTTTGGTAAATTGATCCTCCAACCATGTTTCCGAAGAAACAATTCTAGTTGATTCGTGTGAGATTCTGCAGTACGTAAAGATTGAGCTAGTACCAAGATATTGTCCAAATAAGGAAACACCGCAATACCCTGTTCTCTGATTACAGAGAGTAGGACACCCAGAACCTTTGAAAAGATTCTTGGAGTGGTTGCTAGGCCAAATGGAAGAGCAACAAATTGGTAATGCTTGTCTAGAAAAGAAAATCTCAGAAACTGAAAATGTTCTGGATGAATCGGAATATGAAGGTATGCATCCTGCAAGTTTATTGTAGACATATAATGTCCTCGCTGAACAAAAGGCAGAATAGTCCTTATAGTCACCATCTTGAAAATTGGTACTCTAACATAATGATTCAAAATTTTCAGATCCAGAACTGGTCTGAATAAATTTTACTTCTTTGGGACAATGAATAGATTTGAATAAAACCCCAAACCTTGTTCCAGAAGAGGAACTGGCATGATTACCCCTGAAGACTCCAGGTCTGAAACACACTTCAGGAAAGCCTGAGCTTTTACTGGATTTACAGGGATACGTGAGAGAAAAAAATCTTCTCACAGGAGGTCTTACTCTGAATCCTATTCAATACCCTTGAGATACAATGCTCTGAATCCATTGATTTTGAACAGATTTTATCCAAATATCCTTGAAAAACCTTAATCTGCCCCCTACCAGCTGAGCTGGAATGAGGGCCGCACCTTAATGCGGACTTAGGGGCTGACTTTGGTTTCCTAAAGGCTTGGATTTATTCCAATTTGAGGAAGGTTTCCAATTGGAGGCAGATTCCTTGGGGGGAGGATAGAGTTTTCATTCCCTATTCTGACAAAAGGAATGAAAACGGTTAGAAGCCTTAGATTTACCCTTAGGTTTTTTATCCTGAGGCAGAAAAACTCCTTTTCCCCCAGTAACAGTTGAAATAATAGAATCCGAAATGGCTGATGAAACGCCACTAGGGGGCGTGAAACGCGTCAGACATTCGTTCTTTCCATGTCACACTTGTTTTGCCTGCAAGAGAATAAAGTGAGTTTTTTTTTAATTTAATGCTGGTGCTGCCTTTTCTATTTCATATGCTGTATTGTGGCAATCGATTCATTGCCAATCCTAGGCACTGCACCCAGTCACCGCATGACCTTCCTGTTTAACTTTGCCATTACCACGGCGGCGTCTGTGACGTCATCACCCTGAGCCTCAGTCCGGACCGGCATGGGAGTTTGGAGCGGCCGCTTGCCTTATACCTCCGAAATAATAGAATCCAACTGAGAACAAAATAAATTATTACCTTGGAAAAGAAAGAGAAAGTAATCTAGATTTAGATGTCATATCAGCATTCCAAGATTTAAGCCTCAAAGCTCTTCTAGCTAATATAGCTAAAGACATGGATCTAACATCACAAATAAAATGATTAGCATGTTGCAGTAAGCAAATAATGCTAGATACGTCAGAATCCAATTCTTGTTGCGCTAAATTCTCCAACCAGAAAGTTGATGCAGCAGCAACATCAGCCAAAGAAATTACAGGTCTGAGAAGATGACCTGAATATAAATAGGCCTTCCTTAGATAAGATTCAAGCTTTCTATCTAAAGGATCCTTAAAGGAAGTACTATCTACCATAGGAATAGTAGTACGTTTAGCAAGAGTAGAAATAGCCCCATCAATTTTGGGGATCTTTTCCCAAAACTCTATAAATTTTGCTGGCAAAGGATACAATATTTTAAACCTTAACAAAGGAATAAAAGAAGTACCTGGCTCCATTCCTTATAATCATATCAGAAATAGGAAAAAACTCCTGGAGAAACCACAGGAGGTTTAAAAACAACATTTAAATGTTTATTAGACTGAACGTCAAGAGGACTGGTTACCTCAATATCCAAAGTAATTAACACTTCTTAATAAAGAACGCATATACTCAATTTTAAATAAATAAGTAGATTTGTCAGTATCAATGTCTGAGGAGGATCTTCTGAATCAGATAGATCCTCATCAGAAAAGGATAAATTATCATATTGTTGGTCATTTGAAATTTCATCAACTAAATGAGAAGTTTTAAAAGACCTATTACATTTATTTGAAGGTGGAAATGCAGACAAAGCCTCCAGAATAGAATCAGAAACAAATTCTTTAAAAATTTACAGGTATATTATGCACATTAGAAGTTGAAGAAACTGCAACTGGCAATGTACTATTACTGATGGACACATTATCTGAATGTAAAAGTTTATCAAAACAACTATTACAAATGACATTCGGCGACATAATTTCTACAACTTTACAACAAATGCACTTAGCTTTTGTAGAACCGATGTCAAGCAGCAATGTTCCAGCAGAAGCTTCTGAGGCAGGGTCAAAGTGAGACATCTTGCAAAATGTAAGAGAAAAAACAACATATAAAGCAAAATTATCTATTTCCTTATATGAGTTTCAGGAATGGGAAAAAATGCAAATAGTATAGCCCTCTGATAGAGAAAAAATCAAGAGGCAAACATCAATGGGGTATTGAAATAATGAAAAAGTTTGGCGCCAAAAAATGACGCACAACTTTTTTGGCGCCAAAAAATAACCGGAAATGACACACTTGCGTCACTAATGACGCAACCGTGTGAAAGGTCTCGGTGTCAAGTATGACGCCGGAAATGACGAACTTGTGTCATAGACGTACCTTTTCGCGCCAAAATAATTTTCGCGCCAAAAAATGACGCAATAAAGTTTAGCATTTGTTGCACCCGCGGGCCTAATACCGCCCGCAATTTGTAAGAAGTAGTCAATTGAAAAAAAGACTAAACCCCAGGTAAGAAATAAATTTCATTTTTAAAAGATGTTTATATTCCCCAAATATGAAACTGACAGTCTGCAGAAGGAAATACATGAACCTGACTCATGGCAAATATAAGTACAATACATATATTTAGAACTTTATATAAATGCATAAAGTGCCAAACCATAGCTGGGGTGCCTTAAGTAATAAAAAACATACTTACCAAAAGACACCCATCCACATATAGCAGATAGCCAAACCAGTACAGAAACAGTTATCAGTAGAGGTAATGGTAATTTGAGAGTATATCGTCGATCTGAAAAGGGAGGTAGGAGATGAATCTCTATGACCGATAACAGAGAACCCATGAAATAGACCCCCGTTAGGGAAATCATCGTATTCAATAAGTGATACTCCCTTCACGTCCCTCTGACATTCGCTGTACTATGAGAGGAATCGGGCTTCAACAATGCTGAGAAGCGCATATCAACGTAGAAATCTTAGCACAAACTTACTTCACCACCTCCATAGGAGGCAAAGTTTGTAAAACTGAATTGTGGGTGTGGTGAGGGGTGTATTTATAGGCATTTTGAGGTTTGGGGAACTTTGCCCCTCCTGGTAGGATTGTATATCCCATAAGTCACTAGCTCATGGACTCTTGCCAATTACATGAAAGAAAAGGTAATGATATCTTAACATACAGGACATGAACACCAAATATGTCCTAAGGAAATACCAACCCTCTGAACTACCTTATTAAATGATCCTGACATTCTAAAATGTGAATAATTTACTTGCAAGGACTTACTGTAAATTAATCATTACATGTTAAAGGTTGTTGATTTGTTTTAAATGAACACAAAAGGGCACAGTTCAGGTTGTATTTGTACATACACTAAAACTAAAACTTATATATTATATACACACAGTTTTATATATATATATATATATATATACACACACATATATATATATATATATATATATTATATATATATATATATATGTATATATATATAATACTAATTATTTACTTTGGACAATTCCTAACACACACACAGCATCCTGGCAGTGCCAGTGGCAATACATAGTTGAATTAAGCGAATGAGTGAGTCTAAATAAAAAAATGAACAGTTTGCATCTTTGAGAAATATAGCCTTATCAGGGCAGCATGCAAACAAAGTGAACCTAAAGACCCCGTTTTCCTTTTCCGACCTGAAGTTCTGGTCTGAGTCTGAGAGCTGTAAATTACTCCCCAGCAGCGCTGCTCACATAAATTAGAATTCAAGGAGGAGCTCAAGTGACCTCCTGCTCCGTTAGCCACTTAGCATTCCTAAATCTATTAGAACAAACACAGTTGACTCCGTGTCTACCAACAAAGGTTGCAGCAGGCAGCAGCAGCCTCTGGCAGACACGGGGTAAAAACAAACAAAGGAAACTTGTATAGAAGGGGAAGGAGGCTACCTATTCAAAGTAACTGTGTACACTTAGTCAGTCAGTGTCAGTCTGAGACTCTGAGGAGAAATAACGGCTCACAAGCGGGATCATGAACTAATAAGTATAGCACCGCCACCTACCTAAATATGCGCCAAAGAAAGTGCTAAGTGCGTGCGCGACTAGACTTAGTCTACTGCTCTCCTCTCTGCCTCTTCTTCACTCACTCACTGAGCACCAGCTGAGTCTTACCACACTGACAGTCTGATGTCTGACACGCACGCACACGACTCTGACTGATGCTGATCTGATGACGCCGGATTCCTTCCCGCCCGGCCAGCACTCAGCCCAGAGACTGACTCAGACATGCTGGTGATGTCTGACTGGCTGAGAGGTGGCAAGAGCTCCAGAGGCTTTCAGAGTCAAGCCTCCGGTGGGAGCAGTATGGGACGCAAGAGAGCACTGCATTAGCACTTATTCTCCTCTCTGTGGCAGTCTCTCAGCGGCCCATACACTTCCACAGTCAATACATTGCATTCATATTGCGCAATAGAAGGATAGCTGGCCTCTACTTGCGCAATATGAATGAATGTATATATTACTATAACGTTTTTTTTGTTTATATACAAGTTAACAAACACAACTCAAATAAATAAATAATAAAGTACTGAAATTTGGTGGAGGGTGGGGGGGTCACCTTTTTATTAAAAAAAATATATATATTTTTTATTTTTGTTATTTTTTATATAAAAAGGCTGTAATACCTACATTGGCCAGGGGAGGCACTGCCTCACCTGCCTCCTATGAGTGCACGTCACTGCTATATAGGTATAGATAAGAATTTTACATGAACAATAGTGATGTCGCGAACCTATAATTTTGCGTTCGTGAACGGCGAACGCGAACTTCCGCAACTGTTTGCGAACGGGCGAACCGGGCGAACAGCCATAGACTTCAATAGGCAGGCGAATTTTAAAACCCACAGGGACTCTTTCTGGCCACAATAGTGATGGAAAAGTTGTTTCAAGGGGACTAACACCTGGACTGTGGCATGCCGGAGGGGGATCCATGGCAAAACTCCAATGGAAAATTACATAGTTGCTGCAGACTCTGTTTTTAAGCCATAAAGGGCATAAATCACCTAACATTCCTAAATTGTTTGGTATAACGTGCTTTAAAACATCAGGTATGATGTTGTATCGATCAGGTAGTGTAAGGGTTACGCCCGCTTCACAGTGACAGACCAAACTCCCCATTTAAAGGGACAGTCTACACCAGAATTTTTATTGTTTTAAAAGATAGATAATCCCTTTATTACCCATTTCCCAGTTTTGCATAACTAACACATTTATAATAATATACTTTTAACCTCTATGATTATCTTGTATCTAAGCCTCTGCAAACTTCCCCTTTTTCAGTTCTTTTGACAGACTTGCAGCCTAGCCAATCAGTGCCTGCTCCCAGATAACTTCTCGTGCATGAGCACAGTGTTATCTATATGAAATACGTGAACTAACACCCTCTAGTGGTGAAAAACTGTTAAAATGTAATCTGAAAGAGGTGGGCTTCAAGGTCTAAGAAATTAGCATATGAACCTCCTAGGTTAAGCTTTCAACTAAGAATACCAAGAGAACAAAGCAAAATAGGTGATAAAATTAAATTTGAAAATTGTTTAAAATTACATGCTCTATCTGAATCATGAAAGTTTATTTTGGCCTAGACTGTCCCTTTAACGCACCGCAAACAACCGCAAACAGTCCATTTGTACAACCGCAAACTCCCCATTTGCACAAGGTTGGATACCAAGCTAGCCATGTCCCGTTCCTTGTCCTCACTGATGTCATTGAAGGTCTCTTCCTCCACCCAGATACATACAACACCAAGGGTCCTCGAAAGGTGACAACATACCCCCTGGGACGCCTTCTGTGTTTGGTCTTCCACCTCCTCAAAGCCACCTTCCTCCTCTGACTCCTCTTCTTCAGACTCCTCTCTCTGCATTGCCTCTCTCTGCATTATTATTAGGTGTGTTAAGTAGTACTATTCCTATCAGTTTAATCCCTGTTACGTTCCCTATCAGGGGACGTGTATATGGCATGGATTTTAGGAACCGGGAGATGGAAAAAGATGCTTGGTCGGTCCTCCTACTTCAAATTTGGGGCACTGCGCGTGCAATCTAATGTGCCACCAGATAGGAGTGGTGTGTTAAGTAGTACTATTCCTATCAGTTTAATCCCTGTTATGTGCCTTTTTTTGGTTTGGTTTTTGAAGCCACAGTGCAGCACCAAAGGCCAGAAAAATTTGGCATGTACACATGCCTGAAAAATTAGGTATTGTTGCAGCCGCTGCTGTAGCAGCGGCCAGAAAAATTGATGATTGTTTCCAAGGCAGAAAGTGCCCTTGTTGCGGCTTGAACCCTAGTTGGTGGGGGATAAGTCACGCAAGTCATCCGGCATTCGAAGATAAAATATAGCAGCGTGTGGACCATTTTTAGCCCAAGGCAGCTCATCTCATCAGGCCTTTTTTACTCGAATGTATCGCCCAATGTCAGTCCCTTTAGGATCCATCCCTCATTCATCTTAATAAAGGTGAGGTAATCTAGACTTTTTTGACCTAGGCAACTTCTCTTCTCAGTGACAATACCTCCTGCTGCACTGAAGGTCCTTTCTGACAGGACACTTGAAGCGGGGCAGGCCAGAAGTTCCATCGCAAATTGGGATAGCTTAGGCCACAGGTCAAGCCTGCACACCCAGTAGTCAAGGGGTTCATCGCTCCTCAGAGTGTCGATATCTGCAGTTAAGGCGAGGTAGTCTGCTACCTGTCAGTCGAGTCGTTCTCTGAGGGTGGACCCCGAAGGGCTGTGGCGATGCATAGGACTTAAAAAGCTCTTCATGTCCTCCATCAACAACACGTCTGTAAAGCATCCTGTCTTTGCCGGTGTAGTTGTGGGAGTCGGAGGATTACTTTCACCTCTTCCCCTGTTTGATTCCCATTGTGCTGTGACATCACCCTTATACGCTGTGTAAAGCATACTTTTTAATTTATTTTGGAACTGCTGCATCCTTTCCGACTTGCGGTAATTCTGTAACATTTCAGGCACTTTATGCTTATACCGGGGGTCTAGTAGCGTGGACACCCAGTACAGGTCGTTCTCCTTCAGCTTTTTTATACAAGGGTCCCTCAACAAGCACGACAGCATGAAAGACCCCGTTTGCACAAGGTTGGATGTCGAGATACTCATGTCCCGTTCCTCATCCTCAGTGATCTCACTGAAGGTATCTTCTTCCCCCCAGCCACGTACAACCCCACGGGTACCAGATAGGTGACAACGAGCACCCTGGGATGCCTGTTGTGGTTGGTCTTCCTCCTCCTCCTCAAAGCCACATTCCTCCTCTGACTCCTCTTCCTCCCAATCCTCTTCCAGCATTGCCGCTGGTCCAGCAAGCGATGCTGATAAGGCTGTTTCTGGTGGCGATGGTGACCACAACTCTTCCTCTTCCTCTTCACGCTCATCTACGGCCTGATCCAGCACTCTTCGCAGGGCACGCTCCAGGAAGAAAACAAATGGTATGATGTCGCTGATGGTGCCTTCGGTGCGACTGACTAGGTTTTTCACCTCCTCAAAAGGGCGCATGAGCCTACAGGCATTGCGCATGAGCGTCCAGTAACGTGGCAAAAAAATTCCCAGCTCCGCAGAGGCTGTCCTAGCATCCAGATCATACAAATACTCGTTAACTGCTTTTTCTTGTTGGAGCAGTCGGTCGAACATTAGGAGTGTTGAATTCCAACGTGTCGGGATGTCGCAAATTAAGCACCTCACTGGCATGTTGTTTCGCTGCTGGATAACTGAAAAGTTCACCATGGATGTGTAGGAACGCCTCAAATGGCCACACACATTCTGGCCTGCTTCAGGACGTCCTGTAAGCATGGGTACTTATGCACAAAGCATTGTACGATCAGATTACACACATATGTCAACTTTCCCAATTTCAATGCCGCCACCAAATTACTTCCGTTGTCAGAAACCACTTTGCCGATCTCCAGTTGGTGGGGAGTCATCCACTGATCCACCTGTGCGTTCAGGGCGGACAGGAGTGCTGGTCCGGTGTGACTCTCTGCTTTCAGGCAAGTCAACCCCAAGACGGCGTGACACTGCCGTATCCGGGATGTGGAATAGTACCAGGGGAGCTGGGGGGATGCCGTTGATGTGGAGCAAGACGCAGCAGCAGAAGAGGACTCAGCCGAGGAGGTTATGGAAGAGGATTTAGTAGGAGGAGTAGAGGAGATGGCAGCAAGCCTGCCTGCAAGTCTTGGCAGTGTCACCAACTCCTCTGCAGAGCCATGCATTCCATGCTTGGCAGCCGTCAGCAGGTTTACCCAATGCACAGTGTAGGTGATATACCTGCCCTGACCATGCTTTGCAGACCAGGTATCAGTGGTCAGATGGACCCTTGCCCCAACACTGTGTGCCAGACATGCCATTACTTCCTTTCGCACAATCGAGTACAGGTTGGGGATTGCCTTTTGTGAAAAGAAATTTCGGCCGGGTACCTTCCACTGCGGTGTCCCAATAGTTACAAATTTTTTGAACGCCTCAGACTCCACCAGCTTGTATGGTAAAAGCTGGCGGGCTAAGAGTTCAGACAAGCCAGCTGTCAGACGCCGGGCAAGGGGGTGACTTTGTGACATTGGCTTCTTACGCTCAAACATGTCCTTGACAGACACCTGACTGTGGGCTGATGAGCAGGAACTGCTCAAGGCGAGAGACGGAGTGGCGGATGGTTGAGAGGGGGCAAGGAGGACAGCAGTGGTTGACGTGGCTGAAGATGCTGGACCAGGAGGAGGATGGCGGCTTTGAGTTTGTGTGCTGCTTGTACTCATGTGTTGATCCCATAGGCATTTGTGATGTGCGATCATGTGCCTTCACAAAGCAGTTGTACCTAGGTGGGTGTTGGACTTCACACGACTAAGTTTCTTTTGGCACAGGTTGCAAATGGCATCACTGTTGTCAGGGGCAGACACATAAAAAAAATGCCACACTGCTGAGCTCTGCGATGACGGCATTCTGGTGGTGGCAACAGCATGCATTGATTGGCGTGCTGTCTGGCTGACCCCGGGTGCTGATGCATGCTGTTTGACTGTGCCACTAGCTCCTTGCAATGACCTCCCCCTGCTTCCAACTCGTCTCCTCCTCCTCCTCTCTGTCTCCTCATCTGAACTTTCCCCCTGTTCTTCTTCTCTTCTAGCAGGCACCCACGTGACATCCACGGATGCATCGTCATCATCAACCGTTTCACTTGTATCTGACAAATCAACAAAGGAAGCAGCTGCAGGTACAACATCATCATCATCACACCGTATGTCCATGTCTGTAATGCTGCCTGACTGAGACATATTACTGTTATCTACATCCTCTGTCAATGATGGTTGCGCATCACTCATTTCTTCCAACTGATGTGTAAATAACTCCTCTGACAGATCAAGTGAAGCGGCTGTGGTGCTGGTGTTGGTGGTGGCGGCAGGCGGGCGAGTGGTAACTTGAGAGGTGCCCGAAGATAAGCTGGAGGAGGATGGTGCGTCAAGGTTCCGAGCGGAAGCTATAGAAGATTGGGTGTCCTGTGTTAAAAAGTCAACTATGTCCTCAGAAGTTTTCGAGTTCATGGTACGTGGCCTCTGAACACTGGGCATTAATCTAGGGCCAAAGCGAATCACAGCACCATGACCACAACGGCACCTGCGGGGTTGCCTGCCTCTGCCTGTCATTTTTTTTAAATGTACACTTACACTATTATTAAACAAGATATGAGTGGTGCCACTGGGCAAGTGGGCACAGTATACGCTGTGAGCCTGACACAAAACAGCAGACTGATGTTTCACAGTCCAAAAAGTTTTTTTTGTTTTAAATGTACACTTACACTACTATTAAACAAGATATGAGTGGTGGCACTGGGCAAGTGGGCACAGTATACGCTGTGAGCCTGACACAAAAAAGCAGACTGATGCTTCACAGTCCAAAAAGTTTTTTTTTTTTTAAATGTATACATACACTACTATTAAACAAGATATGAGTGGTGGCACTGGGCAAGTGGGCACAGTATACGCTGTGAGCCTGACACAAAAAAGCAGACTGATGTTTCACAGTCCAAAATTATTATTTTTTTTTTTAAATTTACACTTACACTACTATTAAACAAGATATGAGTTGTGGCACTGGGCAAGTGGGCACAGTATACGCTGTGAGCCTGACAAAAAAAGCAGACTGATGTTTCACAGTCAAAAAAGTTTTTTTTTTTTTTAAATGTACACTTACACTACTATTAAGCAAGATATGAGTGGTGGTACTGGGCAAGTGGGCACAGTATACGCTGTGAGCCTGACACAAAAAAGCAGACTGATGTTTCACAGTCCAAATTTTTTTTTTTTTTAAATTTACACTTACACTACTATTAAACAAGATATGAGTGGTGGCACTGGGCAAGTGGGCACAGTATACACTGTGAGCCTGACACAAAACAGCAGACTGATGTTTCACAGTCCAAAATTATTATTTTTTTTTTTTAAATTTACACTTACACTACTATTAAACAAGATATGAGTTGTGGCACTGGGCAAGTGGGCACAGTATACGCTGTGAGTCTGACACAAAAAAGCAGACTGATGTTTCACAGTCAAAAAAGTTTTTTTTTGTTTTAAATGTACACTTACACTACTATTAAGCAAGATATGAGTGGTGGCACTGGGCAAGTGGGCACAGTATACACTGTGAGCCTGACACAAAACAGCAGACTGATGTTTCACAGTCCAAATTTTTTTAATTTTTTTTTAAATTTACACTTACACTACTATTAAACAAGATATGAGTGGTGGCACTGGGCAAGTGGGCACAGTATACGCTGTGAGCCTGACACAAAAAAGCAGACTGATGTTTCACAGTCAAAAAAGTTTTTTTTTTTAAATGCACACTTACACTACTATTAAACAAGATATGAGTGGTGGCACTGGGTAAGTGGGCACAGTATACGCTGTGAGTCTGACACAAAAAAGCAGACTGATGTTTCACAGTCCAAAATTATTATTTTTTTTTTAAAATTTACACTTACACTACTATTAAACAAGATATGAGTGGTGGCACTGGGCAAGTGGGCACAGTATACGCTGTGAGCCTGACACAAAAAAGCAGACTGATGTTTCACAGTCAAAAAAGTTTTTTTTTGTTTTAAATGTACACTTACACTACTATTAAGCAAGATATGAGTGGTGGTACTGGGCAAGTGGGCACAGTATACGCTGTGAGCCTGACACAAAAAAGCAGACTGATGTTTCACAGTCCAAATTTTTTTTTTTTTAAATGTACACTTACACTACTATTAAACAAGATATGAGTGGTGGCACTGGGCAAGTGGGCACAGTATACACTGTGAGCCTGACACAAAACAGCAGACTGATGTTTCACAGTCCAAAATTATTAATTTTTTTTTTTAAATTTACACTTACACTACTATTAAACAAGATATGAGTTGTGGCACTGGGCAAGTGGGCACAGTATACGCTGTGAGTCTGACACAAAAAAGCAGACTGATGTTTCACAGTCAAAAAAGTTTTTTTTTGTTTTAAATGTACACTTACACTACTATTAAGCAAGATATGAGTGGTGGCACTGGGCAAGTGGGCACAGTATACACTGTGAGCCTGACACAAAACAGCAGACTGATGTTTCACAGTCCAAATTTTTTTAATTTTTTTTTAAATTTACACTTACACTACTATTAAACAAGATATGAGTTGTGGCACTGGGCAAGTGGGCACAGTATACGCTGTGAGCCTGACACAAAAAAGCAGACTGATGTTTCACAGTCAAAAAAGTTTTTTTTTTTAAATGCACACTTACACTACTATTAAACAAGATATGATTGGTGGCACTGGGTAAGTGGGCACAGTATACGCTGTGAGTCTGACACAAAAAAGCAGACTGATGTTTCACAGTCAAAAAAGTTTTTTTTTTTTAAAATGTACACTTACACTACTATTAAACAAGATATGAGTGGTGGCACTGGGCAAGTGGGCACAGTATAGGCTGTGAGCCTGACACAAAAAAGCAGACTGATGTTTCACAGTCAAAAAAGTTTTTTTTTTTAAATGCACACTTACACTACTATTAAACAAGATATGAGTGGTGGCACTGGGTAAGTGGGCACAGTATACGCTGTGAGTCTGACACAAAAAAGCAGACTGATGTTTCACAGTCCAAAATTATTTTTTTTTTTTTAAAATTTACACTTACACTACTATTAAACAAGATATGAGTGGTGGCACTGGGCAAGTGGGCACAGTATACGCTGTGAGCCTGACACAAAAAAGCAGACTGATGTTTCACAGTCAAAAAAGTTTTTTTTTGTTTTAAATGTACACTTACACTACTATTAAGCAAGATATGAGTGGTGGTACTGGGCAAGTGGGCACAGTATACGCTGTGAGCCTGACACAAAAAAGCAGACTGATGTTTCACAGTCCAAATTTTTTTTTTTTAAAATGTACACTTACACTACTATTAAACAAGATATGAGTGGTGGCACTGGGCAAGTGGGCACAGTATACACTGTGAGCCTGACACAAAACAGCAGACTGATGTTTCACAGTCCAAAATTATTAATTTTTTTTTTTAAATTTACACTTACACTACTATTAAACAAGATATGAGTTGTGGCACTGGGCAAGTGGGCACAGTATACGCTGTGAGTCTGACACAAAAAAGCAGACTGATGTTTCACAGTCAAAAAAGTTTTTTTTTGTTTTAAATGTACACTTACACTACTATTAAGCAAGATATGAGTGGTGGCACTGGGCAAGTGGGCACAGTATACACTGTGAGCCTGACACAAAACAGCAGACTGATGTTTCACAGTCCAAATTTTTTTAATTTTTTTTTAAATTTACACTTACACTACTATTAAACAAGATATGAGTTGTGGCACTGGGCAAGTGGGCACAGTATACGCTGTGAGCCTGACACAAAAAAGCAGACTGATGTTTCACAGTCAAAAAAGTTTTTTTTTTTAAATGCACACTTACACTACTATTAAACAAGATATGATTGGTGGCACTGGGTAAGTGGGCACAGTATACGCTGTGAGTCTGACACAAAAAAGCAGACTGATGTTTCACAGTCAAAAAAGTTTTTTTTTTTTAAAATGTACACTTACACTACTATTAAACAAGATATGAGTGGTGGCACTGGGCAAGTGGGCACAGTATAGGCTGTGAGCCTGACACAAAAAAGCAGACTGATGTTTCACAGTCAAAAATGTATTTTTATTTTTTAAATTTACACTTACACTACTATTAAACAAGATATGAGTGGTGGCACTGGGCAAGTTGGCACAGTATACGCTGTGAGCCTGACACAAAACAGCAGACTGATGTTTCACAGTGAAAAAAGTTTTTTGTTTTAAATGTACACTACACTACTATTAAATAAGATATGAGTGGTGGCACTGGGCAAGTGGGCACAGTATATGCTGTGAGCCTGACACAAAAAAGCAGACTGATGTTTCACAGTCAAAAAAGTTTTTTTTTTTTATTTTTAAATGTACACTTACACTACTATTAAACAAGATATGAGTGGTGGTACTGGGCAAGTGGGCACAGTATACGCTGTGAGCCTGACACAGAAAAGCAGACTGATGTTTCACAGTCCAAAAAATTTTTTTTGTTTTAAATGTACACTTACACTACTATTAAACAAGATATGAGTGGTGGCACTGGGCAAGTGGGCAGAGTATACGCTGTGAGCCTGACACAAAAAAGCAGACTGATGTTTCACAGTCCAAATTTTATTTATTTTTTTAAATTTACACTTACACTACTATTAAACAAGATATGAGTGGTGGCACTGGGCAAGTGGGCACAGTATACGCTGTGAGCCTGACACAAAAAAGCAGACTGATGTTTCACAGTCAAAAAATGTTTTTTTTGTTTTAAATGTACACTTACACTACTATTAAACAAGATATAAGTGGTGGCACTGGGCAAGTGGGCACAGTATACGCTGTGAGCCTGACACAAAACAGCAGACTGATGTTTCACAGTCAAAAAAGTTTTTTTTTTTAAAATGTACACTTACACTACTTTTAAACAAGATATGAGTGGTGGCACTGGGCAAGTGGGCACAGTATTCGCTGTGAGCCTGGCACACACGCAGGCAACTGCAATTAGATTACACAAGCAGACTGATGTTTCACAGTCAAAAACATTTTTTATTTTTAAATTTACACTACTGTTTCACCTGATATGAGTGGTGGCACTGGGCAAGTGGGCACAGTATACGCTGTGAGCCTGGCACACACGCTGGCAGGCAGGCAACTGCAATTAGATTACACAAGCAGACTGATGTTACACAGTCAAATTTTTTTTTTTTACATTTACACTACTGTTATACCAGATATGAGTGGTGGCGCTGGGCAAGTGGGCCTGGCACACACACTGGCAGACAACTACAATTAGATTACACAAGCAGACTGATGTTTCACAGTCAAAAAAGTTTTTTGTTTTTTAAATTTACACTACTGTTACACCAGATATGAGTGGTGGCACTGGGCAAGTGGGCACAGTATACTCTGTGAGCCTGGCACACATGCTGGCAGTCAGGCAACTGCAATTAGATTACACTAGCAGACTGATGTTTCACAGTCAAAAAAGTTTTTTTTTTAAATTTACACTACTGTTACACCAGATATGAGTGGTGGCACTGGGCAAGTGGGCCTGGCACACACGCTGGCAGGCAGGCAACTGCAATTAGATTACACAAGCAGACTGATGTTTCACAGACAAAAAAGTTTTTTTTTTAAATTTACACTACTGTTACACCAGATATGAGTGGTGGCACTGGGCAAGTGGGCACAGTATACGCTGTGAGCCTGGCACACATGCTGGCAGACAGGCAACTGCAATTAGATTACACTAGCAGACTGATGTTTCACAGTCAAATTTGTTTTTTTTTTAAATTTACACTACTGTTACACTAGATATGAGTGGTGGCACTGGGCAAGTGGGCCTGGCACACACGATGGCAGGCAGGCAACTGCAATTAGATTACACAAGCAGACTGATGTTTCACAGTCAAAAAAGTTTTTTTTTTTAAATTTACACTACTGTTACACCAGATATGAGTGGTGGCACTGGGCAAGTGGGCACAGTATACGCTGTGAGCCTGGCACACATGCTGGCAGGCAGGCAACTGCAATTAGATTACACTAGCAGACTGATGTTTCACAGTCAAATTTTTTTTTTTTTTTTAAATTTACACTACTGTTACACTAGATATGAGTGTTGGCACTGGGCAAGTGGGCCTGGCACACACGCTGGCAGGCAGGCAACTGCAATTAGATTACACAAGCAGACTGATGTTTCACAGTCAAAAAAGTTTTTTTTTTTTAAATTTACACTACTGTTACACCAGATATGAGTGGTGGCACTGGCAAGTGGGCCTGGCACACACGCTGGCAGGCAGGCAACTGCAATTAGATTACACAAGCAGACTGATGTTTCACAGTCAAAAATGTTTTTTTTTTTAAATTTACACTACTGTTACACAAGATATGAGTGGTGGCACTGGGCAAGTGGGCACAGTATACGCTGTGAGCATGGCACACACGCTGGCAGGCAGGCAACTGCAATTAGATTACACTAGCAGACTGATGTTTCACAGTCAAAAAAGTTTTTTTTTTTTTTAATTTACACTACTGTTACACCAGATATGAGTGGTGGCACTGGGCAAGTGGGCCTGGCACACACGCTGGCAGGCAGGCAACTGCAATTAGATTACACAAGCAGACTGATGTTTCACAGTCAAAAAAGTTTCATTTTTTTTAAATTTACACTACTGTTACACCAGATATGTGTGGTGGCACTGGGCAAGTGGGCATAGTATATGCTGTGAGCCTGGCACACACGCTGGCAGGCAGGCAACTGCAATTAGATTACACTAGCAGACTGATGTTTCACAGTCAAAAAAGTTTGTTTTTTTTAAATTTACACTACTGTTACACCAGATATGAGTGGTGGCACTGGGCAAGTGGGCCTGGCACACATGCTGGCAGGCAGGCAACTGCAATTAGATTACACAAGCAGACTGATGTTTCACAGTCAAAAAGTTTTTTTTTTTAAATTTACACTACTGTTACACCAGATATGAGTGGTGGCACTGGGCAAGTGGCTTGGCAGGCAGGCAACTCCAATTAGATTACACAGGAAAAAAAAAACAGACTGATGTTCTAGCCCTAAAAAGGGCTTTTTGGGGTGCTGTCCTTACAGCAGAGATCAGATGAGTCCTTCAGGACTGTAGTGGACACTGAATACTCTAGCCTAGATATCAATATCCCTATTAAATCAGCAGCAGCTACACTGTCCCTCCTCTCACTAAGAATGCAGCTTCCGAATGAATCTAAAATGGCTGCTGTCCAGGAGCTGGGAGGGTCTGGGAGGGAGGATCTGCTGTTGATTGGCTGGAATGTGTCTGCAGACTGTGAGATACAGGGTCAAAGTTTACTCAATGAGGACAAATAGGGGGCGGATCGAACATTGCATATGTTCGTCCGCCGCTGCGAACGCGAACAAGCTATGTTCGCCGGGAACTATTCGCCGGCGAACAATTCGCAACATCACTAATGAACAATATCATATATATATATATATATATATATATATATATATATATATACAGTATATATATATATATAAATATATATTTAATAATATAAAGTGCATTATTTTCAATGTGAAGAACATAGGAATGTATAAAATATGCTTTTTGCACATCCTGATTCTCAATTTAGATCCCTATATATAATCATCTATATATTTTGTACCAAAATATCAACAAAAAAATGTTGAAATATGTGTTTTTGAATAAATAGTAAATATTTTGGTATGTGAACAACATTGGAATTTGATATACTAATATTTTCATGTCAGTTTAGTGAACTTGAGAAAATGTGATCTATTTTGTGTGTGAGTATGGTGTTTTTATTTTCCTACTTATTGAGCTTCATTGAAGTCTATCTGAGAGTACATTAATGCTATTGTGATATTGTAACTTTAGCTTTTTGCTCGCCTTGAGTTAGCACGCAAGCGGAAACGTTTTACTTCAACTTGTAATACGCGCGTTATCCAGCATGTGCCAAAAGCCAAAGTCGAGCACAGTTAGCGTGCAAGCAGGAGCAATAATTAGTGCTCCATTTATAATCTAGCCCATAGTCACCAAACAACAAATACAAAAACATACCACTTTTAACAGAAACAGCAATACTTTTGAAAATAAGCAATACTGGAGCCATATATTGTTAGTTAAGCAGAGCATGGGTAAAAAAGACCAATATTTCAACATAAAGCTGGATGTGAGCCTTTTATAAAGGACTGACAACTCACAGCTTTATAAAGACCTGTGCTGTTTTCTATTATTTTTTACTTATAGGAGTTTGTCCAATTTGATCATACTAGGATTGAAAGCACTATGATCTGTTCATCAAAATTGGAAGTGATTTTAATGAGCATTGCTGGCATTGTTAACAGGAAAAGTTTATTAGTCAGGAGAGAAAAGTTGTTAACATAGGAATACAAAGCCCTCGCCAGTAGGGAAAAAAATCAAATAATATAACTATATAACTGTATGTATATGTATGTATATATGTCAGATCAAGAAAGTGTATAAAATAGAAAAAAGGAACTGCACTTACTGGATTTGGATCCCGGCTGTGCTATATAAATGTGTATATAAATATATATATATATAAACAAGTCCAGTATAAATGGCACACGCCAATATATACAACTCCCTGGAGCACTGCTAAACACTGATAGAGAGATCCAGACTATATCCCAGAGCTGGCCGGAATAAAACAACAGATAATAATTTTATCTCGCATTATAACAGCTATCATCCTGGCTTTCAAAAGAATGGAGTAAGCTCTTCTCAGTTCCTGTGGGTTGTACGCAATAACACCCTAGATACCCATAAAATTACTCAACTGGAAGAGACGTTGGGAAAGTTTTTATCCAGGACATATCTGAAACAACTCATCACTTAACAATGCCAGGCGGCTAAGTCTATGGCACAAGCTGATACTATTATTAGGAAATCTAAGGAACCTGATGTACGTCTCAACTATATCATTACGTACACCCCAGCATCTCAGTTTGTGGAGTCGGTGGTGAAAGATAACTGGCCCATTATCCAGTCAGACAACACTTCACCTTTTAAGACAACTCCCAGTCCAAGGATGGTATACAAACTTACCTGTGTAGGCCTGCTGTATATTCTGGGGATTCCAGCCAGCTTTGGGATATAGTCTGGATGTCTCTCTCTCTCTCTCTCTCTCTCTCTCTCTCTCTATATATATATATATATATATATATATATATATATATATATATATATATAATATTTTACCTCAAAGGGAAGAGATATTGACACATTAAAACCACACAGTTCAGTGTCTATAAAATTAGGGGAAATACGCGTAACTGCTACTTTACAGTTGGGGTTCTAGCAAGAAGAATCAAGTTAACTCGCTCTCCAGCTTGCAAAAGGTAGGTATAAAGCTGCAGATGAACTTTTTCAACTGTAGATTTAAACATTTACATTTGTTTTACCGAAAACTAAGGTAAATGTTTAACTAAAATTCCCCAAATATTTGTTATGAAAATTTTATAAGAAACAAAAATGCATTCGCTGCACAAGTCTATTAATGACTTTTATAGCATTTTCCTTTTTTGAATTATGATGGGACTTTTTTGGATTCAGCTATGCTCTAAGGATATAAGATTATTTTCATCTACAATTAAGAAAATCTTTGTGAATGTTGGTATCCCAGGATTACCTTATATTCAACACACTGATTTGCTAGTGTTACCTGTATTTTATGTGTATGTTACCTCTGGTTGATTTGGGTCAAGCGTGTATAAATTAATTATTTACAGAGGAAGTCTGTTTTTGTTCCACAACTCTGGGGTTATAATGATTAATTGTTGTCCTTATAACTACGTGCTAAATAAAATAGTCTTTTCCAGTCTCCTTGTGGAACCGAATGTTTTATTTCATATATATTAACAAACTGATTGCTTTGTTATATAACTGGTTAAATTACATCCCGCTGTAGATTGCTAAATTATAAGCTTTTAATAGATTGCAATATACCAACAGCAACATAAATTACAAATGGTGCAGTGTATCTAAATAGAAGACATGTACATCTTGAAAGCTTATGTAATGCAATTTAAACTTCTTAATATATGCATATGTGAGTCGATTATAAGGAACCACAGTACTCTAAATACAATATGTCCCTTGGACCAAGTAATAACTCATTTTTAAGTGTTGTTACTTGCTAGAAATAAAAATATATATAAATTTATTATGTAGGCCCTATTTACTGATAGCTGAGGCAATCCATTAGTAACTTCTCCTTATTCAAATACATTCCCGTTAATTAAACACTTTGCTATCTATTGTTTTGCTAATATCTTACCCATACCATTAACCTTTATCTCAGTCCTAAACTATACAATTTACAGATTTATTTATTGTGTTTTCAATGTCAAATAATATGGTAAATCTAAATAAGCTATATCTGTTATCAAAGATGGCATCCTGGATTACAATGGGGCTCAAAAATATTAGCACTATTGTGCATTAGCATTGCATGAGCTCAGTCAATATTGGTTCTATTTGTGTGCTCTTATTAAGTCTAAAGTTTTTTTTTTATAACTCAAAGAATAGTCTAGGGAATGCTAACATCTGCATGTCAGATAGCTTGGGTGCACTAAATCCCGCTGACAATAGACTTCTATGGGGATGCTCAATAAAATTAATGTCAGATATTGCTGGTGCTCTAAGCCAAGGGTGCATGAAGTGGTGTTCTTTATGTATTTCTGTTCTATACTTTTAATAATAATAATAATAATAATAATAATAATAATAATAATAAATAATAATAATAAGCGCTTTTTTTTTTTTGCATTGTATTAAAGTGCAAAACTTCACTCACCACTTGTAAAACTGAGTTAGTTATCCTGTACTATCCATTAAATGTATTGGGTGCACTAAAAAAGTTTTGGTCACATTAAGATATTTTGGTTAAAATATTTAACCATCCACATTATTATCTATGTTCTACTCACAACATTTCTTTCTTTATTTATTTTACACATCATTTTTTTCCTTTTAATTCCATATGGTATATTTTATAAATAACATTCTAAATAAAGATAATTGCAATATGTACTTAGATATGTTTTACCATAAATTCTAATATAACGTAGTATAAAATAATTAAAAAATATAGTTTATCTTCAGTAAGAGCTTGAATATGCCTGGAGAAAAATCGTAGTGCAAACTTCATGGGTGCTGAACTCACTAAGTTCTAAAAAAAGGGCTGAATTCTCCAGCACTGTGAGACAAGCTCTTCCCTAAGACAAAGAGAATAAAGGACAGATTTACCTGAAAATAATGAAGTTATAGATTGGAGCATATAGAAAAAGTAAAAGGGTTAGTTCTGGTTTTATATTCTTTAAAGGGATGTGAAGGTGACATTTTATCTTCAGTCATTCAGACAGAGGGGCATATGTATCAAGCGCCGAATGGAGCTTGATGCCCCGTGTTTCTGGCGAGCCTGCAGGCTCGCCAGAAACAGCAGTTATGAAGTAGCGGTCACAAAGACCGCTGCTCCATAACCTGTCCGCCTGCTCTGAGCAGGCGGACAGACATCGCCACAATTAAACCCGATCGAGTACGATCGGGTTGATTGACACCCCCCTGCAGGGGGTGGCGTTGCACCAGCAGCTCTTGTGAGCTGCTGGTGCAATGCTGAATACGGCGAGCGTATTGTTCGCCGTATTCAGCGAGGTCTGGCGGACCTGATCCACAGTGTCGGATCAGGTCCGCCAGACCTTGATACATATGCCCCATAGCATACAATTTAATTATTTTCTTCAGATTTACTTCCAGTTACTTCTATTCTCAAATTTGCTTAGTTCCCATGGTATTCTACATTGAAGAGATACTTAGGTAGATGTTTGGAGCACAACATGGCAAGAAATAGTGCTGGCATCTAATGCTCTTGCAACTTGATATAATTCTTGCAAAACTGCTGTCAAATAATGCTCCAGCAGTACACGCTCCTGAGCTTACATCTCTGCTTTTCAACAAAATATATCAAAAGAAACATTTTGGGTTTATGTCCCTTTAGGGCATTCCAAAAAACACAATTGTTATTCCTAAGGAAAAAAAAGAATAAAAGAAGAGTCTTATGGCTCCATTTACAAAGTTTAGGATCCCTTGTGGTGCAGTCTGACTGAGTTTAATCACCCTGAACTGAACTGAAGAGTGTGATTAACAACCCCTGCTCTTGTGTGATTGGATGAAGTGAGCTCTTTTAACTTCAGCCAGTAATGCTTCTTACTGGTGGTGAGCACAGGTGGACAGGTTTCATGTCTGAGAACCTTGTTCAGTTGCACATTTTCAAATAGGGCCTTAGTGCTATGAGAGGTATGGAAAATAACATCTATAGGCGAGATGAGAAAAAATCACCATGGAGAGAAATCATGCAATTTTTATTTTATTGTTTTATTTGTTGTTGTTTTTTGCATTATATTGTAATGTGTGTGTGTGTCTCCTTCACATCTAGAACCATGAATAGTAAAATAAACAGCTCACAAGCTGAAAATTGCCTTTATAATTTTTTTTATGGGGGGTTTCAGCACTCACAATTCTTCTTAGACAATCTCACCTGAGCGGAAAAGCTTTGGATAATCAGGCTCTATGACTTTTATATCTGCAATTTTTATAGTTGACCAGATAATTGTTTTAAGAAAATATGATGATTGGTGGTAGTGGAGATGCCAATTTGAAAAGGGTAAGCTCAAAAAGAGACAAAAAATTACTAAAGATTGGCTTTCCAGTTGAAAATTCTGGTGTTTCTAAACCCCTGAAAATGTTAAATAAGTATAAATTAGTGTAAATGTACTGGTTAGTTTTATCATTAAAACAGTCTCTGAAGAAGTGAAGCCATGTATTTGAAAAGTTTAAGTCTTTTAACCTATCACAGGTCAGAAATGAGCAATTCCCAAATGCATTGTTTGCATAACTATCCTAAAAATGGGATGTTTTCCATAGGCTGTTTTGTGAAAAACAAATCAGGAATATCTTAGGAACTGTTCCAGGATAGAGGATTTCAATATAGAGGCAGATATTTGGGTAAAAAAAAATATTTCTATAAATGTTATGATAAACAGCTTATACAACATGCTATAATGGAAAGTCTGAATATAGAAAGACAAACATTACTCAAACCACTTATAAAAAAATATAGTTTAAAGAAATGAACAACAAAAGGGGGCGCTACCTAAAATTCTATGTGATTGAGGAAAAAACTGGGCTAAATAAAATAAAAGATTGAAATTTAAAAAAAAATGACTCATATTTTAAAGTCCAGTAATCAAAATAAATACAGTGTTAGTGAAAATTATAATATATCAATCAATCAAACTCAAGTTCAGTGATAGAAAACCAGTTCCAATCCAAAGGGCTGTTGCCAATATGACTGATATGGTGCAAATGAGGCAGCTCCTTCCATATGAGAACTTCAGCTCAATAAAAAGATCTATAAACAAGAAAACAAAAACAAAGGGCACCTCATAGTGTATCACAGAGATGGTAAGTGCAAATGAGACTAATTAAATGGTCCTACTCACATTTAAAGAACACCAAAAGAAGATGATATACAGCAGGCTGGATCCTCAGATCTGTCCAGTAAGCTCACTCCTGGCAGCCGGATGACACAGTGCTCCAGCATCAGAGGAGAAAATGACCACTCTGCCCTTCCACAACGTCTCCGACCGGAGTAGAAGTACAGAAACTTATTGGACAAGGTCTATGCTTCTGTAACCTGCTTGCTTAATTATGCTGTTTCAAAGTGTCCCTGGAAACTGTTTCCACTTGTTGGTAACTGGCCAGACAGAACCAACAACTCATGATGCATTTCAGGGACATGCCCCTTCATCAGGTGTACTCAAATTGTCCTGTAGAAAAACAACAATAAAAATTTAAATGAGACTGTGTTTGTCACAACGTATAATGTAGGGGCTAAACATATCAAAAATATCTTAAATTAATATTGGAATATATTGAAAGTTGATCCCATTTTAGGTCCAGAGTTTTGGCACCACCCACAGGTTGTCTTTAAGAAAAATTACGGATCTTAAGAATATCCTTGCACCCTTCAAGTTTTGACCTGAAAAAGGAAAGATTAAAAAAACACTAATACAGTAGTTGTCATTAAAGCAGGGTCCTACATGTGCGGTCAAATCAATTGTTGTATGTGTAGCTATTATATACATAATTGGGACAAAACAATTGTGTAAGTACAGTCACTTATAATTCCACCTACGTTGTATGCTTAGTCTCCTGTTCATATGATCAATTTTACCTGGGATAGCCAATTAGAGAACATCAAAATTGACTTCCAAAAGCACAGCTTTTTCGAACATTTCAGGATCTTCCATGGACAGAAAAAGGGAGGTTTATTGAACTGCATATTAGAAACTAGCCCTCCTAAAAGAAGCTCTGAACATAGGCTTATCTTATTAAGGCAATGTGATACAGGGTGGATCAACAGATGAGGGAGTATGCCCCTTAAAGGTTTAAATATTGATATTGATTTGCAACCATTTATGCTTTGAGTACAAAGTTATGATATGTACTGTACTGACTTCAGTATAAAAGTGTCAAAAGATTTAGTAGGCTATTATAAAGCAGAAGCAAACTATAAGAATATACACCATAGCATGCACTTGTGCAGTCAAAATTTTATAAACTCAAAATTTTGCAAGGAGAAAAGATGACTCTGTTCTGTCCTGAGCTTAGCTTATTTTAAAATGGTGTCTTGTTAGTGAAATGGCTGCCCTGAAGAAGAGGATTGTAGCAGAGCAGCTGCAAATGATGTGGGAAAATATAAAGGGGTAACAAAGCCAACAATTAAACATAAACTAAAGCATAAGAAGACAAAATTAAGTGTGGAAATTCAAGGAACACAAATAAAAACAAATTATCAGAAAATGAGGAAAAAAATATTTAATAAATCATTAAGATATTTTAATACAGGAACTACTATTTGATAATATAAACTGTTGAGGATTTGCTTAAAATAAAACCAATGCATTTTGCATAGAAAAGAAAAAAGAGTCAAAGGGACTGTACACGCTATAGGGCATCCTTAGCTAGTATCCTATTGGACAAGTTCTTTGTTTCAATCTGTCATGTATAGCATGATGCATCTTTTCATTCCAATACATGTACTTACTTTATTTGAATGTTGTTATCTAACCTTTAACCCCTTAAGGACCAGCGACGTACCCTGTATGTCGCTGACCTTTTTTTGGGACTTGATTGTTTTATAGCGTGGTCTTGCCACCAGCGTTGAGACTGCTCTATTCCTCAAAGCCTGCTGGAGGGAGGGCATTAATAGTGTGCTCTTGCTAGACTTGTGCTATTATGTCCTGAAAAAACCCTTAACGACCAGTGACATACAGGGTACATTGTGGTCATTAAGGGGTTAAAAGGCTGTTGAGAGCAGTAAAGATGAAAGTGATACAAAATTTGAGTCTCTGGTCTAGTAGCAATAAAAGTCCAGAAGATATGAATGTTCTATTTTTGGATTTGTTAATTGGTTGTATGAAAATCTTCATATAACAGCTGTTTTTCCAGGCTTTTCATAGACCACTTCAGAAGCAAAAAATAAGCAGCAAGCAACCAACATTAAGAAAGACAAAAAATGGCCAAAGCCAAAGGTAAGAGCCTTAAAAATTTGTTTATGAAAAATCACGCAAAAAGAGGTATTTTCCGATGGATTGTAACATGATTGGTAACGATTCTCAGAACTTAGTATCTGATAAATACATTCTGTTTCTGTGATGGCTTGAAAAATAGTTTACTGCAGCATATTAACCCAAGGTCAAAGCTCTTCAATCAGATTGCAGCATCATCATGTCCTGAAAAATGCTTTTAAGATTTTAACAATGTATATCAAGTTTAAAATTATACAGGAAGTTTTTCTTATTGTGTTCTGAAATACTGGTAGGCAAATGAAAGGTCGTAAAAATGAATTAGCATTGTTGCAATTGCACATAAAAAGTACATTTTAATATATGAATTCTGGGACTGACTTAGACAACAGATACATTTTACCTATGACAATTAGGATTGCTGTACTGATACTTTAATGCATGGGGGCCGATTTATGTAATTGCGAGCGGACATTGATAAATGCCGACAGCATACACTGCTGTTTAGCATTTATCATTGCACAAGCAGTGAACTGCTTGTGCAATGCGCCCCCTGCAGATTTGTGGCCAATCGGCCGCTAGCAGAGGGTGTCAATCAGCCCAATTGTATAGGATCGTGCGGATTGAAGACCGCAGCCTCAGAGGCAGCGGACAAGTTATGGAGTAGCGATCTTTAGACCACTGCTTCATAACGGCTGATTCCGGCGAGCCTGAAGGCTCGCGCAGAAACAAGGGGAACAAGGGCCATAGTCTCATTTTATTCACTGTAACTGTATTCACTTTCAACAGGTTATATTTTTTTTTTTAGATATTTAATTAAATTTTTATGAAGTGCTCATTAAGCAGGTAGTTATCATGTGTATCTTACTAAATATATATAGATTTTCATGGCAATTTGTACACTCTATATACGTAAAGGTAAACTTGAAAAAACAAACAAACATAAATTGTTCTCATTGTTGTTATGCGTATTGTGAATATTACAATCTAGTGATGAAGACAAATGATCATGGTGCACTGGGCTAGATGGAAATATCTAACTGTTCCTATGACTTTGATGCCTTGGGGATTAACACGTTGAGAGTGTGATGGTGAGTACAGGTCCTTTACTTTCTACCATTAATGAGAAGAGAACCTAGAATAATCATTATATTAAAATAATAATAAGTTAAACTCTATCTCAGCAGCAAATCTTGAATCAGTTATAAGGATTTTCAAAATATTTTCCTATTTAAAATAAAACAAAGAATGGTTCTGCACTCCACGGGCTTCTTTCAGATAGAAAAAATCAATCCTTTATTACAAATCCACACATGGGAGGGCTGCTTAGATCTTAGGCGTTTCACGCTGAACACAGAGCTTAATCATAGATACCTAAACACAACTACATATCCTCAATTTAAAGGCATACAGAACCAATTGCAATGCACATTCATTTACACATGTTTTCCAACTCTTTTGTATAATGATCCCTGCTACCAATTAAATGCAAAATAGATTTAAAACATATAAAATACATTATGTATTCTACTATTTTCCCATTGTTTTTAAGAGATAAATACATGCTTTATATAAGAGACTTAATCATGTGCACAAAAGTGATGTCGCGAACATAAAAATTTGGGTTCGCGAACGACGAACGCAAACTTCCGCAAAAGTTTGCGAACCGGCGAACCGCCATAGACTTCAATGGGCAGGCAAATTTTAAAACCCAAAGGGACTCTTTCTGGCCACAATAGTGATGGAAAAGTTGTTTCAAGGGGACTAACACCTGGACTTTGGCATGCTGGAGGGGGATCCATGGCAAAACTCCCATGGAAAATTACATAGTTGATGCAGAGTCTGGTTTTAATCCATAAAGGGCATAAATCACCTAACATTCCTAAATTGTTTGGAATAACATGCTTTAAAACATCAGGTATGATGTTGTCACAGTGACAGATCAAACTCCTGCAGCGGGTACAACATCATCATCATTGTACGTCCATGTGTTTAATGCTGCCTGACTGAGACATATCCCTTTTATCTACATCCTCTGGCAATAATGGTTGCGCATCACTCATTTCTTCCAACTGATGTGTAAATAACTCCTCTGATAGATCAAGTGAAGCGGCTGTGGTGCTAGTGTTGGTGGTGGCGGCAGGCGGGCGAGTGGTAACTTGAGAGGTGCCAGAAGCTAAGCTGGAGGAGGATGGTCCGTCAAGGTTCCGAGTGGAAGCTGTAGAAGATTGGGTGTCCTGTGTTAGCCAGTCAACTATGTCCTCAGAACTTTTCGAGTTCAGGGTACGTGGCCTCTGAACACTGGGCATTATTCTAGGGCCAAAGGGAATCACAGCACCACGACGATGACGGCCCCTGCGGGGTGGCCTGCTTCTGCATGTCATTTTTTTTTCGATTAGTGGTACTATGCGTGCAAGCTACTGTGACAACAGATATGAGTGGTACTGTGCACTGGCAGAAGTTGGCAGAGTAGACGCTGTAGGCCTGACACACACGCTTGCAGACAACTAACTGATATTCAATCTATTACAGTCAAAATTGTATTTTTTTTAATGTACACTACTGTTACACCAGATATGAGTTGCACTGGTGTGACACTGTGCCCTGGCAGGCCCTGAAAAATCTGTTACACATCTACAACCACCAAAAAACAACCATGCTAAATAGTTTCTAAATTTTGCCCTGAGTTTAGAAATACCCAATGTTAACATGTTCTTTGCTTTTTTTGCAAGTTATAGGGAAATAAATACAAGAAGCACTTTGCTATTTCAAAACCACTTTTTTTCAAAATGAGCGCTAGTTACATTGGAACCCTGATATCTGTCAGGAATACCTGAATATCCCTTGACATGTATATATTTTTTTTTAGAAGACATCCCAAA
Source organism: Bombina bombina (assembly GCF_027579735.1). Taxonomy (NCBI): domain Eukaryota; kingdom Metazoa; phylum Chordata; class Amphibia; order Anura; family Bombinatoridae; genus Bombina; species Bombina bombina. The sequence continues at coordinate 310,946,451 of NC_069502.1, read as the reverse complement.
GTATTGATCTAGGCCGATTTTGGTATATTTCATGCCACCATTTCACCACCAAATGCGATCAAATAAAATAAAATTGTTCACTTTTTCACAAACTTTAGGTTTCTCACAGAAATTATTTACAAACAACTTATGCAATTATGGCATAAATGGTTGTAAATGCTTCTCTGGGATCCCCTTTGTTCAGAAATAGCAGACATATATGACTTTGGCGTTGCTTTCTGGTAATTAGAAGGCCGCTAAATGCTGCTGCGCATCACACGTATATTATGGCTAGCAGTGAAGGGGTTAATTAGGTAGTTTGTAGGGAGTTTGCAGGGTTAATTTTAGCTTTTGTGCAGAGATCAGCATCCCACATGACACATCAGACCACCTGATCCCTCCCAAACAGCTCCCTTCCCTCCCCCACCCCACAATTGTCCCCGCCATCTTAAGTACTGGCAGAAAATCTGCCAGTACTAAAATAAAAGGTTTTTAAATTTTGTTTAAATTTTTTATAGCATATTTACATATGCTGTGGTGTAGCACCCCCCTTAGACCCCAACCTCCCTGATCCCCCCCAAAACAGCTCTCTAACCCTCCACATCTGCCTTATTGGCGGCCATCTTGGGTACTGGGTACTTGGGTTTGCAAAAAAAAGTATTTTTTTCTGTTTTTATTTTTTTTTTCTGTAGTGTAGCTTCCCCCCCCCCACAGACCAACCCCCACCACCTGCCTGATCTTTTTTTTTTTTTTTATTCCTTTTTTTAAAAAAATTTACACCAACTTTTTCTGTAGTGTAGCGGTTCCCAACCGCTCCCTCCCCATGCACGCGCCCACCCCTGCCATCCCGTGCACGCGCGCGCGTCTGTGCGCGACCCCGGACATCCCCGCCCACGATCCTGCCCCCCTCCACTGACTGCTATTTTTTCACAGTCAAATTTCTGGGGGGGGGGGGGGTTTTACCCCTCAAGGACCAAGGCAATTTTTCAATTTCTTTCCCTTAAGGACCAGGGCTATTTTTACATTTCTGCGGTGTTTGTGTTTAGCTGTAATTTTCCTCTTTTTCATTTACTGTACCCACACATATTATATACCGTTTTTCTCAATGTTAACATGTTCTTTGCTTTTTTTGCAATTTATAGGGAAATAAATACAAGAAGCACTTTGCTATTTCAAAACCACTTTTTTTTCAAAATGAGCGCTAGTTACATTCGAACCCTGATATCTGTCAGGAATACCTGAATATCCCTTGACATGTATATATTTTTTTTAGAAGACATCCCAAAGTATTGATCTAGGCCCATTTTGGTATATTTCATGCCACCATTTCACCGCCAAATGCGATCAAATAAAAAAAAATTGTTCACTTTTTCACAAACTTTAGGTTTCTCACAGAAATGATTTACAAACAACTTATGCAATTATAGCATAAATGGTTGTAAATGCTTCTCTGGGATCCCCTTTGTTCAGAAATAGCAGACTTATATGGCTTTGGCGTTGCTTTTTGGTAATTAGAAGGCTGCTAAATGCCACTGCGCACCACACGTGTTTTATGCCCAGCAGTGAAGGGGTTAATTAGGGAGCATGTAGGGAGCTTGTAGAGTTAATTTTAGCTTAAGTGCAGTGTAGTAGACAACCCAAAGTATTGATCTAGGCCCATTTTGGTATATTTCATGCCACCATTTCACCGCCAAATGCAATCAAATAAAAAAAAAACTTAAAATTTTTCACAATTTTCAGTTTCTCACTGAAATCATTTACAAACAGCTTGTGCAATTATGGCACAAATAGTTGTAAATGCTTCTCTGGGATCCCCTTTGTTCAGCAATAGCAGACATATATGACTTTGGCGTTGCTTTCTGGTAATTAGAAGGCCGCTAAATGCTGCTGCGCATCACACGTGTATTATGGTTAGCAGTGAAGGGGTTAATTGGGTAGTTTGTAGGGAGCTTGCAGGGTTAATTTTAGCTTTAGTGTGGAGATCAGCCTCCCACCTGACACATCAGACCTCCTGATCCCTCCCACCCCACAACTGTCCCCGCCATCTTAAGTACTGGCCGAAAGTATGCCAGTACTAAAATAAAAGGTATTAAAAAAAATTTAAATTTTGTTTTTAGCATATATATATGCTGTGGTGTAGCAACCCCCCCTTAGCCCCCAACCTCCCTGATCGCCCCCAAAACAGCTCTCTAACCCTCCCCATCTGCCTTATTGGCGGCCATCTTGGGTACTGGCAGCTGTCAGCTATTATTTCACAGTCAAAAAAGTGTTGTTTTTTTTAATGTACACTACTGTTACACCAGATATGAGTGGAGGCACTGGGCAAGTGGGCACAGTATACGCTGTGAGTCTGACACACACGCTGGCAGGCAGGCAACTGCAATTAGATTACACAGGGAAAAAAAAAAAGCAGACTGATGTTCTAGCCCTAAAAATTGCTTTTTGGGGTGCTGTCCTTACAGCAGAGATCAGATGAGTCCTTCAGGACTGTAGTGGACACTGAATACACTAGCCTAGCTATCGATTTCCCTATTAAATCAGCAGCAGCTACACTGTCCCTCCTCTCACTAAGAATGCAGCTTCCAAATCAATCTAAAATGGATGCTGTCCAGGAGGTGGGAGGGTCTGGGAGGGAGTGTCTGCCGCTGATTGGCTGTAATGTGTCTGCTGACTGTGAGGTACAGGGTCAAAGTTTACTCAATGATGACGAATAGGGGCGGATCGAACATCGCATATGTTCGCCCGCTGCGGCGAACGCGAACATGCTATGTTCGCCGCAAACTATTCGCCGGCGAACTATTCGGGACATCACTAGTGCACAATTAACATGCTAATTAAGCAGAACAGTATCATCTGACAGCTACAGTTATTAGTTATACGGATACTGCAAAATATTTTTTACAAAAGCATTCTAGTATTATTAGTACTAATTATTTTCTGTCTTTAAAGTGATTGTAAATTTAGTACAATTTGGAATTACCGGCGCATTCCTCAAGTCTGTAGCACCTAAATCGCTGTGTGTTTTTTTTTTATTATGTGAAAGGTATGTTTATTAATTTAGATTTTAGTTACAGAGCTTTATCGTTGCTAGCTTCGCCCCCGGCATTACTTCCTGGTCTGAGTATAGAATGGATCCACCTGCTCTCTACGTCATCATATGGGCATCGCTGTCTTCACGGATCGAATTGCGCATGCGTTCAGTCTATCAGTCTGCAATCTAATATGTAGCGCATGAGCTTTGCAAATGTGGGGCGTGTTAGGTTTTTTACATTCGCCGACTGGCCTGGGTTTTGATTGTACGTTCAAAAAACGTGACTTTTGAAATCAATGGTGGCGATTCTACGGGCGGAGGAACGGAGGGTCAATTGGAGGATTATAAAAGTAAATATTTTAAAAAACATATGCCTAGATTTAGAGTTCTGCGTTAGCCATCCAAACCAGCATTAGGGGGTCCTAACGCTGGTTTTTACCTCCCGCTGGTATTTAGGGTCAGTCAGGAAAGGGTCTAACGCTCACTTTCCAGCCGCGACTTTTCCATACCGCAGATCCCCTTACGCCAATTGCGTATCCTATCTTTTCAATGGGATCTTTCTAACGCCGGTATTTAGAGTCTTGGCTGAAGTGAGCATTAGAAATCTAACGACAAGACTCCATCCGCAGAGAAAAGCCAGGAGTTAAGAGCTTTCGGGGCTAACGCCGGTTCATAAAGCTCTTAACTACTGTACTCTAAAGTACACTAACACCCATAAACTACCTATGTACCCCTAAACTGAGGCCCCCCACATCACCGCCACTCTATTAAATTTTTTTAACCCCTAATCTGCCGACCGCACACCGCCGCCACCTACATTATCCCTATGTACCGCTAATCTGCTGCCTCTAATATCGCCGACCCCTACATAATATTTATTAACCCCTAATCTGCCCCCCCAACGTCGTCGCTACCTACCTACACTTAATAACCCCTAATCTGACGACCGGACCTCGCCGCTACTCTAATAAATGTATTAACCCCTAAAGCTAAGTCTAACCCTAACACCCCCCTAAATTAAATATAATTTAAATCTAATGAAATAAAATAAATCTTATTAAATAAATTATTCCTATTTAAAGCTAAATACTTACCTGTAAAATAAACCCTAATATAGCTACAATAATAATAATAATTATATTGTAGCTATTTTAGGATTAATATTTATTTTACAGGCAACTTTGTATTTATTTTAACCAGGTACAATAGCTATTAAATAGTTAATAACTATTTAATAGCTACCTAGTTAAAATAATTACAAAATTACCTGTAAAATAAATCCTAACCTAAGTTACAATTAAACCTAACACTACACTATCAATAAATAAATTAAATAAACTATCTACAATTATCTACAATTATATCAACTAAACTAAATTACAAAAAAACCCTCACTAAATTACAAAAACAAACGAACACTAAATTACAAAAAATAAAAAAAGATTACAAGAATTTTAAACTAATTACACCTACTCTAAGCCCCCTAAAAAAATAACAAAGCCCCCAAAATAAAAAAATGCCCTACCCTATTCTAAAATAAAAATTGTAAAGCTCTTTTACCTTACCAGCCCTTAAAAGGGCATTTTGCGGGGCATGCCCCAAAGAATTCTGCTCTTTTGCCTGTAAAAAAACCCATATAATACCCCCCCAACATTACAACCCAATACCCACATACCCCAAATCTAACACAGACCCCCCTTAAATAAAACTAACACTAAGCCCCTGAAGATCTCCCTACCTTGTCTTCACCATGCCGGCAATCCAAGATGGCGTCCCCTGAATTCCGATTGGCTGATCGGAACAGCCAATAGAATGTGAGCTTGGATCAGCCAATCGGATTGAACATGAATCTGATTGGCTGATTCAATCAGCCAATCAGATTTTTCCTACCTTAATTCCGAATCGGAATTCGAGGGACGCCATCTTGGATGACGTCCCTTAAAGGAACCTTCATTCGTCGTTAGTCCATCGGTGAAGAAGGATGGCTCCGCGTCGGCTGCTTGAAGATGGTCCCGCTCCGCGCCGGATGGAAGAAGATAGAAGATGCCGTCTGGATGAAGATGTCTGCCGGTCCGGATGTCCTCTTCTGCCCGGATAGGATGAAGAATTTGGACCCTCGGGAGGAGCTCTTCTTGCCGGATAGGAGGAAGATTTTGGACCCTCTTCTGGATGGATCGGTGATACCTGGCATGGTGAAGACAAGGTAGGGAGATCTTGAGGGGCTTAGTTTTAGGTTTATTTAAGGGGGGTTTGGGTTAGATTAGGGGTATGTGGGTGGTGGGTTGTAATGTTGGGGGGGTATTGTATTTTTTTTTACAGGCAAAAGAGCAGAATTCTTTGGGGCATGCCCCGCAAAAGGCCCTTTTAAGGGCTGGTAAGGTAAAAGAGCTTTACAATTTTTATTTTAGAATAGGGTAGGGCATTTTTTTATTTTGTGGGCTTTGTTATTTTTTTAGGGGGCTTAGAGTAGGTGTAATTAGTTTAAAATTCTTGTAATCTTTTTTTATTTTTTGTAATTTAGTGTTCGTTTGTTTTTGTAATTTAGTTGGGTTTTTTTTGTAATTTAGTTTAGTTGATATAATTGTAGATAATTGTAGATAGTTTATTTAATTTATTTATTGATAGTGTAGATTTAGATTTATTTTACAGGTAATTTTGTAATTATTTAAACTAGGTAGCTATTAAATAGTTATTAACTATTTAATAGCTATTGTACCTGGTTAAAATAAATACAAAGTTGCCTGTAAAATAAATATTAATCCTAAAATAGCTACAATATAATTATTATTTATATTGTAGCTATATTAGGGTTTATTTTACAGGTAAGTATTTAGCTTTAAATAGGAATAATTTATTTAATAAGATTTATTTTATTTCCTTAGATTTAAATTATATTTAATTTAGGGGGGTGTTAGGGTTAGGGTTAGACTTAGCTTTAGGGGTTAATGCATTTATTAGAGTAGCAGCGAGGTCCGGTCGTCAGATTAGGGGTTAATAATTGTAGGTAGGTAGCGTCGACGTTGGGGGGGGGCAGATTAGGGGTTAATAAATATAATATAGGGGTCGGCGATGTTAGGGCAGCAGATTAGGGGTACATAGGGATAACGTAGGTTGCGGCGGTGTACGGAGCGGCAGATTAGGGGTTAAAAATAATATGCAGGGGTCAGCGATAGCGGGGGCGGCAGATTAGGGGTTAATAAGTGTAAGGTTAGGGGTGTTTAGACTCGGGGTACATGTTAGGGTGTTAGGTGCAGACTTAGGAAGTGTTTCCCCATAGGAAACAGTGGGGCTGCGTTAGGAGCTGAACGCTGCTTTATTGCAGGTGTTAGGTTTTTTTACAGTTCAAACTGCCCCATTGTTTCCTAAGGGGAATCGTGCATGAGCACGTTTTTGAAGCTGGCCGCGTCCATAAGCACCGCTGGTATTTAGAGTTGAAGTGGCGGTAAATTATGCTATACGCTCCCTTTTTAGAGCCTAACGCAGCCCTTCTGAGAACTCTAAATACCAGCGGTATTTAAAAGGTGCGGGGGAAAAATACACGCGTAGCTAACGCACCCCTTTGGCCGCAGAACTCTAAATCTAGCCGATAGCGTTTTAAGAGATTTCATGAATGAAAGTCCATTTCCGCATGTTTGACAGTGTCATTGTTTACCATCACTTTAAGTTATGGCTTCTGGCTTCTTTAGATTGCTGACAATCCTTTCTACTAGCCATAGATATTTAAGGGTGAGCATATAATGGGAAATCATTGTGATATTTTTGGCATATTGGTCATTATGCATATTATACAGATGTGGCATCTTTACAATTATGCAAAAAATAGTTATGTTTTTTTAATGACAAGGAAAACTTTTAGTAATATTTTCCATTGTAATAAAATTGGACCTTTGGCCTGATTTTTTTAAAGCTCCCCGATCTGCACAATATTATCTTAGGCAACCCGTCTGTACTATGACGACCATCAAAGAAAGGCATAATGTATCTTGAGAGGTGTTTATTTCACTATACAGTGTTCTGTGTGATAAACTGGTCCTTAGCATGATTTAGTTACTGATCAGAAGTTAATAAGGTAACAATAGCTACTATAACTGGGGTAATTAAAGCAACTCCATATGACTACATTGTGCTTGGTGGCAGAGGGATCTGTCATTGTAACATTCTGCCACGTTTGTAAAACAGATAAAAAAAGTTGGTATAAAAAGATTGAGATTTAGTCCAGAGTTGGCATTAAAAAAAAAAGTTAAAGAAAAAAAAAAGAATTTATATATATATATATTTTGGGTAATGCTAGGATTACCCAAGCGGCTGTGGGTAAAGCCCTTTGTAAAATCATAAATCCATAAATCCCCTCAGACTGATCGAGTCACTGCATTAAACATTTAAAGCATGCACTGAAATTCCCCCATCTTCATTATCTTTTTTGCCTCCACCTGGGGGGTTCAAGGGGGGCGAAGATTTGTGGGGCAAAAAAAAATAAAATAATAGTGTAGATAGGGGAATTACAGTAGATTGGGCTTTACCCACAGCCGAATTACGTGGGTTTCTGACTTTACCTATAATACACACACACACACACACACACACACACACACACACACACATATATATGTGTGAATAAATGGTGCTATGCATTTATATTCTCATCCTTCACTAATTTAGACATAACATGGTTGTGAAATGACAATGCAGTCCTGGCACTGTTTTTATACGAATGTTACCAACTCTAATGTGAAGTCGTACATTTAAAACTTTTAAGTAAGAAAAGGGGCACAATGAATTGGTTTTACTATCATCAAATATTTTGTTTATCCTTTAAATGTTTGTCTTTTGGAAAGGGCAATGTTTTATATGCTTATTAACTGTAGTAAAAGCTGACATTTTATTATGCTTATATTTTTATCTAAACAGTGTGTGCTGTTGACAGATAGTGATTTGTGTTTTTACTATGACATCATTCGTTTAGTCCTTTGGGTACAATAAGTTAGCAGTTATGCCTAAGTTTGTAATCCTTTGACTTTTATGTGTTTTGGATGGATGTTAGAATTTACTTCACATGTGCAAAGAAAAGCTTTCATATGATTTTAATTGCTGTTTTAGCATTCACAAACGACCAAAAGTCATTTAGAAAAAGAAAGAAAATGGCAAATTAGATTACATAAATAACTAAATACATGCATTTCTCTGATCATTTTCAAGGGTTGACACATAATAGCAAATACGAAGAGAAAAGGAAATTATAGGCGCTAAATGACTGTACCCAGCTTAACTTAGGCCTAGATTTAGAGTTTGGCGGTAGCTGTCAAAACCAGCGTTAGAGGCTCCTAACGCTGGTTTTAGGCTACCGCCGGTATTTGGAGTCAGTCAGGAAAGGGTCTAACGCTCACTTTCCAGCCGCGACTTTTCCATACCGCAGATCCCCTTACATCATTTGCGTATCCTATCTTTTCAATGGGATCTTTCTAACTCCGGTATTTAGAGTCGTGGCTGAAGTGAGCGTTAGAAATCTAACGACAAAACTCCAGCCGCAGAAAAAAGTCAGTAGTTAAGAGCTTTCTGGGCTAACGCCGGTTTATAAAGCTCTTAACTACTGTGCTCTAAAGTACACTAACACCCATAAACTACCTATGTACCCCTAAACCGAGGCCCCCCCCCCACATCGCCGCCACTCTATAAAAATTTTTTAACCCCTAATCTTCCGCTCCGTACACTGCCGCCAACTACGTTATCCCTATGTACCCCTAATCTGCTGCCCCTAACACCGCCGACCCCTATATTATATTTATTAACCCCTAATCTGCCGCCCCCGCTATCGCTGACCCCTGCATATTATTATTAACCCCTAATCTGCCGTCCGCACGCCGCCACCAGCTACATTATAGCTATGTACCCCTAATCTGCTGCCCCTAACACCGCCGACCCCTATATTATATTTATTAACCCCTAATCTGCCCCCCTCAACGTCGCCTCCACCTGCCTACACTTATTAACCCCTAATCTTCCGAGCGGACCCCACCGCTACTATAATAAAGTTATTAACCCCTAATCCGCCTCACTCCCGCCTCAATAACCCTATAATAAATAGTATTAACCCCTAAACTGCCCTCCCTAACATCACCGACACCTAACTTCAAGTATTAACCCCTAATCTGCCGATCGGAGCTCACCGCTACTCTAATAAATTTTTTAACCCCTAAAGCTAATTTTAACCCTAACCCTAACACCCTCCTAAATTAAATATAATTTTATTCTAACGAAATAAATTAACTCTTATTAAATAAATTATTACTATTTAAATCTAAATACTTACCTGTAAAATAAACCCTAATATAGCTACAACATAAATTATAATTATATTATAGCTATTTAAGGATTTATATTTATTTTACAGGTAACTTTGTATTTATTTTAACCAGGTACAATAGCTATTAAATAGTTAAGAATTATTTAATAGCTAAAATAGTTAAAATAATTACAAAATTACCTGTAAAATAAATCCTAACCTAAGTTACAATTAAACCTAACACTACACTATCAATAAATTAATTAAATAAACTACCTACAATTATCTACAATTAAACCTAACACTACACTAGCAATAAATAAATTAAATACAATTCCTACAAATAAATACAATTAAATAAACTAACTAAAGTACAAAAAATAAAAAAGAACTAAGTTACAAAAAATAAAAAAATATTTACAAACATTAGAAAAAAATTACAACAATTTTAAACTAATTACACCTACTCTAAGCCCCCTAATAAAATAACAAAGCCCCCCAAAATAAAAAAAATGCCCTACCCTATTCTAAATTACAAAAGTTCAAAGCTCTTTTACCTTGCCAGCCCTGAACAGGGCCCTTTGCGGGGCATGCCCCAAAGAATTCAGCTCTTTTGCCTGTAAAAAAAAACATACAATACCCCCCCCCAACATTATAACCCACCACCCACATACCCCTAATCTAACCCAAACCCCCCTTAAATAAACCTAACACTAAGCCCCTGAAGATCTTCCTACCTTGTCTTCACCTCGCCGGGTATCACACAGATCTGTCCTGGCTCCAAAATCTTCATCCAAGCCCAAGCGGGGGCTAGACATCCATCATCCGGCGGCTGAAGAGGTCCAGAAGAGGCTCCAAAGTCTTCATCCTATCCGGGAAGAAGAGGCGATCTGGACCGGCAACCATCTTGATCCAAGCGGCATCTTCTATCTTCATCCGATGAGGACCGGCTCCATCTTGAAGACCTCCACCGCGGACCCATCTTCTTCCGACGACTTCCCGACGAATGACGGTTCCTTTAAGGGACGTCATCCAAGATGGCGTCCCTCGAATTCCGATTGGCTGATAGGATTCTATCAGCCAATCGGAATTAAGGTAGGAAAATTCTGATTGGCTGATGGAATCAGCCAATCAGAATCAAGTTCCATCCGATTGGCTGATTCGATCAGCCAATCAGATTGAGCTTGCATTCTATTGGCTGTTCCGATTAGGGGTATGTGGGTGGTGGGTTGTAATGTTGGGGGGGTATTGTATGTGTTTTTTTACAGGCAAAAGAGCTGAATTTCTTGGGGCATGCCCCGCAAAGGGCCCTGTTCAGGGCTGGTAAGGTAAAAGAGCTTTGAACTTTTTTAATTTAGAATAGGGTAGGGCATTTTTTATTTTGGGGGGCTTTGTTATTTTATTAGGGGGCTTAGAGTAGGTGTAATTAGTTTAAAATTGTTGTAATATTTTTCTAATGTTTCTAAATATTTTTTTATTTTTTGTAACTTAGTTCTTTTTTATTTTTTGTACTTTAGTTAGTTTATTTAATTGTAGTTATTTGTAGGTATGGTATTTAATTCATTTATTGATAGTGTAGTGTTAGGTTTAATTGTAGGTAATTGTAGGTATTTTATTTAATTTATTTATTGATAGTGTAGTGTTAGGTTTAATTGTAACTTAGGTTAGGATTTATTTTACAGGTAAATTTGTAATTATTTTAACTATTTTAGCTATTAAATAGTTCTTAACTATTTAATAGCTATTGTACCTGGTTAAAATAAATACAAAGTTACCTGTAAAATAAATATAAATCCTAAAATAGCTATAATATAATTATAATTTATATTGTAGCTATATTAGGGTTTATTTTACAGGTAAGTATTTAGCTTTAAATAGGAATAATTTATTTAATAATAGTTCATTTATTTCGTTAGATTTAAATTATATTTAATTTAGGGGGGTGTTAGGGTTAGACTTAGCTTTAGGGGTTAATACATTTATTAGAATAGTGGTGAGCTCCAGTCGGCAGATTAGGGGTTAATGTTTGAAGTTAGGTGTCGGGGATGTTAGGGAGGGCAGATTAGGGGTTAATACTATTTATTATAGGGTTATTGAGGCGGGACTGAGGCGGATTAGGGGTTAATAACTTTATTATAATAGCGGTGCGGTCCGCTCGGCAGATTAGGGGTTAATAAGTGTAGGCAGGTGGAGGCGACGTTGTGGGGGGCAGATTAGGGGTTAATAAATATAATATAGGGGTCGGCGGTGTTAGGGGCAGCAGATTAGGGGTACATAGGGATAATGTAAGTAGCGGCGGTTTACGGAGCGGCAGATTAGGGGTTAATAATAATATGCAGGGGTCAGCGATAGTGGGGGCGGCAGAATAGGGGTTAATAAGTGTAAGGTTAGGGGTGTTTAGACTCGGGGTACATGTTAGAGTGTTAGGTGCAGACGTAGGAAGTGTTTCCCCATAGCAAATAATGGGGCTGCGTTAGGAGCTGAACGCGGCTTTTTTGCAGGTGTTAAGTTTTTTTTCAGATCAAACAGCCCAATTGTTTTCTATGGGGGAATTGTGCCGCGTCCGTAAGCACCACTGGTATCGAGAGTTGAAGTTGCGGTAAATATGCTATACGCTCCTTTTTTGGAGCTTAACGCATCCATTCTGTGAACTCTCAATACCAGCGGTATTTAAAAGGTGCGGCCAGAAAAAAGAACGCGTAGCTAACGCACCCCTTTGGCCGCAGAACTCTAAATCTAGGAGTTAGTGAATTCCCCTCCAAGAATACAATGTGGCAAAAGCAATGTGAAAAAAAAAGTTAAGCACGGGTGTGTCTAAGGGATGTGTAGTTAAACATAAAATGAAGTGTCCAGTCTGCAATCAATAAAATAATGTTTTATAAGTAGTGTTTAGAAGATTTATATATATATATATATATATATATATATATATATATATATATATATATATATATATATATATCAGAACAGAGACAGAGGCATAAGTTTGGTATCAAACGGAAAATTCCAAGTGGCAATTTATTATATTAGTAAAAACAGAGGTGTCTAGATTTCTAAAACTTTACAATGTAAAATAAAGGGACGTCTCCCTTAAATAATGTATAGGTACATATAAAATAAGCATAAAAAACTATATGAAAAGTACTTGCGCTTTATCGAAAAGAGTAACGATGCCCAAGATATTAGCTTGCCAAATGGCAAGAAAGTAACTTTTCAGTTGCAGGCCTTAGTTGCCTGGTTTGTGTGGTTGGCGTTACTGGTGGAAAGAAAAGAGCGCCTTTTTGTGTAGAGATGATGTGACGTCACGTTACTGTGGCAACCCCTATTCCTAAATCTGTAAGGAAGTCCTGGGTGATTAGAAGATAATCTTTGCGCTCACAGAAATTGATAGCTTGGTTGTCGTTAGGAACGACTAGCAGGATCTTGAAATGTAGAAGTTGGTGTTTGCGGTCGCTAGTAGCGACTGGGTTATCCTTTGTTGAAGGACTTGGCGGTCGCAAATAGCAACTAAAACAAACATATGGATCCTTCCAGTTGAATATTAGGTGGTCGTTAGTAACGACTAGAGGATATTTGGATGTGTGAGATCTTTACGGTCGCTGGTAGCGACTGGGTTATCCTTTGTTGAAGGACTTGGCGGTCGCAAGTAGCGACTGGGAAATTCTTTAGTTGAGGGTCAGGTGGTCGTTAGGAACGACTAGCAGGATCTTGAAATGTAGAAGTTGGTCTTTGCGGTCGCTAGTGGCGACGCGGTTATCCTTTGTTGAAGGACTTGGCGGTCGCAAATAGCGACTAGAACAAACTTAAGGATCCTTTCAGTTGAAGATTAGGTGGTCGTTAGTAACGACTAGAGGATCTTAGGATGTGTAAGATGGTCTTTTCGGTCGCTTGTAGCCACTGGGTTATCCTTTGTTGAAGAACTTGGCGGTCGCAAGTAGCGACTAAGAAATTCTTTGGAGACGGTCAGTTGTGTGGTCGCTAGTAGCAACTAGGAGTTTCTTTTGTAGATAAGTTGGTGCCAAACGGCACAGCAGTTGGTAAAGTTAGTTGTCAGTTGGTGCCAACATGCACATAGAGATTCAAATAGAAAGTCCTTTAAAGCATAAATTTGTTAACAAATAACAACAAAGATTAAAATGAATAGCAGAAAGCACAGTGTCAGGTCAACGCGTTTCGCCCTTAGGCTTTATCAAGACACGTTAGTCTGTGCTGCTATGAGAATATTTAAATGCCTTCAGTTAATCTGATTGGCTGTCAAAGGCAATTGATTAAAGGTGGAATGTGTGAGCAGGGTGTTGGGATATTTAAGGTGGAATTCTTTGTTCAGTAGGTGATAAACTACTTCTTATTCATGGTGGTGTTATAATATAACCAGAATTATCCTATAGCAGAGACAAAGAGAATGAGGAATGTAATCTAAATTATTGTATGATACTAAGGTGTTAATATACAAGAATATATCATAGATATTATATAAAAAATTATATTAAAAAAATCTAGGAGGAAGTCCATATATGTGGATAGGGATGGATTAGACAAGTTATACATTATACTAAATCAATGCATGCAAGGAAGAGAAAAAGTAGTACCAGTGGTAGACTATAGGAAAGGTGAAATATCCAACTCTGAGTTAAGCCCTCTTGGATGTAGGGTGTCCATATCATAGATCAATTTTGCTTCTAGTTTTAGGAGTTGTTTTTCCAGATTACCCCCCCTCCAATTAAGTTTAACTTTAGCTAGGCCCCAAAATCTGAAATGTTTCAATTTATTCTGGTGGCTTTCTCTGAAATGTGAGTATAGATGTGTGTCGAGATTCCCTCTGTCTATACATGAAAGGTGTTCTCTGATCCTTTCACGGAGGGTCCTGGTAGTTTCTCCTATGTAATATTTTTTACAAGAACACTCAATGATGTAAATAACCCCTTTATCTTGGCATCTTATTGTTTCTCCAATTTTAAACTTAAAATTATTCACTTCTATTTCTTTTAATTTAGAGCTACATTTACAAGAGCGACATCCAAAGCATGGGAAAAAAACAGAAAGTTTAGTTCCTTCTAAGCTTATTTCATAGCTATTTCTTTTTATGGATTTTAATTCGCTCTGTGCTAGGGTACTTCTGAGATTTTTTGCTCTTCTGTAGATTATTTTTGGGTATACAGATACTTTGTCTCCGATTATTGGGTCCGACTGAAGTGCCAATGTTTTGTTAGAATTTTTTTTATTAGACTGTTGTTACAATTATAGTCTGTAATAAATGATACTTCAATGGTATCTTTTTTGTCATCAAAATTTGTTGCATGTTTGTCAGTCTTATATTTTAGGAGGTTTTTGCGATCTATTTTATCTAAATCTTCCTTAGCTGAATTGATAATTCTTTCATCGTAACCTCTTTCCCTGAATTTATTCTCTAGAATTAATATTTGTCTTTCATAATCTGTGTGCCTGGAGCAGTTTCTTTTGATTCTAAGATATTGCCCTTTAGGTATATTATTTTTCCACCTTTCCAAGTGGCAGCTTTTATAATGTACAAAATTATTGGCGTCTACCTTCTTAAAGTGTGTTGACGTAATGATTTGATCGTTTATTACTTCAATTTCTAAATCAAGAAAGATTGCTTTGTTTTTACTATATGTGTATGTGAAATTGATGTTCCTGTCATTCTTACTCATGTCATCACACATTTCTTTTAGCTCAGATTCTTCACCCTTCCAATCAAATATAATATTGTCTATGTATCTTTTATACAGTACAAGATTTGCACCCAGCTTATGCTGAGGGAAGAAAGTTTCCTCCCAATATCCCATAAAGAGATTCGCATAGCTGGGTGCAAATCTTGTACCCATAGCCGTCCCAGTCTTTTGTAGAAAGAACTTTCCATTAAATGAAAAATAATTTTGATTTAGAATAAACTCAATACCTTCCAACAGGAAGTCTTTTTGTTCTTTCAGCAAAGTAGCATCCTTTTCTAAATAACTACTGACTGATTGGATGCCAAGTTCGTGGTTTATAATGGTGTATAATGAGGTGACGTCACAAGTTACTATAGTGTAGTTCTCTTCCCATTTCATGTCATTGAGGATTTGTAAAATCTCTGTTGTGTCTCTTAGGTAAGAGGGTAATTTCTTCACATAAATTTGAAGGAATTCGTCAAGATACTGGGATAGATTCGAAGTTAATGAGTCTATCCCCGAAATAATAGGTCTTCCGGGGGGGTTTGCTAAACTTTTGTGTACCTTTGGTAGGTAATAAAATATTGGTAGACCTAAAACTAGAAGCAAAATTGATCTATGATATGGACACCCTACATCCAAGAGGGCTTAACTCAGAGTTGGATATTTCACCTTTCCTATAGTCTACCACTGGTACTACTTTTTCTCTTCCTTGCATACATTGATTTAGTATAATGTATAACTTGTCTAATCCATCCCTATCCACATATATGGACTTCCTCCTAGATTTTTTTAATATAATTTTTTATATAATATCAATGATATATAACACCTTAGTATCATACAATAATTTAGATTACATTCCTCATTCTCTTTGTCTCTGCTATAGGATAATTCTGGTTATATTATAACACCACCATGAATAAGAAGTAGTTTATCACCTACTGAACAAAGAATTCCACCTTAAATATCCCAACACCCTGCTCACACATTCCACCTTTAATCAATTGCCTTAGACAGCCAATCAGATTAACTGAAGGCATTTAAATATTCTCATAGCAGCACAGACTAACATGTCTTGATAAAGCCTAAGGGCGAAACGCGTTGACCTGACACTGTGCTTTCTGCTATTCATTTTAATCTTTGTTGTTATTTGTTAACAAATTTATGCTTTAAAGGACTTTCTATTTGAATCTCTATGTGCATGTTGACACCAACTGACAACTAACTTTACCAACTGCTGTGCCGTTTGGCACCAACTTATCTACAAAAGAAACTCCTAGTCGCTACTAGCGACCACACAACTGACCGTCTCCAAAGAATTTCTTAGTCGCTACTTGCGACTGCCAAGTTCTTCAACAAAGGATAACCCAGTCGCTACTAGCGACCGAAAAGACCATCTTACACATCCTAAGATCCTCTAGTCGTTACTAACGACCACCTAATCTTCAACTGAAAGGATCCTTAAGTTTGTTCTAGTCGCTATTTGCGACCGCCAAGTCCTTCAACAAAGGATAACCCAGTCGCCACTAGCGACCGCAAAGACCAACTTCTACATTTCAAGATCCTGCTAGTCGTTCCTAATGACCACCTGACCTTCAACTAAAGAATTTCCCAGTCGCTACTTGCGACCGCCAAGTCCTTCAACAAAGGATAACCCAGTCGCTACTAGCGACCGAAAAGACCATCTTACACATCCTAAGATCCTCTAGTCGTTACTAACGACCACCTAATCTTCAACTGAAAGGATCCTTAAGTTTGTTCTAGTCGCTATTTGCGACCGCCAAGTCCTTCAACAAAGGATAACCCAGTCACCACTAGCGACCGCAAAGACCAACTTCTACATTTCAAGATCCTGATAGTCGTTCCTAATGACCACCTGACCTTCAACTAAACAATTTCCCAGTCGCTACTTGCGACCGCCAAGTCCTTCAACAAAGGATAACCCAGTCGCTACCAGCGACCGCAAAGATCTCACACATCCAAATATCCTCTAGTCGTTACTAACGACCACCTAATATTCAACTGGAAGGATCCATATGTTTGTTTTAGTCGCTATTTGCGACCGCCAAGTCCTTCAACAAAGAATAACCCAGTCGCTACTAGCGACCGCAAAGACCAACTTCTACATTTCAAGATCCTGCTAGTCGTTCCTAACGAAAACCAAGCTATCAATTTCTGTGAGCGCAAAGATTATTTTCTAATCACCCAGGACTTCCTTACAGATTTAGGAATAGGGGTTGCCACGGTAACGTGACGTCACATCATCTCTACATAAAAAGGCGTTCTTTTCTTTCCACCAGTAACGCCAACCACACAAACCAGGCAACTAAGGCCTGCAACTGAAAAGTTACTTTCTTGCCATTTGGCAAGCTAATATCTTGGGCATCGTTACTCTTTTCGATAAAGCGCAAGTACTTTTCATATAGTTTTTTATGCTTATTTTATATGTATCTATACATTATTTAAGGGAGACGTCCCTTTATTTTACATTGTATCGTTTTAGAAATCTAGACACCTCTGTTTTTACTAATATAATAAATTGCCACTTGGAATTTTCCTTTTGATACCAAACTTATGCCTCTGTCTCTGTTCTGATATATATATATAAATCTTCTAAACACTACTTATATAACATTATTTTATTGATTGCAGACTGGACACTTCATTTTACGTTTAACTACACATCACTTAGACACACCCGTGCTTCGAGCGCTTAACTTTATTTTTCACATTGCTTTTGCCACATAATAGCAAATAAACATTAATGTAATAATCACCTAGATTACGAGTTTTGTGCTAAACAGGGTGCGAAAATAACGGCAAAAATGTTTCATTATTTCACTCACCATAGCACTACCATTTTGAGTTACTGAAAAACCTCCTTCTGCTGTGCGTTATGGTGCGTTAAGCACAAAAGCCGAGGGCTGATTTGACGTGCCCCCATAGACATCATTGGGGAGAGAGTGTTAGAAAAAAAACCTAACACCTGAAATGCGGAATGGCGATCGTTATAACGCAACCCCATTGATGTCTATGGGGGAAAGAAAGTTAAATTTTAACCTAACACCCTAACATAAACCCCTAGTCTAAACACCCCTAATCCGCCACCCCCAACATCGCTGACACTATAATAAAGTTATTAACCCCTAAATATCGTCGCTATGAAAATCCTGCACTCAAACGTCATTTTTTTGAGTGCGGAATGGACATTGCGTTAAAGGCTAGAATTTTTGTGGTATAGGTATATTGCCGTGACTCGTATTATGCGTTCCTGGCCATTCCACATGCAATGGCCAATTTTTCAGCAGTATAGCTTACCGCAAAACTCGTAATCTAGGTGTATGTTAGTATTTAATTCTATACAGTTAATTTACTATCTGTATGTAAGAAATCAGAAAATGACATTAGGTTGCCAGCGATTGGCTAAATATATCATTTTGAATATATTTAGGCAATATCATTGACTTATGAATGCACATATATCAGTTAATAAGACTTTGAAAACTTTAATCTATATTAAAAAATATATAGAACAGAGATATATCTAGAATATCTATAACAATTGTATTGAACAAAAGACAGCCACATGGGACATATGAGAAATCACAGGACACAAATATGCAGGTTTGAACCTTTAGAGCACAAGTCCCATCATAATAGAGTGGTTAGTCCCATGAATATGTGTGGAAAAAATTACCCAAGTCTTATTAGATATAATTTATAAGAAGAAGGCTTGAAATGTCCAAATTGCAGAGAGGGACGCAGCAAAAGTCGGCACGATTCAGTAGATGCGTTCAGCAAAAGACCGGAGCAGTTCCTCTCTAGGCCCTTGAGCACAGCGTGAGGACTGGCACCGGTACACTCACCCAGAAGAAAACAGCCGACAATGGAAGGAAATAGAGGCTCCTCTCTCCGCCGGACCATGCCGTCTCGGCGTTCACAGCTGGGAGCGGATCACTTCCGGTATCGTTAAGCTGTTGTGTCATGCTTCACGTGATCTCCTGCCAACCAATCGGTAGCCTTGTAGAGCCGTAGCTAACACTTTGATGCAGCCAGGTACTCCATATCACTGCACAATGTTTCCAGCTGTAGGCATCTCCTCGCTTGAGTAGCGGTAGTAAAGGTGGCAAATATAGGTGACTCCTGAACAGCTCTGCTGATTATATGCTGACTGGAAAGTGCTTGTTAGATACCCCAATAGGTATAATGCAATAGAGCCAGGGTGGTATCAAATGTGGAAGCTGCTGATAGATGGCAGATACCCCATAATCCTAATTTTTTTATACACTCTTGGCTGACTGCTGAACTTTCTTTATTTTATTTCATTTAATCTATATTGTCTAACATAAGATTTTGTAGAGAGATTGTAAAATTCACAAACCTTGGTTAAATTCTATGCAACTTAAATTTGAAACCAAACACATAAACAAAATCATTGAAGGAAGTAAGGCTAAAATGGGGATACTATTAAAAAAACATCAACCGAGTTTTTACAGAGCATCAATTTTAGCACCTGTGTAACACCCAGGTGACTTTTATTATTTATCAAGTAAGCAATAGAAAGTTAGCTTCTTCACCTGTTGACAAGCTCAGAGGTTGCAGATGTCAGACAACACAAAATCATTGGTCCAGAGTGACTGACTAGCTTTGCTCTTGTGCAATTGGTGGCATCTGAGCAGGGAGTAGGGCTGCACAAGTGTTTGCTTGTGTCTGAGTAATGTGGACAGGTCCCCTGTGTGGGAACCTTGTATGCATGGACCTTAAAATGGGGACCTTAGTGTCAATAAGCATTGTTTTTGTCTAAATCGAAAAGACTACATATGGCTGACTATAAATACCAGCTTCAAAGGTGATTATAAACACTGATAAAATAATACTGGTAGCTATATAATATAACTGCACATTAATCCTTTCCATGATCTTGCTTACTGCAATGAAATATAATCTTAAATCCACCCACACCAATTAGCTAATAGAGCACTACTCTCCTATCCCTACTACTCAACCTTCCAAGTTGTAGTTAACCCTGTCACCCCTACCACAAATAAAACTAATCCCAAAATAACCCCTATCTTCAGTGATCCCTAATTGTGACTTATTCTCCCACAGCAGTTATCCCAATGAAATAACTTGCCCTGACCCCCAATCACAATAAAACCTTTTCCAACCCTCTGTCCCTCATGATTCACACTGTATTTCTGAGCTAGTTCAATGTTCCCTCCTAGTTATCTTCTTGATTCAAACAATATTAATTTATAATTAAATTAACTAATTATTATTATGTGGGAGGGCTCACTGTCACTGTTCCCTCTAAGGTGTGTCCATGTCTAGAGTGGAAGAAGGAGTATGAATATGAATCTGTTAGAGCGCACCAGCTTCTATTGAGTGGAATAAGAAAGTTTGTTGGCAGATGCTGGCTACTCTAGAGGTATAAAAGAGTATATGGTATGTCAGCTTGAGGATTGCTGAAGACAGATTTTTTTTTTTAAAGGGACAGTCTACACCAGAATTTTTATTGTTTCAAAAGATAGATAATGCCTTTATTACCCATTCCCTAGTTTTGCACAACCAACACAGTTATATAAATACACTTTTTACCTCTGTGATTACCTTGTATCTAATTTTCTGCAAACTGCCCCCTTATTTCAGTTCTTTTGACAGACATCCATGTTAACCAATCAGAGCTGGCTCACCTGAACTCTGTTATATATATGACACACATGAACTAACACCTTCTAGTGGTGAAAAACTGTCAAAATGCCCTGAGAGAAGAGGTGGCCTTCAAGGGCTTAGAAATTTGCATATGAACCTCCTAGGTTTAGCTTTCAACTAAGAATACCAAGAGAAAAAAGCCAAATTGGTGATAAAAGTAAATTTGAAAATAGTTTAAAATTACATTCTGTCTGAATTATGAAAGTGTATTTGGACTAGACTGTCCCTTTAAGTTATTATAGATGATCTAGGATAGTATAATGGTCCCAACAAAATATTATAAGTTTTGGGACTTGTGCATACCCTTTGCAAGTGCTTCAAAATACATATATGGCTCAGACACAATCCCTCCACAATTTGGCAACATAGAGAACTAGGTAAAAAAAACACTTTAGGGCAAAATATTGTTGTCATAAGTTGTTATGATTGCAATACAGATTGTGTTGCAATTTGGTATATAAACAATGACAATCACCAAAAACTCTCTCTTTCTCTCTATTTCTCTCTCTCTCTCTGTCTCTCTCCTCTCTCTATCTCCTATTGCTCTCCTCTTTCTCTCTCTCTCTCTCTCTCTCTCTCTTCCTACCTCTCTTTCTTTTCTATCTCTTTCTCTCTCTCTCTTTCATTTTCTCCCTTTCTCTTCTTTTTCTCTCTCCCCCTCCCTCTCTCTCATCCTTCCTCTCTCTCACTCATCTTCCTCTCTCTCCCCCCCTCTCTCCCTTTCTTTCTTTCTTTCTTTCTTTCTTTCTTTCTTTCTTTCTTTCTTTCTTTCTTTCTTTCTTTCTTTCTTTCTTTCTTTCTTTCTTTCTTTCTTTCTTTCTTTCTTTCTTTCTTTCTTTCTTTCTTTCTCTTTCTTTCTTTCTTTCTTTCTTTTTTATTTCTTTCTTTCTTCTTCTTTTCTCTCTCTCTCCTTCTCTTTCTCATTCTCTCACTCATTCTCTCTCTCTCCTCTCTCTCCTTCTCTCTCTCCCTTCCTCCTCCTCTCATCTCTTCTCTCTCTCTCTTTACTCATCCGCTCTCTCCTCTCTCTCCTTCTCTCTCTCTCTCCCTTCCTCCTCCTCTCCTCTCATCTCTTCTCTCTCTCTTTCTCATCCTAGCTTCTCATTCTCCCTCCTCCTTTCTTTTCTCTCTCCCTCTCTTTTTATTTACTCTTTTCCCTCTCTCCTCCTTTTGTCTTTCGCCTCCTTTTTTCTCTCTCCTTCTCCTCCTCTCTTTCCTACCCTATCTCCTCCCTCTTTATCCCTCGGGGTTGCTCTCTCTTACCTCTCTTTTTGGTTACCTTTTGGTGTTTTGTTTGCTGCATAATATAGTACAGGTGTACCCCGGAGATATTGCAGGTCCGGTTCCAGACCACAGCAATAAAGTCACATAATTTTTTTGTTTCCTAGGGCATACAAAACTTATATTTACACTAAAAAAATAATGTACATACCTTAATTAAAAAATACTTTATTGCTAAAAAATGCTAACCATCATCTTAGCCTTCAGTGAGTTATAATCTTTTTGCTAATGGTGTGTATATTTAGGTGTGTATATATGAATATTCATGTATATTTATGTGTTTATATGTGTATATATGAGTATACATGTATATTTATGTTTTTTGTGTGTATTTATGTGTTTAAATGTGTATATATCTGTATTAATGTGTACTTATGTGTTTATATGTGTATATATGTGTATTCATGTGTACTTATGTGTATGTATGCGTTTATATGTGTATATATGTGTATTCATGTGTACTTAAGTGTATTTATGTGTTTATATGTGTATATATGTGTATTCATGTGTACTTATGTGTATGTATGTGTTTATATGTGTATATATGTGTATTCATGTGTACTTATGTGTATTTATGTGTTTATATGTGTATATATGTGTATTCATGTGTACTTATGTATATGTATGTGTTTATATGTGTATATATGTGTATTCATGTGTACTTATGTGTATTTATGTGTTTATATGTGTATATATGTGTATTCATGTGTACTTATGTGTATGTATGTGTTTATATGTGTATATATATGTGTATTCATGTGTACTTATGCGTATGTATGTGTTTATATGTGTATATATGTGTATTCATGTGTACTTATGTGTATGTATGTGTTTATATGTGTATATATGTGTATTCATGTGTACTTATGTGTATGTATGTTTTTATATGTGTATATATGTTATGGAAAAGTCTGCTGATAGACTTGCTCAACAAAGGTTTGCCACAAACCTTCAATTTGTAAAAAGAGCAATATTTGCGAAGTGCAAAAAAAGGGGGGATGCCTGTATTTAGAAATAAATATAAAATACCAGGGGCGCGATCCGATATGCAGCGTAGTTTGCGGCGCAAGTGAGGGAACCCGCGCCGCCCGTAATTTCACCTCGCAACTCGACCTATCCAATATACTGCGCCGTCAGATGCTAAACTGGCGTAAGTAGGAAAAACCGGCGATCAGCTAAAATGTGCGCAAATACACATTTTAGTCATCACAAGTACTTACGCCAGTATTTTGTTCACGTAAAGTCTCAATAAAGTTTAGTTTTATGCAAATTAGCCTACGAATCGTAAAAAATAACGGCCAGTTCAAAGAGATGCGCCACGTAATTACGACATTCAAAATTCATACTTAAACCCCTGCGCAACCGCCATTTTCTTTAGTGTGTTTGGTCGGTTCTTGGAGCTACAGCACACTTCAGTGAGTAGGAGAAAGTCGTTAGAGTAGAGAGAGAGGCGCATTGCATAATATTTAGTTAGGTCGGATTTGGGGGATTTGTTAAGCTTGTACATTACTGTCACTTTTTTACATATTGCACACATTTTGCATACACACATATACAAAATACACAACACTTTTTTTTTTATAACACCTTACACATTTTATTTATCTTTTACAGTGTGAAAGGCTGAGTGTTTGGTTGTGATTGTGTGTGATTGAAGTGGGAGTGAGTGTGAGTGTGTGAGTGTGTGTAGTGTGAGGATGTCAGGGAGAGCTAGGGCGGGGGGAGGAGGGAAGGGGAGTTGCAGGGAGAGGATTATGGACAGGAGGAGTAGCAGGGTCCCTGTCAGGGAGTGAGTGGAGTGGGGAGAGGGAGAGCTAGAAGGGAGGATGGGAGTGGGGTTGCCCCAAGACCAGGCACACTCAGAAGAGGGATAGAGTGTGCACATGGGGATAGAAGGGGGGAGGAGGGAGAGGATAGGGAGGAACCCACACCAGGGACATCCCAGGGAGGGAGCCAGGCGGCCCAGGACGATGAGCGTATGAGGTGCCCCAACTTCACATTCGCTGAAAACCTCGCTCTAGTCCAGGCTGTCCTGGAGAACCATACCACCCTCTTTGGCCAAGATAAGGGCAAAGGAGTTGCCCGTTGGCGTAAAGATGCCTGGCTGAAGGTGGAGGAGGCCGTTAATGGTGTGTCCCAGCAGAGGAGGAATGTGGATGGCCTAAAGAAGAGGTGGAACGACTGTAAGAGGAGAGTTAAGGAGAAGATGGGCCAAGAAGCAATGTCCCAGAGGGCAACAGGAGGTGGGCCTCACCATGAGGCGGAATATAACGAGTGGAAGGAGCTGATTCGTAGGTTCCTGAGCGTCACAGCAGTCCGTGGACTTCCAGGGGCTCGTGACTCAGGGATTGCAACATCAGCGCAGCATGCTGGTGAGTAACATCCCACACACCAGTATTATATGTATTTGAGATATAACATCCTATAATGTCACACATTCATGTACACAATGAGGAGCATGGTATTTGGCCTACTAACAAAAACATCTACAATGCGATTTAACATTAAAGGGACATGAAGCCAAATCTTTTTATTTCATTATTCAGATAGAGAATACAGTTTTCAACAACATCCCAATTTACTTCTATTATCTAATTTGCTTCATTATTTTCTTATTCTTTGTTTATTAAATATCAATGCACATGGGTGAGGCAATCACACGAGGCATTGATGTGCAGCCACCAATCAGCAGCTTCTTAGCCTATCTAGATATGCTTTTCAGCTAAGAATATCAAGAGAATGAAGCAAATTAGGTAATGGAAGTAAATTACAAAGTTGTTTACAATTGCATGCTCTAGCTGAATCATGAAAGAATCAAAATGGGTTTAATGCCCATTTAATGCTACTTAACACATTGAAATTCATGATATGATGTGGAATAGTGAAATACTAACATATCTCAGAGTAACACAGGCCACAAGCCACATGTAAAGTTTTCAGTAAATGGACACTATAGTCATCACAACCATAGTGTCACTTAAAGAACACATTTTCGCCATCACTAACATGTACACAGAACTATTGTATGAAACATATACATGTATACTTTGCATATTAAAAACCCTCACATCACAAATCTCAATGTGCACATGCATGTTATAGAGTTTGACATGAGAATGTGTATAGGCCCTAGCATGTACATTGTATGCCCACATGGATATATATCTGACTGTACTAATCCCTCTCATCATTTGACTCCTCCACAGAACCTCCAGTCACCAGGGTGCCAACGCCCATGCATCCACCTCCACCACAGCCACAAAGTATTTCTCCACCTCGACCACCGGTCCGGAGAATCCAGCACGAGTATGCCAGGCATGAGCTGGGTTGGACTGCCTCTATTGACAATCTGGATGTCATGCCGCCAGCATTACATGAGGATACCTGGCAGGAGCCCTGGCCGGAGGACTATTCCTTTGGCTTGGAGGGGGAACCAAGTCAGCCCCGAAGGGTAGATGCCTTTACCTGCCCCCCCAACAATATCAGGCCACTCAGGGATTCTACCACCAGGCTGAGTGGGTGCACACCACCCGGCAATGGGACTATCAGTCCATCCAGACATCTCCACCATCTGCTGCACTTGGAAGAGCTCCAGCAACTGAGATCATCCCACAGGCAGCACAGCAGCTGTGATTTCACAGGCAGCACCAGCAGCTGTGATTCCACAGGCAGCACCAGCAGCTGAGATCATCCCACAGGCAGCACCAGCAGCTGAGGATATTGAAATTGAACCGGCGCCTAGAGTCCCTGCTGGGGAAGAGCCCATAGATCCGCTGACTTCCGCCATGGGCGATGAATACATTGCCCTACAGAGGAGGCAAACAGTAACCTGCGAGAGTCTCACATCAACCTGCGAGAGAATGCAGAGGGACCAATGCAGGTTTTAAAGGAGCCAACAGACTTTACAACAGCATTCCATTGAGCTGCGACGGGACATGGCAGCATCTTTAAGTGCTATGGTCCAGAATCAATCTAAGATGCTGAGAGTTATATCTGACATGCAGATTCAGAGTGACAACAGATGGAGGGAACAAAACAAACTGCTGGGTGTGTTGGTGGAGCATTTCACACACCAGCAG
This sequence comes from Bombina bombina, assembly GCF_027579735.1. Classification (NCBI taxonomy): domain Eukaryota; kingdom Metazoa; phylum Chordata; class Amphibia; order Anura; family Bombinatoridae; genus Bombina; species Bombina bombina. Next base: position 310,920,417 of record NC_069502.1, on the reverse strand, counting down.
GACATTGCCTCCAGCATCTCATCTGTGGCTAGCACTCCTGCAGGATCCTCTGAATCCACACAACCCAGGAGAGGCAGGAGACCCACTCCAGGCCCCTCAGCCCCCTCATCTAAGAAGCCTAAAAGAAAATAAATATTGTTATATTTCATCCTAAATCTTGTCCTCTGTTATTTACCATATAATTGTCATCCACATCCATGTGAGGGGTGTTTTAGTACACTAATATCTTTGAAAAATATAATAAGGCCTGTGTGGAAATGGCCCAGAAACGGTAATATCATCATGTTTATGACATATTCATGTTCTCTAAACCACATCACATAGTTGTGTATGAAGGGTACATATAGTGATATTCACTTTTAAGATGTAAATCAAGGTTTCTCACATCCAATAGAAATTGACCAATGTGCAGGGATAGGCACGAGCCAAGGCTGTTGCTGACATTTTCTAAGGTAAAGAGTTTTAGTGAAGGACACCTTGCCTATCCCTGCACATGATCCAATCAGCCAATCAGATTGAGCTCGCATTCTATTGGCTGTTCCGATCCTACCTTAATTCCGATTGGCTGATAGAATCCTATCAGCCAATCGGAATTGAAGGGACACCATCTTGGATGACGTCTCTTAAAGGAGCCTTCATTCGTCGTTAGTCCGTCGGGGAAGAAGGATGTTCTGCGTCGGTGGGATGAAGATGGATCCTGAAGAAAGAAGATTGAAGACGCCGCTTGGAAGATGACATCGCCCGGATGGAAGACTTTTTCAGCGCCGCCTGGATGATGACTTCATCAGATGGAAGACTTCTTCAGCGCGCCTTGGATGATGACTTCTGCCGCTCCGGATCTCCTCTTCGGTTCCATCGGTGGGTCGGCTGGCTGAAGACGACTCAAGGTAGGATTATCTTCAGGAGGGTAGTGTTAGGTTTATTTAAGGGGGGTTTTGGTTAGATTAGGGGTATATGGGTGGTGGGTTTTAATGTTGGGGGGTTGCATTTTTCTTTTACAGGCAAAAGAGCAGAATTCTATCAGCCAATCGGAATTAAGGTAGGAAAAATCTGATTGGCTGATTGAATCAGCCAATCAGATTGAGCTCGCATTCTATTGGCTGATCGGAACAGCCAATAGAATGCAAGCTCAATCTGATTGGCTGATTGGATCAGCCAATCGGATTGAACTTCAATCTGATTGGCTGATTTAATCAGCCAATCAGATTTTTCCTACCTTAATTCCGATTGGCTGATAGAATCCTCCGGATCTCCTCTTCGGTTCCATCGGTGGGTCGGCTGGCTGAAGACGACTCAAGGTAGGATGATCTTCAGGGGGCTAGTGTTAGGTTTATTTAAGGGGGGTTTGGGTTAGATTAGGGGTATGTGGGTGGTGGCTTTTAATGTTGGGGGGGTTTTATTTTCTTTTTTACAGGCAAAAGAGCAGAATTCTTTGGGGCATGCCCGCAAAAGGCCCTTTTAAGGGCTGGTAAGGTAAAAGAGCTTTTAACTTTTTTAATTTAGAATAGGGTAGGGCATTTTTTTTATTTTGGGGGGCTTTGTTATTTTATTAGGGGGCTTAGATTAGGTGTAAGTAGCTTAAAATTGTTGTAATATTTTTTAAATGTTTGTAATTTATTTTTTTTATTATTTTTAACTTAGCTTTTTTTATTTTTTGTACTTTAGTTAGTTTATGTAATTGTATTTAATTGTAGTTATTTGTAGTTAATTTATTTAATTAATTTAATGATAGTGTAGTGTTAGGTTTAATTGTAACTTAGGTTAGGATTTATTTTACAGGTAATTTTGTATTTCTTTTAGCTAGGTAGTTATTAAATAGTTAATAACTATTTAATAACTACTCTAACTAGCTAAAATAAATACAAAGTTACCTGTAAAATAAATATAAACCCTAAAATAGCTAGAATGTAATTATTAATTACATTGTAGCTATCTTAGGGTTTATTTTACAGGTAAGTATTTAGTTTTAAATAGGATTAATTTATTTAATGATAGTGTAGTGTTAGGTGTAATTGTAACTTAGGTTACTTTTTATTTTACAGGTACATTTCTCTTTATTTTAGCTAGGTAGCTATTAAATAGTTAATAGCTATTTAATAGCTATTGTACCTAGTTAAAATAAATTGAAAGATGCCTGTAAAATAAAAATAAATCCTAAGATAGCTACAATATAATTATTATTTATATTGTAGCTATATTAGGGTTTATTTTAAAGGTAAGTATTTAGTTTATAGGATTAATTTAGTTAATAAGAGAAATATTATTTAGATTTATTTAATTAACATTTAAGTTAGGGGCGTGTTAGGGTTAGTGTTAAACTTAGGTTTAGGGGTTAATAATTTTATTACAGTCGCGGTGGTGTAGGGGGGGCAGGATAGGGGTTAATAAATTTATTATAGGTAGCGACAGTGTAGGGGGGGCAGATTAGGGGTTAATAAGTTTAATATAGGTTGCTGCGGGGTCCGGGAGTGGCGGTTTAGGGGTTAAACTATTTATTTAGTTGCGGCGAGGTCCGGGATCCGCAGGATAGGGGTTAATAAATTTATTATAGAGGGCGGCGGTATGGGGGGGCAGGATAGGGGTTACTAGGTATAATGTAGGTGGCGGCGGGGTCCGTGAGCGGCGGTTTAGTGGTTAATACATATATTATAGTTGCGATGGGCACCGGGAGCGGCGGTTTAGGGGTTAATACATATATTATAGTTGCGGTTGGGACCGGGAGCGGCGGTTTAGGGGTTAACATATTAAGTATAGCATGCGGCGGGGTCCGGGAGCGGCTGTTTAGGGGGTAATAACTTTATTTAGTTGCGGCGGTGTAGGGGGGGCAGATTAGGGGTGTTTAGACTCGGGGTACATGTTAATATGTTAGGTGTAGACAGCTCCCATAGGAATCAATGGGATGTCTGGCAGCAGTGAACATTAACTTTCGCTATGGTCAGACTCCCATTGATTCCTATGGGATCCGCCTCCTGCAGGGCGGCAGTTTGAAAACCAGGTACACTGGGCCGAAAAAGTGCCGAGCGTACCTGCTAGTTTTTTGATAACTAGCAAAAGTAGTCAGATTGTGCCGCACTTGTGTGCAGAACATCTGGAGTGACGTAAGAATCGATCTGTGTCGGACTGAGTCCGGCGGATCAAAGCTTACGTCACAAAATTCGACTTTTGCCTGTATCTAGGGCTTGATAACGAAGGCGAATCAGCCTCGCCACAAATAGGCTGCGGAATTCCAGCGTATTTGAGGTAGACACGTTGATAACTAGAGGTCATAATGTAAAATAAAATCTTAAAATGTTAAAAACAATCACAGAAGCATTACAAAGTGCTAATCGGTTCAATTATATCCTATGCATTTTATGAACTATGGGACTTTGTCAGGGATGCAGTATAATCTTTTCCCCTTGTTTAAATAACAAAACATTAACCCTATACAAACTAGCATACGGCTAGATTACGAGTTTTGCGTTATGAGTGAAAAAGCCTCATAACGCTGCTTTTTCACTACCGCTCTTATTACGAGTCTTGTAGGTATATCTGTCCTGCACACTTTTTTGGCCGTAACGCAACGTACCTACCACAGCTTTCAAAAAGTCATTTTTCAATGGGACTTCCATAGAGCTGGTATTACGAGTTTGCCTGTCCGGCAAAAAAGTGAGCGGTACACCCTATACAGTCAATATTCATACCGTAAACTGAAAGTCAGTAGTTATGGGTTTTACGCTACAAAGCCGTAACATAAAACTCATAACTAAAGTGCTAAAAAGTACACTAACACCCATAAACTACCTATTAACCCCTAAACCGAGGCCCTCCCGCATCGCAAACTCTAAAATAAAATTATTAACCCCTAATCTGCCGCTCCGGACAACGCCGCCACTATAATAAACATATTAACCCCTATACCGCCATACTCCCACATCACAAACACTAGTTAAATATTATTAACCCCTAATCTGCTGCCCCTTCAAAATTCACCGCCACCTAACTACACTTATTAACCCCTAATCTGCTGTCCCTAACATCGCCACAACCTACATTACTGTTATTAACCCCTAATCTGCCTCCCCCGACATCGCCGTCACCTACCTACACTTATTAACCCCTAATCTGCCACCCCCAATGTCGCCGCCACCTACATTACAGTTATTAACCCCTAATCTGCCGCCCCCGACATCGCCGCCACCTGCCTACACTTATTAACCCCTAATCTGCTGCCCCCAACGTCGCTGCCACTATACTAAAGTTATTAACCCCTAACCCTAAGTCTAACCCTACCCTTAACGTAACCTAACCCTAACACCATTAACTTTAACATAAATAAAATAAATCTAAATAAAAATTACTATTAATACCTAAATAATTCCTATTTAAAACTAAATACTTACCTATAAAATAAACCCTAAGCTAGCTACAATATAACTAATAGTTACATTGTATCTATCTTAGGTTGTGTTTTTATTTCATAGGTAAGTTTGTATTTATTTTAACTAGGTAGATTAGTTAGTAAATAGTTATAAACTATTTACTAACTACCTAGCTAAAATAAATACAAATTTACCTGTAAAATAAAATCTAACCTGTTTTACACTAACACCTAACATTACACTACAATTAAATCAATTACATTAATTAAATACAATTAACTAAACTACAAAAAATAATAAACACTAAATTACACAAAATAAAACAAATATTTAAACTAATTACACCTAATCTAACAGCCCTATCAAAATAAAAAAAAAAACCTAGCCTAAACTAAACTGCCAATAGCCCTTAAAAGGACCTTTGGCGTGGCATTGCCCCAAAGAAATCAGCTCTTTTACCTGTAAAAAAAATACAAACAACCCCCAACAGTAAAACCCACCACCCACACAACCAAACCCCCCGAATAAAATCCTATCTAAAAATACCTAAGATCCCCATTTCCCTGAAAAGGGAATTTGGATGGGCAATGCCCTTAAAAGGGCATTTAGCTCTTTTTCAGCCCAAACCCTAAGCTAAAAATAAAACCCACCCAATACACCCTTAAAAAACCTAACACTAACCCCCAAAGATCCACTTACAGTTTTTGAAGACTGGACATCCATCCTCAACGAAGCCGGGAGAAGTCTTCATCCAAGCAGGCAGAAGTCCTCAACAAAGCCGGGAGAAGTCTTCATCCAAGAGGCAAGAAGTGTTCCTCCAGGTGGGCAGAAGTCTTCATCCAGACGGCATCTTCTATCTTCATCCTTCCGACGTGGAGCGGCTCCATCTTCAAGACATCCGGCGTGGAGCATCCTCTTTTTTCAAATCCTCTTGAAGAATGAAGGTTCTTTTAAATGACATCATCAAAGATGGCATCCCTTGAATTCTGATTGGCTGATAGAATTCTATCAGCCAATTGGAAATAAAGTTGTAAAAATCCTATTGGCTGATGCAATCAGCCAATAGGATTGATCTTCAATCCTATTGGCTGATCCAATCAGCCAATAGGATTGAGCTCACATTTTATTGGCTGTTCCAATCAGCTAATAAAATGCAAGTTCAATCCTATTGGCTGATTAGATCAGCCAATAGGATTGAACTTCAATCCTATTGGCTGATTGCAGCCAATAGGATTTTTTCAACTTTAATTCCAATTGACTGATAGAATTCTATCAGCCAATCAGAATTCAAGGGATGCCATCTTGGATAAAGTCATTTAAAGGAACCTTCATTCCTCAAGATTTTATTTGGGGGGTTTGGTTGTGTGGGTGGTGGGTTTTACTGTTGGGGGGGTTGTTTATATTTTTTTTACAGGTAAAAGAGCTGATTTCTTTGGGGCAATGCTATTGGCAGTTTAGTTTAGGCTAGGGTTTTTTTTTTTGGGGGGGGGGGGCTTTTTATTTTGATAGGGCTATTAGATTAGGTGTAATTAGTTTAAATATTTGATAATTTATTTTTTATTTTGTGTTTGTGTTTTGTGCGGCAGATTGGGGGTTAATAACTGTAATGTAGGTGGCGGTGACATTGGGGGTGGCAGATTAGGGGTTAATAAGTGTAGGTAGGTGGTGGCAATGTTGGGGGCGTCAGATAAGGGGTTTATAACTGTAATGTAGGTGGCAGCGACATTGGGGGTGGCAGATTAGGGTTAATAAGTGTAGGTAGGTGGCGGCGGTGTCGGGGGAGGCAGATTAGGGGTGTTTAGACTCAGGGTTTATGTTAGGGTGTTAGGTCTAAACATAAATTTTCTTTCCCCAAAGAAATCAATGGGGCAGCGTTACGGAGCAGCCAATAGAATGCGAGTTCAATACGATTGGCTGATTGGATCACCCAATCGAATTGAACTTCAATCTGATTGGCTGATTGCATCAGCCAATCAGATTTTTTCTACCTTAATTCCAATTGGCTGATAGAATTCTATCAGCCAATCGGAATTGAAGGGACGCCATATTGGATGACGAACCTTAAAGGAACCTTCATTCGTCGTTAGTCCGTCGGGGAAGAAGGATGTTCTGCGTCGGCGGGATGAAGATGGATCCGGAAGAAAGAAGATAGAAGATGCCGCTTGGAAGAAGACATCGCCCGGATGGAAGACCTCTTCTTTGCCACTTGGATCAAGACTTAGCCCGGATGGAGGACCTCTTCTTTGCCGCTTGGATCAAGAATTCGGCGCGGCTGGGTGAAGACGACTCAAGTTAGGGAGATCTTCAGGGAGTTAGCGATAGGTTTTTTTAAGGGGGTTTTGGGTGGGTTAGAATAGGGGTATGTGGGTGGTGGGTTGTAATGTTGGGGGGGTATTGTATTTTTATTTTCAGGCCAAGGAGTTGATTACTTTGGGGCAAGGCCCCGCAAAAAGCCCTTTAAAGGGCTGGTAAAAGAGCTGATTACTTTTGTATTTTAGAATAGGGTAGGGAATTTTTTATTTTGGGGGCTTTTTTATTTTATTAGGGGGCTTAGATTAGGTGTAATTAGTTTAAACTGCTTGTAATTCTTTTTTATTTTTTGTAATTTAGTGGTTTTTTTTTATTATAGAATAGTTTATTTAATTGTATTTAATTGTAGGTAATTGTAGGTAATTTATTTAATTAATTTAATGATAGTGTAGTGTTAGGTTTAATTGTAACTTAGGTTAGGATTTATTTTACATGTAATTTTGTATTTATTTTAACTAGGTAGCTATTAAATAGTTATTAATTATTTATTATAGTGTTTGCGAGGCGGGAGTGCGGCGGTTTAGGGGTTAATACATTTATTATAGTGGCGGCGAGGTCCGGTCGGCAGATTAGGGGTTAATAAGTGTAGGTAAGGTAGCAGCGATGTTGGGGGGGAAGATTAGGGGTTAATAAATATAATATAGGTGTCGGCGGTGTTAGGGGCAGCAGATTAGGGGTTCATAGGGATAATGTAGGTTGCGGCGTTGTCCGGAACGGAAGATTAGGGGTTAATAATAATATGCAGGGGTCAGCGATAGCGGGGGTGTCAGATTAGAGGTTAATAAGTGTAAGGTTAGGGGTGTTTAGACTCTGGGTTCATGTTAGGGTGTTAGGTGCAGACTTAGAAAGTGTTTCCCCATAGGAAACAATGGGGCTGTGTTAGGAGCTGAACGCTGCTTTTTTGCAGGTGTTAGGTTTTTTTTCAGCCAGCTCAGCCCCATTGTTTCCTATGGGGATATCGTGCACAAGCACATTTTGCCAGCTTACCGCTACCGTAAGCAACGCTGGTATTGAGAGTTGAAGTGGAGCTAAGTTAGGCTCAATGTACCCTTTTTTGAGCCTAACGCAGCCCCTCAGACAACTCTAAATACCAGCGTTGTTGGAAGGGTGCGTTGGGAAAAAAAGCAGCATTAGCTACGCGGGTCTTTACCGTCAAAACTCTAAATCTAGCCATAAATTTTTCTTATTTAAAACTAAATACTTACCTGTAAAATAAACCATAATCTAGCTACAATATAACTAATAGTTACATTGTACTTAGCTTATGGTTTATTTTTATTTTACATGCAGGATTGCATTTATTTTAACTAGGTAGAATAGTTATTAACTATTTAATAATTTACCTAGCTAAAATAAAGACAAATGTAAAATAAAACCTAACCTAAGTTACACTAACACCTAACACTACACTATAATTAAATTAATTCCCTAAACTAAATAAAATGAAAAAGTACAAAAACCCTCTACTAAATTACAGAAAATAATAAACAAATTACAAGATTTTTAAACTAATTACACCTAATCTAATCCCCCTAACAAAATAAAAAAGCCCCCCCCCAAAAAAAATAAAAAAGCCCTACCCTACACTAAATTACAAATAGCCCTTAAAAGGGCCTTTTTGCTGGGCATTGCCCCAAAGTAATCAGCTCTTTTACCTGTAAAAAAAATTACAAATCCCCCCAACATTAAAACCCACCACCCACACAACCAACCCTACTCTAAAACCCACCCAATACCCCCTTAAAAAAACCTAACACTAACCCCTTGAAGATCATCTTACCGGGAGAAGTCTTCATCCGGGCTAAAGTCCTCAACGAATCCGGCAGAAGTGGTCCTCCAGACGGGCAGAAGTGGTCCTCCAGATGGGCAGAAGTCTTCACCCAGACGGCATCTTCTATCTTCATCCATCCGGCACGGAGCAGATTCATCTTCAAGACATCCAATGCGGAGCATCCTCTTCTTTCCACGGCGACTGAAGAATGAAGGTTCCTTTAAGTGACGTCATCCAAGATGGCGTCCCTTAGATTCCGATTGGCTGATAGAATTCTAGTAGCCAATCGGAATTAAGGTAGGAAAAATCCTATTGGCTGATGCAATCAGCCAATAGGATTGAACTTCAATCCTATTGACTGATCCAATCAGCCAATAGGATTGAGCTGGCATTCTATTGGCTGTTTCAATCAGCCAATAGAATGCCAGCTCAATCCTATTGACTGATTGCATCAGCCAATAGGATGTTTTCTACCTTAATTCCGATTGGCTGATAGAATTCTATCAGCCAATTGGAATTGAAGGGACGCCATCTTGTATGACGTCACTTAAAGGTACCTTCATTCTTCAGTTGCCATGGAAAAAAGAGGATGCTCCGCGTTGGATGTCTTGAAGATGGACCCGCTCCACTTCGGATGGATGAAGATAGAAGATGCTGTCTGGATGAAGACTTCTGCCTGTCTGGAGGACCACTTCTGCCCATCTGGAGGACTATTTCTGCCCGATTCGTTGAGGACTTCGGCCCAGTTGGATGAAGACTTCTCCCGGTAAGGTGATCTTCAAGGAGTTAGGGTGATCTTCAAGGAGTTAGTGTTAGGTTTTTTTAAGGGGGTGTTGGGTGGGTTTTAGAGTAGGATTGGTTGTGTGGGTGGTGGGTTTTAATGTTGGGGGGGATTTGTAGTTTTTTTTACAGGTAAAAAAGCTGATTACTTTGGGGCAATGCCCCGCAAAATGCCCTTTTAGGGCTATTTGTAATTTAGTGTAGGGTAGGGATTTTTTTAATTTTGGGGGGGATTTTTTATTTTGTTAGGGGGATTAGATTAGGTGTAATTAGTTTAAAAATCTTGTAATTTGTTTATTATTTTCTGTAATTTAGTGTTTTGCTTTTATTTGTACTTTAGCTAATTTTATTTAATTTTATTTAATTGTATTTAATTTAGGGAGTGAATTTAATTATAGTGTAGTGTTAGGTGTTAGTGTAACTTAGGTTAGGTTTTATTTTACAGGTACTTACAGGCATTCGAACAGGCTGGCCAGCTCACAAAGTCATGATCATTTCTGTATCAATCTCACGTCCAACATGTACAATATATTAACTGTTGAAATAGCTAATCACATAGAACTGAGGGACAATAATATCAGTCCGTAAGTCTATCATGGGGCCCCAAAGTTGCAGCTGGTACAATCGTTAAATAGAGGTCCAATTCCCAGGCTCATAAGTATACAAACACGCTCTGGTTCTGAACTAAATCTTCCATGTGTTAATACGATGTTACAGCTTGATTACAGAGTTCATAGTTGTTTACTCCATAAAATGATTTAAGTCCGTGAGTGATTCAGACTCCGTCTCTTGAGAGAGAACGCACAATGTACCCTGGCAGGACAGGCCAATCTGTCAGACCGCAAGACTTTTAAGCCCAAACAAAAACCAACAATTTCATTGGTACCTGCCTCACAATTGAATCAATGTGAGAGTCCTTTTTGCTGCAACTGGCTACTTCACTTGCTTACCGCCATGTACGCTTCAGCGTTCTCATTAACTCCGAGTGCCACTGGCTCTGTTCTCAGCTGATCACCTTCCGTGCATGCTCAGTCATGACGTGTTTCTCCGAGGCTGCGGACTTCAATCCGCCCAATCCTATATGATCGTGCTAATTGACAGCCCCTGCTAGCAGCCATTTGGCCGTTAATCTGCAGGGGGCGGCATTGCAAAAGCAGTTCTGGTCAACTGCTGGTGCAATGATAAATGCTGACAACGTATGCTGTTGGTATTCAGCAATGTTTGTCGGACATGATACGCTACAGCGTATCATGTCGGACAAACATTGGTAAATCTACCCCAGAGTCTCAGTTTACAGGCTCATTTGATTTTCTTATAAAATAAGAATATTAATTGATCAAGTGTTATTTTACAAGAGAGGACCTTTTCCATTTCAGTGTGGATTTCTTTCTAAAAAGTTGCAATAAGTGGACATGTCCACCAAATATGTGCAAATGTGCCTACTGAGTAACACTCCCTCCAGCATTTATTTGATGAAATTTTGCTCAATCTGAATGGGGTAAGGTACCATCAAGTGAGGAATCTATAAACGAAAGAAGAGACAGATGCGCCACATGGCCCAATATTGTTTGATCCACAAAGGTTAAACGATCAGGTTGTGTTAAATTAGACTCACAATCTTAGGAGCACTCCAGTTAGTGCAATGGGAGCAGTCTGGGATCTATAACAGTCACCCAGCAGACCGACCTCTTGGAGTAAAGATGGATAATCTGTGATAAAATACAAGAAGACACAAAGGTGCCTATATGGCCTAGTACAGTCTTATACCAAGGAGCAGTAGTATGTGTGGTAAGATATATACTCAAAAAAAGGTGATGCATCTCCATTGATGCTATTCAGACAGGAAGGGATCAATACAGTCACCCAACAGACTATGACAAGGCTTCCACAGGAGGCAATCAGCAAAGGTCCAGTGGACCAATAAAGATCCAAATAATACACAGTAGCAAGTGTTTAAGATAAAAAAGTATTAAACTTTACTAACAAAGGTCAAAATCAAGCGACGCGTTTCTCAGCAGCTAGCTGTTTCATCAGGCTTATAAAATGTAACTTAAACACTTGCTATATATGAACCACATTTCTATCAGTATGATTAGCAACACCTGTGAGAGGAGTGGCTAGAGGCAATTCCCTCAAGGTTGAGCCTATCAGCATTCAGTATATAAAAATGACAGACATAATTCAAAACAAACTTAAATGTTCATTCATCACAGTTAAATCTATCAGCATTCAATCCATTAAAACAACAAACATAATACAAAATGAACTTGAATGTTAATATACATTCGCAATGCAAGTTTACATTTCTCACAATTGCTGTCCTATGGATATACACTATACAAAGGATATTGTTTGATATCTCCAATTATCGCTTGTGCAATCTATTTTAAACAGTTTAAACCAAAAATCCCTATTTTGGGAATAAAGATAAGGACTATATGTCTTTCATAACTCTTCAACTTTCTCTCTACTTACTTGATTAAAATCTATATATCGATCTCTAAGTTGTCTGAGTAATGGCGTATTTTCATACATGCTAGCGTTCCCTACTAGTCATTGCGCATGTCTGTGATGTCATCCGTCAAACATTGTGTTCTATTGTATCTCCAAACGTATTGAGACACTGTAATGCACCAAAGCCGTGTGTAAATGTAACCCAACTATGTTGTAAACTCTCTAATGGGTCTGATCTAACTCATAGTGACTTTTTGAGAGGAGGTACTATATTGTACCGATATAGAGTGCCGTACCTTTAAAATACCGGGATTTTACCGGTGTATTTGAGTGGTTAGGATAGGCTGTGTGTGGACATATCAAATCAGCCAATCACAAGTAGAAACGTCACGGGGGGTATGTCCTTCATCTAGCGAATCAATTCAAGGTGTATACAAGAAGCAGGACTGTGATATAATTGTAAACATACGGCTTATGTTAAAAATAAATATTGGCCCAACTTATCAACATGATATTAGTGACTAAAACTTACATAGAAAAAAGTGTCAGTGATGGTTTCATAGCGATGTGGCTGCTAAGTATATTGTATTATGCTGGCTGTGTGTAGACATATCAAATCAGCCAATCACAGGTCGAGACATCACGGGGGGTATGTCCGTCGGCTAGTATTTTCTATATGTAATTACGTCAACTGAAATATAGTGTGATTATAAACATAAGACTTATGTAAAATATATAATGTTGACCCAACCTATCAGTATGATATGCGTACCTGAAAATCATACTAAGAGGGATGTCAGTGTTGATTGCGTAGCAATCTAACTACAAGATGTATATATCTTTGATGTGAAGTGTGATCAGTTAGATTAAACCCAGGCTCCAACGTGATAGATACCGGTGTATCTAAGTGAAGAAGTATATAATGAGTTAGTGTAATACAATTTATTGTGTGTGTAATAATATCCTAAAACGGGTGCTACTAATTAATATTCTGCGGATCTATTGACCTTACAGTAATTAAAGAAACTCAAATTGGAATTGTTATAAATTAATTGATGTGATAAAAAATCGAACCCCTATGGTGATACTGAGACTAATAGTCGTGTATGATATTATTTATCTATGTGGGAATATAGTGACAGATATGATTATGACATTAGTGCTATGCCATTTGATTAAAGCTAATATGATTCAAAAATTGTGTTATCTAAATAGGTATGTTCTTTATAGTGTTATGTCAATATAAATAGTGAGATTAGCAATAATATTATTGGCAAAAGAGATAGAGTGATAATAACTGAAAATGATTAAAAACCTAAATAGGATGTATATTCTCACGAGATCCTTGTGTGATCTCTCAAATATATGTGTATATTACGCATTCTTGTTAGTGGAGAACTAACTTAACTATGCATATTACTATAAGATTATATCAATATTGATAAAGGGAACTAGATCAATTAAAGGGATGGCAACTATGGCAGATATATATAAATGAAATTATAAAATCTGCAGGAGATAACTACTCTCTAAATGATAAATCGTGTGTCCCAAGATGTTCAGATAAGATCGTACTGGTAATGGAAACATTGTACCAAAATCACCTCAGTATACCTTAATATAAATTATGAAAAGATACCAACAGATAAGGCCACATTAGGTGCCAATAGGTATCAATGAGTAAGATTTATAACGCCTGTATATAATGTCAAGTCACCTTGTCATATATCAAAAGCGGCTAGATCCACACATTCATTTAGACCATCTGGTACTAAAGAATGTAATTTATGTATCCAGTAGGTCTCTCTACGACGTAAACTAAGAAGAGGGTTGTGACTATTCAGAGAGATTTGTTCAATGGTTAATACAGATAGTGTTTTTGCACTTCCTTTGTGTGAAAAAGCACAATGTCTAGATAGGCTATGTTTGAGGTATTTCCTCTTGATGTTATAGATATGTTCACTTCAACGTTTTCTGATGGTGCGGCTAGTGCGCCCTACATATTGCACCCCACAGAGACAGTTCACTAGATAAACAACATAAGTAGATTCACAAGATAACCTCTTACTAATTTTGAATTATTCCCCTGTTTGATGTGAAGAAAATGTCTTAGTGCCACTTTTGATGACTCTACACATATTGCATTTGCGCTTCATACATTTATATACCCCACTCTGGGGAATAAAGTTGCCTAAGAAAGTCCTGTTTAGGCCTAACTGATGATTAGCACCCATAGGGGCCTAGTTATCAAGCCGTCAACCTCAAATACGCTGGAATTCCGCAGCGTATTTGTGGCGAGGCTGATTCGCCTTAGTTATCAAAGGCTTCAGACCGGCAAAAAAGTAGAATTTTGTGACGTAAACTTCGATCCGCCGGACTCCGTCCGACACAGATCGATTCTTACGTCACTCCAGATGTTCCGCACACAAGTGCAGCACAATCTGACTACTTTTGCTAGTTATCAAAAAACTAGCAGGTACGCTCGGCACTTTTCCGGCCCAGCGTACCTGGTTTTCAAACCGCCGCCCTGGAGGCGGCGGATCCCATAGGAATCAATGGGAGTCTGACTATAGCGAAAGTACAAGTTCGCTGCTGCCAGACATCCCATTGATTTCTATGGGAGCTGTCTACACCTAACACCCTAACATGTACCCCGAGTCTAAACACCACTAATCTGACCCCCCCTACACCGCCGCAACTAAATAAAGTTATTACCCCCTATACCGCCGCTCCCGGAGCCCACCGCAAGCTACTCTATCCCTATTAACCCCTAAACCGCAGCTCCCGGAGCCCACCGCAACTATAATAAATGTCTTAACCCCTAAACCGCCGCTCCCGGAGCCCACCGCGACCTACATTATACCTATTAACTCCTATCCTGCCCCCCCTATACCGCCGCCCTCTGTAATAAAGTTATTAACCCCTATCCTGCTGATCCCGCACCTTGCCGCAAATAAATAAATAGTTTAACCCCTAAACCGCCGCTCCCTGAACCCGCCGCAACCTATCTTAAATTTATTAACCCCTATCCTGCCCCCCTACACCGTCGCCACCTATAATAAATGTATTAACCCCTATCCTGCCCCCCCTACACCGCCGCCACTGTAATAAAATTATTAACCCCTAAACCTAAGTCTAACACTAACCCTAACACCCCCCTAACTTAAATATTAATTAAATACATCTAAATAATATTTATATTATTAACTAAGTTAATCCTATTTAAAACTAAATACTTACCTATAAAATAAACTCTAATATAGCTACAATATAAATAATAATTATATTATAGCTATCTTAGGATTTATTTTTATTTTACAGGTACCATTCAATTTATTTTAACTAGGTACAATAGCTATTAACCCTTTAAGGACACAGCTTTCAGTTTGCTCAATTGTTTTATGACGGAAAAATTCCGTCATATGTCCTTAAGAGGTTAAATAGTTATTAACTATTTAATAGCTACCTAGCTAAAATGAAGAGAAATTTACCTGTAAAATAAATCCTAACCTAAGTTACAATTACACCTAACACTACACTATACTTTAATAAATTATTCCTATTTAAAACTAAATACTTACCTGTAAAATAAACCCTAATATAGCTACAATGTAATTCATAATTACATTGTAGCTATTTTAGGATTTATATTTATTTTACAGGTAACTTAGTATTTATTTTAGCTAGTTAGAATAGTTATTAAATAGTTATTAACTATTTAATAACTACCTAGCTAAAAGAAATACAAAATTACCTGTAAAATAAATCCTAACCTAAGTTACAATTAAACCTAACACTACACTATCATTAAATTAATTAATTAAACTACCTACAAATAACTACAATTAAATACAATTACATAAACTAACTAAAGTACAAAAAATAAAAAAAGCTAAGTTACAAAAAAAAAAAAAAAGTTACAAACATTTAAAAACATATTACAACAATTTTAAGCTACTTACACCAAATCTAAGCCCCCTAATAAAATAACAAACCCCCCCAAAATAAAAAAATGCCCTACCCTATTCTACATTAAAAAAGTTCAAAGCTCTTTTACCTTACCAGCCCTTAAAAGGGCCTTTTGTGGGGGCATGCCCCAAAGTTCAGCTCTTTTGCCTGTAAAAGAAAAATACAACCCCCCCCAACATTAAAACCCACCACGCACATACCCCTAATCTAACCCAACCCCCCCTTAAAATAACCTAACACTAATCCCCTGAAGATCATCCTACCTTTAGTTGTCTTCACTCAGCCAAGCCACCGATGGAACTGAAGAGGACATCCGGACCGCCAGAAGTTATCCTCCAAGGGGCGCTGAAGAAATCTTCCATCCGATGAAGTGATCCTCCAATCGGCGCTGAAGAAATCTTCCATCTGGGCAAGGTCATCTTCCAAGAGGCGCTGAAGAAGTCTTCTATCCGGGCGAGGTCATCTTCGAAGCCGGGTCTTGAATCTTCATCCCGCCGACGCGGAACATTCTCCTTTCCCGACGAACTACCGACGAATAAAGGCTCCTTTAAGGGACGTTATCCAAGATGGCGTCCCTTCAATTCCGATTGGCTGATAGGATTCTATCAGCCAATCGGAATTAAAGTAGGAAAAATCTGATTGGCTGATGGAATCAGCCAATCAGATTCAAGTTCAATCCGATTGGCTGATCCAATCAGCCAATCAAATTGAGCTTGCATTCTATTGGCTGTTCCGATCAGCCAATAGAATGCAAGCTCAATCTGATTGGCTGATTGGATCAGCCAATCGGATTGAACTTGAATCTGATTGGCTGATTCCATCAGCCAATAAAATTTTTCCTACCTTAATTCCGATTGGCTGATAGAATCCTATCAGCCAATCGGAATTGAAGGGACGCCATCTTGGATGACGTCCCTTAATGGAGCCTTCATTTGTCGGTAGTTCGTCGGGAAAGGAGGATGTTCCGCGTCGGCGGGATGAAGATTCAAGACCCGGCTTCGACGATGACCTCGCCCGGATAGAAGACTTCTTCAGCGCTTCTTGGAAGATGACCTCGCCCGGATGGAAGATTTCTTCAGCGCCGCTTGGAGGATCACTTCATCGGATGGAAGATTTCTTCAGCGCCCCTTGGAGGATAACTTCTGGCGGTCCGGATGTCCTCTTCAGTTCCATCGGTGGCTCGGCTGAGTGAAGACAACTAAAGGTAGGATGATCTTCAGGGGATTAGTGTTAGGTTATTTTAAGGGGGGTTTGGGTTAGATTAGGGGTATGTGTGTGGTGGGTTTTAATGTTGGGGGGGGGTTGTATTTTTCTTTTACAGGCAAAAGAGCTGAACTTTGGGGCATGCCCCCACAAAAGGCCCTTTTAAGGGCTGGTAAGGTAAAAGAGCTTTGAACTTTTTTAATGTAGAATAGGGTAGGGCATTTTTTTATTTTGGGGGGGTTTGTTATTTTATTAGGGGGCTTAGATTAGGTGTAAGTAGCTTAAAATTGTTGTAATATGTTTTTAAATGTTTGTAACTTTTTTTTTTTTTTTTGTAACTTAGCTTTTTTTATTTTTTGTACTTTAGTTAGTTTATGTAATTGTATTTAATTGTAGTTATTTGTAGGTAGTTTAATTAATTAATTTAATGATAGTGTAGTGTTAGGTTTAATTGTAACTTAGGTTAGGATTTATTTTACAGGTAATTTTGTATTTCTTTTAGCTAGGTAGTTATTAAATAGTTAATAACTATTTAATAACTATACAAATTTACCTGTAAAATAAATATAAATCCTAAAATAGCTACAATGTAATTATGAATTACATTGTAGCTATATTAGGGTTTATTTTACAGGTAAGTATTTAGTTTTAAATAGGAATAATTTATTAAAGTATAGTGTAGTGTTAGGTGTAATTGTAACTTAGGTTAGGATTTATTTTACAGGTAAATTTCTCTTCATTTTAGCTAGGTAGCTATTAAATAGTTAATAACTATTTAACTTCTTAAGGACATATGACGGAATTTTTCCGTCATAAAACAATTGAGCAAACTGAAAGCTGTGTCCTTAAAGGGTTAATAGCTATTGTACCTAGTTAAAATAAATTGAATGGTACCTGTAAAATAAAAATAAATCCTAAGATAGCTATAATATAATTATTATTTATATTGTAGCTATATTAGAGTTTATTTTATAGGTAAGTATTTAGTTTTAAATAGGATTAACTTAGGCCTAGATTTAGAGTTTGGCGGTAGCCGTGAAAACCAGCGCTAGAGGCTCCTAACGCTGGTTTTAGGCTACCGCCGGTATTTGGAGTCACTCAAAATAGGGTCTAACGCTCACTTTCCAGCCGCGACTTTTCCATACCGCAGATCCCCTTACGTAAATTGCGTATCCTATCTTTTCAATGGGATTTTTATAACTCCGGTATTTAGAGTCGTGTCTGAAGTGAGCGTTAGACATCTAACGACAAAACTCCAGCCGCAGGAAAAAAGTCAGTAGTTAAGAGCTTTCTGGGCTAACGCCGGCTTATAAAGCTCTTAACTACTGTACTCTAAAGTACACTAACACCCATAAACTACCTATGTACCCCTAAACCGAGGTCCCCCCACATCGCCGACAATCAGAAAAATTTTTTTAACCCCTAATCTGCCGACCGCCACCTACGTTATCCTTATGTACCCCTAATCTGCTGCCCCTAACACCGCCAACCCCTGTATTATATTTATTAACCCCTAATCTGCCCCCCTCAAGGTCGCCTCCACCTGCCTACACTTATTAACCCCTAATCTGCCGACCGCAAAGCGCCGCCACCTACGTTATCCTTATGTACCCCTAATCTGCTGCCCCTAACACAGCCGACCCCTATATTATATTTATTAACCCCTAAACTGCCCCCCAACAACGTCGCCTCCACCTGCCTACACTTATTAACCCCTAATCTGCCGACCGGACCTGAGCGCTACTATAATAAAGTTATTAACCCCTAATCTGCCTCACTAACCCTATCATAAATAGTATTAACCCCTAATCTGCCCTCCCTAACATCGCCGACACCTAACTTCAATTATTAACCCCTAATCTGCCGACCGAATCTCGCCGCTATTCTAATAAATGTATTAACCCCTAAAGCTAAGTCTAACCCTAATACTAACACCCCCCTAAGTTAAATATAATTTAAATCTAACGAAATTAATTAACTCTTATTAAATAAATTATTCCTATTTAAAGCTAAATACTTACCTGTAAAATAAATCCTAATATAGCTACAATATAAATTATAATTATATTATAGCTATTTTAGGATTTATATTTATTTTACAGGTAACTTTGTATTTATTTTAACCAGGTACAATAGCTATTAAATAGTTAAGAACTATTTAATAGCTAAAATAGTTAAAATAATTACAAATTTACCTGTAAAAGAAATCCTAACCTAAGTTACAAATAAACCTAACACTACACTATCAATAAATTAATTAAATAAACTACCTACAATTACCTACAATTAACCTAACACTACACTATCAATAAATTAATTAAATACAATTGCTACAAATAAATACAATCAAATAAACTAGCTAAAGTACAAAAAATAAAAAAGAACTAAGTTACAAAAAATAAAAAAATATTTACAAACATAAGAAAAATATTACAACAATTTTAAACTAATTACACCTACTCTAAGCCCCCTAATAAAATAACAAAGCCCCCCAAAATAAAAAAATGCCCTACCCTATTCTAAATTTCTAAAGTTCAAAGCTCTTTTACCTTACCAGCCCTGAACAGGGCCCTTTGCGGGGCATGCCCCAAGAAATACAGCTCTTTTGCCTGTAAAAAAAAACATACAATACCCAAGCCCCCCAACATTACAACCCACCACCCACATACCCCTAATATAACCCAAACCCCCCTTAAATAAACCTAACACTAAGCCCCTGAAGATCATCCTACCTTGTCTTCACCATACCAGGTTCACCGATCGGTCCAGAAGAGCTCCTCCGATGTCCTGATCCAAGCCCAAGCGGGGGGCTGAAGAGGTCCATGATCCGGCTGAAGTCTTCATCCAAGCGGCAGCATCCTGAAGACCTCCACCGCGGAACATCCATCCTGGCCGACGACTGAACGACGAATGACGGTTCCTTTAAATGACGTCATCCAAGATGGCGTCCCTCGAATTCCGATTGGCTGATAGGATTCTCTCAGCCAATTGGAATTAAGGTAGGAATATTCTGATTGGCTGATGGAATCAGCCAATCAGAATCAAGTTCAA
Organism: Bombina bombina; assembly: GCF_027579735.1. Lineage (NCBI taxonomy): Eukaryota > Metazoa > Chordata > Amphibia > Anura > Bombinatoridae > Bombina > Bombina bombina. The sequence goes on along the minus strand of NC_069502.1, from coordinate 310,900,518 downwards.
TCCGATTGGCTGATCCGATCAGCCAATCAGATTGAGCTTGCATTCTATTGGCTGTTCCGATCAGCCAATCAGAATATTCCTACCTTAATTCCGATTGGCCAGGATGGATGTTCCGCGGTGGAGGTCTTCAGGATGCTGCCGCTTCGCTCCCGATGGATGCCGCTTGGATGAAGACTTCAATCGGATGGAAGACCTCTTCTGGCCCGCTTGGATGAAGACTTCAGCCGGATCATGGACCTCTTCAGCCCCCCACTTGGGCTTGGATCAGGACATCGGAGGAGCTCTTCTGGACCGATCGGTGAACCTAGTATGGTGAAGACAAGGTAGGATGATCTTCAGGGGCTTAGTGTTAGGTTTATTTAAGGGGGGTTTGGGTTAGATTAGGGGTATGTGGGTGGTGGGTTGTAATGTTGGGGGGCTTGGGTATTGTATGTTTTTTTTTACAGGCAAAAGATCTGTATTTCTTGGGGCATGCCCCGCAAAGGGCCCTGTTCAGGGCTGGTAAGGTAAAAGAGCTTTGAACTTTAGTAATTTAGAATAGGGTAGGGCATTTTTTTATTTTGGGGGGCTTTGTTATTTTATTAGGGGGCTTAGAGTAGGTGTAATTAGTTTAAAATTGTTGTAATATTTTTCTTATGTTTGTAAATATTTTTTTATTTTTTGTAACTTAGTTCTTTTTTATTTTTTGTACTTTAGCTAGTTTATTTAATTGTATTTATTTGTAGCAATTGTATTTAATTAATTTATTGATAGTGTAGTGTTAGGTTAATTGTAGGTAATTGTAGGTAGTTTATTTAATTAATTTATTGATAGTGTAGTGTTAGGTTTATTTGTAACTTAGGTTAGGATTTCTTTTACAGGTAAATTTGTAATTATTTTAACTATTTTAGCTATTAAATAGTTCTTATTTATTTAATAGCTATTGTACCTGGTTAAAATAAATACAAAGTTACCTGTAAAATAAATATAAATCCTAAAATAGCTATAATATAATTATAATTTATATTGTAGCTATATTAGGATTTATTTTACATGTAAGTATTTAGCTTTAAATAGGAATAATTTATTTAATAAGAGTTAATTAATTTCGTTAGATTTAAATTATATTTAACTTAGGGGGGTGTTAGTATTAGGGTTAGACTTAGCTTTAGGGGTTAATACATTTATTAGAATAGCGGCGAGATTCAGTCGGCAGATTAGGGGTTAATAATTGAAGTTAGGTGTCGGCGATGTTAGGGAGGGCAGATTAGGGGTTAATACTATTTATGATAGGGTTAGTGAGGCGGATTAGGGGTGAATAACTTTATTATAGTAGCGCTCAGGTCCGGTCGGCAGATTAGGGGTTAATAAGTGTAGGCAGGTGGAGGCGACGTTGTGGGGGGCAGATTAGGGGTTAATAAATATAATATAGGGGTCGGCGATGTTAGGGCAGCAGATTAGGGGTACATAGGGATAATGTAAGTAGCGGCGCTTTACGGAGCGGCAGATTAGGGGTTAATAATAATATGCAGGGGTCAGCGATAGCGGGGGCGGCAGATTAGGGGTTAATAAGTGTAAGGTTAGGGGTGTTTAGACTCGGGGTACATGTTAGAGTGTTAAGTGCAGACGTAGGAAGGGTTACCGCATAGCAAACAATGGGGCTGCGTTAGGAGCTGAACGCGGCTTTTTTGCAGGTGTTTGGTTTTTTTTTTCAGCTCAAACAGCCCCATTGTTTCCTATGGGGGAATCGTGCACGAGCACGTTTTTGAGGCTGACCACGTCCGTAAGCAACTCTGGTATCGAGAGTTGAAGCTGCGTTAAAAATGCTCTACGCTCCTTTTTTGGAGCCTAACCCAGCCTTTATGTGGACTCTCGATACCAGAGTTATTTTTATGGTGCGGCCAGAAAAAAACTGGCGTTAGTTTTTCGGGTCGTTACCGACAAAACTCCAAATCTAGGCCTTAGTTAATAATATAAATATTATTTAGATGTATTTAATTAATATTTAAGTTAGGGGGGTGTTAGGGTTAGTGTTAGACTTAGGTTTAGGGGTTAATAATTTTATTACAGTGGCGGCGGTGTAGTGGGGGGCAGGATAGGGGTTAATAAATTTATTATAGGTGCCGACGGTGTAGGGGGGGCAGGATAGGGGTTAATAAATTTAATATAGGTTGCGGCGGGTTCAGGGAGCGGCGGTTTAGGGGTTAAACAATTTTTTTATTTGCGGCGAGGTGCGGGATCAGCAGGATAGGGGTTAATAACTTTATTACAGAGGGCGGCGTTATAGGGGGGCAGGATAGGGGTTACTAGGTATAATGTAGGTGGCAGCGGTGTCCGGGAGCGGCGGTTTAGGGGTTAATACATTTATAAGACTTGCGGCGGGGTCTAGGAGCGGCGGTTTAGGGGTTAATACATTTTTAATAGTTGCGGCAGGGTCTAGGAGCGGCGGTTTAGGGGTTAGTAACTTTATTTAGTTGCGGGGGGCTCCGGGGGCGCCGGTATAGGGGGTAGAACAGTGCAGTTTAGTGTGAGTGCTTAGTGACAGGCTAGCAAGAAAGCTGTCAAACAGCCGAAGAGCAGCGAGATCGGATGAGTGATAACTCTCACAGTCCGCTGCTCATTGCCCCGGGGCTTTTTGACAGCTTTTTTTGATAACTTAGGCATATTTTTTCAGGTGAGCTTAGGCGGGCGTATTGGGCCGGCGAAGTCAGAAAAGTTGACGGCTTGATAACTACCCCCCATAGTCTTATCTCTTACAATCTTGCTGGGGGCCAATTTATTTTTGATGGTGGGCGCCCTTCTGTAGACTATTCTAGGTTTGGAGGGAATAAGCTTTTTGAGATGTGGATCATCACAGATTATGGGCCAATGTTTTACTATAGTTTTTTGAATCTCACGATAATTACTGTTGAATCCGGTAATAAATACCGGTGTCTTGTTATATTCAGCAGATATTTTTTCTTTAGACCTTTTTTGGTTCTTATCTGATGTCAGTTAAGTGTTTCTATCATCAATTAATGCCCTAAGGTATCCTTTCTGGATAAGATCCAAGGGATAACCCTTTTCTAAAAACCTATCCTTCAAAATCAGAGCTTGTTTTTTATAACTTTCAGCGGTACTGCAGTTACGTCTTATTCGTCTAAATTGGCCATAGGAGTTTAGTGTTAGTTTCTATGATATTTCCGGAGGTGCAGAATCTTGCAAGCTCTTGAAATATTGGGGACTAATCCATCTTTATAACTTGGAAGAGCCCAATCCAAGATACATTTTTTTAGAAAAAAAGGACTAAAGACCTATTTGGATAGCTATAAGTAGTGTTTGATAGTATTGTAATTGTAATTGTAATTGAGAATTGTAAGGAGGTAGAAGCTGATAATTGGATTCCCAAATATTTTATTGAGTTATGTTTTATTTGAGATGGTCTGCTTTAACTTTGAGATAATCAATTTTGACAGAACTAGGGAGTAGTTCAGATTTACAATTGTTAATTTTATAATTAGAATAATAACCATATTTATCGATTAGTGACATAACAATTGGTAAGGAGTGTTTAGATAAGTCATCTGCATATAGCATTCATTTATAATGAGATTGACCAATGTTCACCCCCTTAATCTCCTTTTTGGCACATATGTGAAGAGCTAAAATTTTGATGGCCAGTACAATTAATAGGGGAAAAGAAGGCAACCTTGGAGTGTGCCATTCATTACCTGAAAAGATTTAGATAAGGTGCCATTAATTTTTATTCTTCTGTTCTGGTAGGCGCTCGTGTCTCAAACCACACTGCTTCATCTTACCTTAAAACACTTACAACGCTCTTCACGCTGTGTGCCTAGTGCCGAATACCGGGAACAAAGATCTGAGGTTTCCGGTGCCCAGGACAGAGGGAGTCCCACCACAGCTCCCAAACAAAAACTTCAGCAACACAAAAAAATGGAAATCCTGGCACAAAGACTCAAATTCAAAAATGGGCTGAATACAAAAAATAGCAAATAAAAGCAAAGCTATTTATTCCATAAAACAGGTGAACAAAGAGAACAGAATCAAATGCGTTTTGTTATTAACAACATACACTTTCTCAATGACCCACAGCTGTTAACACTGGCATTGTGACTAGGGTGTACATGTGTTCTATATTGTATTTCAATGGATACAGCTTTATCCCAATAAATGGACAGACAATAAAAAATTGTATTGTTTAAAAAGATAGATAACACCTTTACCACCCATTCTCCAGCTTTGCATAACCAATTTATCTATTCCTGTTTTTGAGCCCCCGCAGGCCGCCTTTATCGCAGTCCATTTTATAAGCTTGTCACAGAAGACAGAGCTAGTTAATGTGTACCATATAGATAACACCATGCTCACTTTTGTGGAGATACAAATGAGACTGCACTGATTGGTTAAAAAGCAAGTCGTAAATAGCCCTGAGATAAGATGGCATTCTGCAGAGGCTTAGATACAAGGTAATCACAGAGTAAAAGGTATATTAATATAACTATGTTGGTTATAAAAAACTAGGGAATGGACAATAAAGGGATTAGCTATCTTTTTAAACAATCTCAATTTTGGAGCAGACTCACCCTTTAATATCATAAATTTATGTTTAGTCATGTTTCTCTTTCCATTTAATTTACCTTTATTAGTATTTTTTCTGCTTGTGCAATAATTTCTTTCTCAATGATGTTATGTAATTTCCCCTCTTTTATATTATATTATTATATATTTTTTTTTTAGAAATTAAGCACTTAGTAGAATGATTTTTTTAGAGCCTGAGAACCAAACTTCATGGTGTCTTGGTGTTTAAACTTTGCAATGTGATTAAATTAAATTGTTCCTCAAAAGTAAATTTATTCATACAAAGCTCAAGATCTACATTAGTATCAACAACACTTTCTGCCTCATTAAACTCATTGAATGTTTTTTCTTCTCTACAAAAATAGTGTTCCAATTTTAGTTGTTTCACAGATCAATTAACATCCACTAAAGTGTCAAATAATTTGAAATCACTTGTAAGTGCAAAGCTGAGGTCATTAGATAATGCTTCACATTTTGTTGAGTTAAAGGGAGACTGAATCCAAAATTTTCCTTTTGTAATTCAAATAGAGCATGAATTTTTAAGCAACTTTCTAATTTACTCCTATTATCAAATTTTCTTTATTCTTTTGTTATCTTTATTTGAAATTCAAGAATCTAAGTTTAGATGCCGGCCCATTTTGGTGAACAACCTGTGTTGTCCTTGCTGATTGGTGGAAAAAATCCATCCACCAATCAAAAAGTGCTGTCCAGAGTTTTTAACCCAAAAAAGCATAGATGAATTTTATTTCAAATAAAGATAGCAAGAGAACGAAGAAAAATTGATAATAGGAGTAAATTAGAAAGTTGCTTAAAATTGCATGCTCTATCTGAATCACAAAAGAAAAAAATTGGGTTCAGTGTCCCTTTAAGGGTACAAAAAACATTGATAACACTTTGATGTTTCAAGTTTTTACAGTCCTTTATGAAAGAATCCCTATTAACATTTTCGTACGGATGACATCCACGTTTTGTCATACCGGGGGCGGGGGGTATGGGAGTGCTTTTGGGGCTCTTTGCAACTCTGCCTGCACTTACCCCAGCATCTCTGGTGGTCTAGTGGCCAAGCATTTCCAGATGACAACCAGACTCTAGAAATTCAGAAGTCCTAGGCTGCTGCAAAGGGCTTAAGGTAGCTGAAAGGGGTAAGTATTCAAACCCCTCAATCTTAGCTACCTTAAACTCCAGAAACTACTAAGACCCATAAATAAAATGCGATCATCTGCTTTTTCAAACAGGTATCTTGGGGTGAACAGTTGTCAGGCCACACTTTATTTGTTTAGCAACCTTGGTTGCTGTTTACTTTCTGATGCGTTGGGTTGGATAAGCATGCCCTTATCTACTCCGGTGCTAAATAGTTTAAATAGCATGCTTCGATATTTGCTCCTTGCTTGTGTTTTGGTACTTTATTTCCTGGGTGCATTATACTTGTTTTTTTCCTTATTGTTAGCTATTCTGCTTGTTTCTCAGATTACTCTTTTTTTCTGCTGCCTGTCCTGATCTCTGGACTTTTCCTATGACTCTTCTGCTTCACAAGTTGGTACCATATTTTCCTGCCTGATTTATGGACCTTTGCAGTGATAACTTTTGAAAGTTCCAATAAGACATCACTCATAAGAATTCAAATGATCATTTCAGACTGACAGTAGATTATATTGAGTGCACATAAATCTGTTAGAGTATATAAACAATTAGGGCGAGATTACAAATGAGGCAAAATGGATTTTGCGCTATCGCAATGGTGATTTTGTGATCCATTTTTCTCCTGCTGATATTACAAGTCAGGAGAAATCGTGATTGCACTAGCGCAATAGCCTTTTCCACTTCAATCAATACCGTGATTTAAGACCTCTGGTAAACTTTTTTCCTAATCTAAAAAGTTGCAGAAAACACAACAAAAATATCTTACAAAGTACCAGGGCCGGATTTCCCATTAGGCACAGTAAGCATATGCCTACAGGGGCACTGCAGTGAGGGGCACCTGCTGGCTGCCTGTATTATGACTCATGCATTTGTGTGATCACTCAGCAGCCTAAAGTTTGCTATGGGGACAGCTAACTTAGGAGGGAAGCAAGCAGGCAGCAGCAGGCAGCCCGTGAGTCACTTCTCTAGACTGGGTGTGCAGGGAACTGAGGTCCAAGCCCAGTGGCAGTGGAGATTTGTAGAGCGGCAGGAAGAGCCATTGGAAATGGAAGGTAGGTACATTTTCCCCTCAGCACGTTTCCAAAAAGCTATTTGCTGATGACAATAATTCTGTTTGCTGCTGAATCCTGTGAAATGCCGGTCTGATATTTCACCTGTTATTTTTTCTAACAGCTTGTGACAGAATGTGTAGCCTGAGGGCAGGGAGTACAGGGTGATGCGTGTTATGGTGTTGGAGGGCAGGGAGGTACAGAAAGTAGTGTAAGGGATTAATTGACAATTTAACCGAAAGTTTCAGGAACTAATATCATTATTTATTGTTCTTAAAGGGACAGTCAAGTCCAAAAAAAACTTTCATGATTCAAATAGGGCATGTAATTTTAAACAGCTTTCCTATTTACTTTTATCACCAATTTTGCTTTGTTCTCTTGGCATTCTTAGTTAAAAGCTAAACCCAGGATGTTTATATGCTAATTTCTTAGACCTTGAAGGCTGCCTCTAATATAAATGCATTTTGACTGTTTTTCACCACTAGAGGGTGTTAGTTCATGTGTTTCATATAGATAACATTGAGCTCATTCACATTAATTTACCGAGGAGTGATCACTGATTGGCTAAAATGCAAGTCTGTCAAAAGAACTGAAATAAGGGGGCAGTCTGCAGAGGCTTACATACAAGGTAATTACAGAGGTAAACCATGTATTATTATAACTGTATTGGTTATGCAAAACTGGGGAATGGGTAATTAAGGGATTATCTATCTTTTAAAACAACAAAAATTCTGATGTTGACTGTCCCTTTAAATCAAATTCCAGTTATGCTGACTGTTTTGGAGGGGGGGAGTGAGCTGTTGCGTCACCACGCAGCATAATCAGCGCTAGCCCAGGTGAAGTGCAGACAGGATGGCAGCAGAGAGAAAGCCGCGTCTGCAACAGAGGCTGAGAGTGAAGTGTGCCCATTGGAGGTTTTTTCCCCGGGAGGGCGAGGAGTGTCATTGCGCTAAGGCAGGAGAGGACATCAGGGAGCTGACACCTGCGTTCTGGGGAGAGAACGGCAAGGGAAGCGCTGTGGCGTGGGAGCTGCCGACTAACGCTGGGGTTCTTTGGTGCCTGAGAGTGAGAGAGCGGTGCACCCTAGATCTGAAGAGCTGCCATTTATTTGAGAGGTCTTCAACCCCCATAAAGGAAGCTAAAGTGGAGAAGACCTAGAAGGATCCTGGGGTAAGGAGAAGCCAAAGGAGAGGGGAGAAAGGGGAGGTAGGAACTTTATTTCTTTCATTCATCTTACATTTGTTTCACTTTGGAGAACGCAGTTGCCCTCTTTTGATGCCATGCTGATGAGGGGATAATGTGGTTAGGGATGATTAAATGAACTGAGACTGCTGAGCTGGAGAGAAAATAGGTGCTTGGCCCCTTTTACCCCCTCAGAACTGTTGTCATCCTCCCACTGTGTTAACATATTTTACCCCCCTAAGTACCCTCGTAAAAGTATCTCCTAAATAAGAAAACTCCCCCAGAGAGACTTGATATTGAGGAAGTAATTGGCGCATACTGCAAACTTTGTTTTCTTTCATGTAATTAGCAAGAGTCCATGAGCTAGTGACGTATGGGATATACATTCCTACCAGGAGGGGCAAAGTTTCCCAAACCTCAAAATGCCTATAAATACACCCCTCACCACACCCACAAATCAGTTTTACAAACTTTGCCTCCTATGGAGGTGGTGAAGTAAGTTTGTGCTAGATTCTACGTTGATATGCGCTCCGCAGCAGGTTGGAGCCCGGTTTTCCTCTCAGTGTGCAGTGAATGTCAGAGGGATGTGAGGAGAGTATTGCCTATTTGAATTCAATGATCTCCTTCTACGGGGTCTATTTCATAGGTTCTCTGTTATCGGTCGTAGAGATTCATCTCTTACCTCCCTTTTCAGATCGACGATATACTCTTATTTATATACCATTACCTCTGCTGATTTTCGTTTCAGTACTGGTTTGGCTTTCTACAACATGTAGATGAGTGTCCTGGGGTAAGTAAGTCTTATTTTCTGTGACACTCTAAGCTATGGTTGGGCACTTTTTTATAAAGTTCTAAATATATGTATTCAAACATTTATTTGCCTTGACTCAGGATGTTCAACATTCCTTATTTCAGACAGTCAGTTTCATATTTGGGATAATGCATATGAATAAATCATTTTTTTTTTCTTACCTTAAAATTTGACTTTTTCACTGTGGGCTGTTAGGCTCGCAGGGGCTGAAAATGCTTCATTTTATTGCGTCATTCTTGGCGCGGACTTTTTTGGCGCAAAATTTTTTTTCTGTTTCCGGCGTCATACGTGTCGCCGGAAGTTGCGTCATTTTTGACGTTCTTTTGCGCCAAAAGTGTCGGCTTTCCGGATGTGGCGTCATTTTTGGCGCCAAAAGCATTTAGGCGCCAAATAATGTGGGCGTCATTTTTGGCGCTGAAAAAAAAATATGGGCGTCACTATTGTCTCCACATTATTTAAGTCTCATTATTTATTGCTTCTGGTTGCTAGAAGCTTGTTCACTGGCATTTTTTCCCATTCCTGAAACTGTCATTTAAGGAATTTGATCAATTTTGCTTTATATGTTGTTTTTTCTATTACATATTGCAAGATGTCCCACGTTGAAACTGAGTCAGAAGATACTTCTGGAAAATCGCTGCCTGGGGCTGGAGCTACCAAAGCTAAGTGTATCTGCTGTAAACTTATGGTATCTGTTCCTCCAGCTGTTGTTTGTACTGTTTGTCATGACAAACTTGTTAATGCAGATAATATTTCCTTTAGTACTGTTACATTACCTGTTGCTGTTCCGGCAACATCTAATACTCAGAGTGTTCCTGATAACATTATAGATTTTGTTTCTAAATCCATTAAGAAGGCTATGTCTGTTATTCCTCCTTCTAGTAAACGTAAAAAGTCTTTTAAAACTTCTCATTTTTCAGATGAATTTTTAAATGAACATCATCATTCTGATTCTGATAATGGTTCTTCTGGTTCAGAGGATTCTGTCTCAGAGGTTGATGCTGATAAATCTTCATATTTATTTAAAATGGAATTTATTCGTTCTTTACTTAAAGAAGTCCTAATTGCATTAGAAATTGAGGATTCTGGTCCTCTTGATACTAATTCTAAACGTTTAGATAAGGTTTTTAAATCTCCTGTAGTTATTCCAGAAGTTTTTCCTGTCCCTAGTGCTATTTCTGAAGTAATTTCCAGGGAATGGAATAATTTGGGTAATTCATTTACTCCTTCTAAACGTTTTAAGCAATTATATCCTGTGCCATCTGACAGATTACAGTTTTGGGACAAAATCCCTAAGGTTGATGGGGCTGTCTCTACTCTTGCTAAGCGTACTACTATTCCTACGGCAGATGGTACTTCCTTTAAGGATCCTTTAGATAGGAAAATTGGATCCTTTCTAAGAAAAGCTTACTTGTGTTCAGGTAATCTTCTTAGACCTGCTATATCTTTAGCGGATGTTGCTGCAGCTTCAACTTTTTGGTTAGAAGCTTTAGCGCAACAAGTAACAGATCATAATTCTCATAGCATTATTATTCTTCTTCAACATGCTAATAATTTTATTTGTGATGCCATCTTTGATATCATTAGAGTTGATGTCAGGTATATGTCTCTAGCTATTTTAGCTAGAAGAACTTTATGGCTTAAAACTTGGAATGCTGATATGTCTTCTAAGTCTACTCTGCTTTCCCTTTCTTTCCAGGGTAATAAATTGTTTGGTTCTCAGTTGGATTCTATTATCTCAACTGTTACTGGAGGGAAAGGAACTTTTTTACCACAGGATAAAAAATCTAAAGGTAAATTTAGGTCTAATAATCGTTTTTCGTTCCTTTCGTCACAACAAGGAACAAAAACCTGATCCTTCATCCTCAGGAGCGGTATCAGTTTGGAAACCATCTCCAGTCTGGAATAAATCCAAGCCTTTTACAAAATCAAAGCCAGCTCCTAAGTCCACATGAAGGTGCGGCCCTCATCCCAGCTCAGCTGGTAGGGGGCAGATTACGTTTTTTCAAAGAAATTTGGATCAATTCCGTTCACAATCTTTGGATTCAGAACATTGTTTCAGAAGGGTACAGAATTGGCTTCAAGATAAGGCCTCCTGCAAAGAGATTTTTTCTTTCCTGTGTCCCAGTAAACCCAGCGAAGGCTCAAGCATTTCTGAAATGTGTTTCAGATCTAGAGTTGGCTGGAGTAATTATGCCAGTTCCAGTTCTGGAACAGGGACTGGGGTTTTATTCAAATCTCTTCATTGTACCAAAGAAGGAGAATTCCTTCAGACCAGTTCTGGATCTAAAAATATTGAATCGTTATATAAGGATACCAACATTCAAAATGGTAACTGTAAGGACTATCCTGCCTTTTGTTCAGAAAGGGCATTATATGTCTACAATAGATTTACAGGATGCATATCTGCATATTCCGATTCATCCAGATCGCTATCAGTTTCTGAGATTCTCTTTCCTAGACAAGCATTACCAGTTTGTGGCTCTGCCATTTGTCCTAGCTACAGCTCCAAGAATTTTTTACGAAGGTTCTCGGTGCCCTTCTGTCTGTAATCAGAGATCAGGGTATTGTGGTATTTCCTTATTTGGACGATATCTTGGTACTTGCTCAGTCTTCACATTTAGCAGAATCTCATATGAATCGACTTGTGTTTTTTCTTCAACATCATGGTTGGAGGATCAATTTACCAAAAAGTTCATTGATTCCTCAGACACAGGTAACCTTTTTAGGTTTCCAGATAGATTCAGTGTTACACAAAGATATCTAAATTAATATCTTTAAAAATGATTGTACGACACTCTCTGACGTGGTGGACAGATCACCATCGTTTAGTTCAGGGGGCTTCTTTTGTTCTTCCGACCTGGACTGTAATTTCAACAGATGCAAGTCTTACAGGTTGGGGAGCTGTGTGGGGGTCTCTGAGAGCACAAGGGGTTTGGGAATCTCAGGAGGTGAGATTACGATCAATATTTTGGAACTCCGTGCAATTTTCAGAGCTCTTCAGTCTTCACCTCTTCTAAAGAGAGAATCGTTCATTTGTTTTCAGACAGACAATGTCACAACTGTGGCATACATCAATCATCAAGGAGGGACTCACAGTCCTCTGGCTATGAAAGAAGTATCTCGAATTCTGGTATGGGCGGAATCCAGCTCCTGTCTAGTTTCTGCGGTTCATATCCCAGGTATAGACAATTGGGAAGCGGATTATCTCAGTCGCCAAACGTTACATCCAGGCGAATGGTCTCTTCACCCAGAGGTATTTCTTCAGATTGTTCAAATGTGGGGACTTCCAGAAATAGATTTGATGGCCTCTCATCTAAACAAGAAACTTCCCAGGTATCTGTCCAGATCCAGGGATCCTCAAGCGGTAGCAGTGGATGCATTGTCACTTCCTTGGAAGTATCATCCTGCCTATATCTTTCCGCCTCTAGTTCTTCTTCCAAGAGTAATCTCCAAAATTCTGAAGGAATGCTCGTTTGTTCTGCTGGTAGCTCCAGCATGGCCTCACAGGTTTTGGTATGCGGATCTTGTCCGGATGGCCTCTTGCCAACCGTGGACTCTTCCGTTAAGGCCAGACCTTCTGTTGCAAGGTCCTTTTTTCCATCAGGATCTCAAATCCTTAAATTTAAAGGTATGGAGATTGAACGCTTGATTCTTAGTCAAAGAGGTTTCTCTGACTCTGTGATTAATACTATGTTACAGGCTCGTAAATCTGTATCTAGGGAGATATATTATAGAGTCTGGAAGACTTATATTTCTTGGTGTCTTTCTCATCATTTTTCCTGGCATTCTTTTAGAATTCCGAGAATTTTACAGTTTCTTCAGGATGGTTTGGATAAGGTTTGTCTGCAAGTTCCCTGAAAGGACAAATCTCTGCTCTTTCTGTTCTTTTTCACAGAAAGATTGCTAATCTTCCTGATATTCATTGTTTTGTACAGGCTTTGGTTCGTATAAAACCTGTCATTAAGTCAATTTCTCCTCCTTGGAGTTTGAATTTGGTTCTGAGGGCTCTTCAAGCTCCTCCGTTTGAACCTATGCATTCATTGGACATTAAATTACTTTCTTGGAAAGTTTTGTTCCTTTTGGCCATCTCTTCTGCCAGAAGAGTTTCTGAATTATCTGCTCTTTCTTGTGAGTCTCCTTTTCTGATTTTTCACCAGGATAAGGCGGTGTTGCGAACTTCTTTTAAATTTTTACCTAAGGTTGTGAATTCCAACAACATTAGTAGAGAAATTGTGGTTCCTTCATTATGTCCTAATCCTAAGAATTCTAAGGAGAAATCATTGCATTCTTTGGATGTAGTTAGAGCTTTGAAATATTATGTTGAAGCTACTAAGAATTTCCGAAAGACTTCTAGTCTATTTGTTATCTTTTCCGGTTCTAGGAAAGGTCAGAAGGCCTCTGCCATTTCTTTGGCATCTTGGTTGAAATCTTTAATTCATCATGCTTATGTCGAGTCGGGTAAAACTCTGCCTCAAAGGATTACAGCTCATTCTACTAGGTCAGTTTCTACTTCCTGGGCGTTTAGGAATGAAGCTTTGGTTGATCAGATTTGCAAAGCAGCAACTTTGTCTTCTTTGCATACTTTTACTAAATTCTACCATTTTGACGTGTTTTCTTCTTCTGAAGCTGTCTTTGGTAGAAAAGTACTTCAGGCAGCTGTTTCAGTTTGAATCTTCTGCTTATATTTTCAGTTTTTTTCTTTATAAGATTTAAACTTTATTTTTGGGTGTGGATTTTTTTCAGCGGAATTGGCTGTCTTTATTTTATCCCTCCCTCTCTAGTGACTCTTGCGTGGAAGATCCACATCTTGGGTAGTCATTATCCCATATGTCACTAGCTCATGGACTCTTGCTAATTACATGAAAAAAAACATAATTTATGTAAGAACTTACCTGATAAATTCATTTCTTTCATATTAGCAAGAGTCCATGAGGCCCACCCTTTTTTTGTGGTGGTTATGATTTTTTTATATAAAGCACAATTATTCCAATTCCTTATATTTATGCTTCGCACTTTTTTCTTATCACCCCACTTCTTGGCTATTCGTTAAACTGATTTGTGGGTGTGGTGAGGGGTGTATTTATAGGCATTTTGAGGTTTGGGAAACTTTGCCCCTCCTGGTAGGAATGTATATCCCATACGTCACTAGCTCATGGACTCTTGCTAATATGAAAGAAATGAATTTATCAGGTAAGTTCTTACATAAATTATGTTATTTGCCATCAATTTACCACTGTAGGAGGAACATAAGTTTTATTGTACTACTTTTTATCTTAATGATACTTCTCTCTCCTATATGGGTATCTACTTGAAAGAATTTTCTTCACCTTGGGTGTAAATTGTATTGCTAATTGAGCCTGAATTGCTGAAACTTATTTTTTGGAGGCTTCATAGGATAACTAAGGCAACCTGTATAATTGCTGCAGCTGTGTCACATGAGCTGGGACTTTTGATTTATGCTACAGAAGGGTCCCTGAAAGAACTGAGGGAGCAGTTGGTGTGTATTGCTAACCTTGCCACCTGTCAGCTAATTTTTATAATAAAGTGGCTACAAGTCTCCCCTCTGTTATCATCTATCTTGTTTGTTTTACATTTCTCTCCTATATGGGTATTAGGGAAAAAAAAAACTCTCTACACCTTGGGTGCAAGCTGTATTATAAATAAAAGCTTAAGCTGCGTAAAGAGCTGTAGGTGGCTATACATGGATAAATATCTTACTCAGCCCAAAATGTCACCTAAATTAAAGCAAATGGAGAGGAAGAACAACAAAGCCACCCTTGCTACCTCCCCAAATAAATCTATGATGGAAGAAAGGAACTCTGAGGCCTCTAATGCCCTGAATGCCGGTGAAATTGCAGCTCTGGTGGCAGACCTAATTAGTCCTAAAATAGAGGAATTCTATAAAAGGATAGATACAATTTTGGAAGAGTTAAAATCGCAAACAGAAAGGCTAAGAGGCTGAACAGAGAATTTCTAACTGTGAAGACACTCAAAATACTATACAGCTACAAATAGAAGCACTCCAAAAACAGAATGAAGCTTTATCCATTAAGATTGAGGATATGGAAAACAGGTCAAGGAGAAGCAATCTGCGGCTCATTGGAATACCAGAAGCTTTGAAATTTCAAGACCTTAAGAAATTTGTCGACCACTTACTTCCGGAAATGCTAGGCCTGAATCCTGTTAGTAACATCTTTACAATTGAAAGAGTACATAGGCTGGGAAGAGAGAGAGAGGAGATTATGCTGAAGGAGAGGAAACCGAGGCCTGTGATTGCAAAATTCTTGAACTTTCAAGGGAAAAATGAGATTCTAAGGGCCTATAGGAAGAAGAAATCGCTACAATTTCAAGGAGTGAATATCTTACTCTTTCAGGACTTTTCTATGGAAACATTGCTGAAGAGGAAGCAGTTTTCATCAATATGTTCTCGTCTGGTGTCTGAAAACAGACTTTTTTCTCTTTTGTACCCAGCCAAGCTGAAGATCAAATCTGGGTCTGACTTTGTTTTTTTTTTATTCCCCTGAGGCTGCCCAAAATTTTTTAGAAAATGAATCAAAAAGTTAAAGGGACATGCCACCCACATTTTTTCTTTTATGATTTAGAAAGAGAATGCAATTTTAAACATCTTTCTAATTTACTTATATTATCTAATTTGTTATATTCTCTTGATATTCTTTGATGAAAAGCATATCTAGATATGCTCACTAGCTGCTGATTGGTTGCTGCACATAGAAGCATTGTGTGATTGGCTCACCATGTGCATTGCTTTTTCTTCAAATTAGGATATTTAAAAAATGAAGCAAAATAAATAATGGAAGTAAATTGTAGTGTTGTTTAAATTTCTATTCTCTATCTGAATCATGAAAGAAAGATTTTGGGTTTAGTGGCCCTTTCATTTGTCTAATGAGAGTTCCCTGTCCCTTTTTAACTTAAGTTTTTTTTTCTTATTATTATTAAAGTACTGCCTATGCTATCTGTGCTTAATTGCAGATAGATGCATTGATACTTAGAGGTATTCCTGCAGAGGAATGGTAAAGGTAAAAAAAAAATAAGAAGAAATCAAAAAGTCAATCTGTTTAATGGGAGTCCCCGGTCTTTTCTTCATTTGGGTTTTTTTTTGTTTTTTTGTTTTTTTTTTTAAAAACACGGTTCATACTTTGTGTGTTCAATTTTTTTTTTTGTTGTATTTTCTGTGTTCAATTGCAGAAAAATGCGTTTTGTTTTTTTTTGGTTTTTTTTGTTTTTTTTAAACACGGTTCATACTTTCTGTGTTTAATTGCAAAAAATGTGGGGCTTTTCCCTTTTTTTTTTTTCTGTGGAATAGTCACTGTAAAATTCTCATGTCTGAATTCTGTATATTTATTGAACACATGGATAACATGTGCAATATGGGTTTAAGTAGAGACCAAACAATCACGGTCACAAAGTGTATTATTTGAAGAAGGCACATTCATGAAACAGAATGATATTATGTTTGTATTTTTGACTAATAAGGGTTAAACACTATATTCCCCCTTGCACATCTATGGAACAGTTGGTCAGCACATGCTCTATGGGCTTAAGTATAGAAGTAAACAATCACTGTTATATATTGTTTGAAGAAGACATACTTACTCAATAGAATGATATTATGTCTGTATCTTTGGTTAATAAGGGTTAAACACCATATGCAAACCTATTTTGTGTTTATATGTTTAAGTATAGAACAGTTAGTCACTGTATTATTGGCTGTAATATACACAATCACTGGATAAGAGTATATTAAGTATAAACTTGTATTTTTTTTTTATTTTTTGTTGTTGTGTGGAATAGTCACTGTTTGAATATAAAGTTTGAATCTTGCACATCTATGGAACAGTTGGTCAGCACATGCTTTATGGGCTTGAGTATAGAATTAAACAATCACTGTTATATATTGTTTGAAGAAGACATATTTACTCAATAGAATGATATTATGTCTGTATCTTTGGTTAATAAGGGTTATACACCATATGCAAACTTATTTTGTGTTTATATGTTAAAGTATAGAACAGTTAGTCACTGTATTATTGGCTGTAATATGCCCAATCACTGGATAAGAGTATATTAAGTATAATTTTTTTTTCCCCTCTCCCTTCTCTCTCCCGCTCCCTCCTTTCCTTCTTAAATCGGCGCTTACTCTTCCTCCTTTATTTTTTTTTGGGTAGTTGAAGAATGGTAAAGGTTTTAACCTGGAATGTAGGGGGGATTCATTCCCCAGTCAAAAGGAAAGCAATTTTAAATTATTTAGGTAAAAGTAATTTTGATTTAGCTTGTCTTCAGGAAACCCATTTGTCAAATAAAGAGCACAATAAAATTAAAGCAAAATGGATGGGAGAGTCTTTTTTTTCTTCTTATATTAAACCATCTAGAGGGGTAATGATCCTATTTCATACGAAATTTGATTATAAAACTCTCAGGCCTAGATTTAGAGTTTGGCGTTAGCCGTGAAAACCAGCGTTAGAGGCTCCTAACGCTGGTTTTAGGCTACCACCGGTATTTGGAGTCACTCAAAATAGGGTCTAACGCTCACTTTCCAGCCGCAACTTTTCCATACCGCAGATCCCCTTACGTCAATTGCGTATCCTATCTTTTCAATGGGATTTCTCTAACTCCGGTATTTAGAGTCGTTTCTGAAGTGAGCGTTAGACATCTAACGACAAAACTCCAGCCGCAGGAAAAAAGTCAGTAGTTAAGAGCTTTCTGGGCTAACGCCGGTTTATAAAGCTCTTAACTACTGTGCTCTAAAGTACACTAAAACCCATAAACTACCTATGTACCCCTAAACCGTGGTCCCCCCACATCGCCGACACTCTAAAAAAATTTTTTAACCCCTAATCTGCCGACCGCCACCTACGTTATCCTTATGTACCCCTAATCTGCTGCCCCTAACACCGCCGACCCCTGTATTATATTTATTAACGCCTAATCTGCCCCCCTCAACGTCGCCTCCACCTGCCTACACTTATTAACCCCTAATCTGCCGACCGCAAAGCGCCGCCACCTACGTTATCCTTATGTACCCCTAATCTGCTGCCCCTAACACCGCCGACCCCTATATTATATTTATTAACCCCTAATCTGCCCCCCTCAACGTCGCCTCCACCTGCCTACACTTCTTAACCCCTAATCTGCCGACCGGACCTGAGCGCTACTATAATAAAGTTATTAACCCCTAATCCGCCTCACTAACCCTATCATAAATAGTATTAACCCCTAATCTGCCCTCCCTAACATCGCCGACACCTAACTTCAATTATTAACCCCTAATCTGCCGACCGAATCTCGCCGCTATTCTAATAAATGTATTAACCCCTAAAGCTAAGTCTAACCCTAATACTAACACCCCCCTAAGTTAAATATAATTTAAATCTAACGAAATTAATTAACTCTTATTAAATAAATTATTCCTATTTAAAGCTAAATACTTACCTGTAAAATAAATCCTAATATAGCTACAATATAAATTATAATTATATTATAGCTATTTTAGGATTAATATTTATTTTACAGGTAACTTTGTATTTATTTTAACCAGGTACAATAGCTATTAAATAGTTAAGAACTATTTAATAGCTAAAATAGTTAAAATAATTACAAATTTACCTGTAAAATAATTCCTAACCTAAGTTACAAATAAACCTAACACTAGACTATCAATAAATTAATTAAATAAACTACCTACAATTACCTACAATTAACCTAACACTACACTATCAATAAATTAATTAAATACAATTGCTACAAAGAAATACAATTAAATAAACTAGCTAAAGTACAAAAAATAAAAAAGAACTAAGTTACAAAAAATAAAAAAATATTTACAAACATTAGAAATATATTACAACAATTTTAAACTAATTACACCTACTCTAAGCCCCCTAATAAAATAACAAAGCCCCCCAAAATAAAAAAATGCCCTACCCTATTCTAAATTACTAAAGTTCAAAGCTCTTTTACCTTACCAGCCCTGAACAGGGCCCTTTGCGGGGCATGCCCCAAGAAGTTCAGCTCTTTTGCCTGTAAAAGAAAAAATACAATACCCCCCCCCAACATTACAACCCACCACCCACATACCCCTAATCTAACCCAAACCCCCCTTAAATAAACCTAACACTAAGCCCCTGAAGATCATCCTACCTTGTCTTCACCATACCAGATTCACCGATCGGTCCAGAAGAGCTCCTCCGATGTCCTGATCCAAGCCCAAGCGGGGGGCTGAAGAGGTCCATGATCCGGCTGAAGTCTTCATCCAAGCGGGCCAGAAGAGGTCTTCCATCCGATTGAAGTCTTCATCCAAGCGGCATCCATCCGGAGCGAAGCGGCAGCATCCTGAAGACCTCCACTGCGGAACATCCATCCTGGCCGACGACTGAACGACGAATGACGGTTCCTTTAAATGACGTCATCCAAGATGGCGTCCCTCGAATTCCGATTGGCTGATAGGATTCTATCAGCCAATCGGAATTAAGGTAGGAATATTCTGATTGGCTGATGGAATCAGCCAATCAGAATCAAGTTCAATCCGATTGGCTGATCCGATCAGCCAATCAGATTGAGCTTGCATTCTATTGGCTGATCGGAACAGCCAATAGAATGCAAGCTCAATCTGATTGGCTGATCGGATCAGCCAATCGGATTGAACTTGATTCTGATTAGCTGATTCCATCAGCCAATCAGAATATACCTTAATTCCGATTGGCTGATAGAATCCTATCAGCCAATCGGAATTCGAGGGACGCCATCTTGGATGACGTCATTTAAAGGAACCGTCATTCGTCGTTCAGTCGTCGGCCAGGATGGATGTTCCGCGGTGGAGGTCTTCAGGATGCTGCCACTTCGCTCCGGATGGATGCCACTTGGATGAAGACTTCAATCGGATGGAAGACCTCTTCTGGCCCGCTTGGATGAAGACTTCAGCCGGATCATGGACCTCTTCAGCCCCCCGCTTGGGCTTGGATCAGGACATCGGAGGAGCTCTTCTGGACCGATCGGTGAATCTGGTATGGTGAAGACAAGGTAGGATGATCTTCAGGGGCTTAGTGTTAGGTTTATTTAAGGGGGGTTTGGGTTAGATTAGGGGAGGGGTATGTGGGTGGTGGGTTGTAATGTTGGGGGGGTATTGTATTTTTTATTTTACAGGCAAAAGAGCTGAACTTCTTGGGGCATGCCCCGCAAAGGGCCCTGTTCAGGGCTGGTAAGGTAAAAGAGCTTTGAACTTTAGTAATTTAGAATAGGGTAGGGCATTTTTTTATTTTGGGGGGCTTTGTTATTTTATTAGGGGGCTTAGAGTAGGTGTAATTAGTTTAAAATTGTTGTAATATATTTCTAATGTTTGCAAATATTTTTTTATTTTTTGTAACTTAGTTCTTTTTAATTTTTTGTACTTTAGCTAGTTTATTTCATTGTATTTCTTTGTAGCAATTGTATTTAATTAATTTATTGATAGTGTAGTGTTAGGTTAATTGTAGGTAATTGTAGGTAGTTTATTTAATTAATTTATTGATAGTCTAGTGTTAGGTTTATTTGTAACTTAGGTTAGGAATTATTTTACAGGTACATTTGTAATTATTTTAACTATTTTAGCTATTAAATAGTTCTTAACTATTTAATAGCTATTGTACCTGGTTAAAATAAATACAAAGTTACCTGTAAAATAAATATTAATCCTAAAATAGCTATAATATAATTATAATTTATATTGTAGCTATATTAGGATTTATTTTACAGGTAAGTATTTAGCTTTAAATAGGAATAATAATAATTAATAAGAGTTAATTAATTTCGTTAGATTTAAATTATATTTAACTTAGGGGGTGTTAGTATTAGGGTTAGACTTAGCTTTAGGGGTTAATACATTTATTAGAATAGCGGCAGATTAGGGGTTAATAATTGAAGTTAGGTGTCAGCGATGTTAGGGAGGGCAGATTAGGGGTTAATACTATTTATGATAGGGTTAGTGAGGCGGATTAGGGGTTAATAATTTTATTATAGTAGCGGTGCGGTCCGCTCGGCAGATTAGGGGTTAATAAGTGTAGGCAGGTGGAGGCAACGTTGTGGGGGGCAGATTAGGGGTTAATAAATATAATATAGGGGTCGGCGATGTTAGGGAAGCAGATTAGGGGTACATAGGGATAATGTAAGTAGCGGCGGTTTACGGAGCGGCAGATTAGGGGTTAATAATAATATGCAGGGGTCAGCGATAGCAGGGGCGGCAGATTAGGGGTTAATAAGTGTAAGGTTAGGGGTGTTTAGACTCGGGGTACATGTTAGAGTGTTAGGTGCAGACGTAGGA
This sequence comes from Bombina bombina, assembly GCF_027579735.1. Lineage (NCBI taxonomy): Eukaryota > Metazoa > Chordata > Amphibia > Anura > Bombinatoridae > Bombina > Bombina bombina. The sequence continues at coordinate 310,879,466 of NC_069502.1, read as the reverse complement.
AGGGTTACCGCATACCAAACAATGGGGCTGCGTTAGGAGCTGAACGCGGCTTTTTGCAGGTGTTTTTTTTTTTTCAGCTCAAACAGCCCCATTGTTTCCTATGGGAGAATCGTGCACGAGCACGTTTTTGAGGCTGGCCGCGTCCGTAAGCAACTCTGGTATCGAGAGTTGAAGCTGCGTTAAAAATGCTCTATGCTCCTTTTTTGGAGCCTAACGCAGCCTTTATGTGGACTCTCGATACCAGAGTTATTTTTATGGTGCGGCCAGAAAAAAGCCGGCGTTAGTTTTTTGGGTCGTTACCGACAAAACTCCAAATCTAGGCCTTAGAGTCTTAAAGGATAAAGAAGGGAGGTATTTAATTATCAGGCTTATTATACAGAACCAGGAATATTTACTGGTTAATATTTATGGTCCAAATAACTCTGATGAAAGGTTTTGGAGGTCGTTAACTAAAATTGTATGCAAATTTTCCAAAGCTAAATTGTTATTAACAGGTGACTTTAATCTGACTCCTAACTCTTATTTGGATAGGAGGAAAATGGGTCCGGACAGAAATAAGGGCAAATATAAATCTTCTCAGATTAAATTTGAGAAAAAGATTTTTGGATTATTGTCTGAGGCTTTAAACGTATTGGCTATATGGATACTTTTGAATCCTAGTAATTTGGAATATACCTGCTGTTCAAAATCACATAATAATCTCTCAAGATTGGATATGTTCCTCATCTCTGAATCTTTGGTAACTAGAATTGAGAAGTGCAATATACATGATTTTGTGTTATCAGACCATGCCCCAGTAACTCTATCTTTTAAAACAAAGTTAAACTTCACTTATAATTGCTTCTTTTTCCCAACGTACCTTAGAGATTCGGTTAAATTAAAAAACTTTCTCTTGAATACATGGGAAGAATTTGGGACATTTAATAGTCATTGTAGAGAAAATATCCAACTATTTTGGGAGACTGCTAAAGTTTATATGAAAGCGGAAATTAATACTTATGTAGCAAGGCTAAAGAGGGACAGGGTAGGGAAAGAGAAGGATCTATCTGAAAAGGTTAGGGAGGCATATGCTTTGTATTTAAAAAATCCTAATAAAGTTAACACAGAAAGTTATTTCTCTATAAGGAAAGATAGAGAGACTTTTCTACTGGGGGAGGCACAGGAACTTCTTTACAGACAATTTTAAAAGAGCGAATATTATTGTTATTATTATTAATCCCTAAAAGCAACAAAGACCCTTCGGATATTGCTTAGTATAGACCAATCTCCTTGCTTGGTCTGGATTATAAAATCTTAATGAAAATTCTGGCCGACAGGTTGAAGTTAATTCTCCCTAGGATAATTCACCAGGATCAGGCGGGTTTTATTATGGGCAGGGCCTCGGAATTCAAGATAAGGAAAATTCTACATGTAATTTGTCATTATGGGGGGGGCGGCTCGGCTCTGCCGGAGGCCTTCCTGCTATCTTTGGATGCAGAGAAGGCCTTCGACAGAGTGGAGTGGCCCTTCCTTTTACAGGTATTGGAGAGGTTTGGGATTGTGGGGCAGTTTGGGGATTTTGTGACTAATATTTACTGAGACATTAAAGCTTCTATCTTGATAAATTATGGGATCTCAGATGTTTTTTCTTTGACAAGAGGCACTAGACAGGGATGTCCTATGTCGCCTTTCTTGTTTGATCTTATAATTGAGCCCTTAGCTATTAGATTAAGGAATCTGCTCACCGGAATTAACATAGGAAAGGAGACATTTAAAACTGCATTATTTGGGGATGACCTCTTATTATATGTATCCAACCCAAAAAAGCAGGTTGAAGAAATCGTGAATTTATTGGATCAATACAGTATAGTGTCAGGTTATAAGATTAACCTTGCAAAATCTAAGATCCTTTGGTTAAAACAAGATGTAGAGGACCTCCAAACCTATCAATTTATGGAAACTAAGACTCTGAGCTATTTAGTGCTGAAGATCTCTGCCAACTCGGCTAATTGGTATAGGGACAATATTGGCACGGTTTTAAGAGACACTGAAGAGAAGATAAAATCTTGGGCGACACTCCCAGTCTCTTTGACTGGTAAAGTGGCCCTGTTTAAAATGTTTATTGTTCCTAAAATTTTGTATACATTAAGGATGCTCCCCTTCTTGATTAAGAAGACTGATCTTTTGTGCTTTAATCAAGCATTAAGGTACTATCTTTGGAGTGGAAGGAAACCAAGACTTAAGCTAGCCAGGTTATATCAACCGTATTGTAAAGGAGGTTTAGGGCTATCCAATTTAGAATGGTATAATCAGGCTGCCATCTTGCGATTTCCAGTAGACTGGTTAAAACGGTCCTTTATATACTCAGAAGAGTCTCTAGAAAGACAGGTTTGTTCCTTTCTCTCCCTGAACTTTGTTCTTTTTGCTACCAACAAGGAGCTCAGTAGGGTTATTTTTGACCATCCATTATTTAAGGATATATTGCTGTGTTGAAGGAAGCTATCTAAACATTTGGGTTTAGCACCGAATGTTTCTAAATGGTTACCGATAAAAGGTAATACTCGATTTCCGCTGGGTAACATGACGGCTATTTATGAAAGATGGTCACCGGCTAATCCTTTGATTGTTAGTGATTTTTATGACTATAACCAGCATAAAGTATATGCATTTGATAATTTTCAAAAAAAGTTTCCAGGAATTCAGAGAAACCATATTTTTTATTTCTTACAAATTAAGAGTTATATTCTTGGTCTTGTTAGAATTTCTCCCCATATATGGGAGGATCATCCTCTTATTAATGCTAAATTATCAGAGAAAAGGCTATTGTCAAATATCTACAGATTTCTTCTATCTTTAGAAGAAAAGGATGTGTCACAGGAGTTAGCTAAACGGTGGGATAGAATAACTGACTCAACGGACTTAGAAAAATCACTTATGAACAGTCTTAAACTTACTCAAAGACTTTTTTCGGCTTCTTATTATAGAGAATCACAATTTAGATTAATTCAGGGGGACTATTTAACCCCTTGTATGGTGGCTAAATGGAATAAAGAAGTGACTAATGTCTGTTCTAAATGTTCTTTCCAAGATCCTAATTTGGGTCATTTGTTATGGGATTTTCCTAAGCTTAAACAATTTTGGGCGAAGTTAGAGTATTATCTTTCTTTAATAGGGAAATCGAGGATTTACATAGAAATGGACTCTATCCTCTCTCTGGTCAGCCATAACTCTTGGGGAAATTTAGCAAACTTCATACGTACGGTAATAATAATAGTGAGGACACTTATTTTTAAATATTGGATAACTTCTAAAACCCCCTCTATGAGGGAAGTGAAAAATCTTCTGCTTGACTCAATGATAAAGGCAGCAAATTCCTTTCTCAAGAATTGGAGAGAGTTCGCTTGCTGTCAAAGCGAGGGTACGGTACTCTATATAGAGCAAATTATTAATCTAACGATAACTTGAGGAAGTACAGGAGATGGTAGAGGAGGGGCGAGAGAGGAGGGGGGGAGCGAAGTGCGTGAGAGTTGAGGGAGGGGCCCTCTTTTTTTTTTTTTTTTTTAAACCATATGGATAGTTAGTATTTGTGAAATAGACGAGGGAGGATAGGGGGACAGGGACAAGGAAAATGAATAATTTGGGAACTGGTAACTGGTTTGATTTAAATTTGTTGCTATTTTGGGGAAATTTGCTCTATGTAATTTGTTTTATTTGTTGAGTATTGTTTGTCTTCTTCCTTTTTCTTTTTTGATGTTATTTGTTTCTTTTTTGTTTTTAGGATATAAATAAAAAGATATAAAATCTTGTCTATCCCTTGTCTATCCCTTGTCTGTAAGATGACACAAGGCTGTTTTTGCTTTGGAAAAGTTCTAGAGGACAGAAAAATTATATTTATTTTCAAAATAAGTCATTTGCCTACTACCACCTTGTCTGCATCATATGGTTTTGCAAAATCTTTTTAAAATTTGTTGTGATGAAAATGATTGGGCTGAGTGGGAGTATATGGCTGTTTCCTCTCTAGTTACTTAACCCTAATAAATTTAAACAACACATTGGGGTGACAGAGGTGCAGAAAATGTTACTATTTGTTCAGCTCCCTCAGATGGCATTGAAATAGTTAAGCATGTTCATTAATCAAGGTGGTGTATGTCATTGCAATCAGATTGCTGTACATTGAAACATTATTCCCTTGCTTTGCATAATGCAGGTAACATCTGAAAATAAATGGATCTTTATTGTACTCCTTTGTAATATAGAGAGTATGCTTTGCTCCATATCTATGGTGTTTACAAATACTGGTCTTCAATACCATAAACAATATATTGTCTTAAATGGACATTTAAATGGACAGTCTACACCAGAATATTTATTGTTTTAAAAGATAGATAATCCCTTTATTACTCATTTCCCAGTTTTGCATAACCAGCACAGTTATAATAATATACTTTTAACCTCTGTGATTATCTTGTATCTAAGCCTCTGCAAACTGCCCCTTTTCAGTTCTTTTGACAGACTTGCAGTCTAGCCAATCAGTGCCTGCTCCCAGATAACTTCTCGTGCACAAGCACAGTGTTATCTATATGAAATACGTGAACTAACACCCTCTAGTGGTGAAAAACTGTTAAAATGCAATCTGAAAGAGGTGGGCTTCAAGGTCTAAGAAATTAGCATATGCACCTCCTAGGTTAAGCTTTCAACTAAGAATACCAAGAGAACAAAGCAAAATTGATGATAAAAGTAAATTGGAAAATTGTTTAAAATTACATGCTCTATCTGAATCATGAAAGTTTATTTTGGCCTAGACTGTCCCTTTAACTAATTATTACATTCCTTATAAAATAGTTTAGTCTTCTAAAAAATTCAGTGTGCATCTATTTTACTTTCTTTTCCTACAAATGTAGCAGTTTACACTGGCATACACACACACAGTCACACACACAAGCCTAAACACAGTCACACACACATACTTTCGCTGACACACAAACCCACTCAGCCACACACATACACAGTTACACACAAACACTCACACGCACATATAAACACACACATACACTTAAACATACTACCCACATTGTATATAAGGGACACTGTACTGTACTGTAAATTTGTTTTACATTAATAGGTTCCAAATAACTTATGTCAAATTTGAAATACATTACTGTGCATTTGAAATAGGACTTTTATCCCCTTTTAAAGTGACTGTAGTCAACATTTTTCTATCATGAAATGGCAGCATTTACACATTTAAGCAAAAGTTGTTTAAAATTGAATTTAAAACCAATACTGCAGTGTTGGTCTTGTACTTTCGGTTAATCCTCAATGGCAGATAAAGACAACAAGACAATATGGATTATTCAAAACAGGAACATGAGTTTAAAAAACAACTCATAGCTTCTTAGACAATAAAAACATGACTATAATTTCCCTTTAAGAATGCTGCAGTTTGAACGTCCTTGTAACATGCAACATAGGGATTTGTTAGATCAGTTCAGTAGCTCATTTGCATCTGGTCTGTGATTTGACATAGGATGACCATGTCATCATGCCTAGTTTGGTGTTCAAGTACTCTGAATTAGCAAAATTCTGCAAATTTAGTAGGAAAATTAAAGGACAATAAAGCTAAAAAAATGTCATCTCTTGGTATCCTTTGTTGAAGAGCATACCTAGATAGGCCCAGGAGCAGCAATGCACTATTCTGAGCTAGCAGCTGATTGGCGGCTGCATGTATATGACTCTTGTCAATGGCTCATTTAATGTGTTCAGCTAGCGCCCAGAAGTGCACTGGTGCTCCTTCAACAAAGGATAACAAAAGAATGAAGCACATTTTATAATATAAGTAAATTGATAAGTTTTTTTAAAATTATATGTTCTGTCTTTAAGAAGAGTTTGGGGTTTTCTATCATGAAACATAGCTGATGTTTTATTCTTTGTAACTTCAATAAAGGATGATTCCCTAAAAAGAAGCAGTGCTAAGAGTATTTTGTTACTCTATTTTGCATCCTAGGGACTGCAGGACCCTTTCTGCTCCGGTGCACTTTATACATAAGTTGGACCTGAACTGTCTTTTGAGTGATGTACCTCTGCTCTTTTGTTGTTTTATATATATATATATATATATATATATATATATATATATATATATATATATATATATACTGTATACACAAAACACGGGAGGGGTCAGCCCTCTCAGGCCGGACTGGGTACACATCCCATGACCCTGTAACATGCACAGCCCTGGGTGAAAAACAGAACTCTCAGGAAGCTGCACTGTCACCAGAGTCACAGGCAGTTAACGCCAGGCAGGCCTGGATGCAATGCCCAAACAGGGAAAATTACAAAAAAATAATACATTAATATAGCACACAGAGCAAGTCCAGCACTCATTTACAAGCTCACAGCTAAGATAAAAAACAGCAATGGAAGAGTTAGTTACCGCCTGGGGTTAACTGCCTGTGACTCTGGTGACAGTGCAGCTTCCTGAGAGTTCTGTTTTGCACCCAGGGCTGTGCATTTTACAGGGTCATAGGATGTGTACTCGGTCCGGCCTAAGAGTGCTGACCCCTCCCGTGTTTTGTATATGTTTGGGGAGATTACATAAGCCTGTGCACCCTTCATTTTTACACAGTTGTTTGATTGTGAGCCTTCGTTGTGTGGCTGTTTAGGGACCCAGGTTTTTGGAAGAGACCTTGACGAGGTACCTGGGCTTTTCCCATTTGGCCAGATGTGGTAACTAACTCTTCCATTGCTGTTTTTTTATCTTAGTTATGAGCTTGTAAGTGAGTGCTGGACTTTCTCTGTGTGCTATATTAATGCATTATATTTTTGTAATTTTCTCTGTTTGGGCCTTGCACCCAGACCTGCCTGGGGTTAACTGCCTGTGAGTCTGGTGACAGTGCAGCTTCCTGAGAGTGCTGTTTTGCACCCAGGGCTGTGCATGTTACAGGGTCATAGGATGTGTACCCGGCCCGGCCTGAGAGTGCTGACCCCTCCCGTGTTTTGTATATGTTTGGGGAGATTACATAAGCCTGTGCACCCTTCATTTTTACACAGTTGTTTGATTGTGAGCCTGCATTCTGTGGCTGTTTAGGGACCCAGGTTGACGAGGTACCTTGGCTTTTCCCATTTGGCCAGATGAGGTAACTAACTCTTCCATTGCTGCTTTTTATCTTAGTTGTGAGCTTGTAAGTGAGTGCTGGACTTTCTCTGTGTGATATATATATGTGTGTGTGTGTTTGTATATAATATGCAGAGTATTTTAATATCCTTTAAGATTAATTTTTAAAATATATAGGCAATGCAGGTATCAGTAACAAGCAGGCAGTCCAATCTTTCTGAGTATCAAAGAGGTTAAGCAGTAGAATGGTCAATTGCAATGCAGGGTGGGTTCAGTAACAAGCAGGCAGTCCAGTAAAGCACAACAGCAAAAATAGCACCCAGGAATACACAGAGGCAATTAGGGAAACCTATACTTACAGACTGAGACTGAGGAGATTACCTTAAAGGGACAGTCAAGCCCAAAAAACACTTTCATGATTCAAATAGAGCAATTTACTTTTATCCCCAATTTTGCTTTGTTCTTTTGGTATTAGTATAAAGATAAACCTAGGAGGTTCATATGCTAATTTCTTAGATCTTGAAGGCAGCCTCTGCATTTGACAGTTTTTCCCCACTAGAGGGCATTCGTTCATGTGTTTTATATAGATAACATTGAGCTCATGCAAGTGAATTTGCAAGTCTGTCAAAAGAACTGAAATAAGGGGGCAGTCTGCAGAGGCTTAGATACAAGGTAATCACAGAGGTAAAAAGTGTATTATTATAACTGTGTTGGTTATGCAAAACTAAGGAATGGATAATTAAGGGATTATCTATCTTTTAAAACAACAATTATTCTGGTGTTAACTGTCCCTTTAAATTGGGGCAGACTCACACCCAGGTGGAGGCACAGGTGTACAGGACATGATCAGAGCAGCAATCACAGCACGTGGTGAAGATGTCACTGCTGTGCGCCACCCAACAACCAGATGCTGCCATGGCAATTGCCGGGAGTAGTGGGGGCCGCTGAATGACATTGGTGAGTTCCCACACTTTTGTTTTTAGGACTTTCCCTCTTACTGACTGTTACTTTCATAAATTAATACACCTGTGACCTTCCAAGATCACAATCTATTTCTAAACCAGCAATGTTGACTTTGAAAGTTGGCAAGATTAACTAGAAATAGCTTGTACGGTCCCGGTACCTAGAACAGATGGAACCTGTTATAGATGCATCTGTGTAAGTAGCAGGGAAAATAATTTACAGAGTTTTTATTTTCTTTTTTTTGTGATTTTGCACAGATTTAAAGTTATACTGTGCTTACCTCGTTACCTTAAGCTTTAATGTTTTACATCTAATATTTATTTTTAGTTGTCCTAAATAATAATAAAAAAAATTCCTCAGTAGCGGGGGGCTTCAGGTTTTTGTGCCTACAGGCACCTGAGATGTAAATCTGGCCCTGCAAAGTACACTTACACCCATAAACTACACTATTAACCCCTAAACCTCCATCCCCCCACATCACAAACACTAAATAAAATTATTAACCCCTAAACTGCCATTCCCCCACATCGCAAACCATCTAAATAAATTATTAACCCCTAAACTGCTATTCCCCACATCACAAACTATATAAATAAAATATTAACCCCTAAACTGCCACCCCCCCACATCGTAAACTAACAAAATAAACTGTTTACCCCTAAACCGCCATCCCCCCACAACACAAAGTAATAAACTAACAACTAAACCCCCTAACCTAATACCCCTAACTTAACTCCAATTAAAATACCCATAAATTAAAAAAAACTATACTAACTGTCATAAGATGCAGGACACAGCATAGAAGGTACAACACTATTTTATTGCAGAACATAGAAGTATGCAGCTTGTACAACCCATCTAACTTGGTAACCGCCACCTAGACAATGAATCCCCTAAACCACGCCCCCATCCGGTGACATCACTTCCCACTCTTATCACATCTTCCCCCTTTTCAAAGGACAAAGTATGCATTTTTTTTTCTTTTTGAATACATCAAATAACAAGGTATACAAGAAGCATGCAGAAATAGTTTTGTTTAGTATACAACAAATAACAAGTTAAAGAGGATATACATAAACAACATGAAATACAATCCTGACTTGAACATCTGGGTAGACTACCCTAGTCCACAGTGACCATGGGATTATTCTGCCCATTCTTCTGGTCACTGCTCTAACTGGTGCTAATCCCGATATCGGGCTCGAAGTTTCACCACCCTTCTACTTGATGTCATTTTACATGAACTGTCCTCTGATACAGAAGAAAGTGGTTGAGTCTGCTGGAAGCAAAGTAGTATCCCCACTGTGATCTTGCTGAGGGGAAGGCACCCCTCTTAAAACAGGGGATTCCACCGGCAGTGGTACTGAGGCATCCAGTCTCAATCTCTCAGATACTGGCTGAAGATGTTTTCAATTTCCACGGGTGACTGTCCCTCCATCAGTAAGGACTACATAAGACCTTGGTTCTGGATAGCGTCCAATTACCGTAGCAGGCGTCTTCCATTTCTTCTCATCATCCAGTTTAACTCTGACCCTTTGCCCCACATTCAGCTCCTGCAAGGGCCTCACAGAGTGTTTCCTGTCGTAGAAGAATCGATAGCCCCTTTTAGCCTCTTTATCTCTCCTAAGGACCTTTTTCCGAGGAACAGAGCTAGTTGGCTGGAAGACACCCACAGAGGGTAAAGTGGTGCAAATCTGACGTCCTAGCATCAGCTGTGCCGGGCTAAAACCTGTGGCTTGAATGGGAGTTGCCCTATAGGACAAGAGGGCTAGGTATGGCTCAGATTGTTTCAAAATGAACTTTGTTGTTTGAACTGCCCTTTCAGCCATTCCATTGCCCTGCGTAGAATAGACAAAATCATATTCACTGCTGAAAGAACTGAACTCCGTGGAAGCAAACTGCATTCTGTTATCACTCACTAACTCCATTGGTATGCCCCACCGGGCGAACAAGCTCTTGAGACGAGTGATAATGGCTTGACTTGTTATCTCATTCAAGGGTGCAATCTCCCAATACCTGGAATAGTAGTCAATCACTACTAGGTACTTTTTCCCGTGCAGTTTGCACAAATCAGCAGCTATTTTCTGCCACGGGCCTACAGGCAGCGGAGTAGAAATCAAGGGCTCCCTTCTCTGAGTAGGCCAGCATTCCCGGCAAATGGCACATTTTGACACATGGCTTGCGATGTCAGAACTGATCCCAGGCCACCATACTGCCGTAGCTGCCATTTCTCTGCACTTTGTAATGCCCAAGTGGCCATCATGAATCCTGCTTAACATCTCCTGCCGCATGCTAACAGGAATAACAATGCGGTCCTGAAACAGCACCAATCCATCCAGTTCCGTGAGCTGCAACCTTTCTGACTGGTAAGAACTTAAAGACATCCAGGCTACCCGGCTCTCGGGCCAACCTTCTTTTATGTACTTAATAACTTCTTGAAGGTCAGTATCTAAATATGTCTCCTTTCTTATTTGCTCCAGCTTCCCTGATAAAATGGATTTGGATGCCAGAACTGAATCTACATACACTTTCCCATCTGATTCCGTTGAAGATTCTTCAGCAGCAGCCAGCTGGAGCCTGAAAAGTGTATCTGCCACTACCAGTTGTTTCCCCGGCACATGCACTGCCTGAACATTGAACCTGAGCAGCCTCTCAGAAGTCTCTGGCATCTTAGGGGTGTTTTGTCAATATCATAGGAGTTGATTAGAGGGACAAGCAGTTTATGGTCAGCCTCCAGACTAAATTTCTCTAAACCCACTAGGTAATGCTGGAAGTGCTCACAGGCCCAAAATGCAGCCAGGCACTCTTTCTCAATTTGGGCATATTTCGACTCCATCAGTGTACGGGAACAGTAGGTGATGGGCTGTAGTTTGTTCTCATTCAACTGCAGGAGGGCGGCCCCTAACTCATAACTGCTCACATCAGCACTAACCACAGTCTTTTTTAGAAGGGTCATAGAACCCCAAAACTGTGGCAGACCCCAGCAGGGATTTGATCTGCACAAAAGATTCTTCCTGTGAAGGTCCCGAGACCCAGGCAACATCTTTCTTTAACAACTCTGTGATAGGGTGTAGTATTGTGGATAAATCTGGAAGGAACCTGCCCACATAATTCACAAGGCTCAATATTTGTCTTAGCTCATGTACATCAGAAGGACTTTTCATCTGTTCAATAGCAAGGGTTTTATCAGGGTCCGGCTTGATGCCATTCCCATTTATAATATGCCCAAAGTAACATAACTCAGCCTTCCTAAAATAGCATTTCTCCTTATTTAATTTCAGCCCAGACTCTCTAATGGTCTGCAGCACACAGCTCAATAGATGATCATGTTCTTCCAATGTAGACCCATACACCAAAATGTGGTCCATGTCCCTTAGGAGAGATCTCATCTCTCTTTGAAAGATTTCAGGAGCAGAGGATATCCCAAAGGGGAGTCTGCAGAAGCAAAACCGACCTACCGGTGTAATGCAGGTAGTCAGTTTGCGGCACTTTGGATCTAGAGGTATCTGCCAGAAGCTGCTGGAAGCATCCAGTATAGAGAAGAACTTTGCCCCAGCCAATTTCGGAGCTATGTCTTCAAGTGTCGGCAGCACATATCTCTCTCTCTTCACCGCCTCATTCAACCTTTTCAAGTCTATGCAGATGCTTACCTTCCCGTTTTTCTTTGCAAACAGGCACAATGGGGGCACACCAGTCAGTTGCTTCAACAACCTCTTCAATGACTCCCATATTCTTCATACGCAGAAGTTCCTTCTCCACTTGAGGCATGAGCGGGAACGGAATTCTATGAGGAGTGGAAATGCTGTATGGGACTGCGTCACCTTCAAGTGATATTCGGACTGGGTTGCAATTCAGTAGGCCCAATTCACCAAACATGTCTTCTGAAATCTCATTCACTCTGGCGACCAGGCCCAAACCACAGGCTGCTTTTCTGCTCAATAGGTTGTTAACACACTGACCTCTAATCACATGTACCCACATGGTGAATTTCCTCCACCAGGACTATAAACTTTTGTCTGCTCCTGTGTCAATCTTAAAGGCAACTTTGGCTCCCATTACACTAAGAGTAATCCACCAATCTTCATCTGAACCAGACCATTAAACAACGGACCCTACAAAGAACACTTTTTGACCCTCCTGGTCACTATCCACCTGCATCTCCTTAATGTATTCAGTTTTACACACCACTTCAAAATGGCCCATTCGGTTATATTTTCTACATCTTCAGGGCATACGACAATCTGATCATGTGTATGGTTACACCGCGTGCAGCGAGCATGCTGCACCCATCCGCTTCTGGGCCTATCTGTTGCCCTTGGTCTACCGCTCACACTGTGCCTTTTACTAGCAGCTCTCCTGAACCGCTGCACTTCATCCACAATACTCTCGGAACTCAGATCAGCACTTTGCTTTTTCACCAGTTCACTCTGGCGGGCCATCCTAATAGCCATATCCAATGTTAAATCAGCCTCCAACTGTAGCTTCAGTGAGACTTCAGCATCTGCAATTCCTATGACTATAATGTCTCTGATTTGCTCCTCTTCAGCAACGCCAAACTCACAGAATTCAGCTAGTTCATACAGGCTGCGCACAAATGACTCCCCAGATTCTCCCGCACGCTGAGCACATTTGTGAAAACAAGCCCTCTCATGAATCACATTTCTTTTGGGCACAAAGTGAGCACTGAGTTTGTTCATAACTATTTCAAAGTTAAATTCGTCCCTTCTTGGAAAGTAAAGGCATTTAAGTTGTACTTCACCACTCTCCTTGTCCAGCTTGGAAGCAATTCTGAAGCATTGAACTCGCTGATGCCCTGTGGGCCCAGCTGCAGGCTGAGAGAAATCAAAAGGCTCAGGTGGGGTAAACTTCAACATCATCATTAATCAGAAAACAGAAGCACAGGCAAGTACTTCTGAAACCATGTCATGAGATGCAGGGCACAGCATAGAAGGTACAACGCTATTTTATTGCCGAGCATAGAAGTATGCAGCTTGTACAACCCATCTAACTTGGTAACCATGACCTAGACAATCAATCCCCATCTGGTGACGTCACTTCCCACTCTCATCACACTAACTACCTTAAAATAAATAAAAACTTACCTGTAAAATTAAATTAAAACCTTACATTACGAAAAATAAAAAACCTAACATTTACAAAACAAAAAAACCTACCGTTAAAACAAATAACAAGACCTACCCTTACAAAAAATAACAAATGAAATTACCAAAAATAAAAATAAATATTCCTATTCTGATACCCCTAAAAAGCAACAACCCTAAAATAAAAAAACTATTCTACAAATAGCCCTTAAAAGAGCCTTTTTGTAGGACATTGCCCTTCAGCAAACAGCTCTTTTGCAAAAAAATGAACCCCTAACATTACAATCCCCCACCCTGCCGAAAGCCCCAAAATAAAAAAAAATCCTAATCAAAAAACCTAAACTACCCATTGCCCTGAAAAGGGCATTTGGATGGGCATTACCCTTAAAAAGGCATTCAGCTCTTTTTCTGCACACAAAAAAATATAAAATCCCAAATCTTAAAAAAAACACCCCAAAAAATTAGAAAAAAACCCTAAGTGAAACCCAAAAATAGGTACTCACCAATAATGATGGGCGGCGCTCCATCTTCATTCCAGCTGCACTCCATCTTCATCTTTGATGTACATCTTCTTTCATCTGCAAGGTCACCAGCGACCATAAACACGGAGGTCCTCTTCATGCGGTCTTCAGCCGCACACTGAAGATTGAATGCAAGGTACCCCATTTTATATAGAGGTACACTTGCATTCCTATTGGCTGGTTTCAATCTTCAAATTCAAATCAGTCAATAATATGAAAGCTTTTTACTTTCATCCTATTGGCTGATTTGAATTGGAAGAATCAAATCAGTCAATTGGAATGCACAACAATTATATTGTATTCTCCCGTTAAGGGAGAACGCAAAATGTTTTATTTACACTCTCTTGTTGTCGTGTCTAGTAGGGCCTAAAAACCCTTTTGGCAGTCTACATTGAGTTAAACTGCACACTCCCTATACTATCCGTAGCAAGTGTCTATCCAAATGACTCAGCTGTCTTTTAAACCGTTGTGGGAGCAGGCATCGGAAAATATAACCGATATCTCCACGGCTAGGATTGGCTGTTCTATAACAGTTACAGACCGCATTGGAGTTTTTGCTCACTCACCTAGGGCTTACCTTGTATTCACAGTGAATTGTTGTTTTCCAAATATCTACCTACACTTGGAGGAACTCTATCAGCAACCAGCAAAGAACTACAAGCAAGACTTATAAGGAGGACTTTGTACTGGATTACCACGTATACATGTTTAGAGCTTGCAGCTACACAGAGAGTATACTCTGACATATCAAGCTAAGTATATTGATTCTCTGTATACTCTTATCAAGGGGTATTATAATTGTATTTTCTTCGCTATATTGTCAATAGTGATTACTGTATTATGTTCACTGGTGTATCAGAATATATATATATATTTGATAATATTGTAAATTGTCCCATTTGTTGATAGTGCCTTTTGTGTTCACCTTTTAAGAGGTTTTATCTAGCCTCTGGTGATTAAACTGGTATATATTGGATAAGAGTGCTATTTGCAGGATAAAGAGGAAATGCCATTAATCTGAGATACAAATCTTACTGGGGCATCCGAATATGGGAATCATCTTTTGATGTGGGGACAAATGTCCCATTCCTGATATGCTGATGGTTTTGGAAGATACTCCAGAAAGTCTTGAGCAAAGTGTGCCTGCATTCTGAGAACATGAAAAAGAGTTCCACACACTTGGAGATCTGGAAGTGGCCATTTCAAGGACACTTAATCTCAAGGAAAAGAGGGAGCCCTACCTACGGGTGAAACATGGTAGCCATTTTTAGATTTTGAATGTTGTGGCACATGTGCCCTGAATAATTCAGCTACATTTTTATCTGCTGGATCACCCTTTAATGGTTACATATTATTAATGAATTTTGTTTTGACAGTTTCCAACTGAACGGAATCCTTTTCTCCTCTCCGGATTCGTACCTTCAACACAAGAGGATCGTTTTCCTTCCAGTAGATCTTGGTCAAGGCTTCATTCTGCAAGCAAGATCTTCACTTCCAAGTTGTATCCAAGTCAAGTTTCCAGTTTCTTCTTCATATGTTTATTGTTATGTATTTTGGGACTGTTTGGACTTTTTATTGTTCTCTCTAAATCCTCTATCGTGAGCATCAGACAAGAAAGAGGAGGTTTGGCTGCGTATTGTTCAGTTTATGGACACTACTCCTATTCTGATTGGTCACTTTTTTCTTGGAGTTATAACTTAGCTCACACTTTAGCTACTTATTGTTATTATTTATTATCTGTTCTGTTTTAATATTATGGTATCTGATGATGCTTTGTTATTTTTTTAAAGTGCTGCATTCTGTGTAGTAAAAGAAAGTATGCAAAATACTCGTCTCTGTGTCTTTAATAAAATCTAGATTATACTTTCACAAGCTAGGATAATCGGAATTTTCCAAGCTGGAGATCCTGGTAACTGCTATCTATCTATCTATCTATCTATCTATCTATCTATCTATCTATCTATCTATCTATCTATCTATCTATCTATCTATCTATCTATCTATCTGATATCTCGAGATCAATATGCGAAAGACCATATTGTACGACTTGTAATATTGCCCTGTGGGTTTGGAAATACACACTCTTTTGACAGAAGATAGTGTAGAAACAGATAGGAATTGAAAATGGAAGGTATTGAATCAACATTTTATTATATGACACCCAACGCAATGAAATAATTATATATTTTGCCCTTACTATCCCTTTAAAGTGTATTTTAATGGTGTTTTAAAATTTCAGGACACAGGCAGTAAAAATGATTGTAGGTCAATTTGTAGAAATATAATAAAAATGGATCTGCAAACTGTCTGGAAAATTAATATTGTGTTGGTAAACAATATAATAATAATTATCAGATCACAAGATAAAAGAAAAATTAAAATTGTATTGTGATTTATTTTGGTGTTTCCATGTTTCTGAATAGGAGGCAAAAGTTATTATAAATTATTTACAATATATAGCAATATATAAGGCTAATGTATCTAAATGACCATGGGATACAATTTTATTAGTTTTTAACATATTTTTTGTCACATAATCTGGTTGTTCTGACATTCTTTACAACCATCTGTGAACATGCACTGCTCTTCAGATACATATTTTCTTTTGTGATTTAAATAGCAAATAATGTAAAAGATGATGACTACGGCTACACAACACAAAAATTATAAATAAGTGCTTGTCCTGTTCTGCTGTATTTTCTTGTTTATCTGATTACGTAGTTTGTGAGAACTTTTAGCCTAGTACAGCGTGTACTATGATTCATTTTAAACAGCAGCATTAAAAATGCATTTTATATAATACAAACTAATTGAATACATCCCTGCCTAGCAGTAGGTACAAAATGCTTCATCCATATGCATGGAATAATAATCATAAAAGCAGTAGAATGCAGTTCAAGGATTCTTTAGTTCAATGATGTTTAAAGTGAATCAGCAGAGATTTAATGTGACAACTGAGAGCGCAGTGAATGGACAATGCACACTGAGAATTGTGATTAGCAACTCTGAATTAGTATCATCTGTTTTATGGTCAAATACAGTTAGTGGCTTATTGGCTTTTCTATATATAAAAGATTTTAATTAATACTTACACAAAAGGGTTGATAGGAGGACATTGATCATATCGTCTAACTCTTCATTTTCAACCTTATCTCGCTAAAAAAAAAGAAAATGGATAACTTGATCCCATTCACATAGAAAATCTTAATCTATGGCTCACATGGCTCTATTGGGCAGTAAATGTAGGTGTCATTTGCAGAACGACATCATTGCAGAAAGTGTATTTCATATAAAAACATACGGCTAGATTTGGAGTTTGGCGGTAGATGGGTTGCTAACGCTACGCGTGGTTTATGTCTAACGCACGGCATTGTTTGACTCCGGTATTTAAAGTTCCAACAATACCTTCTAACGATACTCCTAACGCGTGTATTTCACATGCGGAATCCTGCCCGCGTTAGACAGTCTCCCATAGAGATCAATGTTAAAGAAAACAAACACGCTTTTTTCATCTAACACTCGATCTCGCGAGAAATACGCACAGCTCGGTCATATGACGCATACCACACCATGCACAACAATAACACGCCGCAAATGTCACAACAACAATCACTAAACAAAGCACAGAAGCATTACACATTCACAAGCGGGGGGAATTTTAATATAATAAAATACAGGGAATACGCATATACTTTAAGATGCGGAAATACGCAAAATAACAACAAGGAAAAAAAAATACATACACTAGCAAAATAATCGCATTCAATATCACTATATATTAGGACCAACATACATATACAACACTTCACTAATACCACACCATCGCAAATTCACATTTAAACATAATACTATTGGTCAATGTTATAGAAAACGAGCACTATGACATCATCGCATTCTACACATTCCACAAATACTAACTCAAAATGAGCATGCGCAAATTCACACACCTAATACACATTGCACAAATACTAATTGCTAATAAAGCACACCTGAACACAATTTACAACGCAAATCGGTACATCATTAAACATTTACACAGGGTATATAAGCACCACACAAGCATGGCTTATTTGACTGTGTTGCTGGTGGGTGTTTGGAGATTGGAGGTTTAAGATTAGAGAGTTTGTGCATTATTGTGAGTGAGTTAGTGGTAGTGGGAGAGAGTCAGTTAGTGGGAGCGTGAGTGAGTTAGTGGTAGTGGGAGTTAGTGAGAGTTAGTGGTAGTGTGATAGAGTCAGTTAGTGGGAGCGTGAGTTAGTGGGAGTTAGTGAGAGTTAGTGGTAGTGTGATAGAGTCAGTTAGTGGGAGCGTGAGTTAGTGGGAGTTAGTGAGAGTTAGTGGTAGTGTGAGTTAGTGAGAATTAATAGTAGTGTGAGTTAGTGAGAATTAGCAGTAGTGTGAGTTAGCGAGCGAGTGCTTTTTCTGTACACTTAACACATTTACACGCAAACACATTCAATACATACATACACTTATCAATAACACTACATACACTCCATACCCCATACCCTCTCATACTACACTCCATACCCCATTCCCTGTAGTCCCATTCCCTTTCATCCCATTTACTCTTATCCCATACCCCATCCCATACCCATACCCTAGTTACATTTAGTTTACATATCCTCCTTTTAGTCTTCTTCTTCATTTTGTTCATTTAAATATTCCTTACCCTCTTTTATTTATATCCCTTTCACACTTTCAGCACTTTTTTTGGTCTTTTTATTTCTTTATTTTGACCCCCTTTCATTTGATCACACTCACTTTTGGTTTGCTTAGTTGGGGTTTAGTTTAGGGAAGAGATGGAGGGCAGGCAGGGGAGAGGTAGAGGGGGGAGGAGAGGGAGGGGGAGAGGAACAGGGCAGGAAGGGGGGCAGGAAGCGGGGGTGGAAGCGGTGGGTGGACCCAGCCACTTGGTTCAAGATGAACAAGTGGCTGGGCCCAGTGGCGGACAGAGTAGGGCTTCACAGTCCGGGAAACAGAGGGCATCGTCACAGGGGAAGGCCAAGGCGACTAGGGAGGCAAGGTTTTCGATGGAGGAGAAGGAGGCCCTCGTAGAAGCCTATATGGCCAGGTATAGGAGGCTGCAGCATCAGAAGACCACCCCGACTGAGAAGAGGAAGCTCTGGCATGAGATAAGGAATGCAGTCAATGCAGTGGGTGGCCAGAACAGAGACATGGACTCTATTAAACATCGATACCGGGACTGCAAGATGGATCTTAAGAAAAAGTTAAGCCTGGAGGCCCGACATTCCGCAGGAACCGGTGGCGGCCCTGCGCTGGAAATCGATTACTGCAGATGGGAGGAAATGTTGCGTCCCAGCATCTCCGAGGTGGATGTAGTCGGTATCGGAGGAATTGATACCGGGAACCTGCCATTCTCATCTGACGGTAAGCTCATTTAAGAATAAATTCACATACGAATGTATTTCAAGGGACACTATACGCAAACCTTTACTTTCATGATTAAGGTAGACAATACAATTTTAAACAACATTCCAATTTACTTATATTACCTAATTTGATTCATTCTTTAGATATTCTTTAATGAAGAAATAGCCATGCACACGGTGAACAAATCACAGGAGGCAGCTATATTCAGCTACCAATCAGCATCTTCTAAGCATATCTAGATATGCTTTTCAGCAATGAATATCCAGAGAATGAAGCTAATTAGATAAGAAAAGTACATTAGAAAGTTGATTATAATTGTATGTTTCGAAATCATGAAAGATAAAACATTGGGATCAGATTAATGCTATAACGTTTACACGCATTCACAATTACTTTGCGGTTATTGTGACGAAGAGGCCCTGGAACCAGAGGAAGAGGCCCCAGAACCAGAGGAAGAGGCCGCGGAACCAGAGGCCTCTCAAGGACCCGCACCCCGCCGTGCACGGGCACCCCGCCAAGCACAACAAGAGGAAATAGCGGAGGTGCGGGTTCTACTAGACTACATAGACCAGATGCGTAACTCCCGGATACAAAATATAGAAGGCCGAAGTAGAATAATTGAAGAGCTCAGTGGCATTCGAGAAGGCCAAACCCAAATCATACACCTCCTTACTAGAATCGAAGAAGGCCAAAACAGAAACTTTAATCTACAACAAGAGATGTTTAATTTCTTCCGGGAGGCGCATGCTGGTCTTCCTCCTGGTCCGCCTCCTGCTGCTGGGCCTCCTGCTGCCGGGCCTCCTGCTGCTGGGCCATCTTCTCCTGTCGGGCCATCTTCTCCTGCCGGGCCATCTTCTCCTGCCGGGCCATCTTCTCCTGCCGGGCCATCTTCTCCTGCCGGCCCATCTTCTCCTGCCGGCCCATCTCCTCCTGCCGGCCCATCTCCTCCTCCTCCTCACCTTGGTCGTCCCAGTACTCTTCCTTCCACTCTTCCCACAACATCTCCAAGGAGAACTCGTCGGAGTCGGCAGTTGCCCCTCCCAGAGCCTCAGCCCCGTGGGAAGAGGGGAAGGAAGAGGAACTAAGTATTTGTTTTCATATTTAATGTTTTTGGTATTTAATGTGTAATGGATAGGTATGTGATGATGTGGTTTTCATGCACTTGTGGACCACACTCTGTATATAATCTACTTCTATGGGACCGGGTCCATGGAGGCAGATTGTTTGCAGAGTGTGGGTTATAAGTGTGTGAAAACCACATCATCACATACCTATCCTTGTTCATGATATTGATTGGTTTCTGTGATGTGATGTCCAAACTGTTTCCCGAATCGCAAACAAAATTACCATTACAATTATCCATGATGGCATATTACTGTTTGAATGCCAATAACACAGCTTAAAGGGACAGTCAGAACATTATTGATTACAAAGAAAACACTGTATTACGCATTATCAAGTTGGAAACAACAAAACATGGAGAAATACGTGTGACTTATGTGCTTACCCTTTATCTATGCCTATGAAAAATGACCACTTATTTGTTGTTCTGACATAACAACATTTTACACAATCAATGATCAATACATGGTAAAAATGCTGTATGAGCTCAAGGTTTTAGATATACAAATGCTATCCAAATGCCCTCTAGTGGTCAAATTGCATAATGATTACATGCACTCTTCAAGCTCTAAGAAATGAGCACACGAACCTCATAGGTTTAGCTAGCAAATTAAAATAAACACAGACAAATGATTAATTGGTGAGAAACCTTTGATATCATTGATATTACAAAATTGAATTTTTTAATAATGCTAAACATTATTTGTTTGCTAATGAACCTTTAATAAAATATACAACGAAATTACATTTAGAAGAAGTCGGCATCATATATTTAGCATATGATAAAGATAAATGCATATTGATTACTTTATTCTAACACAATAGCGCATATTTATGAATTAGATATCTTTAACATTAAACACAACAGTAATTTTTCATAAAAAGGAACATATTGTTGACAAACATATTAAACAACATTGACTATAGAGATTTGCACTTGCCTCGAAATATCTTATGCATGAAAACATTTTTCTTTCGTTCGTTTATTCAACCAAACATCCAGCAATAGAGAATGTGGTGGTCTTTATCAGCTATGGGTCAACAATGTAACATGATGCAAAAAATCCATATTCGCCATGTTTTTAAACTTGTCTTCTCATTCACAAACGTGTTTAACGTGCACATACAAATATTGCGGGAATACGTAATACAATCAGACGTTTTTTTACCTTTGCATGTGACGTCTTAATTAACATGGCGCTTCCTTGATCATGTAAGAACGCAATCCAATAAAAGGCGCATTCTTGATCACGTAAGAACGCAAACCAAAAAAAGGCGCATCCTTGATCGCGTCAAAACGCCATCCAATAAAAGGTGCATCCTTGATCGCGTAAAAACGTCAGTCAATACAAGGAATCATTGGACAGCCTGGCAGGTGACGTCTTAAGCAACATGGAGCATCCGAGATCGCTGAAAAACCGCAGCCAATACAAGGACTCAGTTGACAGCTTGGCATATCAATAAGAAACATATTTATATTTTAGTAACTAGTATGTGTCTAGATTGCTATCTAGGAATGTCACAAAATCATGATTCATCTTTTCGGACTTGACTGTCCCTTGAACTATAGCTATGTTGTATATCTTTAACATTTGAAAGATACACATGAGAAATACATATGCCATTGATGTTTTAAGATATGTTTAGATTGTTTTGGAATAACAATAATGACACATGTATTGATCAAACGTGTCATTTATTCAAGTTGAAATATGGTCAGCCTACCTATAGCCATATATGGGAGGAGAAGTATTTTTTTTAAATATTTGTGAAAAAAATATTCCTCATCTAAAATATGCGCATTACACACAGAGATTGATTTGGTTACACTTTTACAATAAGATAGAATTGAAAATGAAATACATGTGCTGTCAACATTACAATAAGATTGTTTATTAATAAGATTATATGTCCTTGTTCATGTAAAAAGGACAAAAACGCTTTAGAAATGGAAATCCATTCATTAACAAGAGGATACACAGAGGATACACAGAGACAATACTATTTCAATAAAATGAACACTTTACATGGATTATATCATTGTATCAATCCTCTGATCATTTGTTAAAGGTGCATCAATTCATGCAGAGTTTATAAATACACACATGGATGTGAAATTTGAAATATACATATATACACAAATAACAATCTATATATACATATATAAAAGAATTACTATGCTAATCATAATCATGCAATGATAAAGCTTTGAGAAAAATATATAAAGACAAATAATAAAATTACATTGGAGATATTAATCTTAAAGTAATTTACAATTGTATTACATATATGATTCTGGAAAAACCATTATTTATGGGAGGTCCCTTTAAGGATCAGAAAAATATGAAGAGAAAAATGGATATATCAGAGCACACAGTGTAGCCACAAATTAAGGAAATGTGTAATGTATAAGTGAGCTGGCTGGGAGCGAGCCAGGTATAATAAAATATAACTTTTAATAATATATGTTAAAATAAAAATGGTGGAAAGTT
This sequence comes from Bombina bombina, assembly GCF_027579735.1. Lineage (NCBI taxonomy): Eukaryota > Metazoa > Chordata > Amphibia > Anura > Bombinatoridae > Bombina > Bombina bombina. The sequence goes on along the minus strand of NC_069502.1, from coordinate 310,856,776 downwards.
CCACATATAGGTGCAAAGTTAAAAACAGTTAAAATGAAGATTGAATGCTGAGATGCCCAGGTAACCACCTATAATGTGAGTTAAATGATAGAGTCTGGCAAGGAGGCACCACAAAATGCTCGCGGATTGCACAAAAGCTAAGCTATAAAGAGGATTGACCTCACACAACAATATATATCTATCTAGTGCAATACTGGAGCAGTGTCTAAGCTTGCCAGAGTCCCAATCTATAGTATGTCAAGTAGTATGGTGATTAGAAAAACTAAAATATCAGTAGTCAGATGATGGACTAATAGTGGATAGAGCCCATATCACATACCGGACAAGTATACACTTGATAAATAGTAACTATGTATATAACTCCTATCAGGTACTAATACGCTAATTAACCCACAAAGGCAAATAGTTGAGCATTCATAGAGAGCGCCTGATGCGCATTTCGCCACGCTAGTGGCTTTGTCAAAGGCTAACCAGACTCGCGCCGAACTCACTGTTAAAGTAGTGCCGTTAGCCAATCAGGAGTGAGTAATCGTACACACCCCTATAGTAATAGCCAATCGTTAATGACACATCTGATTGGGTAGTCGTTTGTCACATGACTTCTTAGGCAGTGACGTATATTTGAAGGCGTGTATTGTTAACGCCTATGTAAACACTTGTTTCTTAGACAGGGCTTGTACATAAGTAAATTACTCGCATTTGTTTCTGTTTGAATATGTCATGTTGCAGTTCAACTGCTAAACACTGTATACCCATTATCTAAGTCTCTTGTGTCGCCTACGGCACTATGTTAAAATAGCTGACATATACGGCAATCCAGCAATTTTGCGAGTCACTTATGAGTCTTGTAATTTGGTTCTGTTTATTACGATGGGTAGTTCATTGTAATTGTATCTCGATTATAGTGAAAGATATTAGTATCACATAAGGAAAAGAAGTACATGGCTGTAAATTAACCCATATGCTCCATTTTAAGTGTGTGTATTGATAAAATATCGGAAAAATATCATATAAGAGTTAGCATGTTATGTAGGTAGTTTATAATATTAATATTAAAGGACACATTGGCATGTCGATGATCTCTCTCAAGTTCTCATAGACCATTGCACTCATATTTGCACCCATTAATTCGATATATTTACATTCAATAATAATGTTGCATATTCAAATTCCTTTTAAATATTTCAAACCGGGATTCATAAAGTGGCTATCAATAATTTATTCATCTCATAAAGGATGGATAATCTTACTGGTATTAAATATTGGATCCACAACAGATGAATCCCATACGCTTAGGTCAGAGAGATATTGAAATAGGCTTTATTATTTGCCTTCTATGGTGGATGTTATATACATATACTATGTATCCATATTATGCCTATACAGCTGTAATGCCATGTCTGCTTATTGGAAGTTAGACACATATCAGAAAATAGAGAATTTCTATGTGTAAGATATTAATTCAGATTATTACTCGGACAAAAACAGCGTACACTTAGGAAGAAGATTTGTGTATATTACGATGATAACTCTAATATTAGAATTTTCCAATTAGATGTTAAGAAAGGGCATTGATATATGCATTTATTATGTATTGGACTACTGATTGGATATTGGCTTGCTTTTAGAAGATGCCAGTTATAAATTTCTTGTTTGTATAGAATAATACCAGCTATCTGTAATAAGTGCTTATCGATATGCTGGTCTTATAAAAACGAATTATAGCCATCCTGTTCGTTAAGGCCTACTGGTGCCAGCGTGTTCAACCAAAAGATCCAACGGCATTCTGCCTGGAGGAGCATGCTTTCCACATTCCCTGCTCTAATTCCAGGTTTGATTACCTGAAGTACAGACACCTTTAAATCTGGTTTTGTACCGTGATTCTTTACATAATGTTTGGCTACTGGGGTGAGAATTTTTCCTTTCTCTTGATCTTTAATGCAGTTCTTAATGCTATTCACATGCTCCCCTAGTCGCGTACGTAGTTCTCAAGTCGTTATACCAATATACCTCTTTCCACACTTACACAGTAAGCAATAAACCACATTTTTAGTTTTACAGTTAGCAAATCCAAGCATCCGCTTTGTGCCTCCAGTGCGAGTAGTAAACTCTCTCTCATTAGATATGAATTTACAAAAACTGCAAGTGCCACACGTATATGTTCCACATACATATTTGCTGCATTTTCTCTTGGTAAAGTGACTTTTGACCAACATATTACCAATAGTTGGTGCTCTCCTCCAGCTGGTTTTTATTTTGTCTCCTATAAAGGTTGACAAGTCTGTGTCAGATTTTAGAATACCACTGTGTTTGTTTAGGATATCAGTAATTCTATTATGATTGTTATTGTAAGTGGTTACAAATCTGACTTCCCTGTCCACAGTTTTGTTTTTCTTTTTTGGAATTAACAAAGATTCCCTTGGTGTTCTTTTGGCTCTTTGGTGCGCTTTCCGGATTATTTTACAGGTGTATCCTCTGTTTTTTAGTCTTATTTTCAATTCTTTTGCTCGTTCATTAAAGACTTGAAAATCGCTACAATTTCTTCTTATTCTTAAGAATTCCCCAGTGGGGATTGCATTCTTAGTACCCCTGGTGTGACAACTATCGTATTGTAGAATTGAATTAGTAGCCGTTTTCTTTCTAAAAAGGTCGGTTTTAAGACAATTGTTCTTATCTTTGTAAATATGGAGGTCCAGAAATTCCACTGTACTCTCACTTATACAGTAAGTCAACTTTAAATTCATATCATTTTGATTCAGAATAGATATGAATTCTTTAAATGTTTCTGCACTACCTGTCCATATTATGAAGAGATCGTCTATGTAACGACACCACAAATTTATACAGTCAGTATATTTGGACATGTTTTCATTGAACACAAATTCTCGTTTCCACCACCCTAAGTAAATATTCGCATATGTAGGTGCGCAGCATGACCCCATGGCGGTGCCCTGTATTTGCAAGTAGAAGTTATCATTGAAAACAAAATAATTGTGTGTAAGTACAAACTGTAATAATTTGATTATAAATTTATTTCTTTCAAATTTATCATTAGATTGCATGCTCAAGAAAAATTCTACTGTTTTTAGTCCAAATTCATGTTTGATAGAGGTATATAATGATTCGACATCACAAGTAATTAAGAGGGAATCTTTATCTATTGTTAGATCGTTTATTTTACTTAAAATATCCATAGTATCACGGGTATAGGATGGTAATGCCCATACTATCTCTCTTAAGTATAGATCTAAAAATTTACTCCCCTGTTCACATAGGCTATTTATGCTAGACACAATTGGTCTGCCCGGTGGTTTCTCTTTGTTTTTGTGAATTTTAGGTAGAAAGTATATGGTCGCTATTCTTGGGTTCTTAACCTGTAAGAAAGACCATTCTTTTTGACTAATTAAGTTGTCTTGTTTAGCACTATTGATCAAGTCAGAGTAATTAGTTAAGAACTGCGATGTGGGGTTGGAAAACAGGTGTTTATAACATTTGCAATCATTTAATTGTTTATTGGCTTCATGGACATATTCCTCTTTTCCCCAAATGACTATATTGCCCCCTTTGTCTGAGGGTTTAATGATTACATCATCCCAGGAGTTGATTATTTTGAGAGCTTCTTCTTCTTTTTTACTGATATTCCTGATTACAGTATCAGGTAATTCAAGGAAATCATGTATGACCATTTTTAAAAAGACCTCAATTTGGGGTACTTTAGATGTAGGTGGCATGTATTTAGATTTTAATTTAATCTGTTTGTCTAGAAATTGTTCCACTTCTGCCCCCACATTTTCTTCATTTTCAGTCAATAAGTCAATTAGTGTGTCTAGTGTTTGTAGATCACTAGTGACAATATCATCATTAGTACTGTATATTTTCTTTAATAAAAGTTTTCTACAGTAAAGGTGTAAATCTTTTATTAGTTCAAATTTATTTAGACGGGGGGAGGGGGAGAATGACAGACCTCTAGATAAGACTTGTTGTTGAGTCTCAGTAATAATTCTATTGGTTAGATTAATCACTTGCAGTTTATCATTATCATTGTCATTGTTCACCATCTTGGTCGTTTCCCCCAGTCCCCCCTCCTCCTGTACCCATTGTCGGTCCTGTAACCCCACCTCGTTCGGTCTCGCAAAGTTCTGTTTTCCTTTCCCCCTTCTTGTGGGTCTCGCGTTTCTTTGTCGAGTTGTGTTGTGTCTCTCCCTAAAAAAACTGCTAGTGCTGGGTCTGTTAGTATTACTTTCTGAGTCACTGTCTTCTATTGCCGAAGACTCACAGTCCGATTAGTGTGTGTCTTTGGGTGGTGGTAAGCTATTTGGTGGCCTTCGTCTGGACTGTTTATCGTCCCACGTAAATATTTTACCTTTTTCGAAGTCTTTAATGTCTCTTTTCAATTTAGAACATTTAGTTTGTATAATGTCTTTTTCCTTCTTGTCTAGTTCTTCTCTCATCTCTTTGTAAGATTGTTTAAATTTCTCAAGTGATTCAAATTTTTGTAGTTTTACATTGTAATCGTTAATTTCTTTATCTAACTCCGACATGACCTCTGTCTCATAGTCTGATAAGATCGCTACCAAAATTTCAGAGCAGTTTATCAATGCTTGTTCCCACCTATCTTTATAAGTATCGATATGAAAAGAGAAAGTGGGAAACAAGCGTACTCTCAGTCCTCTAGGGATAATGTGTTTTGCTAGATATTTATCATACGCGCTCTTATTCCAAAAAGAGCGCGTGTGTTTCCTGATTAGATAATTTAGGGATTTCAAACCATCTTCCCAATTATCTATTTCAGTGTCTAGGGAATTTTCAGAATCGCATGCTAATGCGAATGTCTTATCTATATCCCTTAGTCTCTGATCCTGTCTGTTTTTAAAGTCTTGTGACAGGTTATGTGTCATTTTTGAATTTCTTTGTTTGTATCTTGTTATTGGCTATACTAAAGGTTCTGTACATAGACAGAAAAGAGAGTAGTTTATCTCTGATTGCTGTCCTAAACAGCTGATAGACGTTAAATAGTTATATAGATATAAGGAGAGAGTCTACAATGTAATATTAATTAAGTCCCCAACTCAATTTGTACCATATATCTTACAGGGAAGAAGAGTGTATCAACCCTGTGTAGAGAGAGTCAATCTACCTATTTTATAAGAGATTGACTCTCTCTACACAGGGTTGATACACTCTTCTTCCCTGTAAGATATATGGTACAAATTGAGTTGGGGACTTAATTAATATTACATTGTAGACTCTCTCCTTATATCTATATAACTATTTAACGTCTATCAGCTGTTTAGGACAGCAATCGGAGATAAACTACTCTCTTTTCTGTCTATGTACAGAACCTTTAGTATAGCCAATAACAAGATACAAACAAAGAAATTCAAAAATGACACATAACCTGTAACAAGACTTTAAAAACAGACAGGATCAGAGACTAAGGGATATAGATAAGACATTCGCATTAGCATGCGATACTGAAAATTCCCTAGACACTGAAATAGATAATTGGGAAGATGGTTTGAAATCCCTAAATTATCTAATCAGGAAACACACGCGCTCTTTTTGGAATAAGAGCGCGTATGATAAATATCTAGCAAAACACATTATCCCTAGAGGACTGAGAGTACGCTTGTTTCCCACTTGCTCTTTTCATATCGATACTTATAAAGATAGGTGGGAACAAGCATTGATAAACTGCTCTGAAATTTTGGTAGCGATCTTATCAGACTATGAGACAGAGGTCATGTCGGAGTTAGATAAAGAAATTAACGATTACAATGTAAAACTACAAAAATTTGAATCACTTGAGAAATTTAAAAAATCTTACAAAGAGATGAGAGAAGAACTAGACAAGAAGGAAAAAGACATTATACAAACTAAATGTTCTAAATTGAAAAGAGACATTAAAGACTTCGAAAAAGGTAAAATATTTACGTGGGACGATAAACAGTCCAGACGAAGGCCACCAAATAGCTTACCACCACCCAAAGACACACACCAATCGGACTGTGAGTCTTCGGCAATAGAAGACAGTGACTCAGAAAGTAATACTAACAGACCCAGCACTAGCAGTTTTTTTAGGGAGAGACACAACACAACTCGACAAAGAAACGCAAGACCCACAAGAAGGGGGAAAGGAAAACAGAACTTTGCGAGACCGAACGAGGTGGGGTTACAGGACCGACAATGGGTACAGGAGGAGGGGGGACTGGGGGAAACGACCAAGATGGTGAACAATGACAATGATAATGATAAACTGCAAGTGATTAATCTAACCAATAGAATTATTACTGAGACTCAACAACAAGTCTTATCTAGAGGTCTGTCATTCTCCCCCTCCCCCCGTCTAAATAAATTTGAACTAATAAAAGATTTACACCTTTACTGTAGAAAACTTTTATTAAAGAAAATATACAGTACTAATGATGATATTGTCACTAGTGATCTACAAACACTAGACACACTAATTGACTTATTGACTGAAAATGAAGAAAATGTGGGGGCAGAAGTGGAACAATTTCTAGACAAACAGATTAAATTAAAATCTAAATACATGCCACCTACATCTAAAGTACCCCAAATTGAGGTCTTTTTAAAAATGGTCATACATGATTTCCTTGAATTACCTGATACTGTAATCAGGAATATCAGTAAAAAAGAAGAAGAAGCTCTCAAAATAATCAACTCCTGGGATGATGTAATCATTAAACCCTCAGACAAAGGGGGCAATATAGTCATTTGGGGAAAAGAGGAATATGTCCATGAAGCCAATAAACAATTAAATGATTGCAAATGTTATAAACACCTGTTTTCCAACCCCACATCGCAGTTCTTAACTAATTACTCTGACTTGATCAATAGTGCTAAACAAGACAACTTAATTAGTCAAAAAGAATGGTCTTTCTTACAGGTTAAGAACCCAAGAATAGCGACCATATACTTTCTACCTAAAATTCACAAAAACAAAGAGAAACCACCGGGCAGACCAATTGTGTCTAGCATAAATAGCCTATGTGAACAGGGGAGTAAATTTTTAGATCTATACTTAAGAGAGATAGTATGGGCATTACCATCCTATACCCGTGATACTATGGATATTTTAAGTAAAATAAACGATCTAACAATAGATAAAGATTCCCTCTTAATTACTTGTGATGTCGAATCATTATATACCTCTATCAAACATGAATTTGGACTAAAAGCAGTAGAATTTTTCTTGAGCATGCAATCTAATGATAAATTTGAAAGAAATAAATTTATAATCAAATTATTACAGTTTGTACTTACACACAATTATTTTGTTTTCAATGATAACTTCTACTTGCAAATACAGGGCACCACCATGGGGTCATCCTGCGCACCTACATATGCAAATATTTACTTAGGGTGGTGGGAACGAGAATTTGTGTTCAATGAAAACATGTCCAAATATACTGACTGTATAAATTTGTGGTGTCGGTACTTAGACAATCTCTTCATAATATGGACAGGTAGTGCAGAAACATTTAAAGAATTCATATCTATTCTGAATCAAAATGATATGAATTTAAAGTTGACTTACTGTATAAGTGAGAGTACAGTGGAATTTCTGGACCTCCATATTTACAAAGATAAGAACAATTGTCTTAAAACCGACCTTTTTAGAAAGAAAACGGCTACTAATTCAATTCTACAATACGATAGTTGTCACACCAGGGGTACTAAGAATGCAATCCCCACTGGGGAATTCTTAAGAATAAGAAGAAATTGTAGCGATTTTCAAGTCTTTAATGAACGAGCAAAAGAATTGAAAATAAGACTAAAAAACAGAGGATACACCCGTAAAATAATCCGGAAAGCGTACCAAAGAGACAAAAGAACACCAAGGGAATCTTTGTTAATTCCAAAAAAGAAAAACAAAACTGTGGACAGGGAAGTCAGATTTGTAACCACTTACAATAACAATCATAATAGAATTACTGATATCCTAAACAAACACAGTGGTATTCTAAAATCTGACACAGACTTGTCAACCTTTATAGGAGACAAAATAAAAACCAGCTGGAGGAGAGCACCAACTATTGGTAATATGTTGGTCAAAAGTCACTTTACCAAGAGAAAATGCAGCAAATATGTATGTGGAACATATACGTGTGGCACTTGCAGTTTTTGTAAATTCATATCTAATGAGAGAGAGTTTACTACTCGCACTGGAGGCACAAAGCGGATGCTTGGATTTGCTAACTGTAAAACTAAAAATGTGGTTTATTGCTTACTGTGTAAGTGTGGAAAGAGGTATATTGGTATAACGACTCGAGAACTACGTACGCGACTAGGGGAGCATGTGAATAGCATTAAGAACTGCATTAAAGATCAAGAGAAAGGAAAAATTCTCACCCCAGTAGCCAAACATTATGTAAAGAATCACGGTACAAAACCAGATTTAAAGGTGTCTGTACTTCAGGTAATCAAACCTGGAATTAGAGCAGGGAATGTGGAAAGCATGCTCCTCCAGGCAGAATGCCGTTGGATCTTTTGGTTGAACACGCTGGCACCAGTAGGCCTTAACGAACAGGATGGCTATAATTCGTTTTTATAAGACCAGCATATCGATAAGCACTTATTACAGATAGCTGGTATTATTCTATACAAACAAGAAATTTATAACTGGTATCTTCTAAAAGCAAGCCAATATCCAATCAGTAGTCCAATACATAATAAATGCATATATCAATGCCCTTTCTTAACATCTAATTGGAAAATTCTAATATTAGAGTTATCATCGTAATATACACAAATCTTCTTCCTAAGTGTACGCTGTTTTTGTCCGAGTAATAATCTGAATTAATATCTTACACATAGAAATTCTCTATTTTCTGATATGTTATATTATATTATAATATGAATATTATAAACTACCTACATAACATGCTAACTCTTATATGATATTTTTCCGATATTTTATCAATACACACACTTAAAATGGAGCATATGGGTTAATTTACAACCATGTACTTCTTTTCCTTATGTGATACTAATATCTTTCACTATAATCGAGATACAATTACAATGAACTACCTATCGTAATAAACAGAACCAAATTACAAGACTCATAAGTGACTCGCAAAATTGCTGGATTGCCGTATATGTCAGCTATTTTAACATAGTGCTGTAGGCGACACAAGAGACTTAGATAATGGGTATACTTGATGAGGTTATGCACAGTGTTTAGCAGTTGAACTGCAACATGACATATTCAAACAGAAACAAATGCGAGTAATTTACTTATGTACAAGCCCTGTCTAAGAAACAAGTGTTTACATAGGCGTTAACAATACACGCCTTCAAATATACGTCACTGCCTAAGAAGTCATGTGACAAACGACTACCCAATCAGATGTGTCATTAACGATTGGCTATTACTATAGGGGTGTGTACGATTACTCACTCCTGATTGGCTAACGGCACTACTTTAACAGTGAGTTCGGCGCGAGTCTGGTTAGCCTTTGACAAAGCTACTAGCGTGGCGAAATGCGCATCAGGCGCTCTCTATGAATGCTCAACTATTTGCCTTTGTGGGTTAATTAGCATATTAATACCTGATAGGAGTTATATACATAGTTACTATTTATCAAGTGTATACTTGTCCGGTATGTGATATGGGCTCTATCCACTATTAGTCCATCATCTGACTACTGATATTTTAGTTTTTCTAATCACCATACTACTTGACATACTATAGATTGGGACTCTGGCAAGCTTAGACACTGCTCCAGTATTGCACTAGATAGATATATATTGTTGTGTGAGGTCAATCCTCTTTATAGCTTAGCTTTTGTGCAATCCGCGAGCATTTTGTGGTGCCTCCTTGCCAGACTCTATCATTTAACTCACATTATAGGTGGTTACCTGGGCATCTCAGCATTCAATCTTCATTTTAACTGTTTTTAACTTTGCACCTATATGTGGAACTTTCCACCATTTTTATTTTAACATATATTATTAAAAGTTATATTTTATTATACCTGGCTCGCTCCCAGCCAGCTCACTTATACATTACACATTTCCTTAATTTGTGGCTACACTGTGTGCTCTGATATATCCATTTTTCTCTTCATATTTTTCTATATTTATGCCAGGATATTGAGCACCCCCCTGCCTACCTATTTTATAAGAGATTGACTCTCTCTACACAGGGTTGATACACTCTTCTTCCCTGTAAGATATATGGTACAAATTGAGTTGGGGACTTAATTAATATTACATTGTAGACTCTCTCCTTATATCTATATAACCCTTTAAGGATCAACCCGATAAACTAGAGCTTTCAATCAATAAAATGAATAAGGAGGACAAAGAATCGTGCAATGACATGTCTTTTATTAGTATGTCAGAAAACATCAACAACGTTTATAAATAATCTTGTAAAAATAAGGAAAATTTGAGCCATATGACAAGGTAACAGAGTGCATCACAGTCCATGAAGAGAGTTGCCAAGGGCCAGCATAGCCCCATTGGAGACATATGACAAGGTGACAGAGTGCATCACAGTCCATGAAGAGAGTTGCCAAGGGCCAGCATAGCCCCATTGGAGCCATATGACAAGGTAACAGAGTGCATCACAGTCCATGAAGAGAGTTGCCAAGGGCCAGCATAACCCCATTGGAGCCATATGACAAGGTAACAGAGTGCATCACAGTCCATGAAGAGAGTTGCCAAGGGCCAGCATAGCCCCATTGGAGCCATATGACAAGGTAACAGAGTGCATCACAGTCCATGAAGAGAGTTGCAAAGGGCCAGCATAGCCCCATTGGAGCCATATGACAAGGTAACAGAGTGCATCACAGTCCATGAAGAGAGTTGCCAAGGGCCAGCATAGCCCCATTGGAGCCATATGACAAGGAAACAGAGTGCATCACAGTCCATGAAGAGAGTTGCCAAGGGCCAGCATAGCCCCATTGGAGACATATGACAAGGTAACAGAGTGCATCACAGTCCATGAAGAGAGTTGCCAAGGGCCAGCATAGCCCCATTGGAGCCATATGACAAGGTAACAGAGTGCATCACAGTCCATGAAGAGAGTTGCCAAGGGCCAGCATAACCCCATTGGAGCCATATGACAAGGTAACAGAGGGCATCACAGTCCATGAAGAGAGTTGGCAAGGGCCAGCATAGCCCCATTGTAGATATATGACAAGGTAAAAGAGTGCAACAGGCACAACAATAAACAGAAAAAAAGGCCAAATGGCAACCATAAAAAAAACATCAACATGTGGACGGAGGATTCTTATCTGCGCCCTTGGAGCATCTCCAGATCCTCCACTTACTGGTCATCCCCTTCATCGTCCTGTGCATGTCCAGCTCCAGATTCAGGCATTGAATTTATTTAATCTCATGATCTGCCACAGAGTCAAATGCTGAACCTGGAGCTGGGCCTGCATGGTGTCGTTCATCCCTCTCAGGACAGCTGCGTTCCTCAACACGGCCTGCTCTACACGTGCTATACCTTCTAGCATGAGCCATGTTGAGTCACAGCCTAAAATAAAGAATAAATAAAATATTAAGGATAATTACACAACAGAAGAAAAAATAAGCAAAGATACATTGTCATCATAAAGACAAATCATTCTTTACATCAATTTGTTGAAATTGATTCTTTACACATTAAATATGTTATTCAGACAGAACAAAATCATTAAAGGGACAGTTTACTCAAACATGTTGTCCCCTTTAATTGGTTTTCGATGATCCACTTATACATTTTAGAGTGTCTAAAATCTTGTTAAAGGATTTACATTGTACTTATATTAGCAATTTAAGGCCTAGATTTGGAGTTCGGCGGTAGCCGTCAAAACCAGCGTTAGAGGCTCCTAACGCTGGTTTTGGCCGCCCGCTGGTATTTGGAGTCAGTGATTAAAGGGTCTAACGCTCACTTTTCAGCCGCGACTTTTCCATACCGCAGATCCCCCTACGCCATTTGCGTAGCCTATCTTTTCAATGGGATCTTTCTAACGCCGGTATTTAGAGTCGTTTCTGAAGTGAGCGTTAGAGCTCTAACGACAAGATTCCAGCCGCCTGAAAATAGCAGGAGTTAAGAGCTTTCTGGCTAACGCCGGTTCATAAAGCTCTTAACTACTGTACCCTAAAGTACACTAACACCCATAAACTACCTATGTACCCCTAAACCGAGGTCCCCCCACACCGCCGCCACTCGATTAAAATTTTTAACCCCTAATCTGCCGACCGCCACCTACGTTATATTTATGTACCCCTAATCTGCTGCCCCTAACCCCGCCGACCCCTGTATTACATTTATTAACCCCTAACTTGCCCCCCACAACGTCGCCGCCAGCTACTTAAAATAATTAACCCCTAATCTTCCGACCGCAAATCGCCGCCACCTACGTTATCCCTATGTACCCCTAATCTGCTGCCCCTAACATCGCCGACCCCTATATTATATTTATTAACCCCTAATCTGCCCCCCTCATCGTCGCCGACACCTGCCTACACTTATTAACCCCTAATCTGCCGAGCGGACCTGAGCGCTACTATAATAAATTTATTAACCCCTAATCTGCCGACCGGAGCTCACCGCTATTCTAATAAATGTATTAACCCCTAAAGCTAAGTCTAACCCTAACACTAACACCCCCCTAAGTTAAATATAATTTAAATCTAACGAAATAAATTAACTCTTATTAAATAACTTATTCCTATTTAAAGCTAAATACTTACCTGTAAAATAAATCCTAATATAGCTACAATATAAATTATAATTATATTATAGCTATTTTAGGATTAATATTTATTTTACAGGCAACTTTGTAATTATTTTAACCAGGTACAATAGCTATTAAATAGTTAAGAACTATTTAATAGTTACCTAGTTAAAATAATAACAAATTTACCTGTAAAATAAATCCTAACCTAAGTTATAATTAAACCTAACACTACCCTATCAATAAAATAATTAAATAAACTACCTACAATTACCTACAATTAACCTAACACTACACTATCAATAAATTAATTAAACACAATTCCTACAAATAAATACAATTAAATAAACTAGCTAAAGTACAAAAAATAAAAAAGAACTAAGTTACAGAAAATAAAAAAATATTTACAAACATAAGAAAAATATTACAACAATTTTAAACTAATTACACCTACTCTAAGCCCCCTAATAAAATAAAAAAGCCCCCCAAAATAAAAAATTCCCTACCCTATTCTAAATTAAAAAAGTTACAAGCTCTTTTACCTTACCAGCCCTGAACATGCCCCAAGAAGTTCAGCTCTTTTGCCTGTAAAAAAAAACATACAATACCCCCCCCCAACATTACAACCCACCACCCACATACCCCTAATCTAACCCAAACCCCCATTAAATAAACCTAACACTAAGCCCCTGAAGATCTTCCTACCTTGTCTTCACCATCCAGGTATCACCGATCCGTCCTGGCTCCAACATCTTCATCCAACCCAAGCGGGGGTTGGCGATCCATAATCCGGTCCAGAAGAGTCTCCAAAGTCTTCCTCCTATCCGGCAAGAAGAGGACATCCGGACCGGCAAACATCTTCTCCAAGCGGCATCTTCGATCTTCTTCCATCTGGAGCGAAGCGGCAGGATCCTGAAGACATCCAGCGCGGAACATCCATCCGGACCGACGACTGAACGACGAATGACTGTTCCTTTAAGGGACGTCATCCAAGATGGCGTCCCTCGAATTCCGATTGGCTGATAGGATTCTATCAGCCAATCGGAATTAAGGTAGGAATTTTCTGATTGGCTGATGGAATCAGCCAATCAGAATCTAGTTCATTTATTGATAATGTAGTGTTAGGTTAATTGTAGGTAATTGTAGGTAGTTTATTTAATTATTTTATTGATAGGGTAGTGTTAGGTTTAATTATAACTTAGGTTAGGATTTATTTTACAGGTAAATTTGTTATTATTTTAACTAGGTAACTATTAAATAGTTCTTAACTATTTAATAGCTATTGTACCTGGTTAAAATAATTACAAAGTTGCCTGTAAAATAAATATTAATCCTAAAATAGCTATAATATAATTATAATTTATATTGTAGCTATATTAGGGTTTATTTTACAGGTAAGTATTTAGCTTTAAATAGAAATAAGTTATTTAATAAGAGTTAATTTATTTCGTTAGATAAATATTATATTTAACTTAGGGGGGTGTTAGTATTAGGGTTAGACTTAGCTTTAGGGGTTAATCCATTTATTAGAATAGCGGTGAGCTCCGATCGGAAGATTAGGGGTTAATAATTGAAGTTAGGTGTCGGCGATGTTAGGGAGGGCAGATTAGGGGTTAATACTATTTATGATAGGGTTAGTGAGGCGGATTAGGGGTTAATAACTTTATTATAGTAGCGCTCAGGTCCGCTCGGCAGATTAGGGGTTAATAAGTGTAGGCAGGTGTCGGCGACGTTGTGGGGGGCAGGTTAGGGGTTAATAAATATAATATAGGGGTCGGCGGTGTTAGGGGTAGCAGATTAGGGGTACATAGGGATAACGTAGGTGGCGGCGGTTTACGGAGCGGCAGATTAGGGGTTAAAAAAAATATGCAGGGGTCAGCGATAGCGGGGGCGGCAGATTAGGGGTTAATAAGTGTAAGGTTAGGGGTGTTTAGACTCGGGGTACATGTTAGAGTGTTAGGTGCAGACGTAGGAAGTGTTTCCCCATAGGAAACAATGGGGCTGCGTTAGGAGCTGAACGCTGCTTTTTTGCAGGTGTTAGGTTTTTTTTCAGCTCAAACAGCCCCATTGTTTCCTATGGGGGAATCGTGCACGAGCACGTTTTTGAGGCCGGCCGCGTCCGTAAGCAACTCTGGTATCGAGAGTTGCATTTGCGGTAAAAATGCTCTACGCTCCTTTTTTGGAGCCTAACGCAGCATTTGTTTGAACTCTCGATACCAGAGTTAATTTTATGGTGCGGCCAGAAAAAAGCCCGCGGAGCGTTAACAGCCCTTCTACCGCCAAACTCCAAATCTAGGCCTAAATATTTTAATTATACTGTGGTAGGCACACCTATCCTTAAACATTTTGGCGTTGAGGACAAGCTGTGTAAACATAGCAACCTGAAGAAATTACATTCGCACTGGGTTAGACAAGAGATAATGTATCAACATTTGTACATAAATTGTTGGATCCAAGTAGTGGTGATTGGTATATGTAGTGATATCAAATTAAAGGGACACTGAACCTAAATATTTAATTGACTGATTCAGATAGAGCATGACATTACAAATAATAAAACATTACACATATTCTTTAAATGTTAGAATTCTCTAGCTAGATTTTGAATGCAAGAATGTAGGTTTATAGGGCAGGCCATATTTGTTTATCAACTTTGGTTGTCCCTGCTGATTGATGGATACATTCATCCAACAATAAAGAAATGATGTCCAGATTTATTTTCGATTTAAAATTAATTCTAGGCATTTCTTTGTTTCAATAAAGATAGCAAGAGAATGAAGAATAATTCATAAGAGTAGTAAATTATAAATTTGATTAACATTGCATGCTCTATTTGAATCACAATAGAAACAATTTGCCTTCAGTGTACCTTTAAGTATCTTATAATGTGGATATTGAATGATACTTACAGCTGTGCCTGGAAAGGACAATCCGACACCCAGGACAATGAAGGTTGAGACAGGGGGGAGGGATGGGATTGTGTTGGGGAGGGATGGGATTGGGTTGGGGAGGGATGGGATTGGGTTGGGGATGGATGAGCTGCTGCTCCGGGGTAGGCCATACAGCTGGGGAGTGGTGAGTTGGGGTCTGGGCAGCTGGGGTAGCTGTACGGGCCAAAATACAGGGAGAGCGGCGAAGGGGGACGAAAAGGAGTTTTTTGGGAGGGACAGGATAGGAAAAATGGGAAGGGCCGGCAGGGGTCTGTGCAGGGGCCTGTGCAGGGGCCTGGGCCTGGGCAGGGGTCTGGGCCTGGGCAGGGGTCTGGGCCTGGGCAGGGGTCTGTGACTGGGCAGGGGACTGGGCAGGGGCGGAAAACAGATGACCAGAGGTGGAGGAAACATCTGAAATAAATAATACAAATATATTAACATCTCATACATAATGAAATCAAATCAACGCATTTCAAATTGATTATGTTTTCAATATACTTAGAAGTGTGTTTAAATTTCTAAACAATTATGACATGAGGATATGGTATGCATATAGGCACTCAGATGAATATCAATGACTGTCTCTACAATGATAACATTATTATTGTGGTTTGGCCTGGAATATGCATGTGACATAATAATGGCATGAATTAGAAATAAAAAAAAAAAAAAACAATCCAAGCATATTTTCATGCTGCCTGATATAGAAAGGGGGCAGTAGTGTATTTGAACAGACAAATAATATTCCTTTTTAAAGTGCAAAAGCTGTAGACTTTGAATGTCTTCAATAAAATGATTTCCAATAAAGCAACATGTTGGAAACATGATAGATATATTTCACATACCATCAGACTTCAAGGGAGCCTCTTCCGTCCCACATGTTAAATCAATCTCTGTAAAACATAACATGTTGTGTACACGTTAAGATCAGATATTATAACATATGTTACTGTTGCTCAAAGACACACATCAATGTTGCATTAAAGATATACACACCAAAAGTTATGATTTACATCATTTTGATGGAGCATACAAATGACATTAGATTTGTTATTCTCAATGATTCAGATTTTAGATTTATTGTTTGTATTAATTTTAACATCATAAAAGCATAGTACATAGAACATTTAAGATTTCTCATGTGTGTATCACTTGATGACTGTTGTCAAAAATGAACATGGAAACAAACATATGCTATACATCTTCTGAATAAAAAAGGTGTAGACTATGAAATTTTTAATTATTAAGCTTTCAATATTCCAAGAAAATTAATATATAATCAGAGGAGTAAATGATATGTTTGTTTCAAATGTTATGCTTCATCAGAATCATGCTCATAATATTGATTACCAATACACCTTCAATGACATATAAATGAGTCAATGGACTTACCAGAAGACCGCAAAGGCAGCTCTGTGTCAGTGCTGGATTCCTCTGGGCTCCCCACACCAACTCTCTCTATGAATGATATAGATATATATTAGTGAACACATTTGGGATAGCACTAAATCACATCTGTAGCGATTTTTAAGAATAATTAACTTGAAAATGTGAAGAATACAGCGGTCATTATCCAAAAAAATGCTTGATTGAATCAAGGGGATTCTGTTAAAAATGATGTATTGAACATATGTTTAATTTCTGACTATATTATACATCAAACTCATCTCATACGATGCTATTGCATATCTAAATATACCCATTTATGTGTGTATCACTTGATGACTGTTGTCAAAAATGAACATGGAAACAAACATATGCTATACATCTTCTGAATAACAAAGGTGTAGACTATGAAATTTTTAATTATTAAGCTTTCAATATTCCAAGAAAATTAATATATAATCAGAGGAGTAAATGATATGTTTGTTTCAAATGTTATGCTTCATCAGAATCATGCTCATAATATTGATTACCAATACACCTTCAATGACATATAAATGAGTCAATGGACTTACCAGAAGACCGCAAAGGCAGCTCTGTGTCAGTGCTGGATTCCTCTGGGCTCCCCACACCAACTCTCTCTATGAATGATATAGATATATATTAGTGAACACATTTGGGATAGCACTAAATCACATCTGTAGCGATTTTTAAGAATAATTAACTTGAAAATGTGAAGAATACAGCGGTCATTATCCAAAAAAATGCTTGATTGAATCAAGGGGATTCTGTTAAAAATGATGTATTGAACATATGTTTAATTTCTGACTATATTATACATCAAACTCATCTCATACGATGCTATTGCATATCTAAATATACCCATTGATCAATGTTCTTAAAAGAATACACACAAACCACATTTTGAATAACAGCTGTTGACAAATATAAACAAAGACATGTGGCACATTGAGCCATTTGTGCAATGTACAGTAATCTTGTTTAGGACACAACACATATTGATCACAATACCAAACCAAATTGATTAGTACAAATATGTAATCATGGTGCTGTTAGAGTATGCTTATATCTATAAAGTAACTCCAACAGTGAATATGTGAATTATATATCAATATTGTCTAATCCAAAGAATGTAAAGATTAATGAATCTATTGTTTATTAAAGGGACACTGACATGATTTATTTCAATCATTGATTTCACTGTTCAAACTGTTCCAAATGATTTAACATTGACTCCTATTATAATTTGAATGTTGCTACATTTTAATCTTAAAGGCAGATAAGCAATATTGGATTCAATAAATATTGTTTGTTGAAGGTATCCACCAATCATCACTAAAAACCCAGGTTGGTCAACAAAAATTGAGCTGCAGATAAACGTACATTCTTGATTTTAAAATACATATTTCACATATGATTATAGTATTATATTTAAATGTTGATTAATATTGCATGCTCTATCTGAATGACAACATTAATAATTTTAGCTCAGTGTCCCTTTAATATAAAAATATATTGATTTGACAATGTTGGTGTTAATGAATTCTCTACTCCATATGTTGATGTAATGAATGGGATTGAGCATGCAATTCCAATCTAATATGTTATTTAAGGATATCCTAAGAATTATTTAATTTTCATCTATTAAAGGGACATGAAGCTCTAAATGTGTAATTGTATACTTTTTGAAACTATGTACTACTGTTATCTGAACACATGATTTTAACTTTTGTCAAAATGCAAATTTATGCATAAAAAAACAGCCGGATAATACCAGTAATGCATTGTTTAACCTAAACCAAAATCCATTTTTTTTTAGAAGAACTAAAACAATAGACTGAACCAATGTAGCTCATAAAATGTTTAAACACAACAATAAAATCACGTTTAAAAATCAGTCTATGTAAAATTTAGTTGGCATGTCCCTTAAATGACGTGATCAATTTCAAAAATGGAATCTATATTTTTAAAATCAAAACATATGCAAAAGTGTGTGTATTTTTTAAAAATGTATACAAATAAGATTAAGCAATACACAAGGGAAGAATATAAATTGGACATTCAAAGAATCTTACATTAAAATTAAGACATCCAGAAGAGATGGGATATCTTAAATTCCAAACAAAATCAGAGTAGTCTTACAATGTAATCCTATATTTTTGTTTTATTTATTCTTATTTGCAAATATTTAAAAAATCCATTTTGCAGATACATATAAATATTGAACAATGTGGATTTAGTATGTAATGTTCTGTCCATGTTTCTAAGACAAATGTCAATTAAAATGAGACATCCAGATCTGTAATATATTAAATGAGGATTGGATATCATTAATACAAATCATGCCATGTTTAAAATCTTTACATTATTAGCAAATCAATTAAAAACTATTAATCCTTTGGTAGTCCCATGAGTTAATTGTTTCCTTAATTAAATTCATGATAAATATATCCTGTACTCTTATTTTCAATCAGTTGTGTTGTTTACTGTAGCTTTAATTATTTTTTTGTGTTATTTCATTCTCATCAATTGATGGGCATATGTTATAATTTATTTGGATTCTGTTTTTTGTTTTTATTATGTATAATATTGAAAATAAGAATACTGTATTCTTCACATATATAATAATTCACATTTCATTTTGACCAACATGTGTTAAGTAATGCCACTTACAGCAAACCCATGTTAACGTGTATGCGCTATTCCATTTTCGCGATCATTGCGCAATGATTCCAAGTGGAATTACGCATCCGTCATTTGACCAACATGTGTCAAGCAATGCCACTTACAGCAAACCCATGTTAACGTGTATGCGCAATCCCATTTTCGCGATCATTGCGCAATGATTCCAAGTGGAATTACGCATCCGTCATTTGACCAACATGTGTCAAGCAATGCCACTTACAGCAAACCCATGTTAACGTGTATGCGCAATTCCATTTTCGCGATCATTGCGCAATGATTCCAAGCGGAATTACGCATCCGTCATTTGACCAACATGTGTCAAGCAATGCCACTTACAGTAAACCCATGTTAACGTGTATGCGCAATTCCATTTTCGCTCTGTGACGCATATTCTGTAGAGCGCAATAAACATCATTCCTATTTCATGTGTCACTAATCTAAAATCAGATATCTAAACATCATATGTAGTGTATGTTGTGAGATCTGTATAGGTTTAGTATCTGACTATATACACATTTTTTAAAAAAAATAATAAAATATTAAGATATTATATGAAGTTGGATAGTTACCTGGTTCAGATTCTCCATCAGCTCCTCCCAGGCCACCGGACGGAGAAGCAGCTGCGCTGTCCCCCGCGTCAGGACTTTCAAATCCCGCAGCTGGGAGGGAAGAAGAGGAGGCCGAGGATGGCGAGGATCTAAATCTTTTGGGGACCCGGAGATTGAGGAGCTTGCATAAAGTCACCTCATAAGGGAGTAGGTATAGTTTCCACGGGGCCTTTCTTTGGCCCCCTCTTTTACGGGCTTGTACCCAGTCCCTTATGAGGTTGACTTTTTTTGTCAAGCGCAACCTCATATCTCCGAATCTCCTCATGATTTGATCCTGGCTCCTCTGGACGCCACACACCAATTTAACCGCATTGGTGATAGACTCCCAGAGGGCCTTCTTAACAGGCGCATCTGTCGACCTCCTCTTGTTCCCAAACAGCTGGGGATAAAAGTCCTTGACGGCGTGGACCAGTGCAGCACTCTCCTGCTTGGTGAACCTGGGAGGTTTCATGCCTGCTGGGTTGTAGAATAATATAATAATTATAATAATAATAATATATATATACGCCTGCAGCCATTAGAGAACTGACAAAGATGGCAACGTGTAATGGACTTTTATATGGTGAAGTAAACATGAGATGCACCATGGGACAAGTTATCTGTACATCTGATTGGATAAAAGTTGGAAATATTGTTAGAATGTCTGTGAGACCATCCTGACTCAAGTTGTGTTTGTGTGATGAACTCTGATTGGCCGTTCCTTAATGTTTCATATCTTAGCAACTTCCATACACATACCTCCTGGTGGTGCTGTTACTTCATTTTTCATATAGAAGGATTTGTAACTCATGGGCCTGTCATGTGGATATGTGTGACGCCGATTTAATATCCATGATCCGTTAAATATTAATGTTTAAATTCTCTTTAAAATCTAATACTGTCACATTATTAAATGTTGTAGACATTTTTCGGTTTAATAACGGTCTGTTTCTTTAATACAAATACACATTTAATATTGTATGTCTTTATTGTTCATAAAATCAATTTGTTGACTTATTGTGAAGTATTGACATTGCTCTATTAAATGTATTTATAATGCACATTGATTGTGTGGTATTGCGTGACATTAGACTCTAATTTTTAAAGATGCAAATCTGGTGTTTCAAGATCCGTTTCCCACGCCACATTTCTGAATGTTCAAATTCAGGTTATAATGTCAGTAACTTGGATAATCTGTTTATAGATGTTAAACTACAGGTTTGTTTGTTATTAGTAAATAAACCTTGAGCTTGTATTTGTCTGAACTACTCATATATGTTATTGTGCAATGGCGTCTTTATTTTTAAATAGACATTACAAACAAACAATTGTATCAAATGATCTGTAGAGATAGAAAATTGTTTAGACTTTAAAATAAAAGCAATTTATCTTTGTATTTAGATATCTTCAACATAAGACATTTAAATGCACATGGTTGAGCCAATCACATAAGGCATCTCTGTGCATCCACCAATCTTCATCTACTGAGCCTATCTCGATATGCTTTTCAAGCAAAGTATGTCAAGATAAGAAGAGAAGTAAATTTAAATCTCTTAAAGGGACACTGTCCAAACAAATGTAGCGTTCGTGATTCAGATTGAGCATGAAATGTTAAGCAACTTTATAATTTACTCAGATTCTCAAATGTTAAGAATTATCTTGTTATCTTTCTTTGCAAATCAATAATGATATTTTAGATTACGGATAATTTTTGTAAAAACCTGGGTTGTCCTTGATGATTGTTGGATAAATTAATCCACCCAAAACAAAATAAATTCTGTCCAGAGTACTGAAGCCAATAAATTATCAATTTAATGCCTTATTTTTAAAGTAATGATAGCAACATCACGAGGAACATTGATAATATGAGTCAATTTTTAAAGTTGCTTAAAATAGAATACTCGTTCTGAATGTATAAATTATTAATTTTTTCACTGTCTCCCTTTAAGTATATTTTGAGTTCATGTCCCTTTAAGGAGACATTTCACAATAATGCTTGAAAAATCATAAACCTAGGCACCTTCCTTTTTCAAAAGTAGTATAACATATGAGTAAAGCATATTTAGATTAAATTCTGGATTGTTTTACACACTGACTGAAATATATATTGTAATGGATGTATTTCGCAGTCTTCTGCTTCGAGGGACATTAAGCTGTATGTTATTTATGCATTTTGGATAAGATTATAATATTTGAACAACTGAATATGTTTTGTTATTCAATCATTAGATTGTAATTATATATAATCTTGGATTAAATACATATCTACATAGGCTATTTTGATGCTGATTGTTGGTTGCACATAGATGCCTTATGTAATTGACTAAGATATGTGCATTGATGTATCTTTTTCTAAGTATATTTCAAGACTTTACTTACCCAAGAGGTAAGATTTTAATAAATACATAATATTAATAACTATAATTAAATGTCCTTTTAAATGACTCCACTAGAAAATAAAATCTATTAACATGGCATCCAATAACTAGCTTGTGCAAAATATGAAGTTAAATGACCTACCATTTTTTAATTTAAAACGTATAAATAATGTTTTTAGATACCTAAGGAAGATACAAGATCTTATAAAATTAATTTTACATTCAACAACACTGTCACTTTAATGTAAGTGAACCACTTCCATTCTTAAAAGTGAAACCAAAAACATTTTTGTCAAATTCTGACTACATATCCGAAATTATTTTAACATCGAAGAATTTCACAAGAAAAGCATCGATGGATGTCACTCCCCAATTTTTTTAAAAAAGATAGTTTAATTTAATATTCTCTGAATCAGTGGATTTGCTAAAATTAATGCCTAATTTGATCTTATGCATGTGCTTGTCAAATAGACAACTACCAGTCATGGGAGTCAAATTGTTTTTTATTGACAGATTATATGGATATTTATTATAATCTGTTCAAAAGAGGGTATTTAATAATCAAATGTGGATTATTACCATTTAAAAATAATTTAATTTAACAAAAAAAAAAAATATATATATATTCCGTGAAGTCATCAGATGACAATCTGAAATGAACAAACACAATTTAAATAAGTTAATACACACGTTTTAAAATATTCATAAAATACATTTACAATCATCTTGTGTCTATGCTCTAACTTTGTGCATAATTTGATAAAGATATTTATGATTTAATTTTTTTTATTAAAAACCAAACAAACCATACACCATTATATTGTGTAATAAAAATTAAATTTAAATATCATATTTTCTAATTATACGTAATAATTTTTATCAAATTTCAATAATAAATATATATGTACTGTATGCTGAACATAAATGTAATATTTCATGTCCATTCAAATACCTCTATATCAACTATAATATGTATTCCTTTTTCTGATTGTGATCCCTAAATATCTAATTATGACTAATATATGTAAGCTACTAAGATTCAACATTCTTGCTGTGATTCTTAACTAGCATGCATTGGTAAACCAACCTGGTAAATGCATGGTCTTTGAAAGTCAATTCAGGGGTAAACAGTTGATCTTCAATAGGTGTCTTATTCATCATTTCAAAAATAGAGGACTGTGAAATACCATCTAAAAATTAGAAAATAATCTAAGTGTCTGATTGTGATCCCTAAATATCTAATTATGACTAATGTATGTAAGCTACTAAGATTCAACATTCTTGCTGTGATTCTTAACTAGCATGCATTGGTAAACCAACCTGGATAATGCATGGTCTTTGAAAGTCAATTCAGGGGTAAACAGTTGATCTTCAATAGGTGTCTTATTCATCATTTCAAAAATAGAGGACTGTGAAATACCATCTAAAATTTAGAAAATAATCTAAGTGTCTCCAATAGGATACCTCCACAGCCTTATTCTATCAAATAGTTGGCACTTACCATGTGAACATGTCTTTGTATGGTTTTCAAGGTCAGCAGATTTGAAAGATAATGCCAGACATGATCCCATTGGTATTCTTCAATTTCAATCTTGTATTTTTCCACTGTCAGTCTGGGAATTCTTCAATGTCATTCTTCAAATTCTTCCCTTTCAGTCTTTACATGAAGTCATCTCCCTAATGGCATAAATTTTTTAAAGAAAACTACTACTACAAGTGTGTGAATCAGTTCTGTAGCACTCTCCCCCCCCCATTTCTGAATCAATTTCTATCACTAGCTTACTAAGCGTGTGTAGCATCTTGTGTTATGTTCTATCAAGTGTGAAGATGAGTCATATTGAGCAGAATGAACCTCTAATGTGTGACATTGAACCATAGTCATGCTAGAGGATAGTTATGCTAGAGGATCCCTTTCTGAGTATTTACATTTTACGTAATGTGTAAACTAAATACTAGTTTAGAAAATGTATGCCATATGATGTATTTGTGTACAATTCATGCCAGCAACAGTCCATACATTTATACTTACCAGCTGATGTCCTCTTTAAAAACCAGGTGGCAAAGACTCGCTACAGGACCCAATGCACAGAGCATCACCTATATTAATAAATGAAACACATTTTTAGCATTTGATGAACAATCCTAACATGTTTGCACAATTCTCTACTTGTCATTTCCCTAGAGTTCACATCTATTGACAATACTCCAGTCTAACTTCTATTATTTACCGTCTAAAGTGGCGGTTGATGATGTCTGCTCTGACATCGAGCCCCTCGTCCCGGAATGGCCCCTCTAGAACAGGATCATCCTCCTCAACTCTGAGGAGGTTTCGGTGTGCCTGGACGCCCTGCAGCATCCCAGCCCGCTGTGCAATATTATGCAGGACACTACAGGTTATAATGATCTTAGCCACCTTCTTTGGGTTGTACTGGAGGGCTCCTCCCGACCTGTCCAGGCACCTGAACCTCATCTTCAGGAGCCCGAACATCCATTCAACCACCGCCCTGGTTCTCTTATGAGCCCTATTGTAGCGCTCCTCAGACACATCAGTCGGGCTACGCAAGGGGGTAATAAGCCAAGGCCGGCTCATGTACCCAGAATCACCTATAAATTAATAACAGAACATAATTCAAACTGAATCCTCAAAATTGTTTTTCGATTCTAAAAAAAGTTTGTGTACACGATAATCCACTAACAAATGTTTATTTTTTAAAAGAATAATCTAGTTCAATATTATTCTCTATCTTCCCATTTCAGCTAAGATATGCTACATATGCGTATTTCGCCTAAACCAGACCTTGTGTAAAATGGAAACAAAATGGTTACATTGCATTCTCTATCTGAGCATTTAAGGTAAGACATGCTACATATCTGCATTGAACTAACACTAGACATTAGCGGAAAGAGACAATGACATGGTTAAATTGCATTAGCTAATATCTTCCCATTTCAGCTAAGACATGCTACATATGCGTGTTTCTCCTAAACCAGACCTTGTGTAAAATGGAAACGAAATGGTTACATTGCATTCTCTATCTGAGCATTTAAGGTAAGACATGCTACATATCTGCATTGAACTAAAACTAGACATTAGCGGAAAGAGACAATGACATGGTTAAATTTCATTAGCTAATATCTTCCCATTTCAGCTAAGACATGCTACATATGCGTATTTCTCCTAAACCAGACCTTGTGTAAAATGGCAACTAAATGGTTACATTGCATTCTCTATGTGAGCATTTAAGGTAAGACATGCTACATATCTGCACTGAACTAACACTAGACATTAGCGGAAAGAGACAATGACATGGTTAAATTGCATTAGCTAATATCTTCCAATTTCAGCTAAGACATGCTACATATGCGTATTTCTCCTAAACCAGACCTTGTGTAAAATGGAAACGAAATGGTTACATTGCATTCTCTATCTGAGCATTTAAGGTAAGACATGCTACATATCTGCATTGAACTAAAACTAGACATTAGCGGAAAGAGACAATGACATGGTTAAATTGCATTAGCTAATATCTTCCCATTTCAGCTAAGACATGCTACATATACGTATTTCTCCTAAACCAGACCTTGTGTAAAATGGAAACGAAATGGTTACATTGCATTCTCTATCTGAGCATTTAAGGTAAGACATGCTACATATCTGCATTGAACTAAAACTAGACATTAGCGGAAAGAGACAATGACATGGTTAAATTGCATCCTATAGCTGAACATTACGCTAACATTTTAAAACTACAGTGGCAATTGTCTAACTAATTAACCATGTTGTGCACAAATACTCACCAACAAGATAACCAGGAGGCATTTGTCTTTCCTCAAACGGTCTCCACAGGGACGACTGAGCGAGGATGCGGGCATCATGACAAGCTCCTCCAAAATTCGCACACACATGCATAATCCTCATCTGTGCGTCACAAACATACTGCACGTTGAGGCTATAAAATGTTTGCAATTTCTGAAGGGCAAGTCATCAATTGGAGCACGCAGCGCAATGTGGGTACAATCTATGGCTCCCAAGACATTGGGCAATTGAGCAATATCAAAGAATTCCCGCTTCAGGCGCCTCCAATCACCATCATTTTGTGGGAATCCTATGTAATGCTTACTGATCCGTACCATGGCGTCCAGAAAGTTATTAAACACCACAGAGAATGTACCTTGAGCCAGGCCATGCATGTACATTTCTCCGGATTGAAAACTCCCGGAGGCCAGGACGTAAAGACAACCTAGCATCTTACTCATGCCGGGAACAGCAGTCCTTATTCTTATACGTGGCTCCAAATGAGGTTTAAGAAGATCGTAAAGGCCAATGAGCTGTTCGCTATTGAGCCGATACGTATCATAAACCTCAAAGTCGCTCATGTTTTCCAAGGTGGGTCTCACCCTGTAGACACGAGGAGCTCGAACCAGACGACCCCTTCATCTCAGTCTGAGCCGCCGAGGCTGCCTGATTCGATCAACAGCTAGTTCGCCAATAGCAGCACCAGCAGCGTCTACCATGTCATCGTCATCCATCTTTCAAAACAGCGTAACAAGGTATGCACTTTATCTGATGTGGATCACAAGTGATGCATTGGCCATGTTGTTTGGGGGATTTATAGTACAATTAGTCCAATGGTAGTGAGTTTGTAATGATTGCTAATTGTATTCACTTGTTTGTATGTGAGCGGCGCGAATGCTTTCACAGTGGGCGTTTTTTTTTGTTTGCTAAAATGTTGTTTTCCCCCAATGAATCTCAATGTGAAAGTGTCAAATATCACACATACAGTGCATGTTTGTAATGTTTGTTCATATGCGTAATCAATATTTCTTAAACGCAATCTTATAGTAACAAGCACACGTCCAGGCTAACATGAATGAAAGTGCATAGTTGTGTATAATGTGCATCGAATGTGATCGATCAATGTTGCTGCAACATTGTTTGTAAATGATAAAGTAACATCTGCCATCTGTAGTATTGTATATATAAGTGATTAGCGAGATGTCAATATTGTACGCGTCCCTTTCAAATCGCAATAATAATTCCGAACTTCCCGTCTGCCATCTGTAGTATTGTATATATAAGTGATTGCCGAGCTGTCAATATTGTATGCGTCCCTTTAAAATCGCTATAATAATTCCGAACTTCCCGGCTGTCATCTGTAGTATTGTATATATAAGTGATTGCCGAGCTGTCAATATTGTATGCGTCCCATTAAAATGGCACTAATACTGAAGAACTTCCGGCTGTCATCTGTAGTATTGTATATATAAGTGATTGCCGAGCTGTCAATATTGTACGCGTCCCTTTCAAATCGCAATAATAATTCCGAACTTCCCGTCTGCCATCTGTAGTATTGTATATATAAGTGATTGCCGAGCTGTCAATATTGTATGCGTCCCATTAAAATCGCACTAATACTGAATAACTTCCGGCTGTCATCTGTAGTATTGTATTTATAAGTGATTTGCGATCTGACAATATTTATTAATTGTCCCATTGAAATCGCCCTAATAATGCTGTTCCAAACTGTTATTTACGTATATGTTGTATTGTAGTATTGAGTGTTAAAGTTCAGAAAGGGGCGGTACAGTTGTGAATCTGTAATGTGTATGGTTGAATCTTCTAATGACGTCATCATATTATTAACCTGCCTATGTAGTTCTGAAATCCTCATTGTGTTGTTGTATTGCGCTACATTGTTATTGTGTGCTGAATAAAATATAAATGTGTGCTTTGGGGTTGCGTGATGGGTGATGCGTGTTATGTACATGTACGTATATATTGTGATTGTGTCCCACATATGCTGACTTCTATATAGCGGTCTGGCATTGTTATTCCTTCCCATAAAGTGACATCTGTAATCTGGTGTAATGATGTTCTTCTTGTACGTAATTCCTAATGGTTTATTGTGATGGAATCATGATGTTAAAAGTACAGTATTTGTGATTCCTAGAGAGAATGGAATGTGTTTTTACCCCATCATTTGAATGCACATGTATGAGTGTATGGTAAAAGTAATGTATGTGCATCCATGACTGATCATGTGTTAAGCCTATGTAGATATGCAGTTGCTGCAAGCATATGAGTTGAATAAATGAAATGCAATAATAAAGGTAAATAAGAGGTGTTTCCCATTGTGTACTGCTTCTGAATCCTGAAATGTTTTAATGATTTTTTTGTCCGTTTAAATGTGATTTTTTTTGGATAAAAAAGTTTGTTACTAGTGATGTTGATTTTTAGTTAATGTAATGTAAAAGTATGAAACAATTTAATGCTGTTGTGAATATTCAATAAGTACAATCCATAAGTCCACCATAGGGAAATAGTCATTTCTTGATCTATTTATCATAGCTGGGTCTAAAGCAGAAAAGCATGTTTTTTTTTCCTATTTCTAGCGCTGGTATTTGGAGTTTTTAGGTCTACGCTATTTGCGTGCATTATGGAAATCTGTGTTTCGCGTGCACGAGCACGAGCACGTCTTCCCCATAGAAGTCAATGGAGGCTCTAAATTTTGTTAATTTATTTTCAAAGACTGGTTTTTCCTCGTAAAGTGAGTGACGTCATGAGTTTTTGTGAAAAAGTAGCTAAATCGTGTTCATTTTGTAATAAATAACTTTTTTGTGTATGTAATGTGGTGTATATTGTTTGTATGCATCGATGAGTGTATGTTTGTGATAATATTATTAGTTAGATGTAGCTATATGAGGGTCTTTTCCCGTGTGTCAATGTAAGTCAATGGCAAAATGGATTTGTGTTGTTGTTTTTCTAACACCCGAGATCTCGCAACTTTGATCCTTTGTATTTTGATGAAAAATTATTAAATCATAAAAATAAATATAGTGTAGTGTTTGTATGAGTGTAAGTGTAGTTTGTGTAATATTTGTTTTGTGATTCGTGGATGTTTATTTTGTCGGTATATGTTAACTACTGGGTTTGAGCTGTCGGTAGAGATTTGAGCGTTGGGAGATTTTTGAGTGTCGGTAACTGAACTCTAAATACCGGAGTCCGTAAAAAATAAGCGTTAGGAGCCTCTAACGCTGGTTTTTACGGCTAACGCCCAACTCTAAATCTAGGCCATAAAAAATAACAATAAACTCCATAAAATAAGATAAGGGAATATAAGAATGCCTGGGCTTTGTATAAGCATAGTAATACGTGCAAACAAGAT
This sequence comes from Bombina bombina, assembly GCF_027579735.1. NCBI lineage: Eukaryota > Metazoa > Chordata > Amphibia > Anura > Bombinatoridae > Bombina > Bombina bombina. The sequence continues at coordinate 310,826,925 of NC_069502.1, read as the reverse complement.
GGGCCCTTATTACAATCTTTTGCCTAGATTACGAGTCTTGCAATAGCCTTAAAAAGCAGTGTTGAGGGGTCCCAACGCTGCATTTTAACGCCCGCTGGTATTACGAGTTTGGCAGGTACAGGTGTACCGCTCACTTTTTTTCCACGATTTTCGCATACCGCAAATCCCCTTACGTCAATTGCATATCCAATCTTTTTAATGGGATTTGCCTAATGCTGGTATTACGATTGCAGGAAAAAGTGAGCAGTAGACCCTCTCCTGTCCAGGCTCCTACCACATTTAAAAGTCAATAATTAAGAGTTTTATGGGCTAACGCCGTAGCATAAAACTCTTAACTAAAGTGCTAAAAGTACACTAACACCCATAAACTACCTATTAACCCCTAAACCGAGGCCCCCCCGCACATCTCAAACACTTAAATAAATGTTTTAACCCCTAATCTGCCCACCGGACATCACCGCCACTTTAAGAAATATATTAACCCCTAAGCCGCCACACTCCCACCTCGCAAACACTAGTTAAATTTTATTAACCCCTAATCTGCTGGCCCTAACATCACAGCCACCTACCTACATTTATTAACCCCTAATCTGCCACCCCCAACGTCACCGCTACTATATTAAATTTATTAACCCCTAACTCTAAATCTAACCCTAAGTCTAACACCCCCCTAACTTAAATTTAATTTAAATACATCTAAATAAATTTACTATAATAAATTAAATTATTCCTATTTAAAACTAAATACTTACCTGTAAAATAAACCCTAAGCTAGCTACAATATAACTAATAGTTACATTGTAGCCATTTTAGGATTTATATTTATTTTACATGCAACTTTGTATTTATTTTAACTAGGTAGAATAGTTATTCAATAGTTATTAACTATTTAATAGCTACCTAGTTAAAATAAAAACAAATTTACCTGTACAATAAATCCTAACCTAAATTACAATTACACCTAACACTACACTATCATTAAATTAATTACCTAAACTACCTACAATTAAATACAATTAAAATAAATAAACTAAAGTACAAAAAAACAACAAACACTAAATTACAGAAAATAAAAGAATAGTTACAAGCCCCCCAAAATAATAAAATTCCCTACGCTATACTAAATTACAAATGGCGTCCCTTCAATTCTGATTGGCTGATAGAATCCTATCAGCCAATCGGAATTAAGGTAGGAAAAATCCTATTGGCTGATGCAATCAGCCAATAGAATTGAGCTTGCATTCTATTGGCTGATTGGAACAGCCAATAGAATGCGAGCTCAATCCTAGGATATGATTATATATATAAAAAAAGGTTTTACTGATTATACATCATATAAAGCATAAACATATAGATAAAAATACATATAATATTAAAAACAGTAATTATGCATATTGTGCACTAGGGTGAATAAGAGACCCAAAAGATGTATGTACAAATATGGGTTTGAAAAATATTGACGTATTACAATCTTATGTCAAGATATATGATGAGAGAGCCCAGATTTTTAACTGAAGTTAAACACAAACATTGTGTATATTGCAGTTCTTAGTATACGTATAGATCATCTAGGGTTAATATGATGACATCTGTTCATACAAATAATAATCTGTAGAATGGTAGTCTTTGTTTAAAAAGTAACGATCTCTGGTGGTGGGTTTTAATGTTGGGGGGGGGGTATTGTCTTTTCTTTTACAGGTAAAAGAGCTTTACTTTGGGGAAATGCCCCGCAAAAGGCCCTTTTAAGGGCTATTTGTAATTTAGTGTAGGGTAGGGAATTTTAATATTTTGGGGGGCTTTTTATTTTATTAGGGGGATTAGAGTAGGTGTAATTAGTTTAAAATTCTTGTAATTATTTTTTTATTTTCTGTAATTTAGTGTTTGTTGTTTTTCGTACTTTAGTTTATTTAATTTAATTGTATGTAATTTATGTAATTAATTTAATGATAGTGTAGTGTTAGGTGTAATTGTAAATTAGGTTTAGATTTAGATTTATTTTACAGGTAAATTTGTACTAGGTAGGTATTAAATAGTTAATAACTATTTAATAACTATTCTACCTAGTTAAAATAAATACAAAGTTGCCTGTAAAAAAAATAAATCCTAAAATGGCTACAATGTAACTATTAGTTATATTTTATCTAGCATAGGGTTCATTTTACAGGTAAGTATTTAGTTTTAAATAGGAATAATTTACGCCTAGATTTAGAGTTTTGTGGCCAAAGGGGTGCGTTAGCTACGCATGTTTTTTTTCCCCCGCACCTTTTAAATAATGCTGGTATGTTCTCTGAAGGGCTGCGTTAGGCTCCAAAAAAGGACCGTACAGGCATATTTACCGCCACTTTAACTCTCAATACCAGCGTTGCTTACGGTAGCGGCTAGCTGTAAAAACGTGCTCGTGCACGATTCCCCCATAGGAAACAATGGGGCCGTTTGGGCTGAAAAAAAACCTAACACCTGCAAAAAAGCAGCGTTAAGCTCCTAACGCAGCCCCATTGTTTCCTATGGGGAAACAGTTTCTAAGTCTGCACCTAACACCCTAACATGTACCCCGAGTCTAAACACCCCTAACCTTACACTTATTAACCCCTAATCTGCCGCCCCCACTATCGCTGACCCCTGCATTATATTATTAACCCCTAATCTGCCCCTCCCAATGTCGCCGCTACCTTACCTACACTTATTAACCCCTAATCTGCCGCCCCCACTATCGCTGACCCCTGCATTATATTATTAACCCCTAATCTGCCCCTCCCAACGTCGCCGCTACCTTACCTACACTTATTAACCCCTAATCTGCCGACCGGACCTAGCCGCTACACTAATAAATGTATTAACCCCTAAAGCTAAGTCTAACCCTAACACGCCCCTAAATTAAATATAATTTTATTCTAACAAAATAAATTAACTCTTATTAAATAAAGTATTCCTATTTAAAACTAAATACTTACCTGTAAAATAAACCCTAATATAACTACAATAAAACAAATAATTATATTGTATCTATTTTAGGATTTATATTTATTTTACCAGCAACTTTGTATTTATTTTAACTAGGTACAATAGCTATTAAATAGTTATTTACTATTTAATAGCTACCTAGTTAAAATAATTACCAAATTACCTGTAAAATAAATCCTAACCTAAGTTACAATTAAACCTAACACTACACTATCAATAAATAAATTAAATCAATTAACTACAAGTACCTACAATTAAATAAATTAAACTAAATTACAAAATAAACCCCACTAAATTACAAAAAATAAAAAAGATTACAAGAATTTTAAGCTAATTACACCTACTCTAAGCCCCCTAATAAAATAACAAAGCCCCCCAAAATAAAAAAATTCCCTACCCTAATCTAAATTAAAATAGTTAACAGCTCTATTACCTTACCAGCCCTTAAAAGGGCTTTTTGCGGGGCATGCCCAAAAGAAATCAGCTCTTTTGCCTGTAAAAAAAACACAATACCACCCCCAACATTACAACCCACCACCCACATACCCCTACTCTAACCCAACCTCCCTTAAATAAACCTAACACTAACCCCCTGAAGATCTCCCTACCTTGAGTCGTATTTACTCAGCCGAGCACCGATGGACCAAAAGAAGACATCAGGAGCAGCAGAAGTCTTCATCCTATCCGGGGCAGAAGAGGACATCCGGACCAGCAGACATCTTCATCCAAGTGGCATCTTCTATCTTCATCCATCCGACGAGCGAATCAGCCAATTGAATGTGAGCTCAATCTGATTGGCTGATTGGATCAGCCAATCCGATTGAACTTGAATCTGATTGGCTGATTCAATCAGCCAATCAGATTTTTCCTACCTTAATTCCGATTGGCTGATAGAATCCTATAAGCCAATCGGAATTCGAGGGACGCCATCTTGGATGACGTCACTTAAAGGAACCTTCATTCGTCGGTAGTCGTCGGTAGGAAGAGGATGTTCCGCGCCGGAGGTCTTGAAGATGGAGCAGCTCCTCGTTGGATGGATGAAGAGAAAAGATGCCGCTTGGATGAAGATGTCTGCCGGTCCGGATGTCCTCTTCTGCCCGGATAGGATGAAGACTTCTGCCACTCCGGATGTCTTCTTTTGGTCCATCGGTGCTCGGCTGAGTGAAGACGACTCAAGGTAGGGAGATCTTCAGGGGGGTAGTGTTAGGTTTATTTAAGGGGGTTTGGGTTAGAGTAGGGGTATGTGGGTGGTTGGTTGTAATGTTGGGGAGTGGTATTGTGATTTTTTTTACAGGCAAAAGAGCTGATTTCTTTTGGGCATGCCCTGCAAAAAGCCCTTTTAAGGGCTGGTAAGGTAATAGAGCTGTTAACTATTTTAATTTAGATTAGGGTAGGGCATTTTTTTATTTTGGGGAGCTTTGTTATTTTATTAGGGGGCTTAGAGTAGGTGTAATTAGCTTAAAATTCTTGTAATCTTTTTTTATTTTTGTAATTTAGTGTTTTTTTTTTTCTAATTTAGTTTAGTTTATTTAATTGTAAGTACTTGTAGTTAATTGATTTAATTTATTTATTGATAGTGTAGTGTTAGTTTTAATTGTAACTTAGGTTAGGATTTATTTTACAGGTAATTTGGTAATTATTTTAACTAGGTAGCTATTAAATAGTAAATAACTATTTAATAGCTATTGTACCTAGTTAAAATAAATACAAAGTTGCCTGTAAAATAAATATAAATCCTATAATAGATACAATATAATTATTCGTTATATTGTAGCTATATTAGGGTTTATTTTACAGGTATTTAGTTTTAAATAGGAATACTTTATTTAATAAGAGTTAATATATTTTGTTAGAATAAAATTATATTTAATTTAGGGGGGTGTTAGGGTTAGGGTTAGACTTAGCTTTAGGGGTTAATACATTTATTAGAGTAGCGGCGAGGTCCGGTGGGCAGATTAGGGGTTAATTCTTGAAGTTAGGTGTCGCCGATGTTAGTGAGAGCAGATTAGGGGTTAATAATATTTATTATAGGGTTTTTGAGGCGGGAGTGAGGCGGTTTAGGGGTTAATACATTTATTAGAGTAGCGGCTAGGTCCGGTCGGCAGATTAGGGGTTAATATGTGTAGGTAAGGTAGCGGCGACATTGGGACGGGCAGATTAGGGGTTAATAAATATTATGTAGGGGTCGGTGATGTTAGGGGCAGCAGATTAGGGGTACATAGGGATAATGTAGGTGGCGGCGGTGTGCGGTCGGCAGATTAGGGGTTAAAAAAAATTATTAAAATGGCGGCGATGTGGGGGGACCTCGGTTTATGGGTACATAGGTAGTTTTTGGGTGTTAGTGTACTTTAGAGCACAGTAGTTAAGAGCTTTATAAACCAGCATTAGCCCAGAAAGCTCTTAACTACTGACTTTTTTCTGCGGCTGGAGTCTTGTCGGTAGAGGGTCTACTGCTCACTTCAGCCAAGACTCTAAATACAGGCATTAGGAAGATCCCATTGAAAAGATAGGCTAAGCAATTGGCATAAGGGGATCTGCGGTATGGAAAAGTCACGGCTTGGAAGTGAGCGTTAGACCCTTTCCTGGCTGACTCTAAATACCAGCGGCGGTAAAAAGCAGCATTAGGAGCCCTTAACGCTGCTTTTGACCGCTAACGCAGAACTCTAAATCTAGACATTAGTTAATTATAGTAAATTTATTTAGATGTATTTAAATTATATTTAAGTTAGGGGGGTGTTAGGGTTAGACTTAGGTTTAGGGGTTAATAAATTTATTATAGTGGCGGCAAGGTTGGCGGCGGCAGATTAGGGGTTAATACATTAAATATAGTTGCGATGACGTTGGGGGGGCAGATTAGGGGTTAATAAATAAAATGTAGGGTTCATTGATGTTGGGGCATCAGATTAGGGGTTCATAAGTATAATGTAGGTGGCGGCGGTGTCCGAAGCGGCAGATTAGGGGTTAATAATATAATGCAGGTGTCGGCGATGTCGGGGGCGGCAGATTAGGGGTTAATAAGTGTAAGATTAGGGGTGTTTAGACTCAGGGTTCATGTTAGGGTGTTAGGTGTAGACATAAAATTCCTTTCCCCATAGGAAACAATGGGGCTGCGTTAGGAGCTGAACGCTGCTTTTTTGCAGGTGTTAGGTTTTTTTCAGCCGATTCTGCCCGATTGTTTCCTATGGGGAAATCGTGCATGAGCACGTTCAGCCAGCTTACCGCTGACTTAAGCAATGCTGGTATTGAGGTGAGATGTAGAGCTAAATTCTGCTCTACGCTCACTTTTCTGAGGCTAACGCCGGCTTGCAGAAAACTCATAATACCATTGTTGTCTTAAGTGAGCGGTGAGAAAAAAAGGCTCGTTAGCACCGCACACCATTACCGACAAAAACTCGTAATCTAGCCGTTTGTTTCTATGCTTAAAGTGAAGGTCCATTTTGATGAATTAGTGCTCGGTTTTTAATAAACCTATTAAAAATAAGGGCACTTTAATTCATCAAAATTGACATTTCACTGTTTTCTTCAAAAACTTACTATTTAATCCTGGCAGCCGCTCCAGCACTTCCTCCACCCCTCACAAGCAGTCTTCTCGGGTCCAAAATGACGAATCCGGCTACCTCCAATCACAGCGTTGCATCAGGCCAAGATTCCCCCGGGGGGGGGGAGCTGTGATTGGAGGAAGCCTGATTCGTCATTTCTGACGTCTGCAGAGGCTTCCGACAGCCGGGGGAATGGCTGGAGCTGCTGCCAGGATTAAAAGGTAAGTTTTTGAAGTAAACAGTGAAATGTCAATTTTGATGAATTAAAGTGCCCTTGTTATTAATAGGTTTATTAAAAACCGGGCACTAATTCATCAAAATGGACCTTCACTTTAATTAAAGGGGTGTGTAATAAAGTATTATAAATACTATGATGTATCTGAAAAAGCAAGATTTTTTATTTATTTTTCCATGAAATTGTGAAGTAATGGTTGTTTAAACTGAAACCAAACTATTGTGCTGTAGTAATGCTCACTCCCTAATAAACACTAATCCACTAGCTTTCTTGATGGAAAGGGACAATTATCCACAAACTTTAAATGAAAAATGATTTATTAAGCACAGAAATATTTGTTGAAAAAAGGACCATAAAATATACCTTCTTTAGATGGGCCAAAGAAAACTAATTGATATATTGTATTCCACTCCCCTTAATTCTTTAAAGGGACAGTGTACTATAAAAATGATTTCTCCTTAATGTGTTTCTAATTACTATTTATACCAACTGCAGAGCTTAAAATATATGGGAAATTGTATATTTGGGTATATTTTTGCATATGAAATAGCTGTGTCTGGTAACTGAAACTACAGTCCAATACAGGGCTAGATTACGAATGGAGCACTATCGTGCGCTCCCGTCTGTGCTTGAACTTTGCTAGATGGAGTAATATATCTTTACCTATATGATTATTTATATATATATACCTATATGATTATATATAGGTACTGATATATATAGGAATATCTATTTAAAATACTTAGAGCATATTCACCTATGTGAAGAATATTGGAATGTTAAATATTTACATTAAATACACAATCAAAGGGATACTAAACCCACATTTTGTCTTTCAAGATTTGGATAGAGCATGCAATTTTAAGCAACTTCCTAATTTACTCACATTATCAAATTTTATTTGTTCCTTTGGAATCTTTATTTGAAAAGCAGGAATGAAAGCTTAGAAGCTCATTTTGGGTTCAGTACCAGGGTATCGCTTGCTGATTGGTGGCTGAATGTAACCACCAATTAGCAAGCGCTACTCAGGGTTCTGAACCAAAATTGGGCTGCCTCCTAAGCTTTCATTTCTGTTTTTTTAAATAAAGATAGCAAGAAAACAAAGAAAAAATGATAATAGGAGTAAATTAGAAAGTTGCTTAAAATTGCATGCTCTTTCCGAATCATGAAAAAAAAGTGGGGTTCGTATCCCTTTAAACACTTTATAAAATATGAATATTGCAAAATAATGATTTTTTTATGTTTTCAGCTACTTGACTGCAAAGGGCACCAATACATATATATATATTTTCAGGGTTGTTCCCCGAAACGTCACTAATAAATGCACAGAAGAGTGAGTGCTGGGTCCATCGTATTTATATATATATATATGTGTGTGTGTAGATATATATATATATATTTATATATATATATTTGCATACACACATATACATAATTAGGGACCGATTTATCAAGCTCTGTATGGAGCCTGATGCCTAAAGGCTCGCCGGAAACAGAAGTTATGAAGCAGTGGTCTGAAGACCGCTGCTCCATAACTTGTCCGCCTGCTCTGAGGCCGCGGACAGAAATCAACCCTATCAAATACGATTGGGTTAATTGACACCCCCTGCTAGCGGCCAATTGGCTGTGAATCTGCAGGGGGCAGCGTTGCACCAGCAGTTCACAAGAACTGCTGGTGCAATGATAAATGTGACAGCGTATGCTGTCGGCATGTATTGATGTGCAGCGAACATGATACGCTACATCGTATCATGCCCACTTGCACATTAATAAATATACCCATTTGACAGTGTTATTATGAGTGTAAATGTATTTTTGTGCAACTTTTTTAGCTGAGCGTAACAGTTAACCAGAGCTCTGAAGTCATGCTATCCCGACGAGCGCTTAATTCAATTGTGCTCAAGTGACCGTGTTTACTTTCAACCTGTAATATGCTTGCTACTTTATACATGCACAAAGAGCTGCAATAAAGCCCCATTTCGCTCATGCTCAAAAGTTACTGCGCCACGCGTAATCTAACCCACTGTAAGGGACTCACAGCTGAATATGTAGCTTCATAAATAAAACCCTAAGGGCTAGATTACAAATTGAGAGTGAAATATTTCTTCCATGAAAGTGATATTTGCACTCATTTTAGAAATAACAGCGCACGCAAATGTGCGCTGGTATTACAAATGAGGTGCAAAGTGAACGTGACCACGTGTTCGCATCGCAAACAGACATTGTGCTTATGAGAGAGCACTACCACAGGTTCTAATGGGAGCCTCTTTCTCATGCCGTGAGACATGGCATGAGAACTAGTACAGCGAAGGGGGTAATTTGTTCAGCGATAGGCAGCAAATGTAAATATACATGTATATGAATATATATATATATTTATATGTGTTAATATGTGTATATACGCACATAAATATATATTTATATGGGCTCATATAAATGAGATGCTCATATTTTTTCTTTTTAGAACACCACATTTAAGTTTTGGGGTAATTTGGGGACATTTAAAAAATAAACCAGAGGTCTGACCTCTGGTCACTTTTTTGAGCACTAATTGCTACTGCGAGTTTGTGGTAGCAATAAGCAGCCACTTGTAATGGCTTGTTATTTATCGAGCGCCCATAAAGGGGCGGTTTTGCCAATTTGTGGGTGTGCGATAAATTAGTGCTCCATTTATAATCTAGCCCTAAGTGATTTATCATGAGCTCTAGAAAACTACAATATTTATACTTAAGATTAAACTTTTTTGACCAAATTTATTGCCAGGTTTGCTGTGGTTCCCTCTGATTTTTTTTAATGCAACAGAATACTTGATAGGATGTTCAAGGTAATTTCAAATTTGTGTGGAAATTAACCCACAAATCCCAATAAATATTTTAAATTTAAAAAATAAAAAAAGTAGAATTTTGAGGTAAAAGTTCATTTTCAAATGACTTCAAACAAGAATAAATGCTTAATTAATCCGGAGGTTTGTAGTTTATCTAGTGCTGTGCAGATGAATCAATAGAATTTTCTAGAGAAAATATTTGAGCTTCTAAGATTGGTACTGCTTTTTTTTTTATTATTTTTATGTCCTACATCACAATTTAAATACATTTTAAAAGGGCATAAAAATTGTTATAAAAAAAAAACTAAGCACTTGAATGAATCATACTTTCTAAGCATAAAAATACTACATACCTTCTGCAAATGCTGGCGTGGCTCTATTGAAAGTAGTGGTTCACACCTGCCTTAAGTGCTTCCACTGCCATTAAATAATACACAAACTGCAAATACAGAATTATCTCTTAAAGGGCAGTAGAAAGGTCCATAGACAGTGGTGCCTTTGGAGATGTCAAAAGAGAAAACACAACATTTGCAGATATGGAGGCCAATTTATCAAGGGCCGAATGGACCCTGATGCCCCTGTTTCCGTGTGAGCCTTCAGGCTCGCTGCAAACAGCAGTTATAAAGCAGCGGTCTTAAGACAGCTGCTCCTTAACTAGTCCGCTACCTCTGAGGCCGCAGACAGCAATTCGCCCGATCTCATATGATCGGGTTGATTGACACCCCCTTGCTAGTGGCCAATTGGCCACGAATCTGCAGGGGGCGGCATTGCACAAGCAGTTCACCAGAACTGCTTGTGCAATGTTAAATACAGACAGCATATGCTGTCGGCATTCAGCGATGTGTGGCGGATATGATCGCTACAACGTAAATATTTTCAATTTTAAAAATAAAAAAAGTTGAATTTTGAGGTAAAAGTTCATTTTCAAATGACTTCAAACAAGAATAAATGCTTAATTAATCCGGAGGTTTGTAGTTTATCTAGTGCTGTGCAGATGAATCAATAGAATTTTCTAGAGAAAATATTTGAGCTTCTAAGATTGGTACTGCTTTTTTTTAATTATTTTTATGTCCTACATCACAATTTAAATACATTTTAAAAGGGCATAAAAATTGTTATAAAAAAAAAAACTAAGCACTTGAATGAATCATACTTTCTAAGCATAAAAATACTACATACCTTCTGCAAATGCTGGCGTGGCTCTATTGAAAGTAGTGGTTCACACCTGCCTTAAGTGCTTCCACTGCCATTAAATAATACACAAACTGCAAATACAGAATTATCTCTTAAAGGGCAGTAGAAAGGTCCATAGACAGTGGTGCCTTTGGAGATGTCAAAAGAGAAAACACAACATTTGCAGATATGGAGGCCAATTTATCAAGGGCCGAATGGACCCTGATGCCCCTGTTTCCGTGTGAGCCTTCAGGCTCGCTGCAAACAGCAGTTATAAAGCAGCGGTCTTAAGACAGCTGCTCCTTAACTAGTCCGCTACCTCTGAGGCCGCAGACAGCAATTCGCCCGATCTCATATGATCGGGTTGATTGACACCCCCTTGCTAGTGGCCAATTGGCCACGAATCTGCAGGGGGCGGCATTGCACAAGCAGTTCACCAGAACTGCTTGTGCAATGTTAAATACAGACAGCATATGCTGTCGGCATTCAGCGATGTGTGGCGGATATGATCGCTACAACGTATCATGGCTGCCAGACATTGGTAAATCGGCCACATGGCCTTTTGTGACTCTTTAAAGGTTTCATGTTCTTGTGACAAGTGAGAGTGAAATTGAAATACTACAATATAGTATTCAGTGGGCATATGTCTAAGCTCATTAAGAATTCAGTCTGAGGGGGGGCTACCTTTAGATTCTCAATGAAATATCTTTAACATGATTTCTCCTATTTCAACCTTCTGCAAAGTAACTTTTACAAAATACATTAACTAGTGGGATGTTGGAGAATAAAGCTAGTATGTAACTGAGAATGGTGGATGTTCCAAGGCCAGTGATGGTTTGTGAAATGCTGTGCACTCCCATTCATTACTGTAGCACCCAGACCTCAAAAGTGCTGGCTGTACTGAGTTTTCAAGGCACTGTGTCTTTTACATGCTTACAACTCAATGCAGAGCAATGTGAGAGGTAAAGGAGGTAAACAAATGTATATCTTCATATAAAAAACAGGAAAGGATAAGAGAAAATGAAGTCCCACACCATGGTTTAGAATCAACAGCCCTAAGGAAGCCCTAATTGGTGAAACAATCACTGGCTTGTTTGTTTTTATCTCTAGAGTGATACCATGTATATGGGACTACTATTAGGCTAAGGATATACTTTGTTACACTTTACCAACACACATGTGACCGTTAATAAAAACAAGGCTCTGCGTACTGGAGTAATTGCTCTGGTCTTTACCATCTCGGCGGTTTGGAGTGGCGGGGTGACATATTTCTGGCCTTTGTTTTGAAATCTGCCCTCTGGGAAGTTATTAAAAGGAGCAAGTGGATGGTGAGTATTTGAGAACCATGGTCTATATAAAGCTTAAAGGGACATGAATCCCAAAATTTTTCTTTCATGATTCAGATAGAGAATACAATTTCAAACAACTTTCCAATTTACTTCTATTATTTAATTTGCTTCTTTCTCTTGTTATCCTTTGCTGAAATGTTTATCTAGGAAAGTTCATGTGCAGCAGAGAACCTAGGTTCTAGCTGTTGATTAGTGGCTGCATATATAAACTGATTGTCATTGGCTCACCCATGTGTTCAGTTAGAAACCAGTAGTGCACGGCTGCTCCTTCAACAAATGATACCAAGAGAATAAAACAGATTAGATAATAGAAGTAAATTATAAAGTTGTTTAAAATTGTATTCTTTATCTGAATCCTAAAATACATTTTTGGGTTTCATGTCCCTTTAAAGGGACAGTCTAAAATATAATTGTTATTGTTTTAAAAGATAGATAATCCCTCATTATTACCCATTTCCTAGTTTTGCAAAACCAACACAGTTATAGTAATATACTTATTACCTCTGTGATTACCTTGTATCTAAGCCTCTTCTGACAGCCCCCTGATCACATGACTTTTTTATTTATATCTATTGACTTGCATTTTAGCCAATTAGTGCTGTGTTGTGCTGACTCTAAAATAACTCCATGGGCGTGAACATTTTTTTTTTATCTATATGGCCCACATGAACTAACAGTCTCCTGTTGTGAAAAGCACATAAAAAAGCATGTGATAAGAGACTGTCTGTAGTGGCTTAGAAACTGGCAGAAATTTAGAGGTTTAAATGTTATAACGTATATTAATATAATAATGTTGGTTGTGCAAAGCTGGGGATTATCTATCTTTTTAAACAATAACAATTTTAGTGTTGACTGTCCCTTTAAAGAGTGACTTTGGAGAATCGACACTGGTCCTATACAACTTCTGGATTTATACCATCCATATCGGAGCAGTGTAAGAACTATTTACACTTTGAATATAGGACTCTTGGTGACTACTCACTATTTGGTGATGCCTGCCAAGAATATCTTCTTGGGGTATTTTATCTGATTTTTATATTTGATACTTACATGTAATCATTTTTACTATGTTTATCTAATAAAAGCATTTTGTACTGTTACAATCACAATTGATTTTATATTTTTTACAGGCACTCAGCAATCAATGCGAGTTTATTTGGGATTTAACTCCCTATAACCATATAATAAAGGTAAATGGCAGTGCTAATATAACGTCTCTGGCTTTTTCTTTTTTACTTTTTGTATATTCTATTAAAGACTTTAGCACAGGTATTATTAAGTACCCATTGCCTGCCTTATGATTATTTTCTGTGCGGTTTGAAAATGTATTTACATGGATTAGAATTTACACTGGTTCCAGCCATGACAAATATATTTTCACATCTTCAGTAGATTTTGGAATGTATTTCTTTTCTGGGCTTGCTTAATATATTTAAACATAAAGGTGGATTCAAAATGTCCTGAAGATGAACATGTTTAAAGAGACACTTTTGTTAATTAATAGGAAATACCTAGCACCTAATGAGCATTAGCAGGAATTATTTATCGGCTATTAAGTATAAGAAAAAAGTGCAGAAACGATACTTTAGTATTAGTTTTCATTTTAAATTTAAACTGCATTTACTTCATGCAAAAAAAACATGTTTAAATGCTTATCTTTCATCTGCTCTATATATACTCTATATACTCTATATATAATTTGTGTACAATGTTCCTTTAAAGGGACAGTCAAGTCCAAAAAACACTTTCATGATTTAAATAGGGAATGTAATTTTAAACAACTTTCCAATTTACTTTTATCCCCACTTTTGCTTTGTTCTCTTGGTATTCTTAGTTGAAAGCTAAACCTAGGGGGTTCATATGCGAATTTCTTAGACCTTGAAGACTGCCTCTAATCTGAATGCATTTTGATCACTAGAGGGCATTAGTTCATGTGTTTCATATAGATAATATTGAGCTCATGCACGTGAAGTTACCCTGGAGTGAGCACTGATTGGCTAAAATTCAACTCTTTCAAAAGAACTGAAATAAGTAAGTTTGCAGAAGCATAGATACAAGGTAATCACAGAGGTAAAAAGTGTATTTCTATAACAGTTTTGGTTATGCAAAACTGGGGAATGGGTAATAAAGGGATTATCTTTCTTTTTAAACAACAAAAATTCTGGTGTTGACTGTCCCTTTAAGGATAGATGTAAATAAATGAACAACTTCCAGCAACAGCAGCTCATGTATGACATCTATACTCATTTCTAATAGATTACATTACTTTTATGTATTGGATGCAGCTCATTTTACATCATGCTGTTTACTGTAACCACTTAATGTACACCCATTAATAATGTCTGGTAATTGGGAAACAGAGATGATCAGTGTTTGTCATATTGCATATACATCCTTGCTTTATTACTTGAAGGTAGGTTGATCATATATTCACTGTCCCTGGCATTCCTACACCTTCAATTTTATTGCAAGACTGGAGGTTTCCTATTTTGCATGTTTTGTGTATTTTACGGAACTTAGCAGCATCTATATAAACTTTGTGTACATACTCTATGCCACAGATAGCACTATACCCCAGCTGTTTCCACTTTCTAATTCCTTATATTTTCTTTCACCACTAGCCTACAATCTTGTGTTGACCCACATAAAACACAGAATCTCTGACCACATTCCACAATTCGAACCTCACAAATGAATTAATAATCATTTCATCCAAATTGCTTATTCTCTTAAAATGCAGATACTAAAGTGACTCCTCTTTTTCTTTCTGTTCTCCTCCTCCTGTTTGTATCATTTCTTTCTAAAACTTTCTTTTCTAGATTTCACATAATAGTTAAAAAAATAATGTTTCAAGACAATTGTAGACTCTAAGAACCTGATATTCAAAACATCGACAGACCGATGAGAAATTGCCTGTTTGGTTCACCAGACTCGCAGTATATATATATTCTAAAAAAAGTGGGCTGAGCCTCTTTGTTTTGACAAGTGGCAAAGTGTCTCCCTTAGGATATAATGGGGATTGCACATCTTCTACAACATGTCTCACTATTATCTCCTATTGAAATGTTATCTGTGTTAAAATTGCAATATATGTATTTATCTTATGTTATTTTGTAAAACTATGAAACAATGTAGAGAAGTACAGAGTGAAAAGGGTATAGATAAGAGAGGATACATATTTGCTCAATGCTATATGTACAGCTATGGAGTAATTATGCTAAAACAATGGCCCAGATTACAAGTGGCGCATTAATGCTAGCGTGGGACACGATAAGCAGTATCACTGAACCGCACTGCAATTAGCATGCATGCAACCTGATATTACAAGTCTGTGGTAAATCAGATTTACAAGAGAAGGTTTAGTGTGGCCAGCATTGCACTAGCGTACCCATTACGTTTAATGGATATTGCGACTATGCTAAATAGTGTTATTACAAATTAAAAGTCATGGCTTGAACTCGAGCAAAAGCTTATACAATGCAAAATAATTTGCACAGGATAAGGCTCCCTCTTAATCGCCAATTCTAACACACTGTCTCTCTACCCCTAAGACAGTCACTTTATCACAGTGCTGTGAAAGTGTCAGGAACCTTGTCCTTGGAATACTGCAGATAAAAATGCTACAATTGTATGAGGACAAAGTGTGTAAAAAGGCAAAATGCTGCCACCAATGAGTCAAAATCCAGCAGAATAAGTCAAACTTTATTTATAAAATTTTAAAATGACATAAATATTCTCAGTGCAAAGCATACTACTATAGCCAGAATGACAGGTTACTGTGGTATGCTCTGCTCTCTGCATAATTAAAGTATGATTTTATTTTAGCAGTGTAGTAGTGTTTAGATGAGAGCAGAACATTTTGGTATAGGAAGCTAGGAACATGGAAGATGAAATGGTGAATTCACACATTTTTTCACTTAAAGAACATTTTGTTTTTTTCTTACATTGGGCTCCATGTACTAAGAGGCGGGCGGACAGCTTCTTAACTCGCAAAGCTGTCCGCCCGCCTCCGCTACACATGGGCAGCGGATCTATTGATCCGCTTGCCCGTATGTATCATTACACACTCAGCGGAGTGTGTAATGCCCGCCCCTTCAGTCGCGCGACCAATCACGCGACTGAAGGGGCTGTCAATCACTGAGAGCGAGCGAGCTCTCGGTGATTTTGCTTCGCCACCTAAGAGGTGGCGTAGGGTGTAGGAAGCAGCGGTCTAATGACCGCTGCTTCTTACATTGCGGGAAGCAGGCTCGCATATGCGAACCTGCCCCGCAAAGGCTCCGGAGCAGCTTTCGCTGCTTCGTACATGGAGCCCTTAGGGCCTGTAAGTGAACCTGTATAAGAATGTTTGCTTCAATTTGAGTGCCCTGAATTATAGTCCGACCTTAACATTTATCAGAAATAGAGTTAAACCTATTTGCGTAAATTCGGCGGGTGCAATAAGAGGTGATAATTGATAAATTTATAGCCAGTCTAGACGTAGATAAGTGGATACCAGCAATTCCTCTGTCATTACTGGGAGACAAACATGACGCTTAAAAAAGTGTACATTGTATCTAAAACAGTTAGACTCATACCAATCACAACACTGGACACAGATTGAAAAGATCCAGTTTTCATGAAATTGAGGAAGGGTCCATAGCTTGATAAATCTGAGAGCGTAATTTGACCCACGAACATAGGTGGATTGTTAGTTGAAGCTTTGATAAATGGAGCCCAAAATATGGTTGTTGGGCACTGTAAAATGTATAATAATTGTCACATAAATCTATACAGGTGTAGATGGCTACAGTTCTATTCTAGACACTAGACAAAATATTCGGCTAGATTTGGAGTTTTGTCGGTAACGACCCGAAAAACTAACGCCGGCTTTTTTCTGGCCGCACCATAAAAATAACTCTGGTATTGAGAGTCCACAAAAAGGCTGCGTTAGGCTCCAAGAAAGGAGCGTAGAGCATTTTTAACGCAGCTTCAACTCTCGATACCAGAGTTGCTTACGCAAGCGGCCAGCCTCAAAAACGTGCTCGTGCACGATTCCCCCATAGGAAACAATGGGGATGTTTGAGTTGAAAAAAAACCTAACACCTGCAAAAAAGCTGCGTTCAGCTCTTAACGCAGCCCCATTGTTTGCTATGGGGAAACACTTCTACGTCTGCACCTAACACCCTAACATGTACCCCGAGTCTAAACACCCCTAGCCTTACACTTATTAACACCTAATCTGCCGCCCCAGCTATCGCTGACCCCTGCATATTATTATTAACCCCTAATCTGCCGCTCCGTAAACCGCCGCTACTTACATTATCCCTATGTACCCTAATCTGCTGCCCTAACATCGCCGACCCCTATATTATATTTATTAACCCCTAATCTGCCCCCCTCAACATCGCCTCCACCTGCCTACACTTATTAACCCCTAATCTGCCGACCGGACCGCACCGCTACTATAATAAAGTTATTAACCCCTAATCCGCCTCACTAACCCTATAATAAATAGTATTAACCCCTAATCTGCCCTTCCTAACATCGCCGACACCTAACTTCAATTATTAACCCCTAATCTGCCGACCCAATCTCGACGATATTCTAATAAATGTATTAACCCCTAAAGCTAAGTCTAACCCTAACACTAACACCCCCCTAAATTAAATATAATTTAAATCTAACAAAATTAATTATCTCTTATTAAATAAATTATTCCTATTTAAAGCTAAATACTTACCTGTAAAATAAATCCTAATATAGCTACAATATAAATTATAATTATATTATAGCTATTTTAGGATTAATATTTATTTTACAGGTAACTTTGTATTTATTTTAACCAGGTACAATAGCTATTAAATAGTTAAGAACTATTTAATATCTAAAATAGTTAAAATAATTACAAATTTACCTGTAAAAGAAATCCTAACCTGTTACAATTAAACCTAACACTATGCTATTAATAAATTAATTAAATAAACTACCTACAATAACCTACAATTAACCTAACACTACACTATCAATAAATTAATTAAATACAATTCCTACAAATAAATACAATTAAATAAACTTGCTAAAGTACAAAAAATAAAAAAGAACTAAGTTACAAAAAATTTAAAAATATTTACAAACATAAGAAAAATATTACAACAATTTTAAACTAATTACACCTACTCTAAGCCCCCTAATAAAATAACAAAGCCCCCCAAAATAAAAAAATGCCCTACCCTATTCTAAATAACTAAAGTTCAAAGCTCTTTTACCTTACCAGCCCTGAACAGGGCCCTTTGCGGGGCATGCCCCAAGAAGTTCAGCTCTTTTGCCTGTAAAAGAAAAAATACAATACCCAAGCCCCCCAACATTACAACCCACCACCCACATACCCCTAATCTAACCCAAACCCCCCTTAAATAAACCTAACACTAAGCCCCTGAAGATCTTCCTACCTTATCTTCACCTCACCGGGTTCAACGATCTGTCCAGAAGAGCTCCTCCGATGTCCTGATCCAAGCCCAAGCGGGGGGCTGAAGAGGTCCATGATCCGGATGAAGTCTTCATCCAAGCGGGAGCTGAAGAGGTCCATGATCCGAATGAAGTCTTCTATCAACGGCATCTTCAATCTTCTTTCTTCCGGATCCATCTTGCAGACCTCCGACGCGGAACATCCTGCTGGCCCGACGGACTAACGACGAATGACGGTTCCTTTAAGGGACGTCATCCAAGATGGCGTCCCTCGAATTCCGATTGGCTGATAGGATTCTATCAGCCAATCGGAATTAAGGTAGGAATATTCTGATTGGCTGATGGAATCAGCCAATCAGATTCAAGTTCAATCCGATTGGCTGATTCAATCAGCCAATCAGATTGAGCTCGCAATCTATTGGCTGTTCCGATCAGCCAATAGAATGCGAGCTCAATCTGATTGGCTGATTGGATCAGCCAATCGGATTGAACTTGATTCTGATTGGCTGATTCCATCAGCCAATCAGAATATTCCTACCTTAATTCTGATTGGCTGATAGAATCCTATCAGCCAATCGGAATTCGAGGGACGCCATCTTGGATGACGTCCCTTAAAGGAACCGTCATTCGTCGTTAGTCCGTCGGGCCAGCAGGATGTTCCGCGTCGGAGGTCTGCAAGATGGATCCGGGAAGAAAGAAGATTGAAGATGCCGTTGATAGAAGACTTCATCCGGATCATGGACCTCTTCAGCTCCTGCTTGGATGAAGACTTCATCCGGATCATGGACCTCTTCAGCCCCCCGCTTGGGCTTGGATCAGGACATCGGAGGAGCTCTTCTGGACAGATCGTTGAACCCGGTGAGGTGAAGATAAGGTAGGAAGATCTTCAGGGGCTTAGTGTTAGGTTTATTTAAGGGGGGTTTGGGTTAGATTAGGGGTATGTGGGTGGTGGGTTGTAATGTTGGGGGGCTTGGGTATTGTATTTTTTCTTTTACAGGCAAAAGAGCTGAACTTCTTGGGGCATGCCCCGCAAAGGGCCCTGTTCAGGGCTGGTAAGGTAAAAGAGCTTTGAACTTTAGTTATTTAGAATAGGGTAGGGCATTTTTTTATTTTGGGGGGCTTTGTTATTTTATTAGGGGGCTTAGAGTAGGTGTAATTAGTTTAAAATTGTTGTAATATTTTTCTTATGTTTGTAAATATTTTTTTATTTTTTGTAACTTAGTTCTTTTTTATTTTTTGTACTTTAGCAAGTTTATTTAATTGTATTTATTTGTAGGAATTGTATTTAATTAATTTATTGATAGTGTAGTGTTAGGTTAATTGTAGGTAATTGTAGGTAGTTTATTTAATTAATTTATTGATAGTATAGTGTTAGCTTTAATTGTAACTTAGGTTAGGATTTCTTTTACAGGTAAATTTGTAATTATTTTAACTATTTTAGCTATTAAATAGTTCTTAACTATTTAATAGCTATTGTACCTGGTTAAAATAAATACAAAGTTACCTGTAAAATAAATATTAATCCTAAAATAGCTATAATATAATTATAATTTATATTGTAGCTATATTAGGATTTATTTTACAGGTAAATATTTAGCTTTAAATAGGAATAATTTATTTAATAAGAGATAATTAATTTCGTTAGATTTAAATTATATTTAACTTAGGGGGGTGTTAGTGTTAGGGTTAGACTTAGCTTTAGGGGTTAATACATTTATTAGAATAGCGGTGAGCTCCGGTCGGCAGATTAGGGGTTAATAATTGAAGTTAGGTGTCGGCGATGTTAGGGAGGGCAGATTAGGGGTTAATACTATTTATTATAGGGTTAGTGAGGCGGATTAGGGGTTAATAACTTTATTATAGTAGCGCTCAGGTCCGCTCGGCAGATTAGGGGTTAATAAGTGTAGGCAGGTGGAGGCGACGTTGAGGGGGGCAGATAAGGGGTTAATAAATATAATACATGTGTCGGCGGTGTTAGGGGCAGCAGATTAGGGGTACATAAGGATAACGTAGGTGGCGGTCGGCAGATTAGGGGTTAAAAAAATTTATTTGAGTGTCAGCGATGTGGGGGGGTCTCGGTTTAGGGGTACATAGGTAGTTTATGGGTGTTAGTGTACTTTAGAGTACAGTAGTTAAGAGCTTCATGAACCGGCGTTAGCCCAGAAAGCTCTTAACTACTGACTTTTTTCCTGTGGCTGGAGTTTTGTCGTTAGATGTCTAACGCTCACTTCAGAAACGACTCTAAATACCGGAGTTAGAAAGATCCCATTGAAAAGATAGGATACGCAATTTACGTAAGGGGATCTGCGGTATGGAAAAGTCGCGGCTGAAAAGTGAGCGTTAGACCCTATTTTGAGTGACTCCAAATACCGGCGGTAGCCTAAAACCAGCATTAGGAGCCTCTAACGCTGGTTTTCACGGCTAACGCCAAACTCCAAATCTAGGTCATTGTTTTTTATCTGTAGCTTTTAAGGACATTTTATTAAACGGGCAACAGAAAAGATGGTAATTAGGTAGATCTGCTTTCTATAAGGCCTAGTTTATCATATAGATTTTAGATTTAGATTTACAATTACTAATTAAGAAACAATCATCTTTAAAACATGCTCCTTTGAATATGTGGTGTAACACTGTGTACTGGGAATTCATTTAATATTACATGGATCACTATGAAAACACGATTGATCAGTCATAACATTTTAGCAGGGGTCATATTAATAAAAAAGATCATGCAAGGATTTATAGACGCCACTACTTGTGTAATATTTATTGAAATTCTACTTGAAGTCTAAATTTTAAGTTCACTCAATTCTCTTTATCCATGAGTGCGTCATGAGTTTTGAGTCCAGTTTGTGAAGATGCCTCAAGTACAGTACATTTTGACTCTTTGACTTCTATACCTCTGTTTGCTTTTGAACTAGTGATGAAAAACATCTGAACAAGTATTTACATGTATTCTAGCAGTGGGCAAACAGATGTTCTTCTGTAAAAGAAAAAAATACAGCTTTCTACATTAGTCAGTGAGTGCAGTCATTCATGGTACTTTGCCTTAAATATTAACAGACATTCTGCGCAAGCAGTGGAAAAAATGTATTGATCTTTCTTAGCTGAATGAGTTTTGAAAATACTCTTTTATAAAGCATTTTTGAAAACTTGAAAATACCAACAGGAATAACATGCTGTTGGAATGTGTGAATCAATCCAAAACAATACATCCACATTATTCGTCGATCAGACTAACGCAATACAGATTCTAGAATATGTTTAGTAGATGAAAAATGAGGGGACATTTCTAATCTGTTCACATTGATTTTGTGCCAAACGTAATCTATAATATATTCGAGCAGTTTTAGTTAATTCTGATATATATATATAAAGAAACCTCTAATCCAACATTTTGTACACAGCAAGGAGATGAGCCATAGAAGCGTTTTTTTCTGTTTTTGATAACTGCGTATATGCACATAAATCCATGACTCACCACATGCAATGCATTGTGTAAATAAATCTATTTTAAAGCAAGTTTTACCATTTGAACTTTGTCAATAAAGCTTTTTTGCACTTCTGCAGTAAATATGAGCTATAACTCTAAATAACATTTATGAAATATTAATATTGCAATGAATCTCTTGCTAAATCAGTTCAATATGTCCAAGCTTTATTGGTATGCATTTATATTTAATGTCCAATGTCCATAACAGCAAATAATACAGATAACCCAAAGGATAAACTATAAACTTTCATTCTAAATTCTAATACGAACTGGGATTGGCCAATTTGGACACACCCCTTCTATTATCCACCAAGTGAATTTAACTCTGCAAATCACTGATAAGATAATCGGATAAACTTTACTCTAATACGAACTGTGATTGGCCAATTTGGACACACACCCTTTATAATCCATTAAGTGAATTTAACTCTGCAAGTCACTTAATTGCCAAAAATATTGTATTTTATAATGAACAGAAGGCTTTAACAACTGCGCTACAAAATTGACACATTCCCTGTTATGCTTGTTACATTTCTAGGTTGCTAAATAATATCCGCTTGGAATTGTACATTATTTCATGTGGAAGCTTTTTAATTCTTAAAGGGCCACTGTAAGTAAATATTGTCTATGCCTGTTACTAACTAACTACCCCAAATACGCTTTTTATCAATAGAATTTCATTAACATATCTCTACCGTATATCAGAAATCTTGTCTGCAAATTTAATTGTTTTCCAAACCCACTCTGTGGGTATCCTTTGCTCTGTACCAATCCGTTTACAATAACTAGGTTTCAAAATGGCGCTTTAAACACACACGGCTAGATTTAGAGTTTGGCGGCCAAAGGGGTGCGTTAGCTACGCGTGCTTTTTCCCCCCGCACCTTTTAAATACCGCTGGTATTTAGAGTTCGCAGAATGGCTGGGTTTTCAGTGCGTTAGGCTCCAAAAAGGGAGCGTAGAGCATAATTTAATGCCACTGCAACTCTAAATACCAGCTGTGCTTACGGACGCGGCCAGCTTCAAAAACGTGCTCGTGCACCATATCCCCATAGAAAACAATGGGGCCATTTGAGCTGAAAAAAAACCTAACACCTGCAAAAAAGCAGCGTTCAGCTCTTAATGCAGCCCCATTGTTTTCTATGGGGAAACACTTCCTAAGTCTGCACCTAACACCCTAACATCTACCCCGAGTCTAAACACCCCTAGCCTTACACTTATTAACCCCTAATCTGCTGCCCCCGCTATTGCTGACCCCTGCATATTATTATTAACCCCTAATCTGCCGCTCCGTAAACCGCCGCTACCTACATTATCCCTGTGTACCCCTAATCTGCTGCCCTTAACACCGCCGACCCCTATATTATATTTATTAACCCCTAATCTCCCCCCCACAACGTCGCCTCCACCTGACTACACTTATTAACCCCTAATCTACCGAGCGGACCACACCACTACTATAATAAAGTTATTAACCCCTAATCCGCCTCACTCCCGCCTCAATAACCCTATAATAAATAGTATTAACCCCTAATCTGCCCTCCCTAACATCGCCAACACCTAACTTCAATTATTAACCCCTAATCTGCCGACTGAATCTCGCCGCTACTGTAATAAATGGATTAACCCCTAAAGCTAAGTCTAACCCTAACACTAACACCCCCCTAGGTTAAATATAATTTTTATCTAACGAAATAAATTAACTCTTATTAAATAAATTATTCCTATTTAAAGCTAAATACTTACCTGTAAAATAAACCCTAATATAGCTACAATATAAATTATAATTATATTATAGCTATTTTAGGATTAATATTTATTTTACAGGCAACTTTGTATTTATTTTAACCAGGTACAATAGCTATTAAATAGTTAATAACTATTTAATAGCTAAAATAGTTAAAATAATTACAAAATTACCTGTAAAATAAATCCTAACCTAAGTTACAATTAAACCTAACACTACACTATCAATAAATTAATTAAATAAACTACCTACAATTATCTACAATTAAACCTAACACTACACTATCAATAAATTAATTAAATAAAATACCTACAAATAAATACAATTAAATAAACTAACTAAAGTACAAAAAATAAAAAAGAACTAAGTTACAAAAAATAAAAAAATATTTACAAACATTAGAAAAATATTACAACAATTTTAAACTAATTACACCTACTCTAAGCCCCCTAATAAAATAACAAAGCCCCCCCAAAATAAAAAAATGCCCTACCCTATTCTAAAATAAAAAAATTCAAAACTCTTTTACCTTAACAGCCCTGAAAAGGGCCCTTTGAGGGGCATGCCCCAAAGAATTCAGCTCTTTTGCCTGGAAAAAAAGCACATACAATACCCCCCCCAACATTACAACCCACCACCCACATACCCCTAATCTAACCCAAACCCCCCTTAAATAAACCTAACACTAAGCCCCTGAAGATCTCCCTACCTTGTCTTCACCTCACCGGGTCCCGATCTGTCCAGAAGAGGGTCCGAAGTCTTGATCCAAGCCCAAGCGGGGGGCTGAAGAGTGACGTCCATCCTCGGGCTGAAGTCTGGATCCAAGCAGCGGCTGAAGAAATCAATCATCGGGCTGAAGTCGGAAGTCCATCATCGGGATGAAGTCTTCTATCAAGCAGCATCTTCAATCTTCTTTCTTCCGTAGCGGAGTGGAGCCATCTTCTTCCCAGCCGACGCAGATCCATCCTCTTCTAACGACGCCTACTCGCCGAATGACGGTTCCTTTAAATGACGTCATCCAAGATGGCGTCCCTCGAATTCCGATTGGCTGATACGATTCTATCAGCCAATCGGAATTAAGGTAGGAATATTCTGATTGGCTGATGGAATCAGCCAATCAGATTCAAGTTCAATCCGATTGGCTGATCCAATCAGCCAATCAGATTGAGCTCGCATTCTATTGGCTGATCGGAACAGCCAATAGAATGCAAGCTCAATCTGATTGGCTGATCCAATCAGCCAATTGGATTGAACTTGAATCTGATTGGCTGATTCCATCAGCCAATCAGAATATTCCTACCTTAATTCCGATTGGCTGATAGAATCCTATCAGCCAATCGGAATTCGAGGGACGCCATCTTGGATGACGTCATTTAAAGGAACCGTCATTCGGCGAGTAGGCGTTGGTTGAAGAGGATTTTCCGCGTCGGCTTGGAAGAAGATGGCTCCGCTCCGCTCCGGAAGAAAGAAGATTGAAGATGCGGCTTGATAGAAGACTTCATCCCGATGATGGACTTCCGACTTCAGCCCGATGATGGAGTTCTTCAGCCGCCGCTTGGATCAAGACTTCAGACGCTCTTCTGGACCGATCGGTGAACCCGGTGAGGTGAAGACAAGGTAGGGAGATCTTCAGGGGCTTAGTGTTAGGTTTATTTAAGGGGGGTTTGGGTTAGATTAGGGGTATGTGGGTGGTGGGTTGTAATGTTGGGGGGGGGTATTGTATGTGTTTTTCCAGGCAAAAGAGCTGAATTCTTTGGGGCATGCCCCGCAAAGGGCCCTTTTCAGGGCTGGTAAGGTAAAAGAGCTTTGAACTTTTTTAATTTAGAATAGGGTAGGGCATTTTTTTATTTTGGGGGGCTTTGTTATTTTATTAGGGGGCTTAGAGTAGGTGTAATTAGTTTAAAATTGTTGTAATATTTTTCTAATGTTTGTAAATATTTTTTTATTTTTTGTAACTTAGTTCTTTTTTATTTTTTGTACTTTAGTTAGTTTATTTAATTGTATTTATTTGTAGGTATTGTATTTAATTAATTTATTGATAGTGTAGTGTTAGGTTTAATTGTAGATAATTGTAGGTATTGTATTTAATTAATTTATTGATAGTGTAGTGTTAGGTTTAATTGTAACTTAGGTTAGGATTTATTTTACAGGTAATTTTGTAATAATTTTAACTATTTTAGCTATTAAATAGTTATTAACTATTTAATAGCTATTGTACCTGGTTAAAATAAATACAAAGTTGCTTGTAAAATAAATATTAATCCTAAAATAGCTACAATATAATTATAATTTATATTGTAGCTATATTAGGGTTTATTTTACAGGTAAGTATTTAGCTTTAAATAGGTATAATTTATTTAATAAGAGTTAATTTATTTCGTTAGAATAAAATTATATTTAACTTAGGGGGGTGTTAGGGTTAGGGTTAGCATTAGCTTTAGGGGTTAAAAAATTTATTAGAGTAGTGGTGAGCTCCGATCGGCAGATTAGGGGTTAATACTATTTATTATAGGGTTATTGAGGTGGGAGTGAGGCGGATTAGGGGTTAATAACTTTATTATAGTAGCGGTGCGGTCCGCTCGGTAGATTAGGGGTTAATAAGTGTAGGCAGGTGGAGGCGACGGTGAGGGGGCAGATTAGGGGTTAATAAATATAATATAGGGGTCGGCGGTGTTAGGGGCAGCAGATTAGGGGTTCATAGGGATAACGTAGGTGGCAGCGGCGTGCGGTCGGCAGAATAGGGGTTAAAAAATTTTAATAGAGTGGCGGCAATGTGGGGGGACCTTGGTTTAGGGGTACATAGGTAGTTTATGGGTGTTAGTGTACTTTAGAGCACAGTAGTTAAGAGCTTTATAAACCGGCGTTAGCCCAGAAAGCTCTTAACTACTGACTTTTTTCTGCGGCTGGAGTTTTGTCGTTAGATTTCTAACGCTCACTTCAGCCACGACTCTAAATACCGGCGTTAGAAAGATCCCATTGAAAAGATAGGATACGCAATTGACGTAGGGGGATCTGCGGTATGGAAAAGTCGCGGCTGGAAAGTGAGCGTTAGACCCTTTAATGACTGGCTCCAAATACCAGAGGGCGGTAAAAACCAGCGTTAGGAGCCTCTAACGCTGGTTTTGACGGCTACCGCCCAACTCTAAATCTAGTCCTTAGTTATTGGT
Organism: Bombina bombina; assembly: GCF_027579735.1. Taxonomy (NCBI): domain Eukaryota; kingdom Metazoa; phylum Chordata; class Amphibia; order Anura; family Bombinatoridae; genus Bombina; species Bombina bombina. Next base: position 310,799,996 of record NC_069502.1, on the reverse strand, counting down.
TTAATTATTTTGAACACTCACGGCTAGATTTAGAGTTTGGCGGACAAAGGGGTGCGTTAGCTACGCATGCTCTTTTTCCCCCGCACCTTTTAAATACCGCTGGTATTTAGAGTTCACAGAATGGCTGGGTTTTCAGTGCGTTAGGCTCCAAAAAGGGAGCGTAGAGCATAATTTAACGCCACTGCAACTCTCGATACCAGCGGTGCTTACGGACGCGGCCAGCTTCAAAAACGTGCTTGTGCACGATTCCCCCATAGAAAACAATGGGGCTGTTTGAGCTGAAAAAAAAACTAACACCTGCAAAAAAGCCGCGTTCAGCTCCTAACGCAGCCCCATTGTTTCCTATGGGGAAACACTTCCTATGTCTGCACCTAACACTCTAACATGTACCCCGAGTCTAAACACCCCTAACCTTACACTTATTAACCCCTAATCTGCTGCCCCCGCTATCGCTGACCCCTGCATATTATTTTTAACCCCTAATCTGCCACTCCGTACACCCCCGCCACCTACATTATCCCTATGTACCCCTAATCTGCTGCCCTAACATAACCGACCCCTATATTATATTTATTAACCCCTAATCTGCCGCCCCCAACGTCGCCTCCACCTAACTACACTTATTAACCCCTAATCTGCCGACCGGACCTGAGCGCTACTATAATAAATGTATTAACCCCTAATCCGCCTCACTCCTGCCTCAATAACCCTATAATAAATAGTATTAACCCCTAATCTGCCCTCCCTAACATTGCCGACACCTAACTTCAAGTATTAACCCCTAATCTGCCGACTTTAACCCTAACACCCCCCTAAATTAAATATAATTTAAATTTAACTAAATAAATTAACTCTTATTAAATAAATTATTCCTATTTAAAGCTAAATACTTACCTGTAAAATAAACCCTAATATAACTACAATATAAATTATAATTATATTGTAGCTATTTTAGGATTAATATTTATTTTACAAGCAACTTTGTAATTATTTTAACCAGGTACAATAGCTATTAAATAGTTAATAACTATTTAATAGTTACCTAGTTAAAATAATTACAAAATTACCTGTAAAATAAATCCTAACCTAAGTTACAATTAAACCTAACACTACACTATCAATAAATTAATTAAATAAACTACCTACAATTATCTACAATTAAACCTAACACTACACTATCAATAAATTAATTAAATACAATACCTACAAATAAATACAATTAAGTAAACTAACTAAAGTACAAAAAAATAAAAAAAGAACTAAGTTACAAAAAATAAAAAAATATTTACAAACATTAGAAAAAAATTACAACAATTTTAAACTAATTACACCTACTCTAAGCCCCCTAATAAAACAACAAAGACCCCCAAAATAAAAAAATGCCCTACCCTATTCTAAATTACAAAAGTTCAAAGCTCTTTTACCTTACCAGCCCTTAAAAGGGCCCTTTGCGGGGCATTCCCCCAAATAATTCAGCTCTTTTGCCTGTAAAAAAAAAAACATACAATACCCCCCCACATTACAACCCACCACCCACATACCCCTAATCTAACCCAAACCCCCCTTAAATAAACCTAACACTAAGCCCCTGAAGATCTCCCTGCCTTGTCTTCACCATGCCAGGTTCACCGATCTGTCCAGAAGAGGGTCCGAAGTCTTGATCCAAGCCCAAGCGGGGGGCTGAAGAGTGACGTCCATCCTTGGGCTAAAGTCTGGATCCAAGCAGCGGCTGAAGAAATCCATCATCGGGCTGAAGTCTTGATCCAAGTGGGCGCTGAAGAAGTCCATCATCGGGATGAAGTCTTCTATGAAGCAGCATCTTCAATCTTCTTTCTTCCGGAGCCATTATCATCCAGCCGACGCGGAACATCCTCTTCTACCGACGCCTACTCGCCGAATGTCGGTTCCTTTAAATTACGTCATCCAAGATGGCGTCCGTCGAATTCCGATTGGCTGATAGGACTCTATCAGCCAATCGGAATTAAGGTAGGGAAATTCTGATTGGCTGATGGAATCAGCCAATCAGATTCAAGTTCAATCCGATTGACTGATCCGATCAGCCAATCAGATTGAGCTCGCATTCTATTGGCTCAGCCCGAGGATGGACATCACTCTTCAGCCCCCCGCTTGGGCTTGGATCTTAGTTCTTTTTTATTTTTTGTACTTTAGTTAGTTTATTTAATTGTATTTATTTGTAGGTATTGTATTTAATTAATTTATTGATAGTGTAGTGTTAGGTTTAATTGTAGATAATTGTAGGTAGTTTATTTAATTAATTTATTGATAGTGTAGTGTTAGGTTTAATTGTAACTTAGGTTAGGTTTTATTTTACAGGTAATTTTGTAATTATTTTAACTAGGTAACTATTAAATAGTTATTAACTATTTAATAGCTATTGTACCTGGTTAAAATAAATACAAAGTTGCCTGTAAAATAAATATTAATCCTAAAATAGCTATAATATAATTATAATTTATATTGTAGCTATATTAGGGTTTATTTTACAGGTAAGTATTTAGCTTTAAATAGGAATAAGTTATTTAATAAGAGTTAATTTATTTTGTTAGAATAAAATTATATTTAACTTAGGGGGGTGTTAGGGTTAGAATTAGCTTTAGGGGTTAAAAAATTTATTAGAATAGCGGTGAGCTCCGATCGGCAGATTAGGGGTTAATACTTGAAATTAGGTGTCGGCGATGTTAGGGAGGGCAGATTAGGGGTTAATACTATTTATTATAGGGTTATTGAGGCGGGAGTGAGGCGGTTTAGGGGTTAATAACTTTATTATAATAGCGGCGCAGTCCGGTCGGCAGATTAGGGGTTAATAAGTGTAGGTAGGTAGTGGCAGCATTGGGGGCGGCATATTAGGGATTAATAAATATAATATAGGGGTCGGCGGTGTTAGGGGCAGCAGATTAGGGTTTCATAGGGATAACGTACGTGGCAGCGGCGTGCGGTCGGCAGCTTAGGGGTTAAAAAAATTTAATAGAGTGGCGGTGATGTGGGGGGACCTCGGTTTAGGGGTACATAGGTAGTTTATGGGTGTTAGTGTACTTTAGAGCACAGTAGTTAAGAGCTTTATAAACCGGCATTAGCCCAGAAAGCTCTTAACTACTGACTTTTTTCTGCGGCTGGAGTTTTGTCGTTAGATTTCTAACGCTCACTTCAGCCACGACTCTAAATACCGGTATTAGGAAGATTCCATTGAAAAGATAGGATACGCAAATGGCGTAGGGGGATCTGCGGTATGGAAAAGTCGCGGCTGCAAAGTGAGCGTTAGACCCTTTCCTGACTGACTCCAAATACCAGAGGGCAGTAAAAACCAGCGTTAGGAGCCTCTAACGCTGGTTTTCACGGCTACCGCCCAACTCTAAATCTAGCCGTCAGTGCTGAAAATAGTGGGCAGGATAACGTGACATCATCGGCGAATAAAAGATATAACTTTTAGAAAGTTATGAAACTTCGTTTTGGAGAAAATATAGGTCAGTAGGTTTTAATTAATGTTTATTAACTTTAATATGTTAGTTGTTTAGCTTAAAAATTATAACAGAAAGTAATCCTTTAATATCGACTGTTGGTTATTACTATTTAGGAAATTCAGTTGAATACAGACAATCACCAATCTTCAATACTCAGTTGAATACAGGCATTTATAAATATATATAATTCTAGTAGAGCATATACGATACATTAGTATTAGAGATAATTTTTTCTGGAATTAGGTAGTTTTATACAGAGATTTTTCTATTATGAAGCATGTAATTGTCATAGAATTAAGTTTATTTTATTTTTTACTGAGACACCGGTGTCCTTAGCTATTTTAAACTGATATTATTTTATTTTTCATGTTATGAATACATTTATTTGTTAAACACAGCTTAATTTGAAGCATTTCATTTTTTATTTTCCTTAATATTAACAGACTGCCTTTGGCACACACCCCCCAATCTTTACTGTATTAAAGGGACATGTAATTCAAAATGAAAATTAAAAGGGACATGAAAACCAACATTTTTTTTTCATGATTCAAATGGAGCATACAATTTCAAACAAAATTCCAATTTATTTTTCTTTTAAATTCTTCATTATCTTGTTATCCTTTGCAAATTGCACAGCTTTTCTAATGGATTCTAATAGGCATTGTATAACAATAATAACAAACAGTGATATATTGTAACACCAAAACGCTATTATCAAATAATATTTTTCTATTAAAGAGACATTAAACACCTGTTTCTATTGTATAAAATGGGTTCTTATTTCCACGTTCCCTACAAAATAAATACATTAAAAATCTATAGGTTTTCCGGGGGGGCGTGTCCGGACACCGACCAAGATGGCTGCTTGTTAATCCTTCTCCAGCTGTGGGAGCTGATAAAACTGCTGTTTGTCCCTCCGAAAGCTGCTGGACCTTGTTTTTTTTTAAGAGAACTGAGACAAGTTTTATTTTTGCAGCAGATGCATGTGTCATTTATATATTAATAAGAATAAGCAGTCTGTAATAGAGAAGGTACGCAGCAGAGGTCTGGGAGCGGCCTTTACCTTTCTCTATCCCCCCGTTATTCTGATTTATCAGTATTTCCAGCCAGTTGTGCTGTAGCAAGTATTTCTATAAAAGTCTTATTATGGAGGAACGATTAAGTTATAGACTACTGGAGCTGCTTAATGCTCATCTCTCTCGCGTGGAGGAGGAAATAATCGGGGCCTTGCATACAGCTATGAAAGGGATTTCTACAAAAGATATGGCTGTTCCAGAGAAAGCTCCTCGTCTGGGACTTGGAGGGGCCCTCTTGGCTCATTCACCATCAATTAAAGGTATGGAGACGACATTTGATAGCCACGAGTCTGACACCGGAGCCCGACCGGGCACGCACACGCAACAGGGATCTGTTGTGCAAGAGTCAATTTGGAAGATAGAACTGAACAAAATCCATATGTTACAGCAAGATGCCACCCCAGACGGATACAGCTATCAAGAGTTTTACACCTCTAATACAACTAATCGGTACACTGTATACCATGCTAGAGCGGATCTCTTGATCTCGCCCTCCATGTTTGTGGCGGAGCCGTCGGAGCCCGCTGCGAGGCGGCCGATCGCGGCGGGTGCAGTGGCTTGTTTGGAACGGAGGCCTAGTCAGGGTATGATTTTCTTCCTACAGGATTTGGCGAAACAGGAGTCTTGGGGCTGGAAACTGGGAGAAACTAAGGAGGCTGCATTGAATATGCCCAAATGTCCCGTTTTTCCATTAGAGACTATTGGTGAAGGACTTTGCCATTTCCTGTTCTACCTTTGCCTCCGCTTGCTGACCCATTGTTTCCACAGCGCTTGTGAAGCTGTTGGGGTTGGTTAACCTATCATCTAAGTGCCAGTTAAAGCCGGACTTCATAAATCAGTTATTATGATATCTGATGGGACCCTTTAAATGCCCTACAATAAGTAGCTAATATTGATCCGGAAAGTTGTACTATTTAAAATTCTGTGTCTCCTGGTATCGATAGAATGTTCAATTTGCTGTGTTTTGTTTAAATACTGCTCAGTTTCTTTTTCCTTTATCTTTGCGCATTTGGATTAATCGTACCTATATGTGTATATATATATTACTTTAGATGCATGTATACTTTGGGTTTTACATATACCAGCTATCTAGACATGGTAGTTGTAGAGATATACAGATACCTAAATCAAGAGGATTGTAACTTTAATTATATTAGAGAAGTATTAAGATTTAGAAGTATTTAAGAAATATTCCCTGATGTTGAAATTATATATCTACATATTGTTAATTGGGAGGATTTATAGACTGTAAAATATATATCTCTCACACATAATCTAGATTTCATGAAGGATAAAGCTCCAACATTATTCATTACACATTTCTATGTGATTCATTTCAGCTGGTTTGCTTATCTTAATGGTTGATGGTGCAGTGTAATAATCTTTAACATCTATTGTATAACGCCATAGCTAGGGAATAAGTTTAGCTGGGTATTTGATCATTTTCCCTATATGTCCCTGTAACTATGCCAATGAAACCCTTTTGAGTCATTCACAAACATACATAGAGCTTGTAGGGTCAGCTTTATGAGAATAATTGCTATTTTTCCAATCCTTGGCAGGTATGTTGGAATATATTTCCAAACTTACTCCATTTACAGCCTCCCTCAGGAGAATGTATAAGGTATATTAGGATTGGCTCTCCACTATAGTTAGTTCATTATATATTAGCCCCTTATAGATGATAACTAATATTATACTTCATTAGCTGAATCAGGTCCTTGGGAGTACATGTATGCAATTTAGTAGGCATTTAAATTTTGTTGATGATTTACCGGTTTGTTTTCTTCTTATTACTAAATGTTGAAGGTATTTTGCAATATCACAATTAAAGCAGAAGTTTTGCTTTGTATTTGCCCCCTTTCCCTGTAGAACCTATTGGTTGGGTCAGAGTAGCCCTTCTGGGACACCCTTAAATATACATAAAGCTAACTGTCTCAGGTCTATTAGAGCAATTGCTAGATTCTCTGCTTACCTGACCCTTTTACAGCCTCCTCCAGGTATATGCGCATGGCATATTTTAACCGTTCCCCTTTATAGTTGGTTTACTATTTCTTAGATCATTATATATAAAAGTAGTGTTTTATCTTTGATTCTGCTAGAGGTCCAAAAGTGACCTAAGTATTTGAAGTCTAAGGCATGGTGTTTATTACCATGTTGCATTCGTCTCTAACAGGTCTATAAGAGATCTGATATTAATATCACCCTCCTGTTATTTTATTTTTCACTAGCAGTTTGGGAGGCCCAAAAGTGGCTTCATTTCCACCACAGGAGGAAGAAAACCTGAAGATTAGTAGTATTAGTCAGTTTTTTTTCTTGCTTTATTTGACCATAATATAATTTATTTGAAATATGGGCCAAGCCATTGTATTCTATTTTATTGTCTATGCATGCATTTATCTGCCTGTGGGATACTTGTTAATTATTAAGTATTCTACTTGATTGTTTATGTAAACATTTGCTTTAACATATACTATTCCATTGCTATGGTATATATTTCCTGTAAGTTTGAGATATTGTATGCTAGAATATTCCTTGTATTTTTTATATCAATCCTCAATAAAAATTTAAAAAAAAAAAAAAAAAATCTATAGGTTTTCCAAATGCTGAAAATTGCCTAAACTAGCTAGAAAATTTGCAGAATTTGCAGATTAAAGATTTTGCTTCTTGGCCTCACTAGGGAGTTTGGGACAAGTATATTTTTACACTAAAAGAGGAGTCATATAAAAATAAAAAAAGATCTGGGGCACGATCCGATATAGGTCGTAGTTTTCAGCGCAAGCGAGGTAACCCGCGTCGCCCACAGTTTCAGCTCGCAACTCGAGCTATCCAATATTCACCGCCGTCAGATGCTAAACTGGCGTAAGTCTGAAAAACCGACGAGCAGGCAAAATGTGCGCAAATACACCTTTTAGTCGTCGCAAGTACTTGCGCCTGTTTTTTGTTCACGTAAAGTCTCAATAAAGTGTAGTTTTATGCAAATTAGCCTACGACTCGTAAAAAATTACGCCAGTTCTAAGAGATGCGCCACGTAATGACGAGATTCAAAAATCATACTTAAACCCCTGCGCAGCCGCAATTTCTTTAGTGTGTTTGGTTGGTTCTTGGAGCTACAGCACACTACAGCGAGTATAGAGATTAGTGGTAAGAGTAGTGAGAAAGGAGCATCATCAAGTTAGTTAGGTCGGATTGTTGGTTAGATTGTTAAGCCAGTACATTTACTTACACTTTTTTTCATATTGCACACATTTTGCATACACACATATACAAAATACACAACACTTTTTTTTTATAACACCCAACACTCTTTATTTATCTTTTACAGTTTGAAAGGCTGAGTGTCTGGTTGTGATTGTGTGTGATTGAAGTGGGAGTGAGTGTGAGTGTGTGAGTGTGTGTAGTGTGAGGATGTCAGGGAGAGATAGGGCTGGGGGGAGGAGGGAAGGGGAGTCGCAGGGAGAGGATTATGTACAGGAGGAGCAGCAGGGTCCCCGTCAGGGAGTGAGCGGAGTGGGGAGAGGGAGAGCCAGAAGGGAGGATGGGAGTGGGGTTGCCCAAAGGCCAGGCACACTGAGAAGAGGGATAGAGGGTGCACATGGGGATAGAAGGGGGGAGGAGGGAGAGGATAGGGAGGAACCCACACCAGGGACATCCCAGGGAGGGAGCCAGGCAGCCCAGGACGAGGAGCGTATGAGGTGTCCCAATTTCAGTTTTGCCGAAAACCTCGCTCTCGTCCAGGCTGTCCTGGAGAACCATAATGCCCTCTTTGGACAAGAGAAGGGCAAAGGAGTTGCCCGGAGGCGTAAGGATGCTTGGCAGAAGGTGGTGGAGGCCGTCAATGGAGTGTCCCAACAGTGGAGGAATGTTGACGGGCTTAAGAAGAGATGGAATGATTGCAAGAGGAGAGTCAAGGAGAGGATGGGCCAGGAAGCAATCTCCCAGAGGGCAACAGGAGGTGGGCCTCACTATGAGGCCGAATACAATGAGTGGCAGGAGCTCATTCGTCGGTCCCTGAGCCTCACAGCAGTCCGTGGACTTCCAGGGGCTCGTGACTCAGGGACTGCAACATCAGCACAGCATGCTGGTGAGTAACATCCCACACACTAGTATAATATGTATTTGAGTTATAACATCCTATATTGTCACACATTCATGTACACAATGAGGATCATGGTATTTTGATTACTAACAACTAAATATACAATGATATTTAACATTAAAGGGACATGAAACACAAAGATATTTTTTCATTATTCAGATAGAGAATATAGTTTTAAACAACATCCAAATTTACTTCCATTATCTATATTTAATTTTTATTTTGAAAATCTTAGTTTATTAAATATCAATGCACATGGGTGAGGCAATCACACGAGGCATTGATGTACAGCCACCAATCAGCAGCTTCTGAGCCTATCAAGAAATGCATATCAGCTAAGAATATCAAGATAATGAAGCATATTAGCTAATGGAAGTAAATTACAATTTATTTAGAATACCATGCTTGTCTAGCTGAATCATGAAATAATAAATATGTTTTGCATGTCCATTTAATGCTACTTAACACATTGAAAATCATGATATGAGGTAGAATAGTGAAATACTAACATGTCTCAGAGTAACACAGGCCACAAGCCACATGTAGACCTTTCAGTAAATGGACACCATAGTCATCACAACCATAATGTCACTTAAAGAACACATTTTCTCCATCACTGACATGTACACAGAACTATTGTATGAAACACATACATGTATAATTAGCATATTCTAAACCCTCATATCACAAATCTCAATGTGCACAAGCATGTTATAGAGTTTGACATGAGAATGTGGATAGGCCCTAGCATGTAAATTGTATGCCCACATGGATAGATATGTGACTGTACTAATCACTCTCATCATTTGACTCCTTCACAGAACCTCCAGTCACCAGGGTGCCTACGCCCATGAATCCCCCAACACCGGTTCTAAATATATGTCCACCACAACCACCGGTACAGATAAGAGAGCAGGAGTATGCCAGGCATGAGATGTCTTGGACTGCGTCCATTGAAAATCCACATATCATGCCACCTGCATTAGAGGAGGATACCTGGCAGGACCCGTGGCAGGAGGAATATTCCTATGGCTTGGAGGGGGAGCCCCACCAGCCCCAAAGGGTAGATGTATTTCCCCCCCCCCAACAATATCAGGGAACTACAGGAGTATACCAGCAGGCTGAGTGGATGCACACCAGCGGACATTGGGACTATCGGTCCATCCCGACATCTGGACCATCATCTTCAGTTGGAAGGGCTCCACCAACTGTAATCCATCGCCCTGCACCTCCAGCTCATATCCCTGTGGCTGCACCTCCAGCTGAGATATCTCTTCCTGCACGTCCAGCTGCTGTTTTTTTTCAGGCACCTCCAACTGAGGTTAATGTTCCGGCACCTCCAACTGAGGTTAATGTTCCGTCACCTCCAACTGAGGTTAATGTTCCGGCACCTCCAACTGAGGTTAATGTTCAGTCACCTCCAACTGAGGTTAATGTTCCAGCACCTCCAGCTGAGGTTGTTGTTCCGGCACCTCCAGCTGAGGTTGTTGTTCCGGCACCTCCAGCTGAGGTTGTTGTTCCGGCACCTCCAGCTGAGGAACACGTCATTGAAAGAGTGCCTATTGTCCCTGCTGATGAAGAGCCCATGGATCAATTGAGTTCTGCCATGGGTGATGAATATATCTCACTACAGAGGAGGCAAACTTTGACCTGTGAGACTCTAACGGAAACGTGTCTGAATATGCAGAGGGAACAACACAGGTTCCATAGAACCCAACACCGTTTGCAACAGAGGTCGAATGAGCTGCAAAGGGACATGGCAGCATCGCTATCAGCTATGGTCCAAAATCAGAATCAAATGCTACGTGTAATATCGGACATGCAAATCCAAAGTGACCAAAGATGGAGGGAACAGAATCAACTGTTGGGGGCTTTGGTGGAGCATTTCACCCAACAGCAGGACATGGCATCAAGTATCTCCTCTGTGACCAGCACTCCTAGTGTATCCACACAACCCAGGAGAGGCAGAAGACCCACACCAGGCCCCTCATCTAAGAGGCCTAAAAAAAAAAAAATATTATTCAATTTCATTGAAAATCTTGTCCTCTGTTATTTACTATCTAATTGTCATCCACATCCATGTGAGTTGTGTTTTAGTACAGTAATATTGGTAAAACATATAATAATACCTGTGTTGAAATGGACCAAAAAGGAATTATTATAATGTTTATGACATATTCATGCTCAATAAACAACATGACATGGTTGTGTCTCAACGGTACATATAGTAATATTAACTTCTAAGATGTACATCAAGGTTTCTCACATCCAATATAAATTGACACGTTGGTATATATAACTAATAATATATTTAAAGAAGGAGTGAACATAAGGTATAAATATCCATTATCCTCATTCTTAATGATAGTGAACTAAACATGAATAAAACAAATTATAAATATACAGTAATTAGGGTTGTTAAAGGGACATTAAAGCAAATATTTGTACTTCATGATTTTGAAGGAGAAGATAATTTCAAAAATAAGCTATAATTTCATTCTATTATTTCTGTAGATTCATTCTATTGATATTCTTTGATGAAAACAATATCAAGATATGTTTGGTAGCTGATGATTAGTAGCTGTATATAGATGCCTCCTGAAATTTCTTCACTGTGTGCATTTCTATGTCTTCATTAAAGTATATCTAAATAAATAATGAAAATAGGTAATTGATTTAAATTATAAGGTTTGTGAAAAATTATCTTCTCTATCCTTAATCATGAAACAATATGTTTGGGTATAGTGTCCCTTTAAGGGAAGGGGGTTGGGATGTAGTAGTTTCACTTACATGCAGTGGAAATCCAAACTTTTACATTCTGCAAGACATGATATATACACATGCAATGGTTGGTGAGGTACTGTCAAACATCATAATACATGTGAATGTTACGGTTTACTGTAATTATGAATAAGTAACTTACAGGTGAAGTATTCCCGGATGACATAATCCCTCACTTCATTCCCCCTCAGTGTCCCCCTGTCCACATCCTCAAGTACAGGAACCAGCTGCTGCTGCTGCTCTGGGTCAATGTCCCCCAACAAACGTGTGTCCACAGCAATGTTGTGTAGAATACAGCAAGCATTGACAATGGAACACACTTTGTTGGGGTTATACTGTAGTGCTCCGCCTGTAACATCCAGACACCTGAACCTGGTTTTTAATAGGCCAAAGCTCCTTTCAATGACATTCCTTGTTCTTATGTGTGCCTCCTGGTACCTGAGTTGTGGCTCTGTAATGGGGTGCACCAAGGGGGTTAATAGCCATGGTCTGCAGCCGTACCCTGCGTCACCTGTCATGTAACATATGTGTTTGGATTACTACAGGTACATCATGTGCTTTAAAGGGACACAACATGAATCACATATAAAAGATAGATTTCATAAAAAAATTAATGGAAGTAATCAGGATAGTTAATTTAAATTAAAAGGCCTATCTGAATAATGGAAGAGCAATTTATTCTAGACTGTCCATTTAATATGAACCTGCAATTGTTAGCAGCTTGATAATTAACTTTGATTAGATCATTTTCTCCATTCTATAGATAACTCTTGATGACAAGCATATTAGATATGCTCAATAGCTGCTGATTGGTGGCTGCACATAGAAGCCTCATATGATTGGCTCATATATGTGAATTAGTAATTTAAAAAAAATATATATTTAAAGAATGAATAAAATGATATAAGAGAAGTGAATTATAATGCTGTTTAACATTGTATTCTCTATCTGACACATGAGATGACAATATGTGTTTAGTGTCCCTTTATTATAAATATACAGACAGAATGAAGGTACTCACCAAGCAGCCATCCTCCAGAAAGTGTTCCATTTTCAAACATATTGAATAAGGAGGTCTGGCGCAGGATGTAGGAATCATGTGCACTCCCTGGGAAGCCTGCATACACATGTAAGAATTTCAGATTGGTATCGCAGACCATCTGGCAATTCAATGAGTGAAACCCTTTCCTGTTAATATAGAGGATTGTCTCCTCATGTGGGGCCACAATACGCACATGTGTGCAATCAATTGCCCCCATGACATTAGGAATACCCCCCAGTCGATAGAAGCCTTGTTTAAGACGGTTCCATTCCTGGGGGGTATGGGGGAAATGAATGTATCGTTGTGTCTGGTTATCTAGAGCAGTCAGAACCTCCCCTAGAATCCTGGAGAAGGTAGACTGCGCTAGGCCAGACACAAGCCCCTCTGTTGACTGGTATGAGCCAGTTGCCAGGAAGTGTACAACACACAACAGCTTCTGCATACCAGTCAGAGCTCGGTTCCTATACGCTTGAGGGTCAATTTCATCCTTCAACACCTCATATAGGTTAATGAGGCTTGCAGATGTCAAGCGATATTTTTCCCTGACCTCCACTTCTGTCATCCCAAACAGGGTGACCCTAACCCTGTGTACCCTTGGTGCTCTTCCCCTCTGCTGATGCCTTCGTCTTATAGGCCCTGCTGGCCTATGGGCAGCTGCAGCAACAGCAGCATGGGGAGCACCAGGAACAGGGACAACAGCAGGAGGAGCAGGGAGGGCAGCAGCAGCAGCTGGAGCAGGGACAGCTACAGCACCATGACCAGGGACCTCAGCAGCAGGGATACCATCCAAAACAGGGGCTTGTAGGGGTTCCAGCACCCCTTGTGCCCCACGACGCTGTCTGACTCTAAATGCAATATACTGCAAGGGAAACATGGTGGCTAATGAGGGTGTGCATTTGCAGGTGTTTTAAGGTTGCAGGTGAGGGGTTGTGCTGTTTGTGATTGGTTTGACACACTTGCAGGGGCAGGAATAATAAATGCTTTTGAGAGGTTAACTATTTGTGAACAAGCTGCTGCTATGTATATTGTTAGGCATGCATTTGTTAGGCCTTCTGAGAGTTACGTTGGTTTCTAAGTCAGTGCAAGGGTACCTGCGCCTTTAATTTGTGGCGAGCTGAGAATGGCGTAGATTTTGAAAAATCTGCGCGCGTAAGTCCTTACGCCGTATATAGGATAGCAAATTGCGCGTGTTTTGTATGTCAGTCTATGGGCCAAAAAACTACGGGCGACGCCAGAAATCTACGGGCGTAACTTCTAGCTTACGCCGTATATAGGATACCAAATCCGCGCAAATATTGGCTTCGCCAACTTTTGCGGGCGACGATTTTTATCGGATCGACCCCCTAATATGAACTAATACAGCAAGCTGCTTTATAATTACAAGTGGCTCGCTATTTTTTTTTTATTTTTGCTTGAATTCAAGCTGTGCTTAAAGTAAAATTTTAGAGCGACGACATTAGCAGGAGCATTACAAATTCGGACTTCAGACATTGCAACTGCACTAAATCCCCAAGATAATAGAAGTAAATTGGAATATTGTTTAAAAAAGAATTCTGTATCTGAATAATGACAGAAACAATTTGGGTTTAATGTCCCTTTAACGGGACAGTACAGTCAAAATTAAACTTAAATGGATTGGATAGAGCTTTGGATTTTGAACAGCTTTCCAATTTACATCTATCATCATTTTGGCTTAGTTCTCTTGTATCCTTTGTTAAAAAGCAATACTCAGAAGCATGCACATATCTTTAGCTATCTGGCAGTAGTGTTTGCAACAATGTTTATATCAATGATATACATGAACATATACGCTGCTGCCAAAGAATGCTCCAAACACTCTATAGCAGCAAAGTTTGCAAATATGTATAACATTGCTATAAACATTGTTTCAAACTCTACTCAAATGTTTAAGGACATGTGCAGTCTACTGTGCTCCCCTATGTTTACTCTTTTCAAAAGGATACCAAGAGAACTAAACAACATTGCTGAAAGTGATTTTAAATTGCATGCTCTTGCTAAATCATGGATTTAATTTTGACTTTACTGACCTTTTAACCTTAAAGGGACAGTAAACATCAGAATTTTTGTTATTTAAAAAGGTAGATAATCCCTTTATTACCCATTCCCCAGTTTTGCATAACGAACACAGTTATAATAATACACTTTTTACCTCTGTAATTACCTTGTATCTAAGCCTCTGCAAACTGCCCCCTTATTTCAGTTGTTTTGACAGACTTGCATTTTTAGCCAATCAGTGCTGACTCCTAGGAGCTTCACGTGCCTGAGCTCAATGTTATCTATATGAAACACATGAACTAACGCCCTCTAGTGATGAAAAACTGTCAAAATGTTTTCAGATTAGAGGCAGCCTTCAAGGTCCAAGAAATTAGCATATGAACCTCCTAGGTTTAGCTTGCAACTAAGAATACTAACGCCTAGATTTAGAGTTCTGCGTTAGCCGTCAAAAGCTGGGTTAAGGGGTCCTAACGCTGCTTTTTACTGCCCGCTGGTATTTAGAGTCAGCCAGGAAAGGGTCTAACGCTCACTTTCCAGCCACGACTTTTCCATACCGCAGATCCCCTTACGCCAATTGCGTATCCTATTTTTTCAATGGGATCTTCCTAACGCCAGTATTTAGAGTCTTGGCTGAAGTGAGCGGTAGACCCTCTACCGACAAGACTCCAGCCGCAGAAAAAAGTCAGGAGTTAAGAGCTTTCTGGCTAACGCTGGTTCATAAAGCTCTTAACTACTGTGCTCTAAAGTACACTAACACCCATAAACTACCTATGTACCCCTAAACCGAGGCCCCCCACATCGTCGCCACTATAATACATTTTTTAACCCCTAATCTGCCGACCGCACACCGCCGCCACCTACATTATCCCTATGTACCCCTAATCTGCTGCCCCTAACATCGCCGACACCTACATAATATTTATTAACCCCTAATCTGCCTCCCCCCCAACGTCGCCGTTACCTTACCTACACTTATTAACCCCTAATCTGCCGACCGGACCTCGCCGCCACTATAATAAATGTATTAACCCCTAAACCGCTGCACTCCCGCCTCAAAAACCTTATAATAAATAGTATTAACCCCTAATCTGCCCTCCCTAACATCGGCGACACCTAACTTCAAGTATTAACCCCTAATCTGCTGACCGGACCTCGCCGCTACTCTAATAAATGTATTAACCCCTAAAGCTAAGTCTAACCCTAACCCTAACACCCCCCTAAATTAAATATAATTTTTATCTAATGAAATAAAATTAAATATTATTAACTAAAGTCTTCCTATTTAAAACTAAATACTTACCTGTAAAATAAACCCTAATATAGCTACAATATAACAAATAATTATATTGTAGCTATTTTAGGATTTATATTTATTTTACAGGCAACTTTGTATTTATTTTAACTAGGTACAATAGCTATTAAATAGTTATTTTCTATTTAATATCTACCTAGTTAAAACAATTACAAAATTACCTGTAAAATAAATCCTAACCTAAGTTACAATTAAACCTAACACTACACTATCAATAAATAAATTAAATCAATTAACTACAAGTACCTACAATTAAATAAACTAAACTAAATTACAAAAAAAACAAACACTAAATTACAAAAAATAAAAAAAGATTACAAGAATTTTAAGCTAATTACACCTACTCTAAGCCCCCTAATAAAATAACAAAGCCCCCAAAATAAAAAAATTCCCTACCCTAATCTAAATTAAAATAGTTAACAGCTCTATTACCTTACCAGCCCTTAAAAGGGCTTTTTTGCGGGGCATGCCCCAAAGAAATCAGCTCTTTTCCCTGTAAAAAAAACACAATACCACCCCCAACATTACAACCCACCACCCACATACACCTACTCTAACCCAAACCCCCCTTAAATAAACCTAACACTACCCCCCTGAAGATCTCCCTACCTTGACTCGTCTTCACTCAGCCGAGCAGTGATGGACCAAAAGAAGACATCCGGGAGCTGAAGAAGTCTTCATCCTATCCGGGCAGAAGAGGACATCCGGACCGGCAAACATCTTCATCCAAGCGGCGTCTTCTATCTTCATCCATCCGACGAGGAGCGGCTCCATCTTCAAAACCTCTGGCGCGGAACATCTTCTTCTCCCGACGACTAGACGACGAATGAAGGTTCCTTTAAGTGACGTCATCCAAGATGGCGTCCCTCGAATTCTGATTGGCTGATAGGATTCTATCAGCCAATTGGAATTAAGGTAGGAATAATCTGATTGGCTGATCCAATCAGCCAATCAAATTGAGCTCACATTCTATTGGCTGATTAGGTTTTTTTTCAGCCCAAACTGCCCCATTGTTTCCTATGGGGGAATCGTGCACGAGCATGTTTTTCCAGCTAGCCGCTACCGTAAGCAACGCTGGTATTGAGAGTTGAAGTGGCGGTAAATATGCCTGTACGCTCCCTTTTTGGAGCCTAACGCAGCCCTTCAGCAGCGCTAGAAAAAAACATGCGTAGCTAACGCACCCCTTTGGCCGCAAAACTCTAAATCTAGGCGTAAGAGAACAAAGAAAATTAGTAATAAAAGTAAATTGGAAAGTTGTTAAAAATAACATGCCCTATTTAAATCATGAAAGTTTTTTTTACTTGACTGTCCCTTTAAAGAGACAATTCTCTTATATTCTTATTATGGAGTAGAAAAACAAAGCAGGTGCCTAGGGCGGCAGATTTGGGAGGGGTGGCAGGGAGCAGCAGCATTGAGCATTGTTCCCTCATAGGACCATAGTCTGCGTGATGTTAGAGAGTGGCTGCAGTCAGTAATTTTTCAGCTTTGGTATCACACATTCTAAGAACTCAAACTGCAGATAAAGGATGCAGAAAAGCATATAGACAGTGAAAGCAGTGGTACCGTGGTGGTAGTCCTGGGCCCTCATACCCCGCATATTTAATTCAGCTTGAATGCAATGGGGGCATGAATCTGCCCACCACACTACCTTTGCTGACAGTTCCTGCTTTAAAAGCCATGTTTTGGGATCTGGCGGCTACTGGAGTGATACATGCTATGTGCGTGGGTCACAAAGCCTCTTACTGCATGTGCGCATAGTTTGGTATTGCTCTGTGGGCACCATGTGTCAAAATAAGTTACGAGAATAACAGTTATGAGAATCTATAATACGCTTTTTGTGCTGAACTGTGCACCACTGGGTGACCTATATATAAAAATGTTCAATTGCTATACTGCTGTTATTCTCATAACTTATTTTGACAATGCAGCTATGGTAAATACCAACCCTTTTATAGTCCGGTGGCTGTAAAGTGGTTTCTGAAGATGCATTTGTGAACATTGTTTTATACCTTTATAAACCATTTCTGTAGGTTTATCCAATTATACAGCAATGTTTTGCACAGCACAAACTGAATATCCCTGCCTGTCAGTGTTTATGTGTTTAAATGGATTAAATCTCTTGTAAAGTTAACAGTAATGTACACCTGCTACAATAATTGCATTCATATAAAATATTCTGTTTTGTGCAACTTACTGTGTGCATTAATCATGATTTATTTTTATGAACTATGAATAAATGAACATTATCTTTTATAACTTTCAAGTACTTCATTACTCAGGAACATAAGGAACACTGTAGTAAACTCTTCAGTAAAGCCAATGCTGTTATAAGAGACATTACAGGGAGTGCAGAATTATTAGGCAAATGAGTATTTTGACCACATCATCCTCTTTATGCATGTTGTCTTACTCCAAGCTGTATAGGCTCGAAAGCCTACTACCAATTAAGCATATTAGGTGATGTGCATCTCTGTAATGAGAAGGGGTGTGGTCTAATGACATCAACACCCTATATCAGGTGTGCATAATTATTAGGCAACTTCCTTTCCTTTGGCAAAATGGGTCAAAAGAAGGACTTGAC
This sequence comes from Bombina bombina, assembly GCF_027579735.1. Classification (NCBI taxonomy): domain Eukaryota; kingdom Metazoa; phylum Chordata; class Amphibia; order Anura; family Bombinatoridae; genus Bombina; species Bombina bombina. The sequence continues at coordinate 310,781,610 of NC_069502.1, read as the reverse complement.
AGGCTCAGAAAAGTCAAAAATAGTGAGATATCTTGCAGAGGGATGCAGCACTCTTAAAATTGCAAAGCTTCTGAAGTGTGATCATCGAACAATCAAGCGTTTCATTCAAAATAGTCAACAGGGTCGCAAGAAGCGTGTGGAAAAACCAAGGCGCAAAATAACTGCCCATGAACTGAGAAAAGTCAAGCGTGAAGCTGCCAAGATGCCACTTGCCACCAGTTTGGCCATATTTCAGAGCTGCAACATCACTGGAGTGCCCAAAAGCACAAGGTGTGCAATACTCAGAGACATGGCCAAGGTAAGAAAGGCTGAAAGACGACCACCACTGAACAAGACACACAAGCTGAAACGTCAAGACTGGGCCAAGAAATATCTCAAGACTGATTTTTCTAAGGTTTTATGGACTGATGAAATGAGAGTGAATCTTGATGGGCCAGATGGATGGGCTCGTGGCTGGATTGGTAAAGGGCAGAGAGCTCCAGTCCGACTCAGACGCCAGCAAGGTGGAGGTGGAGTACTGGTTTGGGCTGGTATCATCAAAGATGAGCTTGTGGGGCCTTTTCGGGTTGAGGATGGAGTCAAGCTCAACTCCCAGTCCAACTGCCAGTTTCTGGAAGACACCTTCTTCAAGCAGTGGTACAGGAAGAAGTCTGCATCCTTCAAGAAAAACATGATTTTCATGCAGGACAATGCTCCATCACACGCGTCCAAGTACTCCACAGCGTGGCTGGCAAGAAAGGGTATAAAAGAGGAAAATCTAATGACATGGCCTCCTTGTTCACCTGATCTGAACCCCATTGAGAACCTGTGGTCCATCATCAAATGTGAGATTTACAAGGAGGGAAAACAGTACACCTCTCTGAACAGTGTCTGGGAGGCTGTGGTTGCTGCTGCACGCAATGTTGATGGTGAACAGATCAAAACACTGACAGAATCCATGGATGGCAGGCTTTTGAGTGTCCTTGCAAAGAAAGGTGGCTATATTGGTCACTGATTTTTTTTTTTTTTTAATGTCAGAAATGTATATTTGTGAATGTTGAAATGTTATATTGGTTTCACTGGTAAAAATAAATAATTGAAATGGGTATATATTTGTTTTTTGTTAAGTTGCCTAATAATTATGCACAGTAATAGTCACCTGCACACACAGATATCTCCCTAAAATAGCTATAACTTAAAACAAACTAAAAACTACTTCCAAAACTATTCAGCTTTGATATTAATGAGTTTTTTGGGTTCATTGAGAACATGGTTGTTGTTCAATAATAAAATTAATCCTCAAAAATACAACTTGCCTAATAATTCTGCACTCCCTGTACGTGCCCCCCTCCCCCCCACTTATTTTAACATCATTAAAGGTTTTAATTTAAATAAATGCTGTACTCACAAGATATAAATGGTTTCTTCATGTGTCAGTGCCAAATATGGTTATTAGTTAGATATGAAGCATGCATTTTTGATATGTATTTTAAAGATAATAGTATATTTAAAAATATTGTAACCATATAGTTCATGTCATAACTACTTGCTATGAACAGCAATTTTTCAGTAGGAACTTCCCATAGAAACATTATCTGATGCATTTTTTTTTAATTAGATACTGAATATTTTCTTATTTCAGTTTGAGAATGTTATTTATTTCTGTACAGTGGAGTGCAGTTAGGTATGGTCCGTGCACTGTGCATGAGAATTTTAAACAGCGTGTCTGCTCAGAGAGAGGGTATTGGCTTATATCATGTAAACTGAGGTTTTGGTTTTGTAAATATCTCTATATAAGCTCCATGAGCCCATACACAGTAAAAGTTCAGACTTTAACAATTGAAGCATCTTTGCTAATACAAGTGTATTGCTAAAATGCTTTTAAAATTATGTGCATTTAAATGTTGGCTTGATTGTTCCTCTGTTATCTAAATTAAATATTGTTTCTCTATATCTTCAGGTAGCTTATGTGGGTATATGTAGCAGGTCCCTTTTGTTGCTCCTCTAGTCCTGATTGGAAGACCCTTAAAGTCAATAGAGCGCCCTTCCATAGGCTCCAATGGGAGTCTCGTTCCCTAAGCGAATGGTGTAAGTCACTCAGCGATGGGCAGCCATTTTAAAGATATGTATATGCTTATATACTTATATATTTATGTGTATTATATAAACATATACATATTTATTTACAGGGAACAAACAGGTAACATAGACCACAATGTAAAGGCACTTTTCAGTGCCGTTTTGTTTTCTAACACCCCCCACCTGCCAACTTTAACCCCTAAAAACAGCTTCTTCTTTTTTATAAATGCTAGGGTTTTTTTTTATAAAAAAAGAATATACTTTATTTTTCGGGCAATTGGGGGTTATTTTGAAAATAAAAGTGGCAGCAAGCTAGAAATAGCAATAACTAGCCACTTGTAATGGTTCAATGTGTTTTTAAGTATTTCTGTATGCGTAGCAGCTCTTAGTTGTTATTTATTGTTAGCATTCACCTAGAATGTTTATACTAATTACAGTTGTTCACATGGGAAGAAGAAACATTTTAAGACATTTTAAAGAAAACAAGTCAAGGAAATACATTAATTTAACAAAACAGAAAGTTACAACATATGTTCAAAGTTGCTTGCTCTGCTTTTTAGTGACCCCCCTAGTGTCCACTCGTTCAGTTAAATAAAAGGACTGACAACCATTATTGGGGTGAAAAGGCCGCAGCCCAATTTTCTTAAATACATAATAAATATCATAAATAACAGCCTAAACTTTAACAAAAGTGCTTGCGCATATAACATTGTGTTGCCAAGCTTAGCCAACACGCCCCACAGTTCTGAACCTCTCCCCTGCAACCCAGCAGGAGGTACCACTAGCCACTTATTGACCTAAAATAGGCAAACACCCGCAACCCATTAACTGCGATATCAACCAAACTCCACAATTTAAAATATAGGGAGGGAGGGCGGGAGCTTCCTTCTGTCTTCCACTACACAACTGCTGTCCCACATCCTGTTTAGCTCCTATATTTTACCTCTCTCACTCCACCCCTCTCATCTAAACTTGAGCCTACATTTTCGTGGGTCCACAGGAGGAGGGGGGTCACCCACCCCTTATTCCATGCTCTCATGCAGGGTACATTGACCCCTCTAGTGTCCACTTGCTCAGTTAAATAAAAGGACTGACAACCATTATTGGGGTGAAAAGGCTGCAGCCCAATTTTATTAAATACATAATAAATATCATAAATAACAGCTTAAACTCTAACAAAAGTGCTTGCCCACATAACACACGTGTTGCCAAGCTCAGCCAACATGCCCCACAGTTCTGAATCTCTCCCCTGCAACCCAGCAGGAGGTACCACTAACCACTTATTGACCTAAAATAGGCAAACACCCGCCACCGCAAGGCCTAAGGCCGAGCATCACCCAACCGGGCTAAGGACTTTTCAACCCCTTCCTTGATGTTAAATATAAACAACTGCTTTCCAATCTCATTCAGATGAACCCCATCCTTTCGAGAAAAACAACTACCCGATTCCGCTTCAAACTCTACATGGTGAATGCCAAGCCACCAGCTCTCATGACAAAGCCTGTGATTACTCTGTTCACTTTCTTTCTCAAGTTTTCCAAACTCTTAAAATCCCAAGCTGCCTTCCACACCAATCTCGGTGCAATCTCAGACCAAACCACAATTAGACTCAGGGAATAACTGCCACAGCCTAGCTACGTCTCTTTTAACACTGTCTATTAAAACCTTCTGCAACATGAAACCAAGGTCATTCCCTCCTGCATGAATAACTAGAATGGAAGGCAGCTGGAATAAACGGGCATAATTCACCACCAGTCTTAAAACTTGACTCCACCGCAACCCCCTGACCCCAAACTGACATCAGACTCTACCCAGCCCATTTGAGTTCCTTTTTCAGTAGCGACCGCTGCCCTTCTAGCCCAATAAACGAAAGAGTGTCCGACGATCCAACACATCACTGGACCTGCCAAAACACAATAGAACCAAACTGAACATTTATACTGGCCTCACATACCCCTTAAAACTTTCAGATTTTCCAATTTTCTTAATCATATCCTCCCCCAAACCTCTACCAAAAGCCTCTGTCGCTGCCCCGATCCAAAAAGAATGCGAACTGAAGTCCTTAACCTGCAAACCCAACAGCCTAATAATTCTTCGGAAGACTGCCATGAACTGAAACCTAAACAACGCGGTACAATCTTCGTGAATCAGAAAGGACCCTTCCCCCACCAGCCGAATCACCAAATAACTTGCAACCAAGTCCACCGGGCAACATTGCACCCGAACAGCATAAAGCTGTATCAGCTTCCTTCTCCCCAAATTCTTCGTCTTAGATCTGCAAAGCCAAATATCAAGGCCACCACTTGCTATTCTCATGTCCCCAAACTGTTAACCAGTAACCAACTCCGAAATCCTAACATAACAAAAGCAGCTCTGAACAAGGCTGCCTCAAAAAAAGATGAGTACACGCTCGGCAACAACCCAACAACACTTTGCAGTAACGCAAAATTCACCGGGTGCCTACCATCCACCGAAACCCAACCTACACAAATGCTGTGAACGGCCATCCACACTGAAAAAAACCTTTGTGATATCTTCCTGCCCCAAAGCTTTAAACAAGAAGGCTAAAGCCGCCACTCTCCGTTTCACAACAGCCCTAAATACCCCTAATTGCTTCCACTCCTCAATTCATCTCATCAGTATCCATACTTGATCCTGACCTGAAACTGACCACCACCTCAACAAAAATGCCATCCACTGGCTCCAAACCTGTCTATATGCCCTCCAAGTATTTTGAGCTAAAGCTCCCCGAACCAACAACATCAAGCCTGGGTATCTAAATACCAAAGGTCTGCCAGGCATCTCACTATCATGCGATCGGCTTCCGGAGCCTCCTTCCAAAACCGATCCCACTGTGAACGAGATAAAGCATCAGCAATGATGTTAGCAGTCCCAGGTACGTGCACCCCTTTAAACAGTATGGCATTCCAGCACAAACACTCTGAGGAGTCTCACCACAGGGAGGAATAAGCCATCAGCCAGTTAATAGCCTGCACCCCACCCATATTATCTGAATGAAAAATCACTTTTTTGTTCTGAAGTTCTGCCTGGCATATCTTAACCGCCACCAACAATGGAAAAAGTTCCAAGAATACTAGGTTCTTGGTTTACCCTTCTACAACCAAAGCCGCCGGCCACAAGTCAGCACACCATCTAGCCCTGAGATAGGCCCCAAAACCCATTAAACCTGCCACATCTGTAAACAAATGCAGATCAGACCCCGCCACGAAAGTCTCCTGAACAATGGTCACACCATTGAAATCCCTAAAAATTGTACCCACCCACAGAGAGGAATTCTATCATTAGCATATAAAATACTATCGCGTGTGTCCCACTCGGTACCCCCTACATATGTAGCTAAATGGGAAACAGACTTAGGGGTCGCCCTGGACCCACCAGACTGGAATATCATATTTCTCCAGATGACAAAACCTTCATCATCCATTTCGATGCTGGAAATGAATATCAAACTGCTAAGCAGGTGGTACTACACTCCAGTTCGATTGCATCACCTATTCCCAAACATGACCACCATGTGCTGGAGGAACTGCGGAGAGCCAGCTACTTTTGCACATATCTGGTGGACATGCCCGACAGCATCATCCTTCTGGTGCTCCCTTAGACCTGAGATCGAAAGAGCTGTGGGTGCATCACTTCCGTTTACCCCATGGGTTTTTCTTTTCAACAAATTCCCCAAAATTTCATGCAAACTAAAACGAACACTTCTCACAATTATTATCAACTCTGCTAAAAGACTAATCCCGCTTAATTGGAAAAAATCAGACCTGCCATCCCCCGCAGTCTGGAGGTCCAGGGTGACACACTATCTCCAGCTGGAGAAATACCATTACACCAACACCAAGCGGGTAGAAGAATTCCATAACATAACATTTCTATGGGAAGAATATATCAATAGCTAACAACATCCCACTCCCTTGCCCAACCCTATCATCCTACTACAAAACTGCGCTCCCGTATGTAATGTCCCTACACTTAGACTCTAAACACACTCACAATACAGGGCCACCTCATGACAGTCAGAAGGAGGTCATAGACATCCCCGCAACGGTCATTTTCACCACAAACATATCCATTGTATACTTTTATTTTTGAGTGTCGGCTGATTGGTACCCGTGGCCTAATCCAGTAATATTAATCAACCTCGAGTCCTATTGTTATAAACCTACTTGTCTAATTGTAACAAATCATTATCTATTGTAACACTTGATGTTAATTTAACAGTTTTTCTAATGCTTTTCTATGTATATTTTGGAATTATCTCAATAAAAGAATTGAAAAAAAAAAAAAAAAAATTGTACCCACACTCCTAAGTCGTCCTTTAGGTCCCTAAATGTATCCTATTTTCTGACTGCTAAACCCTGGCCGTCGCCATGGAAAGTCTTCTGCAAAAAATCCTCCCCACCGGCATTACTCGGCAAGCAAAATTAAGATTACCTAGAAGGCATTGCATCTCGCACAGTTTCACCTTATTCCTAAGCAAGAAACCCTCTATCACCCCCACCAGATCCCTCACATTATCAAGGGATAGCCTGCATTCCGGGGTCACTGAGCCTATTTGGATCCACAAAAAACTTAGTTCAGTCACTGGTCCCTCTGTTTTATCTGCAGCCACCGGAGTCATGAATTCAGCTGCCACCTCCGAGAATACCGTCATCAAATGCCCGCAAACCTGGGACCCGGCTGGGCCCACGAACAAGAAATCATCTAAATAATGGATGACCAAACTAACCCCAGCTAACTGTTTTACGACCCATTCTACAAAACTGCTAAATTTCTTGAAATACAAGCACGAAATGGGCAAGCATAAGTGAATAATGTAGTCCCCTTCGAAATAACACTGCAGCAGATGATGCGAAATAAGGTGAACCGGTAGCAACCTGAATGCTCCCTTAATATCTAATTTTCCAAGGAGTGCTCCATGTCCAGCCTCACGAACCAATTAAACAGCCCTGTCAAATGAGGCATATCTGACTTGCGTCAATGAGGGATCAATCCCATCATTCACCGAATTCCCCCTTCGGATGAGACAGATGGGGAATCATCCTGAATTGGCAAGGAACTTTTTTGGGTACAACCCCTAACGAAGACACCCTAAAGCCAGGTTCTTGCAGAAATGCAAATGGGCTGGCCATCCGCCCCAATTCAACCTCTATCCTGAGCTTATCCCTAACAACCACTGGAAAGTCCCTGGCTGACCTAAATTTTTCCAAAATGGCAACACAACCCTGGCCCTCAAATGGAATCACAAAACCAGAGCTAAAACCCATTAATATCAGCTCTGCATCCCCTTTCTTTCTCCGCACTGTACGGTACTGATCTAACCAAGGCACCATCTCTCTTACCTTCACTGGGGTCCGTGCTCTGAGCAATGGAGTCCCCAACCTTCCCTCCCGGTTTTCCCTTCTTAAAGCACTTTGACATGGAGTGTGTACCCCCACAGCTGAAGCATTCGTTCTTGTATTTACACAAGGCTTTTCTAATGGCCACTGCTGAACTGATGCTACTGAAGCTCCCTGACACTGAAGAGGCCCAAAAGGACTGGCCCAAACGCAGGGAGGTCATGATCTCCAGCCAAATGCCCATATAACTATGGTCCCATCTCATCTCTTGGCAGATGGCGATACGCTGATGAAATTGTTCATCATACCGCCACAACGCCACCATGCCATACCCCCCATAAGTCCTATAGGCTCCAGCAATCTCGTCCAAGTAGCAAAATAATTCTGCACTTTGATCAGCAAACTTCTCACAGTTAACACTGGCACCTCCCATGAGCGCCTCCCTCTGGTAGGTGACCTAGAGACTCCTCTGGTAGGTGACCTAGGCCGTTCATGTCCTGCTGATCTCTGACCCCTGCTGTGCCCAGCCAGGCCTTGCCTCTCCACCCTGCTGTGCCCAGCCCTGTATTTACTAGTGTTCATAATCACAAGGGCCCCACCATTATCGGCCGGCTTAATGGTGATATGTTAGTCCTCCTGGAGATGTTTAAGGACTTGTTGTTCCCTATAAGAAAGATTCATGTTGCCACTCTTTTTATCCTTATGAGAAAGGTTTTTAAACTGACTCTTCTTGCGTAACCCCATAGTGTTGGTACTATTTTCAGAGGTATATGTAATTACTCTATTTGGGTTGTTGAAAAAGGCCTTAAGCCTAAGTAACATGAAGAAACGGGTGAGATCGACCAGTGTAGCAAATGTATCAAGATGTTCAGTGGGGCAAAAGGATAACCCCTTACTTAGCAAAGATATCTCATCAGCAGAAAGTTCTTTCATAGACAGGTTAACTATATTTACCTCCTCCTGATCTGGTTTGTCCCTCACCCAAGTCCTCACCATTCAGATCGATGTAGGCAGCATCCATCCATATGGAATCACCGTCTGGGTCCAGAATTGCTGATGCCACTGGCACTCCACTGGCGGCAATGCCGGGGAGGCCGTCCATCTCATCCCAATCACCTGTGGAACATAGGGGCATAACATTAGTGATAACCACACCCTCATCCCTTCCCCTTAACTGCCCCCTATCCCTCCTACTCATGTCTGTACCAGCACCCCGAGCATTACCCCTAGCCCAACCACTACTTCTTAGCACTCCCCAATCTCCAGGTCCTGATCAACCTTCCCTTTGGCCCCTGCCTCTACCTCTTTTTCTACCCCTTACAGCACCCCCCACCCTCCACCTATACTGGCTGCTAAATCCCTGCTTCTACCTACTGTAGAAATCCCTGCTTCTACCTACCCCATCAGCATTTTGGTCCAGCCTATTTCTGGAAAGCAAGGAGAGGCCCCCTCTCCCTGACCTGCCCCCCCCCCCCTGTCGTTACTCTGCCCATCCATTGCCTCTTCCCCCAGAAGCTCAAATTCAATCCGGCCCCCAGCATTGCTGCTCCTGCCCTCCGCTGCACTACTAAACCCCCTACCTGTAACCAGCTCTTCAAGCAGGTCTGCATCCGCCTGCCCGGCTGCCGTAACTGCTCCCAGTCCACCGCTGATGACATCACCAGCATGGGTGACCTCCTCTCTACTCACGCTGCTCCTGCTTGCTGCGCTCAGCCAACTTTGGGTTGGATCGCCTCACCGGGTTCCCGGATTACAATCCTGCTCCTCTCCACTGCCCTGGGATGCCTCCCAGCTCGCATGACCGGACTCCTGGAAGATCTTGGGCGTGACCTCCTGGATGATCTTGGCCTCCTTGCCGCACCGCTGGGCTCTGTAGCAGCTCCTTCCTCCTACCCCAACAGGCGCTCTTGCAACCACTGGGCTCCCTTTGGTCTCCGCCAACACTGACACTCTGGCCAGCAGCTCCTGAACAGACGCCATGGGGTAATTCACCTCTGATTAACAATGCAAGCTTCCTTCTGTCTTCCACTACACAACTGCTGTCCCACTTCCTGTTTAGCTCCTATATATTACCTCTCTCACTCCACCGCTCTCACCTAAACTTGACCCTACATGTTTGTCAGTCCACAGGAGGAGGGGGTCACCCAACCCTCATTTCATGCTCTCCAGCAGGGTGCATGTATTTCACACCTTGAATGTGTGCCTTTTGTACTCTTAGAGGGAGTCAAATATCTGTCAATCCAACATTAGCATAGGGCAGTGATGGCTAATCTTGCACCCCTGATGTTTCTGAACTAATTTTCCTATTATCCTCAACTAGACTGCAGAGTGCCTAAGCATCACAGGTAGTTTCAAAACATCTATGATGCCAAATGTATCCATCACTGGCATAAGGCATTTTTATTTAGTCAATTTTGCTATGAAATAGAAAAAATATAAGATAACATTCCTGCAACTAAATTTTAAAGTGACTTTAAACTAGTGTACAACCAGTAGTGCAGGATGAGTTTTCCTTACTAAGAAAAGTGCACAATCTAGTATTACAAGGGGATGGTAAAAAAGGTTTACCAGAGAATCATAATGTAGCTGTCATTTGTGTGCCTTATAATTTGAATGGATAGTGCAAGGTGCACTATTATCACTCATATTATAAGTGGTAAGTTAAGTGTTGTGCTCGAGTGCAATATAAAATAGCGCTGGAAAATTAGAGCTTTTAGAGACCAGATGTAAAGTAGTAACGCTTTAATAGATGCATAATACTAAACGTTTAAGTATTTCACTCATATTTTAAAAATTGGCCAGATTACGAGTGGCGCACAAACGTTTGCACACAAGTGATATCAGGTTTCCGTGTTTGTTTGTGCCCAGGTCAAATGTGCTGGTATTACAACTTGAAAGTAAATGCAATCGATTGAGCGCAATTCAAGTTAACGCATCCTCAGAGCTGTGGTTAACTGTTTCGCAAAACAAAAAAGTCTCACACAATGCATCAAAAATAACTTACAAAGTACAGTTACACTCATAATAGTGCTAACCGCTCACTTGAAGACAACGCTGGTATTATGGGTTTTTAGAAACCCGGCGTTAACCGCAGAAATAGAATAGATCCAATCAGCCAATAGGATTGAGATCACATTCTATTGGCTGATTGGAACAGCCATCCTTAATTGGAATTGAAGGGACGCCATCTTGGATGACATCATTTAAAGGAACCTTCATTCAGTCGTCGGACGAAGAAAGAAGAGGATGCTCCGCATCGGATGTCTTGAAGATGGACCCGCTCCGTGCCGGATGGATGAAGATAGAAGATGCCATCTGGATGAAGACTTTTGCCCGTCTGGAGGACCACTTCTGCCCGGTTGGGTGAAGACGTCTCACGGTAGGGTGATCTTCAGGGGGTTAGTGTTAGTTTTTTTAAGGGAAGATTGGGTGGGTTTTAGAGTAGGGTTGGTTGTGTGTTTGGTGGGTTTTAATGTTGGGGGGGTATTTGTACTTTTTTTTTACAGGTAAAAGAGCTGATTACTTTGGGACAATGCCCAGCAAAAGGCCCTTTTAACCCCTTAATGACAAGTGACGTACCAGGTACGTCCTGCAAAAACTTGCAGTTAGTGACAATGGACGTACCTGGTACGTCACTTGTCTAAGAGAGTGCTGGAAGCGATCGCAATCGCTTCCAGCAGCTCTCAGGGTATTGCAGTGATGCCTCGATATTGAGGCATCCTGCAATACCCTTTAGAAACATCCGATGCAGAGAGAGCCACTCTGTGGCCCTCTCTGCACCGGTAGCGATGCGGCCGGTTCGTTGGTGGGTGGGAGCGCAACAGGGAGGCGGGTGGGCGGCCCATCGCTACCCGGCATCCGGCTCCTGTTAGTGCAATGTGCACGCCGGGTGCCGGGAGCGTGCGGGGGCGCGCATGCGCGTGCGCGGGTGCGCGCGCATGTGCGCGATTACCTACCCACACTGACACCAATGAGTGGGAAGAGGGGGGGGGAAAGTAATAATAAATATATGAGGATCTGGGAGGGGGAGGGGGTTGGGGTATTGTGGGGGGCTGCTACACTACAGAAAAAATTAAAATGGAAATAAAAAATAATAAAAAAACCACTTTTTTGGGGGGCAAATTGGGTACTGGCAGACAGCTGCCAGTACCCAAGATGGCGGCAATTAGGTAGGGGAGAGGGTTAGAGAGCTGGGGGGGGGATCATGGAGGTTGGGGCTAAGGCAGGAGTCCATCACAGCTAAAACATTTTATTTTTTTTTATTAAAAAAAAGAAAAACTCCTTTTATTTAGTACTGGCAGACTTTCTGCCAGTACTTAAGATGGCGGGGACAATTGTGGGGTGGGGGAGGGAAGAGAACTGTTTGGGAGGGATCAGGGGGTGGGATGTGTCAGGTGGGAGGCTGATCTCTACCCTAAAGCTAAAATTAACCCTGCAAGCTCCCTACAAGCTACCTAATTTAACCCCTTAACTGCTGGGCATAATTTACGTGTGGTGCGCAGCAGCATTTAGCGGCCTTCTACTTACCAAAAAGCAACCCCAAAGCCATATAAGTCTGCTATTTCTGAACAAAGGGGATCCCAAAGAAGCATTTACAACCATTTGTGCCTTAATTGCAGAAGCTGTTTGTAAATAATTTCAGTGGGAAACCTAAAGTTTGTGACAAAATTTGTGAAAAAGTGAACTTTTTTTTTTATTTGATGACATTTGGCGGTGAAATGGTGGCATGAAATATACCAAAATGGGCCTAGATCAATACTTTGGGTTGTCTTCTAAAAAAAAATATATACATGTCAAGGGATATTCAGGTATTCCTGACAGATATCAGGGTTCCAATGTAACTAGCGCTAATTTTGAAAAAAAGTTGTTTGGAAATAGCAAAGTGCTACTTGTATTTATGGCCCTATAACTTGCAAAAAAAGTAAAGAACATGTAAACATTGGGTATTTCTAAACTCAGGACAAAATTTAGAAACTATTTAGCATAGGTGTTTTTTGGTGATTGTAGATGTGTAACAGATTTTGGGGGTCAAAGTTAGAAAAAGTGTGTTTTTTTCAATTTTTTCCTCATATTTTATATTTTTTTTTATAGGAAATTATAAGATATGATGAAAATAATGGTATCCTTAGAAAGTCCATTTAATGGCGAGAAAAACGGTATATAATATGTGTGGGTACAGTAAATGAGTAAGAGGGAAATTACAGCTAAACACAAACACTGCAGAAATGTAAAAATAGCCATTGTCATTAAGGGTAAGAAAATTGAAAAATGGTCCGGTCATTAAGGGGTTAAGGTCTATTTGTAATTTAGTGTAGGGTAGGGCTTTTTTTTATTTTGGGGGGCTTTTTTATTTTGTTAGGGGGATTAGAGTAGGTGTAATTAGTTTAAAATTCTTTTAATTATTTTATTATTTTCTGTAATTTAGTGTTTGTTTTTTTTGTACTTTAGATATTTTTTTTAAAATTGTAATGAATTGTATTTAGTTTAGGTAATTTTTTTAATTATAGTGTAGTGTTAGGTGTAATTGTAACTTAGGTTTTATTTTACAGGTAAATTTGTCTTTATTTTAACTAGGAAGTTTTTAAATAGTTAATAACTATTTAATAACTATTGTACCAAGTTAAAATAAATACAAAGTTGCCTGTAAAATAAAAATAAACCCTAAGCTAGCTACATTGTAACTATTAGTTATATTGTAGCTAGCTTAGGGTTTATTTTATCGGTAAGTATTTAGTTTTAAATAGGAATAATTTAGCTAATTATAGTAATTTTATTTAGATTTATTGTAATTATATTTAAGTTAGTGGGTTAGGGTTAGATTTAGATTTAGGGGTTAATACATAGTGGCGGCGACGTTGGGGTCGGCAGATTAGGGGTTAATAAATGTAGGTAGGTGTCGGCGATGTTAGGGCCAGCAGATTAGGTGTTAATAATATTTAAATAGTGTTTGCGATGCGGGAGTGCGGCGCTTTAGGGGTTAATATATTTATTATAGTGGCGGCTATGTCCAGTTTGGTAGATTGGTTTAGGGGTTATTAGGTAGTTTATGGGTGTTAGTGTACTTTTTAGCACTTTAGTTAAGAGTTTTATGCTACAACGTTGTAGTGTAAAACTCTTGACAGGAGAGGGTCTACTGCTCACTTTTTGGTTAGACTCGTAATACCGGCGCTATGCAAGTCCCCATTGAAAATATAGGATACGCAATTGACGTAAGTGGATTTGTGGTATTTCCGAGTATGGCCAAAAAAGTGAGCGGTGAGCCTGTCATTTTAACACTCGTAATACCAGCGGGCATTAAAAAGCAGCATTGGGACCTCTCAACGCTGCTTTTTAACCCTAACGCACAACTCATAATCTAGCCGACAGTGAATTAGCTACAAGGCATCACTAAACTTGTGGTGGCCGTCTCATACATCTCTCACCACCACTTAATTACCTGGGTCGCCTGACCAGATGCTTCATGGTGAAGAAACAAGAAATCTCTGATCGGTTTGACAAAGTCCATAAAATTGAATCGTACATAAACTGTCACACGGAGGGAGTCATATATGTTTTACAATGCAAATGTAATTTGGTATACGTTGGTATGACAACAAGAAAAATAAGACAGAGACTCCAGGAACATCTGAGGAACATCAAGAATGCAACTAAAGACCTACAAGAAGGCAAAAATATAACATCTGTAGCTTGCCACTTCCTGAAGAAACATAATTCCAAGCAGTCTGAACTCAAATGCTTTGGGATCCAGAAAATACAATTAGGCATAAGAGGGGGCAATGTAGAGAATGTCCTGCTTAAAGCTGAAAGCAAATGGATTTTCCTACTTAACTCAGTTCAACCTAATGGACTAAATGAAGTGAATAATTTCACTCCCTTTTTATAAGTAATTGTTAATAACTCTATTCCCTTTTCATACAAAAATAAGAAATAAAAAAGAACTACTACTCTTATTCTTGAAAGATCAAATTAACAATTCACCCAGATACTCTGTACTAAACTCTAATACTCTTAAATGCATAGCAATAGCACTAAATATAAACCATTCTTGTATTATTTTATAAGAATACACTAATAAAATATCAAGTTGCTTACAATTTATGTTTCAGAACAGAGTGGCAGTCTTAACCAAATCAATACTGAGTCCAATACTATATTCACAATTGAATACCTGTTTAAGACACATTTTTCACGATTTATAAAACTTTTCTAATATGATTAAAATAACATATCTCAACTTTGCCCCCCCCCCCTTTTTTCACAATTTAGTTTTTCACTTATTAACCTCTGTTTCCACTGACACCACTACTGAAACCCCCATTTATGGGACTCTCCTATATCTAGTCACTTTCATATTTAGATTCAAACACAGCTAATTTCCCACTAGTATGCACTTACATAATAGTACAGTTGCATAATATCCACAATCTAGAACACAATTTCCTCATATTTAACTTTTTTATTAATTTTTTAACTCTCACTTATCGTTAGAAACTTCGCACAAAGGATCAATGTAGATCACACAACAAATATTTTACCGCAATTATCACGTTACTGTTAATAATAGCACTAGTATTATTACGGCTCATCCAATCATTTCTTATGGTTTAAATCTATTATAGATGAAGTATGGGGAATATATACACAACAATAAATTGTACAGTAGTGGATCACCATTATTGATGAATGATATTTAACACGATGTTTACATAAATAATGTTAGCAGGCTTAGTTTGCTGACTAAGATCGGGAGGTATTATTATTTCCAATCCAAATACTGTAGTTTAACTTTACTTATAAAATGGTATCCATCTGACCCAACAAATCAATGACAGTTTGCATCAAGAACCTTTAACTATGAGAACAACCCTCAAACCAACCCTCGCTGTCTATCAGAATTCAAACAAATGTCATTGGTCAAAATAATTATACACGCCTATTGGGGGCGTGTTATCAACAGCCTTAAAAAGCCGCCAACAGAGCGGCGCGTTCACCTTTGAAAAAGCCATGTTAAGTGGCGAAACATGTTAGGGACGATAGGGCAATGGTGAGGAGTCCTAGGAGCTCCTGTGTTTTTAGACAGCCTTAGGCTACCGAAATTTACTGTAGTCATCTAACTATTTACTTACTAGGGCCTAGATTTGGAGTTCGGCGGTAAAAGGGCTGTTAACGCTCCGGGGGCTTTTTTCTGGCCGCACCATAAAATTAACTCTGGTATCGAGAGTTCAAACAAATGCTGCGTTAGGCTCCAAAAAAGGAGTGTAGAGCATTTTTACCGCAAATACAACTCTCGATACCAGAGTTGCTTACGGACGCGGCCGGCCTCAAAAACGTGCTCGTGCACGATTCCCCCATAGGAAACAATGGGGCTGTTTGAGCTGAAAAAAAACCTAACACCTGCAAAAAAGCAGCGTTCAGCTCTTAACGCAGCCCCATTGTTTGCTATGGGGAAACACTTCCTACGTCTGCACCTAACACTCTAACATGTACCCCGAGTCTAAACACCCCTAACCTTACACTTATTAACCCCTAATCTGCCGCCCCCCGCTATCGCTGACCCCTGCATATTTTTTTTAACCCCTAATCTGCCGCTCCGTAAACCGCCGCCACCTACGTTATCCCTATGTACCCCTAATCTGCTACCCCTAACACCGCCGACCCCTATATTATATTTATTAACCCCTAACCTGCCCCCCACAACGTCGCCGACACCTGCCTACACTTATTAACCCCTAATCTGCCGAGCGGACCTGAGCGCTACTATAATAAAGTTATTAACCCCTAATCCGCCTCACTAACCCTATCATAAATAGTATTAACCCCTAATCTGCCCTCCCTAACATCGCCGACACCTAACTTCAATTATTAACCCCTAATCTTCCGATCGGAGCTCACCGCTATTCTAATAAATGGATTAACCCCTAAAGCTAAGTCTAACCCTAACACTAACACCCCCCTAAGTTAAATATAATATTTATCTAACGAAATAAATTAACTCTTATTAAATAACTTATTCCTATTTAAAGCTAAATACTTACCTGTAAAATAAATCCTAATATAGCTACAATATAAATTATAATTATATTATAGCTATTTTAGGATTAATATTTATTTTACAGGCAACTTTGTAATTATTTTAACCAGGTACAATAGCTATTAAATAGTTAAGAACTATTTAATAGTTACCTAGTTAAAATAATTACAAATTTACCTGTAAAATAAATCCTAACCTAAGTTATAATTAAACCTAACACTACCCTATCAATAAAATAATTAAATAAACTACCTACAATTACCTACAATTAACCTAACACTACACTATCAATAAATTAATTAAACACAATTCCTACAAATAAATACAATTAAATAAACTAGCTAAAGTACAAAAAATAAAAAAGAACTAAGTTACAGAAAATAAAAAAATATTTACAAACATAAGAAAAATATTACAACAATTTTAAACTAATTACACCTACTCTAAGCCCCCTAATAAAATAACAAAGCCCCCCAAAATAAAAAATTCCCTACCCTATTCTAAATTAAAAAAGTTACAAGCTCTTTTACCTTACCAGCCCTGAACAGGGCCCTTTGCGGGGCATGCCCCAAGAATTTCAGCTCTTTTGCCTGTAAAAAAAAACATACAATACCCCCCCCCCAACATTACAACCCACCACCCACATACCCCTAATCTAACCCAAACCCCCCTTAAATAAACCTAACACTAAGCCCCTGAAGATCTTCCTACCTTGTCTTCACCATCCAGGTATCACCGATCCGTCCTGGCTCCAAGATCTTCATCCAACCCAAGCGGGGGTTGGCGATCCATAATCCGGTCCAGAAGAGGCTCCAAAGTCTTCCTCCTATCCGGCAAGAAGAGGACATCCGGACCGGCAAACATCTTCTCCAAGCGGCATCTTCGATCTTCTTCCATCCGGAGCGAAGCGGCAGGATCCTGAAGACATCCAGCGCGGAACATCCATCCGGACCGACGACTGAACGACGAATGACTGTTCCTTTAAGGGACGTCATCCAAGATGGCGTCCCTCGAATTCCGTTTGGCTGATAGGATTCTATCAGCCAATCGGAATTAAGGTAGGAATTTTCTGATTGGCTGATGGAATCAGCCAATCAGAATCTAGTTCAATCCGATTGGCCGATCCAATCAGCCAATCAGATTGAGCTCGCATTCTATTGGCTGTTCCGATCAGCCAATAGAATGCGAGCTCAATCTGATTGGCTGATTGGATCGGCCAATCGGATTGAACTAGATTCTGATTGGCTGATTCCATCAGCCAATCAGAAAATTCCTACCTTAATTCCGATTGGCTGATAGAATCCTATCAGCCAATCGGAATTCGAGGGACGCCATCTTGGATGACGTCCCTTAAAGGAACAGTCATTCGTCGTTCAGTCGTCGGTCCGGATGGATGTTCCGCGCTGGATGTCTTCAGGATCCTGCCGCTTCGCTCCGGATGGAAGAAGATCGAAGATGCCGCTTGGAGAAGATGTTTGCCGGTCCGGATGTCCTCTTCTTGCCGGATAGGAGGAAGACTTTGGAGCCTCTTCTGGACCGGATTATGGATCGCCAACCCCCGCTTGGGTTGGATGAAGATCTTGGAGCCAGGACGGATCGGTGATACCTGGATGGTGAAGACAAGGTAGGAAGATCTTCAGGGGCTTAGTGTTAGGTTTATTTAAGGGGGGTTTGGGTTAGATTAGGGGTATGTGGGTGGTGGGTTGTAATGTTGGGGGGGGGGGGGTATTGTATGTTTTTTTTTACAGGCAAAAGAGCTGAAATTCTTGGGGCATGCCCCGCAAAGGGCCCTGTTCAGGGCTGGTAAGGTAAAAGAGCTTGTAACTTTTTTAATTTAGAATAGGGTAGGGAATTTTTTATTTTGGGGGGCTTTGTTATTTTATTAGGGGGCTTAGAGTAGGTGTAATTAGTTTAAAATTGTTGTAATATTTTTCTTATGTTTGTAAATATTTTTTTATTTTCTGTAACTTAGTTCTTTTTTATTTTTTGTACTTTAGCTAGTTTATTTAATTGTATTTATTTGTAGGAATTGTGTTTAATTAATTTATTGATAGTGTAGTGTTAGGTTAATTGTAGGTAATTGTAGGTAGTTTATTTAATTATTTTATTGATAGGGTAGTGTTAGGTTTAATTATAACTTAGGTTAGGATTTATTTTACAGGTAAATTTGTAATTATTTTAACTAGGTAACTATTAAATAGTTCTTAACTATTTAATAGCTATTGTACCTGGTTAAAATAATTACAAAGTTGCCTGTAAAATAAATATTAATCCTAAAATAGCTATAATATAATTATAATTTATATTGTAGCTATATTAGGATTTATTTTACAGGTAAGTATTTAGCTTTAAATAGGAATAAGTTATTTAATAAGAGTTAATTTATTTCGTTAGATAAATATTATATTTAACTTAGGGGGGTGTTAGTGTTAGGGTTAGACTTAGCTTTAGGGGTTAATCCATTTATTAGAATAGCGGTGAGCTCCGATCGGAAGATTAGGGGTTAATAATTGAAGTTAGGTGTCGGCGATGTTAGGGAGGGCAGATTAGGGGTTAATACTATTTATGATAGGGTTAGTGAGGCGGATTAGGGGTTAATAACTTTATTATAGTAGCGCTCAGGTCCGCTCGGCAGATTAGGGGTTAATAAGTATAGGCAGGTGTCGGCGACGTTGAGGGGGGCAGATTAGGGGTTAATAAATATAATATAGGGGTCGGCGATGTTAGGGGCAGCAGATTAGGGGTACATAGGGATAACGTAGGTGGCGGCGATTTGCGGTCGGAAGATTAGGGGTTAATTATTTTAAGTAGCTGGCGGCGACGTTGTGGGGGGCAAGTTAGGGTTTCATAAATGTAATACAGGGGTCGGCGGGGTTAGGGGCAGCAGATTAGGGGTACATAAATATAACGTAGGTGGCGGTCAGCAGATTAGGGGTTAAAAATTTTAATCGAGTGGCGGCGGTGTGGGGGGACCTCGGTTTAGGGGTACATAGGTAGTTTATGGGTGTTAGTGTACTTTAGGGTACAGTAGTTAAGAGCTTTATGAACCGGCGTTAGCCAGAAAGCTCTTAACTCCTGCTATTTTCAGGCGGCTGGAATCTTGTCGTTAGAGCTCTAACGCTCACTTCAGAAACGACTCTAAATACCAGCGTTAGAAAGATCCCATTGAAAATATAGGCTACGCAAATGGCGTAGGGGGATCTGCGGTATGGAAAAGTCGCGGCTGTAAAGTGAGCGTTAGACCCTTTAATCACTGACTCCAAATACCAGCGGGCGGCCAAAACCAGCGTTAGGAGCCTCTAACGCTGGTTTTGACGGCTACCGCCGAACTCCAAATCTAGGCCTATATGATTTAATATGTGCTAAACCACTTCGGTAATACCCACTATATCTATGCGGTTATCTCCTACAAAGCAGACCTGCTTCATAAGCTACAGTGTGTGAATCTATGTTAGTAATAACTGTTCTGTGCTTGTGGTAATAATCCCTAGACCAAGCGGTTATCTCCTATAGAGCAGACCTGCTTCTCAAGCTTCAGTGTGTGAGTCTCGGGTAGTATTAATTGACACTGTATCAACATTGTAACAATAACCTCTGGTATAACCTAATGCGGCTACAACGGAGCATTATAGCTTCACAACCTAATAGCCTGACATACGATCGATGAATAAGTTTGTGTATACCAATATCAACTATAAACTTGTACATGCCGCGGTCAGTTATACTTAGCGAGTAACCCTTACTCTGACAAAGTGCAGCACAAATCCCCAGCTGGAGATGTGTGGAAGCGGATGTCCCGTATATAGGGAGACGCGCTGATACATAATCCACATAGCTTATACTCGTAGGTGGGGGTATGAATGAGTCTCAGTGTGCATGCAATAATTAACTCAAGCTAATATTCTAACTCAGATTACGACGGCATTATCACTTACTGGTTATATTATACAGCGAATCCCGTTAATGTGGTGTCACTTCTGACTTGCGTATATAACAGTTGTGTGTATAACAGTACAGGGCACTTATACTGTTTCTAACAATTAGGATCGTGTACACTCAAGTAACTGAGAGGCTATAATCTAAACCTAGCTTAACCTATTAATGGTGACTTCAGTTGCAATTTAATTAACAAACCGCGGCATTGCACAAATATCTTAATCAATGCTCAAATTTACGGTGTGCAATGAGTAACACTCATTACAACCTAAGAACACTAATCATATGTTGTTTATTATTGCCACATACGGCCACTATCGAGCAGCTAACACTGAAGCTTAGATATGATATATGACTACATGGTCCGAAGTCAATTACTGTATTTACCTAGAAGCTACTATTAGTTCTAAGGCGATAACCAAAGGCGCTTTAATTTGCAGCTCCCTATTCAAGTTTACCTAATATCTTGGTCATCATAGAAGTATAACCAATCCAGCAATATAAATCAACTAAGGTCACTTTATCCTGATGTTGCACAACTAAAGTGCACTAAACACACTGAACATTGAAACTAAC
The DNA here is from genome assembly GCF_027579735.1 of Bombina bombina. Lineage (NCBI taxonomy): Eukaryota > Metazoa > Chordata > Amphibia > Anura > Bombinatoridae > Bombina > Bombina bombina. Next base: position 310,760,649 of record NC_069502.1, on the reverse strand, counting down.
TAGACTGCTGGAATTATTTAAGAATTATCATCTCTACTAACACACAAACAAACATATTAAGAACAATTAATATACTGATTTAGTAAATCTATAATAAATCAGTTTTAATTTAAATAACTGCTATTCCAGCAGATCTGCCAATATTTGTTAGCAACATTATTTGTGCTATTATAAAAACAATATATCTAGGAGATACTTCTGAAAAGGGATATAACCAATTACCATAATATAATCTCTACATAAGGTACCTATTTATACCCCACATATGCATTGGATAGTGCATTATAATATTGTGCAATTATAATTACAAGGCAACTTTTTTACCCTTTGTAATATTGATTACAGTAGTGGTCATTAGTAGTGGTAATCACAAAGATTTTTCACTTATATTGGTTAGATTTAACTTATACAGTCGGTACCTAAGTGTGGTTTTAATACATTTTTCCTATTTTATTTAAACCCAATAAAAGTTATATTTTAATATTCCTATCATTTCAAGTTTTCTCCCCATTTCATTTATTCCCTCGGGAATAATTAGTGTTTTTGATTTAATTAAAGTTACTACAATAAATCTATTTGATCCATAGACCTAGGAGTGCTATAAGTGTATACTTTTTCTTTTGGTTTGCATTTTAGAGTAGGGTTGGTTGTGTGGTTGGTGGGTTTAAATGTTGGGGGGGTATTTGTACTTTTTTTTACAGGTAAAAGAGCTGATTACTTTGGGACAATGCCCCGCAAAAGGCCCTTTTAAGGTCTATTTGTAATTTAGTGTAGGGTAGGGCTTTTTTTTATTTTGGGGGGCTTTTTTATTTTGTTAGGGGGATTAGAGTAGGTGTAATTAGTTTAAAATTCTTTTAATTATTTTATTATTTTCTGTAATTTAGTGTTTGTTTTTTTTGTACTTTAGATATTTTTTTTAAAATTGTAATGAATTGTATTTAGTTTAGGTAATTTTTTTAATTATAGTGTAGTGTTAGGTGTAATTGTAACTTAGGTTTTATTTTACAGGTAAATTTGTCTTTATTTTAACTAGGAAGTTTTTAAATAGTTAATAACTATTTAATAACTATTGTACCAAGTTAAAATAAATACAAAGTTGCCTGTAAAATAAAAATAAACCCTAAGCTAGCTACATTGTAACTATTAGTTATATTGTAGCAAGCTTAGGGTTTATTTTATCGGTAAGTATTTAGTTTTAAATAGGAATAATTTAGCTAATTATAGTAATTTTATTTAGATTTATTGTAATTATATTTAAGTTAGTGGGTTAGGGTTAGATTTAGATTTAGGGGTTAATACATAGTGGCGGCGATGTTGGGGTCGGCAGATTAGGGGTTAATAAATGTAGGTAGGTGTCGGCGATGTTAGGGCCAGCAGATTAGGTGTTAATAATATTTAAATAGTGTTTGCGATGCGGGTGTGCGGCGCTTTAGGGGTTAATATATTTATTATAGTGGCGGCGATGTCCAGTTTGGCAGATTGGTTTAGGGGTTATTAGGTAGTTTATGGGTGTTAGTGTACTTTTTATCACTTTAGTTAAGAGTTTTATGCTACGACGTTGTAGTGTAAAACTCTTAACTACTGACTTTAAAATGCAGTACCAGGCTTGACAGGAGAGGGTCTACTGCTCACTTTTGGTTAGACTTGTAATACCGGCGCTATGCAAGTCCCCATTGAAAATATAGGATACGCAATTGACGTAAGTGGATTTGTGGTATTTCCGAGTATGGTCAAAAAAGTGAGCGGTGAGCCTGTCATTTCAACACTCGTAATACCAGCAGGCATTAAAAAGCAGCATTGGGACCTCTCAACGCTGCTTTTTAACCCTAACGCACAACTCATAATCTAGCCAACAGTGAATTAGCTACAAGGCATCACTAAACTTGTGGTGGCCGTCTCATACATCTCTCACCACCACTTAATTACCTGGGTCGCCTGACCAGATGTTCAATTCACCCCTCAGATTCGCTTCCATCATGTAGATGGTGTTTTTAAAAGGGTAAAGTATTTGTTTCTGGGTCGGGAGATCTAAGACTTTTAAAAAAAGTCTCCATTTTTCAATGAAGTGCATCACTCGCACATTGACATCAAATAAAGTGTCACATTGTTCATGCAACAGATTTTTCAACATCATTTGCTTAAAAAACATAGTGGATGGTGCTTCTCTATGAAGCCATTTGTGGAAGACACACTTTCTGGCTGATAGTATACTATTGATAAAAACTTCTTATCTTCTCCTAAAACCATCAATTGGTCTAAAAACAGAATCTGTGTGGGTGTGAGGGTAATAGGCATAGATGTGATTCTTGAGAGCCAGTAGGAAACTTGACTCCAATATCTGCAAATCTTGGGGCAGTACCAGGTATAGTGCAGAAAGTCTGGGTCTGGGTAGGAATACTTGCCACAAACATTAGAATAGTCTTTCCTCCACTTACTCAACCTACCTGGGGTAAGGTAGTTTTGATAAAGATCATGTTAAGCTCAAACTATAATAAATAATTTTAATGGAAGACATGTTAGGTAACCTCCTATTCCAAACAGTTAAAAGGTTTGATTGTATTGTAGGGATTTTGGCTTTTATTAACGCACTATAGATGGAGGATATAGCAAAGTTGTGTATCTGAAACTGTGCAACAGTCCGCGCTAAAGGCGATTTGTCCCAAAACGTCTCACAACTTTTCAAAATGTGATTGATATAATGCCGGACTTGAAAGTAGGCAAATCTACTAGTGTATGGGATTAGGTATTTCCTGCATATTACGTCAAAAGACAAAAATGATTTAGTGACAGTGTCTAACAGTTTGTCTATATTATCTATACCCAGGGATTTCCACGTGTTAAAGACAGGGTACATTGAACCAGGTAAAAATCTAGGGTTTCCCATAATGGGTAGGTTTCTAGTGTAGCTAGGTTCCCAAGTCACGGCTTTGGTCATTGCTCTCCAACCTAGAAGTATATCCCGAAACATAGGGTGATTTTGGATAGTTGTTGGCAATTCAGATGAAGTGGCATGCGGCAGGAAGGAGGGGAACACCTGTGGCAGCGAGGCCTTCTTCAGGTGAGTGCTGGAGAAGTGCTGGGTATTCAGTTTCCAAACTAATGCAAACTTTGCCAGGGAAACCCATCCTCCCTTCGAGTAAGGGAGATACAATTTATGTGCGCCTATTCGAGGTTTGCCACCTTTCCAGAGAAAGGTTTGAAACATGCTGTTGAGGAGTGACATATCTTTCCATCATAACAAAAGGGGGAGCATCTGGATTGGGTATAGGAGCCTAGGCAAAACCATCATTTTAACAATATGCACTGTACCCATCAGAGAGAGTGGTAGATTCTGCCAGGTGGTCAAGACAGTCTTAAATTGCTGATTTATGGGGGTTACGTTTTGTTGGTACTAATGTTACTGATTAGCAGAAATGTGAATGCCTAAATAGGTTAAGTGAGTGTCGACAGTGTGAAAAGGGTACAGTGATGCTATAGCTTTCATTTTGCGATTCAGCCACAGAATCTCTGATTTTGAAACATTTATCTTGTAGCCTGAGAATTCTCCAAATAGCTGAATCGAGTCTAGGATTACTGGGACATAGACCTGTGGGTCTGAAATGGAAAGCAACATATCATCCATGTAGAGGGCAATTTGAAGCTTGTGGGAGTTCAGGTTAATACCAGGGAAGATTGTTTGCAGATAGATCGCTAAGGGCTCCAGTGCCAAATTGAAAAGGAGTGGGGAGAGTGGGCAGCCCTGGCGGGTTCCTCTCTGAAGATAGATCGGTGGGGAGTAAAGATTTTTAATTAGCAAATAAGCCACGGGTTAGAGCAGACATTTCTAAGAAAATAAATGAAGTGGCCTGATATTCCGAAGTTCTCCATAGAGAGAAAAAGGTGGGCCCACTCAACCCTATCAAAGGCCTTCTCTGCATCCAAGGACAGCAGGAAGGCCTCCGGTAGAGCATGTATTGTTCCAGCCTGCCTTGACAGCCAGTGGTGGGTTACTGCATGGAGGATTCTCTGAATGTTAGCTACCAAAGATCGGTTAGCAGTGAAACCCGTTTGGTCCGGGTGCAAAACATGGGGAAGGACATGTTTCAGTCGATTAGCCAGAAGTTTAGTTAGCATTTTATAATCAATGTTTAAAAGGGATATAGGTCTATACGACTCAGGGAGGGTGGGGTCTCTACCTAGTTTGTGTATGACCGTAATGTTTGCGGCAGAGAAATTAGTAGAGGGGGTGTATTGTTCCGTAAAGTAGTGGTCAAATAGTGTGGTTAGCACTGGGGAAATTTAGTCAGACATGGGTCTATAAAATTTGGTCGGGAGCCCATCCAGGCCGGGGGTTTTCCCGAGAGCAAGGGATTTCATTGTTTGGGTAACCTCCTCTTGGCATATCAGTGCATTTAAGTTGTCAATTTGGTCAGCCATTATTTTGGGAAGGGTAAGTTTATCCCAGAACATTCTCTGTGCATTTTCTTGGACCGGCTGTGATTGGTATAATTTAGAATAATAGCTTGCAAATTCTGATACTATGTCGGATGGGTTATTTGTTAATTGAACTTGACTCTTGATAGCCAGGACCCCCATATTTGCTTGCTTGATTTTAACCAAAGAAGCTAAGAACTTTCCAGGTCTGTTACCATGCCTCAAAAAGTGTCCATGGTTTCTGTTTTCTTGGCATATTCTGTTTTGCAGCCGAAAAGGTGTCTCTCTCCTTCCTCATCGCAAAGTAAGAGGACCTGTTGGTTGGGGTAGGTAATTGGCAGTGACGGGCATAATTTGTCATCAGTTGTGTATTTTAGTGTTCCTCCCTATTCTTATGAAGGCATTTCTGCTTAGTAAGGTATGCAATTATATCCCCCTAAGGGGAATTTTTCAAAAACACAGCTGGGGTATTTAAGTGTGATCTATTATTTGCTACAAAGTTGTCCCATTGTTTCGTCAGGTACATGTTAAAGTCAGGAGACTTAATGAGGTGAGTTGGGAAGCGAACACTTGTTTGTTAGTGGGTTGAGGAGATTGCAAAAGAATCAGAGAGATAGGAGCATAATATTAAATTGTGATATTAGTAATCTTAGCATCTGTAATCAGTAGCTCCAGAGAACTAGAGGTGAGGAAAAGGTCAATTCGAGAGAGCGTGTTATGTTCCCGGGAAGCACAGGTATATTCCCTGCCTGTAGGGTTGAGTCTCCTACATATGTCTTGCACTCCCAGTGAGTTATAGAGGGTGTCAAACACTTTATGGGGAAATACTGTCATGTCTCTCTTAGATTTTGCAAGGGCAGAGCTAGTTAGGTCTATCTAAAGCTGGATTTGGTGTTAAATTGAAGTCCCCAGCAATAACAAGTTTGGTGCCCAGAAATGTAGCCAGAGAGGCAGTCAGGGTGTGCCAAAATGTTGGTGCTCTTTGAATGGGGCCATAAACATTGCACAAATTGTACCAATCACCCTGTCATTTTAGCTTAACAATAAGAAACCTCCCCTTGGGGTCTACTATCTTGTCCCCTATTTGGTATTCTAGGTCTTTACGAATAAGGATAGCCACCCTCTACTTGAGTTGTTATAGGGAGCACTAAGAACCTCTGAGATCCATTTAACTTTTAGTTTGTCGTGTTCAGGGGCACTAAGCTGAGTCTCCTGTAGGAGCATGATGTGGGCCTGAGATTTCCTTAGGTGTGTCAGAATAGTCTTCCTTTCAATGGGGGAGTTAATCCCCCCAACATTCCAGGACAAAATCTTTACCGCCATCTAAGGTCTTGTAGAGATAAATACAGATGGTAACATAAACAACATTTGCGTACCCTAGAGGCGGGGATAGGAATCACATGACAACCTCTAAAAGGACTTATCAGAATAGGGTGTGTCACCCAAATTAGAATGAAACTAGAGCTACTTGTTACTCCACATATAATCATAAAAGGGAGTGCAAAGGGATACCTATAGTGATGTCTTTCACTGGTGTTGAAGTTAGAGCATATAAAAAAAGACAACATTAAGTACAATAAACAAAACAGAAAAACCACAAGACAATAAACAGTGCACAATCATAACAACACAGTATTATACAATACCAGGCCGCAATGCAATCTTCTTGTATCCTCATATAAAGTTCCTTGTCTGTGGATCTGTGTCTTAACCAAAGGGTGAGAAAAACAGTCACCTAGCAAGTTCAGCCGGGGGAGTCCCTTTGGATTGGGGAAGAATAGGTAGGTGGATCATTTTCCTGATCCAGAAAATCTTGGGCGTCCCTGGGCGTGTCAAAGAACTTGAATACTTGTGAGGTATGGAGTTTTAGACAAGCTGGGAACAACAGGATAGCTTGGCGTTTCTCTTTATGGAGTGAGCTGCACAAAGGGACAAAGTTCTTTCGTTTTGTTTGTGACTTCTGAGGAGTAGTCTTAAAAGAGGTAGAGTCTTTTATCATCATAGAGCAGCATCTGAGTTTTCCTATATGCTCTTAGGAGTTGGATTTTGGATTGAAAATGTAGATATTTTATCATCACTCCTCGAGTATGGGTGTCTTTTCCCATTGTTGCTGGTCTGTCACCCCTAATCCAGTGTGCTCTCTCCACTTTCAGTGGTATATACTCAGCAGGAACATTTTACAAACTGGGGAGTGAATGTTGAGCAAAGTAAAGTAACTCTAAGGGGCAAACCGATTCTAGTAGACCTACCAATCTGACATTGTTCCTGCGGGAATGATTTTCCAGGTCATCAACCTTTTGGTGTAGATATACGTTTTGTTGTAACAGATCTTTAAGCTGAGTTGCTGAGGAATGATGGCCATCCTCAAGGTCAGATATTCGCTGCTCCGCACCTGCCAACCTGGAGTTAAACTGTTTCACCTCGGTCGTCAGGGTATCCATGCCTTTTTGTAGGTTGTCTAGAATAGATAAGAGCAGGGAGTTGAGTTGTTGCTCACCAACTGGAGGCCCACTGTCCACTTGGGAAGATGTCGACTTTGTGGGTGAGGCAGCTTGTACTGTATCCGGGGTAGCTTTGTCTTTTTGTCCTGCTGTGCTTTACTTCTGTTGGACATCTTGGAAGTAGTTAGGTATCTGTCCATACAGTCTCGCAGTCAAATTCACAGCGCTAGTGCTGGCCAGTAGTATTGTCCAGTCAGGAGTTCAAAACAACATAAGCGTGCAAGCAGCACGCTTATGTTATGAAACACTTTTTCGTATGCCTTCTTTTTCCCCCTGGTCTTGCAGCTTGACACTATCAGCTAGATTATGAGTTTTGCGTTATGAGTGAAAAAGCAGCATTAAGGCTCTTTTTCACTACCGCTGGTATTACGAGTTTTGCAGGTACTGTATATCTGTACAGCACACTTTTTTTGGCCGTAACGCAATGTAAGTACTGCAGCTTTCAAAAAGTCCTTTTTTAATGGGACTTCTATATCGCTGGTATTATGAGTTTGCCTGTTCGGCCAAAAAGTGAGCAGTACAGCCTATAACTACAAGATCTATTCCGTAAACTGAAAGTCAGTAGTTATGGTTTTTATGTTACAAAGCCATAACATAAAACTCATAACTAAAGTGCTACAAAATACACTAACACCCATAAACTAACTATTATCCCCTAAACCAAGGCCCTCCCGCATCACAAACACTAAAATAATTAAACACTAAAATAATCCGTCTGGACCCCATTAGTTCTGTAGAAAGGCTGTGCTTTTGACACGAGATCCTCACTATACCCTATACACCTTATATCCCAGTTAGCAACTTAACCTAATATCTATTTACTCTAATATTATACGCTATCCCACATAAAACTAACTCATTTATATTACCCTTTATCAGAAACTGACTACATATATATATATATATATATATATATATATATATATATATAGATATATATATATATAAAGTAAGAGAAAGGCTTGCACTCGCTGCACTTTGTCACAAACCCAGAGAGTGCAAGCCTTTTTCTTACTTTAGTATTACATTTGCCTGCACCCTGGTGGATGCTTTTTGAGTGGGAGTGCACTGTTTTTCTACATTATATATATATATAATATATAGAGAGCACTCTCACTTTCAAAATTCTTTAGTGCCAGGGTGCCAGCAGGTAAATATACAGGGTAAAGGAAGGCACTCACTGGTCTTTTCATCAAATATTTATGATCAAACGTGACGTTTCGGGGACACACTCCCCTTCCTCAGACAAACACAAACCAAAAATGACTGGAAATATAAAGACAAACAAGCCCCTCCCCCAGTGAAAATTGCGCCAAAAATGGTTACCATAGTGATCCTCAACAACATTGAAATCCCTAATAAATTACTAATAAATTACAGTGTGTATATATATAAATTAATCACTAGTGCACAATATATTAGTGTATATGTCACAATAATACACCATACACATTGATTCAGTATATGTGCTAGGGGACACATGGGGATTTATCACACAGGTAGATTTTACTTTAGCATGATATATAAGAGTATGCTTAATATGTGCTCCCTTTATATATTCACTACATTTTGATACAGTATGGTACACTATGATTATTCCTGATATGCTTTCTCTGATATATTCACTGGGGCCTAGATTTAGAGTTCGGCGGTAGCCGTCAAAACCAGCGTTAGAGGCTCCTAACGCTGGTTTTGGCCGCCCGCTGGTATTTGGAGTCAGTGATTAAAGGGTCTAACGCTCACTTTACAGCCGCGACTTTTCTATACCGCAGATCCCCCTACGCCATTTGCGTAGCCTATCTTTTCAATGGGATCTTTCTTACGCTGGTATTTAGAGTCGTTTCTGCAGTGAGCGTTAGAGCTCTAACGACAAAATTCCAGCCGCCTGAAAATAGCAGGAGTTAAGAGCTTTCTGGCTAACGCCGGTTTATAAAGCTCTTAACTACTGTACCCTAAAGTACACTAACACCCATAAACTACCTATGTACCCCTAAACCGAGGTCCCCCCACATCGCCGCAACTCGATTAAAAATTTTAACCCCTAATCTTCCGACCGCCACCTACGTTATACTTATGTACCCCTAATCTGCTGCCCCTAACCCCGCCGACCCCTGTATTACATTTATTAACCCCTAATCTGCCCCCCACAACATCGCCGCCAGCTACTTAAAATAATTAACCCCTAATCATCCGACCGCAAAGCGCCGCCACCTACGTTATCCCTATGTACCCCTAATCTGCTACCCCTAACACCGCCGACCCCTATATTATATTTATTATCCCCTAATCTGCCCCCCTCAACGTCGCCGACACCTGCCTACACTTATTAACCCCTAATCTGCCGAGCGGACCGCACCGCTACTATAATAAAGTTATTAACCCTTAACCCGCCTCACTAACCCTATCATAAATAGTATTAACCCCTAATCTGCCCTCCCTAACATCGCCGACACCTAACTTCAATTATTAACCCCTAATCTTCCGATCGGAGCTCACCGCTATTCTAATAAATGTATTAACCCCTAAAGCTAAGTCTAACCCTAACACTAACACCCCCCTAACTTAAATATAATTTTAATCTAACGAAATAAATTAACTCTTATTAAATAAATTATTCCTATTTAAAGCTAAATATTTACCTGTAAAATAAATCCTAATATAGCTGCAATATAAATTATAATTATATTATAGCTATTTTAGGATTAATATTTATTTTACAGGCAACTTGGTATTTATTTTAACCAGGTACAATAGCTATTAAATAGTTAAGAACTATTTAATAGTTACCTAGTTAAAATAATAACAAAATTACCTGTAAAATAAATCCTAACCTAAGATATAATTAAACCTAACACTAGACTATCAATAAAATAATTAAATAAACTACCTACAATTACCTACAATTAACCTAACACTACACTATCAATAAATTAAATAAACACAATTGCTACAAATAAATACAATTAAATAAACTAGCTAAAGTACAAAAAATAAAAAAGAACTAAGTTACAGAAAATAAAAAAATATTTACAAACATAAGAAAAATATTACAACAATTTTAAACTAATTACACCTACTCTAAGCCCCCTAATAAAATAACAAAGCCCCCCAAAATAATAAATTCCCTACCCTATTCTAAATTTAAAAAGTTACAAGCTCTTTTACCTTACCAGCCCTGAACAGGGCCCTTTGCGGGGCATGCCCCAAGAAGTTCAGCTCTTTTGCCTGTAAAAGAAAACATACAATACCCCCCCCCCCCAACATTACAACCCACCACCCACATACCCCTAATCTAACCCAAACCCCCCTTAAATAAACCTAACACTAAGCCCCTGATGATCTTCCTACCTTGTCTTCACCATGCCAGGTTCACCGATCCGTCCTGGCTCCAAGATCTTCATCCAACCCAAGCGGGGGCTAGACATCCACTGAAGAAGTCCAGAAGAGGGTCCAAAGTCTTCCTCCTATCCGGCAAGAAGAGGACATCCGGACCGGCAAACATCTTCTCCAAGCGGCATCTTCGATCTTCTTCCATCCGGTGCGGAGCGGGTCCATCTTGAAGCAGGCGACGCGGATCCATCCTCTTCTTCCGATGTCTCCCGACGAATGACGGTTCCTTTAAGGGACGTCATCCAAGATGGCGTCCCTCGAATTCCGATTGGCTGATAGGATTCTATCAGCCAATCGGAATTAAGGTAGGAATTTTCTGATTGGCTGATGGAATCAGCCAATCAGAATCTAGTTCAATCCGATTGGCCGATCCAATCAGCCAATCAGATTGAGCTCGCATTCTATTGGCTGATCGGAACAGCCAATAGAATGCGAGCTCAATCTGATTGGCTGATTGGATCAGCCAATCGGATTGAACTTGATTCTGATTGGCTGATTCCATCAGCCAATCAGAAAATTCCTACCTTAATTCCGATTGGCTGATAGAATCCTATCAGCCAATCGGAATTCGAGGGACGCCATCTTGGATGACGTCCCTTAAAGGAACCGTCATTCGTCGGGAGACATCGGAAGAAGAGGATGGATCCGCGTCGCCTGCTTCAAGATGGACCCGCTCCGCACCGGATGGAAGAAGATCGAAGATGCCGCTTGGAGAAGATGTTTGCCGGTCCGGATGTCCTCTTCTTGCCGGATAGGAGGAAGACTTTGGACCCTCTTCTGGACTTCTTCAGTGGATGTCTAGCCCCCGCTTGGGTTGGATGAAGATCTTGGAGCCAGGACGGATCGGTGAACCTGGCATGGTGAAGACAAGGTAGGAAGATCATCAGGGGCTTAGTGTTAGGTTTATTTAAGGGGGGTTTGGGTTAGATTAGGGGTATGTGGGTGGTGGGTTGTAATGTTGGGGGGGGGGGGTATTGTATGTTTTCTTTTACAGGCAAAAGAGCTGAACTTCTTGGGGCATGCCCCGCAAAGGGCCCTGTTCAGGGCTGGTAAGGTAAAAGAGCTTGTAACTGTTTAAATTTAGAATAGGGTAGGGAATTTATTATTTTGGGGGGCTTTGTTATTTTATTAGGGGGCTTAGAGTAGGTGTAATTAGTTTAAAATTGTTGTAATATTTTTCTTATGTTTGTAAATATTTTTTTATTTTCTGTAACTTAGTTCTTTTTTATTTTTTGTACTTTAGCTAGTTTATTTAATTGTATTTATTTGTAGCAATTGTGTTTATTTAATTTATTGATAGTGTAGTGTTAGGTTAATTGTAGGTAATTGTAGGTAGTTTATTTAATTATTTTATTGATAGTCGAGTGTTAGGTTTAATTATATCTTAGGTTAGGATTTATTTTACAGGTAATTTTGTTATTATTTTAACTAGGTAACTATTAAATAGTTCTTAACTATTTAATAGCTATTGTACCTGGTTAAAATAAATACCAAGTTGCCTGTAAAATAAATATTAATCCTAAAATAGCTATAATATAATTATAATTTATATTGTAGCTATATTAGGATTTATTTTACAGGTAAGTATTTAGCTTTAAATAGGATTAATTTATTTAATAAGAGTTAATTTATTTCGTTAGATTAAAATTATATTTAATTTAGGGGGGTGTTAGTGTTAGGGTTAGACTTAGCTTTAGGGGTTAATACATTTATTAGAATAGCGGTGAGCTCCGATCGGAAGATTAGGGGTTAATAATTGAAGGTAGGTGTCGGCGATGTTAGGGAGGGCAGATTAGGGGTTAATACTATTTATGATAGGGTTAGTGAGGCGGGTTAGGGGTTAATAACTTTATTATAGTAGCGGTGCGGTCCGCTCGGCAGATTAGGGGTTAATAAGTGTAGGCAGGTGTCGGCGACGTTGTGGGGGGCAGATTAGGGGTTAATAAATATAACATAGGGGTCGGCGATGTTAGGGCAGCAGATTAGGGGTACATAGGGATAACGTAGGTTGCGGCGGTTTACGGAGCCGAAGATTAGGGGTTAAAACTGTAATGCAGGGGTCAGCGATAGCGGGGGCGGCAGATTAGGGGTTAATAAGTGTAAGGCTAGGGGTGTTTAGACTCGGGGTACATGTTAGAGTGTTAGGTGCAGACGTAGGAAGTGTTTCCCCATAGGAAACAATGGGGCTGCGTTAGGAGCTGAACGCTGCTTTTTTGCAGGTGTTAGGTTTTTTTTCAGCTCAAACAGTCCCATTGTTTCCTATGGGAGAATCGTGCACGAGCACGTTTTTGAGGCTGGCCGCGTCCGTAAGCAACTCTGGTATCGAGAGTTGCATTTGCGGTAAAAATGCTCTACGCTCCTTTTTTGGAGCCTAACGCAGCATTTGTTTTAACTCTCAATACCAGAGTTAAATTTATGGTGCGGCCAGAAAAAAGCCCGCGGAGCGTTAACAGCCCTTTTACCGCCGAACTCTAAATCTAGGCCTATATGTTTTTATTTGTGTGTTTAAAATGTACTGTCTGCATGATGAGCAGCTGTTAACACTTGCATTGCATATGTAATTTATTAGGGATTTCAATGTTGTTGAGGATCACTATGGTAACCATTTTTGGCGCAATTTTCACTGGGGGAGGGGCTTGTTTGTCTTTATATTTCCAGTCATTTTTGGTTTGTGTTTGTCTGAGGAAGGGGAGTGTGTCCCCGAAACATCACGCTTGATAATAAATATTTGATTAAAAGACCAGTGAGTGCCTTCCTTTACCCTGTGTATGTATGTATATATATATATATATATATATATATATATATATGATAAGGCCCAAGAGTGGCCACTATCATTGTTATTATTCCTCTTTCCTATATCACTACTAAGGTCCAAGAGTAACCCTCTAATCATATGAGGAATATATGCTAAAGAAAACACGGTTTCATATCTATTTACAGTTTCTGTTTTTTATGTAGACCTATAGTTCATTTAGAGATTAAACAGTTATCTATATTCAACCTAAGCTGAGGTTGTCACACACTTTATTGCATGTCTACAACTAGGAAGCAGAGGTTTTGCTAATAAGTAAGGTTTACTCTATTATATATTCAATGATGTTACCTAGAAAGATTACCTAGCTTCTTGTATTGTTGTATTCGTATACGTATATTCTGATGTGTATTATGAAAACCTCAATAAAAGATTATTAAAACAAAACAAAAAAGATTTTACTTTGAGAGCAGTTAGCAAAAGCAAAAAATTTTGTAATATAGCCGTTCTTTTGCATTGCAGTGCTTTATTGCTGATTTATGTTCTGAGTTTAATGTCCATTTAAATTCCCGTGTTCTTATTCAACACATATTTACTATATTGTTTTTTTCTGTACAAGGAAGAGACATAAAAATATTCTGTTTCAGCTTATGTTGCATTCAACTAAACAAATTATTCTTAAATGTTAAAAATATCTGTTTAATTTGTGAATCTATTCAGTGGAAAAAAATTATAATGCTCTTCAAGTTATACAACATTAATTTGTATCAATTTTGGTAGTTACAAAGTCTAATACATTTAAAAAAAAAAAAAGTTTAAATTCTAACATGGTTAATGGAATTTTGTGGATCATGATAGTGAAAAACTACATTAAAACCAATAACGGAAAGGAAAATGATGAAGTTAGCCGCAAGCCGTAAACAGTGACACAACAACGGTTAAATGTTGATGCAGACATATTTCTCAATCTACTGCCAAAAACATACCTACAATAGCACTACATAAAATCTGCTTTTAATAAATAACCACTAGATGTTTATATAAACACTGTTAGCAGTGTCTGAACACTATTTATAATAAATATTTTTTAGACCATGAGTCTGCAGAGAAAAACGGAGGCTCCACCACACCATCATTCAAGGAAACCATATTAGATTGGAAGATATTATCTGACTTGTGGTTGCATAGAAGGAGTTCATTCCCAGTAACATAAATTTTAGGTTCTTTGAAGTATACCTAAACACTACTTTGTTTTGTGTATTTGATATAGAAACATTTAAATCCCTTCTTAAAAATGCCCAGAGATCTAAAATAATTCATGTTCTAAATGTTTTATAGATGAATATGAATGATTACAAGGTTTTACCTTTAAAACACCCTCATTTTTGTACCAGAATATACATCAGCACCCTTCTTCTGCCTTCTACACCACTTCTTAAATGTCTTTATTTCAAACTCCTCCTGTGCTGGTTGAGCCAGGTCTGTGTGTATCATACTTTTGCTGAAAACGCAATAACATTCTTACTTTTGTGTAAGAATATTCCACCATGCTGAAGAGACCACCTGAAACTCTAGGTGCATTAAAATGCAGAGTAGCGCACTCACAGTCCTATGGAAGATAGTCAGTGCTACTTAAGGAACAGCTAGGGATCTGCTCACTACTGGGCTACTTCATTCAGCCTCCTTGTAGATCTCCTGTTTTTGCCTCCATCAGGTCCTCTTCATTAGTAGCATGTGTCCTGCTTTTAGCAGAAACTTTAGCACTAAATCCATGTGTCCTGGTCTTTGCGGAGCAAGCTGGTGTCTCTGGCATCTCAACAGAAAGTCTGGATATCCTGGTTTAAAATCAGCAAGCTTGTGTCTCAGGCCTCTCCACTGCAAGTCTGTTTCTTGGCCTCTCTACAGCAAGTCTGTCTCCTGGTTTCTCCTCAGCAAGACTATCCTCGGACCTTACATTATTTAGTTATTACCAAGGTTACTTTTTAACTTTTGGTGAATAATGCTCTTTTTCCTTTGTTTTTACTTTTACCTTTGTTAATAAAGGGACATGAAACCCAACATTTTTCTTTGATGATTAAGATAGAGAATACAATTTTAAATAACTTTCCAATTGACTTCTATTATTTCATGTGCTTCCTTCTCTTGTTATTCTTTGCTGAAAGGTTTATCTACGTAAGCTCAAGAGCAAGAGGTGGCTGCATATATATACAGATTGTCATTGGCTCACCCATGTGTTCAGTTAGAAACCAGTAGTGCATTGCTGCTCCTTCAACAAATGATACCAAGAGAATGAAACAAATTAGATAATAGAAGTAAATTTGAAAGTTGTCTAAAATTGTATGTTCTACCTAAATCATGAAAGAACATTTTTGGGTTTCATGTTCCTTTAAGTTTTCCATTTGATCTCTCTAAACACAGACACAATAAGAAGCAGATTAACTGAATATTGGTAATAGGCAATATATAAATATAAAAACAAACCATCGTCTAGATTATGAGTTGTGCATTACGGTAAAAAAGCAGCGTTAAGAGGTCCTAACGCTGCTTTATACGCCCGCTGGTATTACGAGTATTGAAGGTTTAGGGTCACCGCACACTTTTTTGGCCTTACCGCAAAACGACTTACATAAACTTTGTAAAGTCTTTTTTCTATGGGACTTCCATAGCGCCGGTATTACGAGTCTGTCCTGGGAGGCCAAAATGTGAGCGGTACACCCTCTACCTCCAAGATTCCTAACGCATTCTAAAGTCAGTAGTTATGAGTTTTACACTACAATGTTGTAGCATAAAACTCATAACTAAAGTGCTAAAAGGTACACTAACACCCATAAACTAAGGCCCCCCCGCATCGAAAACACTATAATCAAATTATTAACCCCTAATCTGCCACTCCGGACATCGCCACAACTATAATAAACATATTAACCCCTAAACCGCCGCACTCCCGCCTCGCAAACATTAGTTAAATATTATTAACCCCTAATCTGCCGTCCCTAACATCGCCACCACCTATCTACATGTATTAACCCGTAATCTGCCGTCCCCAAAGTCGCCTCCACTATACTAAACGTATTAACCCCTAAACCTAAGTCTACCCCTAACCCTAACACCCCCTAACTTAAATATAATTTAAATAAATCTAAATAAAAATTAATATTATTACCTAAATAATTCCTATTTAAAACTAAATACTTACCTATAAAATAAACCCTAAGCTAGGTACAATATAACTAACAGTTACATTGTAGCTATCTTAGGGTTTATTTTTATTTTACAAGCAAGTTTGTATTTATTTTAACTAGGTAGAATAGTTACTAAATAGTTATTAACTATTTAATAATTACCTAACTAAAATAAATACAAAAGTACCTGTAAAATAAAACCTAACCTAAGTTACAATAACACCTAACCTAACCCTACAATTAAATAAATTAACTAAATTAAAAACAATTAAATAAATTAAATTAAATTAGCTAAAGTACAAAAAAACAAACACTAAATTACAGAAAATAATAAACAAATTACAAGATATTTAAACTAATTACACCTAATCTAATAGCCCTATAAAAAAAAACCTAATACTAACCCACTGAAGATCGACTTACAGTTCTGAAGATCGGACATCCATCCTCAAGGAAGCGGCAGAAGTCTTCATCCAAGCTGGGATGAAGTCCTCCAGACGAGCAGAAGTCTTCATCCAGACGGCATCTTCTATCTTCATCCATCCGATGCGGAGCGGGTCCATCTTCAAGACATCCGACGTGGAGCATCCTCTTCCTCCGTAGTCTTCTTACTGAATGAAGGTACCTTTAAGTGACGTCATCCAAGATGGCGTACCTTAGATTCTCATTGGCTGATAGAATTCTATCAGCCAATCAAAATTAAGGTACAAAAAATTCCTATTGGCTGATGCAATCAGCCAATAGGATTGAAGTTCAATCCTATTGGCTGATCCAATCAGCCAATAGGATTGAGCTTGCATTCTATTGGCTGTTCCAATCAGCCAATAGAGCTAACTGCCTTTTTAAGGGCAATGCCCATCCAAATGCCCTTTTCAGGGCAATGGGGAGCTTAGGTTTTTTAGATAGTATTTTATTTGGGGGGGTTGGTTGTGTGGGTGGTGGGTTTTACTGTTGGGGGGGATGTTTGTATTTTTTTTACAGGTAAAAGAGCTGATTTCTTTGGGGCAATGCCTCGCAAAAGGCCCTTTTAAGGGCTATTGATAGTTTAGTCTAGGGTTTTTTTTTTATTTTGGGGTGGCTTTTTTATTTTGATAGGGCTATTAGATTAGGTGTAATTAGTTTAAATATCTTGTAATTTGTTTATTATTTTCTGTAATTTAGTGTTTGTTTTTTTGTACTTTAGCTAATTTAATTTATTTAATTGTTTTTAGTTCATTTATTTAATTGTAGGGCTAGGTTAGGTGTTATTGTAACTTAGGTTAGGTTTTATTTTACTGGTACTTTTGTATTTATTTTATCTAGGCAGTTATTAAATAGTTAATAACTATTTAATAACTATTGTACCTAGTTAAAATAAATACAAAGTTGCCTGTAAAATAAATATAAATCCTAAGATAGCTACAATGTAACTATTAGTTATATTGTAGCTAGCTTAGGGTTTATTTTATAGGTAAGTATTTAGTTTTAAATAGGAATTATTTAGGTAATAATATTAATTTTTATTAAGATTTTTTGTAATTATATTTAAGTTAGGGGGTGTTAGGGTTAGGGTTAGACTTAGGTTTAGGGGTTAATACATTTAGTATAGTGACAGCGACATTGGGGGCATCAGATTAGGGGTTAATAAATGTAGGTAGGTGGCTGCGATGTTAAGGATGGCAGATTAGGGGTTAACAATATTTAACTAATGTTTGTGAAGCGGGAGTGCGGCAGTTTAGGGGTTAGTATGTTTACTAACAGATTAGGGGTTAATAAGTGTAGTTAGGATGCAGTGACATTGGGGGAGGGAGATTAGGGGTTAATAAATATAATGTAGGTGTCGGCGATGTTGGGGGCAGCAGATTAGGGGTTCATAAGTTTAATATAGGTGGTGGCGGTGTCCAGAGAGGCAGATTAGGGGTTAATAAGAAAAATATAGGTGTCGGCGATGTCGGGGGTGGCAGATTAGGGGTTAATAAGTGTAAGGTTAGGGGTGTTTAGACTCAGGGTTCATGTTAGGGTGTTAGGTGTAAACATAAAATGTATTTCCCCATAGGAATTAATAGGGCTGCGTTACTGAGTGTTAGACTTTTTTTCAGCCGGCTCTCCCTGTTGATTCTTATGGGAAAATCGTGCACGAGCACGTTACACCAGCTCACCGCTGACTTAAGCAGCGCTGGTATTGGAGTGCGGTAAGGAGCTAAATTTTGCTCAATGCTCACTTCTTGCCTGTTAACGCCGGGTTTGTAATAACCCATAATACCAGCACTGTAGGTAAGTGAGCGGTGAGAGAAAACTGCTTGTTAGCACCGCACAGCTCCTAACCTAACGCAAAACTTGTAATCTAGCCGCATGTTTTTTTACACTGAACATGATAAATCAAAACACAATACAGAAGTCAGCTGTGATGATTCTCTTTTCAATAAAGCTAACATGTCCTCCTCTATAGAAGAATAAGTTAATGATGAAGCTGTATTCTTAAAGTGATATAAAACCCAAACATTTATTGTGTAATTCAAAAGATATACTTATATTATCAAATTTGCTTACTTCCCATTGTATCCTTTGTTGAAGAGATACCTAGGCAGGTATCTGGAGTACTACATGGCAGAAAATAGTGTTGTCATCTAGTGCTCTTGCAAATAGATAACATTCTTGCAAAACAGCTGCCATATAGTGCTCCAGACATGGGCAGGCTTCTGATCTTTTGTCTCTGTCTTTTAACTAAAGATATCAAGAGAATGAAGAAAAAATTGATAATAGAAGTAAATTAGAACGTTTTTACAATTGCATGGTTATCTGAATCACAAAAGACATTTGGCTAGATTACGAGTTTTGCGTTAGCCTTAAAAAGTAGCATTGAGACGTCCCAACGCTGCTTTTTTCCTAACGCTGGTATTACGAGTCTGGCAGGTACAGGTGTACCGCTCACTTTTTTTCTGCGACTTGAACATACTGCAAATCCCCTTACGTTAATTGCGTCAGGGTCGGCTCCAGAACGAATGAAATGGGGGGGGGGCATTTTTTTTTTCACGACGGGGCACGCATTTAAAAAGCATGTATGAGAGTCAAAATAAGAGCAGACCTACTGTGGCAGTCCAGGGGTTACATTTATCAGATCTCTGGCTGTGCAGGAGTTTATATTTCTGGAAGTGCAGCAGTTACATGTGTCATATCTCAAGGAGTATAGGGGTTACATTTATAAGATGTCTGGCAGTGCCGCAGCAGTTACATTTACCAGATTTATGGCAGTGCAGGGGTTACATTTGTCATATCTCCGGAATGTCTCCCACATATGACACAGCCAGTGGACACTGTTTGCATGTGTAGCTCTACCAATGACCCTACTAATGATTAAATAAGCTTTTATGTGACAATACGTTTGAGTGCCAAGCAGTACATTACTTGTACAGATATTATTAATGATATTTACCATCACACACAGTATATACACAGTATATATATATATATATATACACACACACACACACACACACACACACACACACACATATATATATATATATATATATATATACACACACACACACACATATATATATATATATATATATATATATATATATATATACACACACACACACATATATATATATATATATATATATATATATATATATATATATATATATATATATATATATATATATATATATATATATATATATACACACACACACACACACACACACACACACACATATACACACGGTATATACACACACACATATATATATATATACACACACACATATATATATATATATACACACACACGCACAAACAAAAAATATATATACACATAGTGTGTGTATTGTGTGTATGTGTGTGTGTATATATATATATATATATATATATATATATATATATATATATATATATATACTGTGTATATACTGTGTATATACTGTGTGTGTGCTGGTAAATATCATTAATAATATCTGTACAAGTAATGTACTGCTTGGCACTCAAACGTATTGTCACATAAAAGCTTATTTGATCATTAGTAGGGTCATTGGTAGAGCTACACATGCAAACAGTGTCCACTGGCTGTGTCATATGTGGGAGACATTCCGGAGATATGACAAATGTAACCCCTGCACTGCCATAAATCTGGTAAATGTAACTGCTGCGGCACTGCCAGACATCTTATAAATGTAACCCCTATACTTCTTGAGATATGACACATGTAACCGCTGCACTTCCAGAAATATAAACAAATCTAACTCCTGCACAGCCAGAGATCTGATAAATGTAACCCCTGGACTGCCACAGTAGGTCTGCTCTTATTTTGACTCTCATACATGTTTTTTAAATGCGTGCCCACTCGTGAAAAAAAAATGCCCCCCCCCATTTCATTCGTTCTGGAGCCGACCCTGATGCAATTAACGTAAGGGGATTTGCAGTATGTTCAAGTCGCAGAAAAAAAGTGAGCGGTACACCTGTACCTGCCAGACTCGTAATACCAGCGTTAGGAAAAAAGCAGCGTTGGGACGTCTCAATGCTACTTTTTAAGGCTAACGCAAAACTCGTAATCTAGCCAAATGTCTTTTGTGATTCAGATAACCATGCAATTGTAAAAACGTTCTAATTTACTTCTATTATCAATTTTTTCTTCATTCTCTTGATATCTTTAGTTAAAAGGCAGAGACAAAAGATATATATATATATATAATAAAACAACCTTGGGGACAAATAGGAGATGTTCTGAAACATGTAAATAATAAGCATAAGGCTATTTCACTCATTGTCCCACAGCTACATGTGAAGTGTGTGTATGTGAGCACCTATAATCTGACACACATTTTACACTGATCACTGCAGATAAAGCAGGCACAATGCACACTTGTTTTGTGTGACCTGCAGTGGGGAAACCAAGGAATTCCCAATTTGCTTCTTTATCTGTGGCTGCCAGGATATAAAGCACAATAGGGAAGGGATACTACTCTCACACACACATTGGTTATACGGCTGTGTTTTCACAAAATTACTTCTGCCTTCCCTCTCACTGACTGTTAGCTTCTCCCAGCACTTCCTGCAGAGTTCTGATGATGTAATCATCTCACTTCAGCTCTGTAGTAAGTGGGCTAGCAGGAGGAGGGGCATTGCAAGCCCTAGGTTAACTGTGAGAGCACCAGCAGGGAAATGCAACTTTATTTGTTATCTGGTTGTAAATAGAGGAGAGTAAAGAGATTAGCTGGGCCCTCCAGTGGTGGATCTCCAGGGTCCAGTGGCTGAAAATGGTTGATGCGACATTTGGGACCTTGGACGTTCTGTCACTTTTAAAATGTAAAATTTTTTTTTTTTTTTTTAAATCACTTCTTTTGCCCTGGGGGGCACAGCATTCCATTTGGGGGGGCATTGCCCCCCAATGACCCCCTTAGAGCCGACCCTGAATTGCGTATCCTATCTTTTCAATGAGATTTGCCTAACACCGGTATTACGAGTCTTGGAAGAAGTGAGCGGTAGACCCTCTCCTGTCCAGACTCCTACCGCATTTAAAAGTCAGTAGTTAAGAGTTTCATGGGCTAACGTCGTAACATAAAACTCTTAACTAAAGTGCTACAAAGTACACTAACACCTATAAACTACCTATTAACCCCTAAACCGAAGCCTGCCCCCCCACATCGCAAACACTTAAATAACATTTTTAACCCCTAATCTGCTGACCGGACATCGCCGCCACTTTAATAAATATATTAACACCTAAACCGCCACACTCCTGCCTCGCAACCACTAGTTAAATTTTATTAACCCCTAATCTGCTGTCCCTTGCATCGCCGACACCTACCTATATTTATTAACCCATAATCTGCTGTCCACAACGTCGCCGCAACTATATTAAATGTATTAACCCCTAAACCTAAGTCTAACCCTAACCCTAACACCCCCTTAACTTAAATATAATTTAAAATAATCTAAATAAAATAACTTTAATTAAATAAATTATTCCTATTTAAAACTAAATACTTACCTATAAAATAAACTCTAAACTAGCTACAATATAACTAATAGTTACATTGTAGCTAGCTTAGGGTTTATTTTTATTTTACAGGCAACTTTGTATTGATTTTAACTAGGTACAATAGTTATTAAATAGTTATTAACTATTTAATAGCTACCTAGCTAAAATAAATACAAATTTACCTGTAAAATAAAAATAAACCTAAATTACAATTACACCTAACACTACACTATAATTAAATTAAATCCCTAAACTAACTACAATTAAATACAATTATCTAAATTACGAGAGAAAAAAACTAAATTACAGAAAATAATAAAATAATTAAAAAATGTTAAAACTAATTACACCTAATCTAATCCCCCTAATAAAATAAAAAAGCCCCCCAAAATCCCTACCCTATACTAAATTACAAATAGCCCTTAAAAGGGCCTTTTGCGGGGCATTGCCCAAAAGTAATCAGCTCTTTTACCTGTAAAAAAAAAAATACAATACCAACCCAACATTAAAACCTACCACCCACACACCCAAACCCTACTCTAAAACCTACCCAATACCCCCTTAAAAAAAACTAACACTAACCCCTTGAAGATCACCCTACCTTGAGACATCTTCACTCAACCGGGCAGAAGTGGCCCTCCAGACAGCCAGAAGTCTTCATCCTATCCGGGCAGAAGAGGTCCTCCAGTCGGCCAGAAGTCTTCATCCAGACAGCATCTTCTATCTTCATCCATCCGGAGCGGAGCAGGTCCATCTTCAAGACAGCCGACGTGGAGCATCCTCTTCTTTCCGATGACTAACACTAAATGACGGTAACTTTAAGTGACGTCATCCAAGATGGCGTCCCTTCAATTCCGATTGGCTGATAGAATTCTATCAGCCAATCGGAATTAAGGTAGAAAAAATCCTATTGGCTGATCCAATTGGATCAGCCAATAGGATTGAGCTCGCATTCTATTGGCTGATTGGTGACATTGGGGGTGAAAGAGTGGAAGAGTAGGTTAATAAATAAAATGTAGGGTTTCGCAATGTTGGGGGCATCAGATATGGTGGTTCATAAGTATAATGTAGGTATCGACTGTGTGTCCGGAGCGGCAGATTAAGGGTTTAATAATATAAAGCAGGTGTCGGCGATGTAGGGGATGGCAGATTAGGGGTTAATAAGTGGAAGATTAGGGTCGTTTAGACTCGGGGTTCATGTTAGGGTGATAGGTGTAGACATAAATGTATTTCCCCATAGGAATCAATGGGGCTGCGTTAGGAGCTGAACGCTGCTTTTTTGCAGGTGTTAGGTTTTTTTTCAGCCGAATCTGCCCCATTGATTCCTATGGGGAAATCATGCACGAGCACGTTTAGTCAGCTCACCGCTACTGTAAGCAGAGCTGGTATTGAGGTGAGATGTGGAGCAAAATTTTGCTCTTCGTTCACTTTTCTGCGGCTAATGCCGGGTTTGAAAAAACCCGTAATACCAGCGCTGTCTGTAAGTGAGTGGTGAGCTGAAACTGCCTTACCGACAAAAACTCGTAATCAAGCCGATTGTTTGGGTTACATATCCCTTTAAGGTTTGGCTATGGTACCTCCACCAAGACTATCCTCGAGCCTCCATTACAATAACTCCCACTCTTTGCTAACATTGACTGGGGCTTCTCCTAATCAAGGATTAGGTTGGCTACCTAAATATACATGCAGTGATTGGTTTACATGAGCAGCCTTTTCTCCATCCGCATAAAGGTTTCTTAAACTCCTTCATCAAATCCAAAGAGTTCTGATTCATCTAAATAAGATGGTTCCTGACAGATCCACATACATTAAACTGGAAATATTATTTGGACATTGTACAATAAGCAAGACTGCAGCATTATTAAACTAAAGCTAAAAAGCATAAATACTTACAAAACCCACATACTGAAAAAAATTAAATGCACCTGATCATTTATTTATGGCATTGTTAGACTTGTGCATGATCGAAAAAACATAATTTATGCTTACCTGATAAATTCCTTTCTTCTGTTGTGTGATCAGTCCACGGGTCATCATTACTTCTGGGATATATCTCCTCCCCAACAGGAAATGCAAGAGGATTCACCCAGCAGAGCTGCATATAGCTCCTCCCCTCTACGTCAGTCCCAGTCATTCGACCAAGAATCAACGAGAAAGGAGTAACCAAGGGTGAAGTGGTGACTGGAGTATAATTTAAAAGATATTTACCTGCCTTAAAACAGGGCGGGCCGTGGACTGATCACACAACAGAAGAAAGGAATTTATCAGGTAAGCATAAATTATGTTTTCTTCTGTTATGTGTGATCAGTCCACGGGTCATCATTACTTCTGGGATACCAATACCAAAGCAAAAGTACACGGATGACGGGAGGGATAGGCAGGCTCATTATACAGAAGGAACCACTGCCTGAAGAACCTTTCTCCCAAAAATAGCCTCCGAAGAAGCAAAAGTGTCAAATTTGTAAAATTTGGAAAAAGTATGAAGCGAAGACCAAGTTGCAGCCTTGCAAATCTGTTCAACAGAGGCCTCATTCTTAAAGGCCCAAGTGGAAGCCACAGCTCTAGTGGAGTGAGCTGTAATTCTTTCAGGAGGCTGCTGTCCAGCAGTCTCATAGGCTAAACGTATTATGCTACGAAGCCAAAAAGAGAGAGAGGTAGCAGAAGCTTTTTGACCTCTCCTCTGTCCAGAATAAACGACAAACAGGAAAGAAGTTTGGCGAAAATCTTTAGTTGCCTGCAAGTAGAACTTGAGGGCACGAACTACATCCAGATTGTGTAGAAGACGTTCCTTCTTTGAAGAAGGATTTGGGCACAAGGATGGAACAACAATCTCTTGATTGATGTTCCTGTTAGTGACTACCTTAGGTAAGAACCCAGGTTTAGTACGCAGAACTACCTTGTCTGAGTGAAAAATCAGATAAGGAGAATCACAATGTAAGGCTGATAACTCAGAGACTCTTCGAGCCGAGGAAATAGCCATTAAAAACAGAACTTTCCAAGATAACAATTTTATATCAATGGAATGAAGGGGTTCAAACGGAACACCCTGTAAAACGTTAAGAACTAAGTTTAAACTCCATGGCGGAGCAACAGCTTTAAACACAGGCTTGATCCTAGCTAAAGCCTGACAAAAGGCCTGGACGTCTGGATTTTCTGACAGACGCCTGTGTAACAAGATGGACAGAGCTGAAATCTGTCCCTTTAATGAACTAGCTGATAAACCCTTTTCTAAACCTTCTTGTAGAAAAGACAATATCCTAGCGATCCTAACCTTACTCCAGGAGTAACCTTTGGATTCGCACCAGTATAGGTATTTACGCCATATTTTATGGTAAATCCTTCTGGTAACAGGCTTCCTAGCCTGTATCAGGGTATCAATAACCGACTCAGAAAAACCACGTTTTGATAAAATCAAGCGTTCAATTTCCAAGCAGTCAGCTTCAGAGAAGTTAGATTTTGATGTTTGAATGGACCCTGTATCAGAAGGTCCTGTCTTAGAGGTAGAGACCAAGGCGGACAGGATGACATGTCCACTAGATCTGCATACCAAGTCCTGCGTGGCCATGCAGGCGCTATTAGAATCACTGATGCTCTCTCCTGTTTGATTTTGGCAATCAATCGAGGAAGCAGCGGGAAGGGTGGAAACACATAAGCCATCCCGAAGTTCCAAGGTGCTGTCAAAGCATCTATCAGAACCGCTCCCGGATCCCTGGATCTGGACCCGTAGCGAGGAAGTTTGGCGTTCTGGCGAGACGCCATGAGATCTATCTCTGGTTTGCCCCAACGTCGAAGTATTTGGGCAAAGACCTCCGGATGAAGTTCCCACTCCCCCGGATGAAAAGTCTGGCGACTCAAGAAATCCGCCTCCCAGTTCTCCACTCCCGGGATGTGGATTGCTGACAGGTGGCAAGAGTGAGACTCTGCCCAGCGAATTATCCTTGATACTTCCATCATTGCTAGGGAGCTTCTTGTCCCTCCCTGATGGTTGATGTAAGCTACAGTCGTGATGTTGTCCGACTGAAACCTGATGAACCCCCGAGTTGTTAATTGGGGCCAAGCCAGAAGGGCATTGAGAACTGCTCTCAATTCCAGAATGTTTATTGGAAGGAGACTCTCCTCCTGATTCCATAGTCCCTGAGCCTTCAGAGAATTCCAGACAGCGCCCCAACCTAGTAGGCTGGCGTCTGTTGTTACAATTGTCCAGTCTGGCCTGCTGAATGGCATCCCCCTGGACAGGTGTGGCCGATAAAGCCACCATAGAAGAGAATTTCTGGTCTCTTGATTCAGATTCAGAGTAGGGGACAAATCTGAGTAATCCCCATTCCACTGACTTAGCATGCACAATTGCAGCGGTCTGAGGTGTAGGCGTGCAAAAGGTACTATGTCCATTGCCGCTACCATTAAGCCGATCACCTCCATGCATTGAGCTACTGACGGGTGTTGAATGGAATGAAGGACACGGCATGCATTTTGAAGCTTTGTTAACCTGTCTTCTGTCAGGTAAATCTTCATTTCTACAGAATCTATAAGAGTCCCCAAGAATGGAACTCTTGTGAGAGGAAAGAGAGAACTCTTCTTTTCGTTCACTTTCCATCCATGCGACCTTAGAAATGCCAGAACTAGCTCTGTATGAGACTTGGCAGTTTGAAAGCTTGAAGCTTGTATTAGAATGTCGTCTAGGTACGGAGCTACCGAAATCCCTCGCGGTCTTAGTACCGCCAGAAGGGCACCCAGAACCTTTGTGAAGATTCTTGGAGCCGTAGCCAATCCGAATGGAAGAGCTACAAACTGGTAGTGCCTGTCTAAGAAGGCAAACCTTAGATACCGGTGATGATCTTTGTGGATCGGTATGTGAAGGTAAGCATCCTTTAAATCCACTGTGGTCATGTACTGACCCTTTTGGATCATGGGTAAGATTGTCCGAATAGTTTCCATTTTGAACGATGGAACTCTTAGGAATTTGTTTAGAATCTTTAAATCTAAGATTGGCCTGAAAGTTCCCTCTTTTTTGGGAACCACAAACAGGTTTGAGTAGAACCCTTGTCCTTGTTCCGACCGCGGAACCGGATGGATCACACCCATTAATAACAGATCTTGTACACAGCGTAGAAACGCTTCCTTCTTTATCTGGTTTGTTGACAACCTTGACAGATGAAATCTCCCTCTTGGGGGAGATAATTTGAAGTCTAGAAGGTATCCCTGAGATATGATCTCTAGTGCCCAGGGATCCTGAACATCTCTTGCCCAGGCCTGGGCGAAGAGAGAAAGTCTGCCCCCCACTAGATCCGGTCCCGGATCGGGGGCTTTCGGTTCATGCTGTCTTTGGGGCAGCAGCAGGTTTCCTGGCCTGCTTGCTCTTGTTCCAGGACTGGTTAGGCTTCCAGCCTTGCCTGTAACGAGCAACAGCTCCTTCCTGTTTTGGTGCAGTGGAGGTTGATGCTGCTCCTGTTTTGAAATTCCGAAAGGGACGAAAATTAGACTGTCTAGCCTTAGCTTTGGCTTTGTCTTGAGGTAGGGCGTGGCCCTTACCTCCTGTAATGTCAGCGATAATTTCTTTCAAACCGGGCCCAAATAAAGACTGCCCCTTGAAAGGTATATTAAGTAATTTGGACTTAGAAGTAACATCAGCTGACCAGGATTTTAGCCACAGCGCCCTACGTGCCTGTATGGCGAATCCTGAGTTCTTAGCCGTAAGCTTGGTTAAATGTACTACGGCCTCCGAAATGAATGAATTAGCTAGTTTAAGGACTCTAAGCCTGTCCGTAATGTCGTCTAGCGTAGATGAGCTAAGGTTCTCTTCCAGAGACTCAATCCAAAATGCTGCCGCAGCCGTAATCGGCGCGATACATGCAAGGGGTTGCAATATAAAACCTTGTTGAACAAACATTTTCTTAAGGTAACCCTCTAATTTTTTATCCATTGGATCTGAAAAAGCACAGCTATCCTCCACCGGGATAGTGGTACGCTTAGCTAAAGTAGAAACTGCTCCCTCCACCTTAGGGACCGTTTGCCATAAGTCCCGAGTGGTGGCGTCTATTGGAAACATCTTTCTAAATATTGGAGGGGGTGAGAACGGCACACCGGGTCTATCCCACTCCTTAGTAACAATTTCAGTTAGTCTCTTAGGTATAGGAAAAACGTCAGTACTCGCCGGTACCGCAAAGTATTTATCCAACCTACACAGTTTCTCTGGTATTGCAACGGTGTTACAATCATTGAGAGCTGCTAAGACCTCCCCTAATAATACACGGAGGTTCTCCAATTTAAATTTAAAATTTGAAATATCTGAATCCAATCTGTTTGGATCAGAACCGTCACCCACAGAATGAAGCTCTCCGTCCTCATGCTCTGCAAGCTGTGACGCAGTATCAGACATGGCCCTAGTATTGTCAGCGCACTCTGTTCTCACCCCAGAGTGATCACGCTTGCCTCTTAGTTCTGGTAATTTAGACAAAACTTCAGTCATAACAGTAGCCATATCTTGTAATGTTATCTGTAATGGCCGCCCAGATGTACTAGGCGCCATAATATCACGCACCTCCCGGGCGGGAGATGCAGGTACTGCCGCGTGAGGCGAGTTAGTCGGCATAACTCTCCCCTCGCTGTTTGGTGAAATTTGTTCACATTGTACAGATTGACTTTTATTTAAAGTAGCATCAATACAGTTAGTACATAAATTTCTATTGGGCTCCACCTTGGCATTGGAACAAATGACACAGATATCTTCCTCTGAGTCAGACATGTTTAACACACTAGCAATAAACTTGCAACTTGGTTATAATCTTTTTTAGCAAAAACGTACTGTGCCTCAAAGAGGTACTAAACGATTAAATGACAGTTGAAATAATGAATTGAAAAACAGTTATAGCATCAAACTTTAAAACAACACAACTTTTAGCAAAGGTTTGTTCCCATTAGTAAAATAACAATAATTAAATTTGACATAAAAATTACAGAGCAACGTTTTTATTCACAGTCAATATAAAATTCTCACAGCTCTGCTGAGAGAATCTACCTCCCTCCAAAGAAGTTTGAAGACCCCTGAGATCTGTCAGAGATGAACCGGATCATGCAGGAAATATAAGAGTAACTGACTGGAATTTTTTGATGCGTAGCAAAGAGCGCCAAAAACGGCCCCTCCCCCTCACACACAGCAGTGAAGAGAAACGAAACTGTCACAATTAAAAGCAAACAACTGCCAAGTGGAAAATAATGCCCAAATATTTATTCACTCAGTACCTCAGCAATGTAAACGATTCTACATTCCAGCAAAAACGTTTAACATGATAAATACTTATTAAAAGGATTAGTGACTTTTAACAGAGTAGTTCCGGTGAAATACCATCCCCAGAATACTGAAGTGTATACATACATGTCATTATAACGGTATGGCAGGATTTTCTCATCAATTCCATTCAGAAAATAAAAACTGCTACATACCTCAATGCAGATTCATCTGCCCGCTGTCCCCTGATCTGAAGCTTTTACCTCCCTCAGATGGCCGAGAACAGCAATATGATCTTAACTACTCCGGTTAAAATCATAGTAAAAAACTCTGGCAGATTCTTCCTCAAACTCTGCCAGAGAAGTAATAACACGCTCCGGTGCTATTGTAAAATAACAAACTTTTGATTGAAGTCATAAAAACTAAGTATAATCACCATAGTCCTCTCACACATCCTATCTAGTCGTTGGGTGCAAGAGAATGACTGGGACTGACGTAGAGGGGAGGAGCTATATGCAGCTCTGCTGGGTGAATCCTCTTGCATTTCCTGTTGGGGAGGAGATATATCCCAGAAGTAATGATGACCCGTGGACTGATCACACATAACAGAAGAAATTTGTTTCGGTTCAGTTCGGATCGATTCGGATTTTTCGAATTTCGAATTCGGAAAAATTTGAATAAATTTGTTTTGGATTCATTCGGATTCAAATAAATTCAGCTGGATTCGGTTCGATTCAGTTCGGAAATTCTGAGTTTCGGTATGTGTTAGGTGGGATATGCTGTGTATTAGACTAGTATTATGTACTGTATATTAGGTGTAACCCATAGCAGAGTGATATAACCTAATATACTGTACAATACTAGTGTAATCCATGGCCATCCGAATCTACCGAATAAATCCGAACTAATTTGGATTTATTCGGTAGATTCGGCACTATTTCAATTCGGAAATTCGAATTGATCCGAATCTCCGAATTTAAGAAATTTGGCCGAATTTCCGAATCGATCCGAAATGAATCGCACATGTCTAGATCATTGTGGCTGATTTAATTGTATTAAAATGAATTAGTGAAACAATATTTCTAAATGGCAGACATTTACTCAAAATCTAATTCCTTGTTCATTAATAAAAATCAATTAAAAAAATAAAGAAACGTTGTATTAATTATTTATTTTGCTTTATTTTACCGTAAATCACCTCTAAAATTGTGTTTGTTCCACACTCCCTAAAGAGTCTATAATCAAAGGGGAGATACAATAAACATACACCCACATGGTTTCAAGTTGATGTTTATTTACTGAATGTTACTGTGTTAGCACAATGTGCATAATAAGAAAGAACGTGCAATCTTAAACAACTTTCCAATTTACTGATATTATCTACAGTAATGTTCTTCATTTTTTGAATCCATTGCTTAATTACTGATACATGTATATGTAATTATGCTAATGTCCCTTTAACAATTCTTTTAAATGGAATTTCTCTGCAAACAGAAGTGCCTCACGGAAAATATGTAACAGAAAATGTTTGATCATATATTTTCCACAGGTAAAATAATTTCCACCAGTTTCTCAGATGCCCTTGTAACTGCAAACTTATAAATCAAATAACATTCTGCAATTAATTTAAAAAAAAAAACTTGAGAGGAAGATAATTGTTACCAGAAAACATACTTCACTATCATATAAGAAAAAAAGAGATGGGAATGAATGTTGTTATATGATATTTGCAATTTCAAACGATACCACTTAGTTCCTTTTATTATATAAAAAGGGCCAGATTACGAATGGAGTGCAAAATTGTTATTTTGCTAGCCCAATATTTGCGCTCCACTCAGTAATACCGGTGCACACAAATTACAAGTATAGCACAATGCGAACGGCAGCTCACATTGGCATTGCTCAGAAGCAATGTACTCACAAGAGCGTGCTTTATAGCCTCATTCTGATGCCAATAGACAAGGCAGAGAACCTAGTGCAACGCAGGGGGTAAGCTGCACAGCATTGGACAGCAATAAATAAATATGTATATGAATATATACATATATGTATGTGTTTATATGTGTATATACACATATTAATACATGAATATATACTGTATGTATATAAGCATAAACATATACAGTATATTTACAGTTTAAATACAGTCCCTATAGACCGCAATGTATAGACACTCAACACCCCTTAATTTAAACCCCTTATAACTTCTTTGCACAGTTATTTAAAACAAAAATAAAGATGTTCATAATATTTATTTAACAAAATAAACACTACACTTTATTTCGGGGGTCATTTATTTCATTAACCAGATGTCTGACCTCTGGTTAATTAATTTGAGTGCAAAGTGCTACCGCAAGCTCACGGTAGCATTATCCAGCCACTTGTAATTGCTGGTTACTTAATGTGTGCCTGTAAACGCGCAAATTTGCTCCTTTACGGGCGCACATTAAATTAGCACTCCACTTGTACCAAAATTGTTATTATAAAAATGTAATTTATTGCTGTATGGAAATTGGCAATACCAATGTTTCAAAACAATTATATTCAATAAAATACAAAATGAAAAATTCTGCTTGTAGTACATGAAATATAGAAAGCAAGGGTGCGGAGCCTAGCCGCGGAGCTGAATGGCGGTGTAAGTCTTGAGCTCTTAGGCCCGGTGATACAGATAGGCTACTAATAACAAGCAGGGGCGATAATATTTATAAAAATAGGCAACCGCAATAGTGGGGGAACTTGAGAGGACAAAGTGCGAACACCAGAGAGGGAGTGCAAGAACGAGGAGCCGCTTACACTAACTGCCGCTACGGGCCGCGGGCGCCGTCCATGTGGCGTAAGACAGTGATACTAGGAGTGACGTGAACAAGACTCTTGGTGGTCATAAGGCTTCAAATTCTCCCGATACTGCGCATGAAGCTA
Source organism: Bombina bombina (assembly GCF_027579735.1). Lineage (NCBI taxonomy): Eukaryota > Metazoa > Chordata > Amphibia > Anura > Bombinatoridae > Bombina > Bombina bombina. The sequence goes on along the minus strand of NC_069502.1, from coordinate 310,728,299 downwards.
AGACACACACCAGATCACTGTGAGTAACATTTACTGAACAAGGTGTCATTCTGGGGAAACTGACTAATATAAGGGCCTAGTAATACCTCAGGGCCATAATTTAAACCCCTCAAAGGATTTTCCTAGCACGCAGCCCTAATATAAATGCCAAAGACTGGTGCACCCTATCAGACATCCCTATTCTATAGACTCCTGCCGTTTTAAAACTTAAAAACACTGAGCTGGGCAGAAAGCCCTATAACAGAGAGACCACGTGGAGGAGATAGAACACTCAGCACTTTCGCTGTGAGCTTCTACTTGCAGCTCACCACCACTACCCCCCATGTGGATGCCGGGCAACAGTGAGCTGATAATAACCAACAACACCAAGAACGCACTCAGTGGGGGCAGGGAGAATATAACCCCATCAACTATGCCACAAAAGAAGAGCCAAAAAATAGAGAAAAGCATGGTGACTAAAACTATGGGCCAGTATTCAAGGCCAGTTGAACAAGCTGCGCCAGCTCAACAAGATTCAGCAGAGGAGAGACATCTCACAACAGAAACACCTCAGCATATCACTGATCACTTGCCTACTGACTATGTTACTAAAGCTGATCTCAGTTTGTTGTCCTTGAAAGAGGATATTAAGGTGGCTATGCACGAAGTGAGGGCCCTATATAAAGATTTGCACAAAGATGTGACAACTATTAAAGGACGTCTCGATACAGTGGAAACCTAAAACAGGTCACATTCAACTGAATTAAAACAAATCTCTGCTACAGTATTATCTCAAGAGGCGACAATAGAAAATCTAAACGAAAAAATAGAGGATTTAGAAAACCGTAGTCGTCGGAACAATCTGAGAGTCACAGTGATGTGCAGTCACTAGAGGCAGGTGAGGCAGTGCTTCACCTCTCATATGGGCAAAAATATATATTTTTTTTATTGGCTTTAAAAAAATAAAATAAAAAAATTGCAATTTTTTTCCCCAGCATTTTTTTTCTTCACAGATACATGTTGTGCAATGGAGAGGCACAAGCAGGTCTGCCCACCATTACACAACATGCTGCGCCATCTACTGGATGACAGTGTTTAAGATCATTGGATGGCCCATTAACTGCTTATTTGAGGCAGTCCTATTTGGGCTGACCCAATCCAGTGAGAGGCATTAGTAAGTGGAACTTAGGGTTGGGGCTGGATGTTAAATCATATAAAACAAAACAAAAACGGAAAAAAACTACTTTCATTTATTTTGTTGCTGTGCTGTGAAGCTGCCAGCTTTTGCTAAAGTGAAAAAGAGAGTTCTGTACTTCCCCTCTAAGTGCAGTGGAATGTTCCACTGTCACTTCCTTAATACAAACAGAGGCAGAGCAGGAAGAGATTCAGTCAATAAGCAGTGTTTAAGACACATCTTTGAAGTAAGTTCTACAACATTAGATTTCACTGAAAGGGATTCGGTTAGTGAAAATTATAATTTAATGAATGTGGTTTAGTGTTTTTTTTACTCTTTTACAGCAGGGTCGTTTTTGTATTTTGTTTCCTCAACCTTTACACCCGCTAACTTAACAGCTTGCCTTCACTTTCTGAACCCTCTGTAGCTCTGCTGTTTTATTACTTAAAAATGCAGTGGTCTCTCTCCCTCCCCCCTTGTGTGTGTGTCTATCTATCTCTATCTATCTATCCATCTCTCTCCTTATGTGTTGTTCTCCCCATGGTCTCTCTGTCTCTCTTCCTCCCCCTCTGACTCTCTCATCCCTTATGCGTCTCTCTAACCCTCTGTGTTTGATTGTGTCTCTCTCTCTCTTTCTCTAACCCTCTTTGTGTGATTGTGTGTGTCTCTCTCTCTCTCTCTCTCTCTCTTTCTCTCTCTCTCTAACCCTCTGTGTGTGTCTCTCTCTCTCTTTCTCTCTCTCTAACCCTCTGTGTGTGTGTCTCTCTCTCTCTCTAACCCTCTGTGTGTGCCTCTCTCTCTCTTTCTCTCTCTCTAACCCTCTGTGTGTCTCTCTCTCTCTAACCCTCTGTGTGTGTCTCTCTCTCTCTCTCTCCCTCTAACCCTCTGTGTGTGTCTCTCTCTCTTTCTCTCTCTCTAACCCTCTGTGTGTGTCTCTCTCTCTCTCTAACCCTCTGTATGTCTCTCTTTCTCTCTCTCTCTCTCTCTCTCTCTTTCTCTCTCTCTAACCCCCTGCGTGTGTGTGTCTCTCTCTCTCTCTCTCTAACCCTCTGTGTGTGTGTCTCTCTCTCTTTTTCTCTCTCTCTCTCTCTCTAACCCTCTGTGTGTGTCTCTCTCTCTCTCCCTTTAACCCTCTGTGTGTGTGTCTCTCTCTCTTTTTCTCTCTCTAACCCTCTGTGTGTGTGTGTCTCTCTCTCTCTCTCACCCTCTGTATGTCTCTCTTTCTCTCTCTCTCTCTCTCTCTCTCTCTAACCCTCTGTGTGTGTCTTTCTCTTTCTCTCTCTTTCTCTCTTTAACCCTCTGTGTATGTGTTTCTGTCTACCTTTTATTTATTTAATTAATGAATTGGTAGTGCCATCTGATGGTGTGGCTTTATTTAAAGGGGTGGGGTCAAGCACCCCACCATCTTTAAATTTCACCAGCCGCCACTGGATCAAGACATTTTTATATTTACTGAATAATGAAAGAATCTATAAGCATAATTTGCAGCATTAAAGTAAAAAGTATGTTTTAAACATATATTTTAATGGGCATGGATTTCTAGATCTCATAATCAGAGCAAGCATTTTGTTATCTGGCAAGTGTTTCTGTTACAATCCTTTAGACTAAAATCAGATGTTTACTAAGTTGACCAGTTTTCCAAGACACCATTTAAAGGGACATGAAACCCATATGTTTTCTTTCATGATTTAGAAAGAACATGCAATTTAAATAACTTTCCAATTTACATCTAATAGTCTTCATTCTTTTGATATCCTTTGTTGAAAATCATATCTAAATATGCTCAGTAGCTGCTGATTGGTGGCTGCACATAGATACCTCATGTGATTGGCTCACCCATGTGCATTGCTATTTCTTCAACAAAAGATATCTAAAGAATGAAGGCGTATCCAAGCCACTGCCTCACCAGCCTCTGACGTCACTGCACGTCACTGGAGAGTCAGGGGAGTTCCAGAATCGGTGAATCCACCAGCAATTGCAGGTTACCTGCAGGACTTATTCAGAACCATTAAAGGTACACCCTCTGAACCTGAAATCCCCATTGAGAGAGCACATAGGGCGTTAAGAGCCAACCCCCCCAAAGCCCCTCCAAGAGACATAGGGGGGTAGTTATCAAGCCGTCAACCTCAAATACGCTGGAATTCCGCAGCGTATTTGTGGCGAGGCTGATTCACCTTAGTTATCAAAGGCTAGACACCGGCAAAAGAAGAATTTTGTGACGTAAGCTTCGATCCGCCTGACTCAGTCTGACACAGATCGATTCTTACGTCACTCCAGATGTTCCGCACACAAGTGCGGCACAATCTGACTACTTTTGGTAGTTATCAAAAAAATAGCAGGTACGCTCGGCACTTTTCTGGCCCAGCGTACCTGGTTTTCAATCCGCCGCTCTGGAGGCGGCGAATCCCATAGGAATCAATGGGAGTCTGACCATAGAGAAAGTACAAGTTCGCTGCTGCCAGATATCCCATTGATTCCCATGGGAGCTGTCTACACCTAACACCCTAACATGTACCCCGAGTCTAAACACCCCTAATCTGTCCCCCCTACACCGCTGCAACTAAATAAAGTTATTACCCCCTAAACCGCCGCTCCCGGAGCCCACCGCAAGCTACTTTATACATATTAACCCCTAAACCGCCACTCCCTGACCCCGCCGCAACTATAATAAATGTATTAACCCCTAAAACGCCGCTCCCGGACACCGCCGCAACCTACATTATACATATTAACCCCTAACCTCCAATAAAAATGTAATTAATAATTACATTGTAGCTATTTTAGGATTTATTTTTATTTTACAGGTAACTTTGTATTTATTTTAGCTAGTTAGAATAGTTATTAAATAGTTATTAACTATTTAATAACTACCTAGCTAAAAGAAATACAAAATTACCTGTAAAATAAATCCTAACCTAAGTTACAATTAAACCTAATACTACACTATCATTAAATAAATTAAATAAATTAAATACAAATAACTACAATTAAATACAATTACATAAACTAACTAAAGTACAAAAAATAAAAAAGCTAAGTTACAAAAAAATAAAAAAATAGGTTACAAACATTTAAAAAATATTACAACAATTTTAAGCTAATTACACCTAATCTAAGCCCCCTAATAAAATAACAAAGCCCCCCAAAATAAAAAAATTCCCTACCCTATTCTACATTAAAAAAGTTCAAAGCTCTTTTACCTTACCAGCCCTTAAAAGGGCCTTTTGTGGGGCATGCCCCAAAGAAAACTGCTCTTTTGCCTGTAAAAGAAAAATACAACCCCCCCCAACATTAAAACCCCCACATACCCCTAATCTAACCCAAACCCCCCTTAAAATAACCTAACACTAATCCCCTGAAGATCATCCTACCTTTAGTCGTCTTCACTCAGCTGAGCCACCGATGGAACTGAAGAGGAGATCCGGAGCGCCAGAAGTGATCCTCCAAGGGGCACTGAAGAAATCTTCCATCCGATGAAGTGATCCTCCAGGCGGCGCTGAAGAAGTCTTCCATCCGGGCGATGTCATCTTCCAAGCGGCGCTGAAGAAGTCTTCTATCCGGGCGATGTCATCTTCCAAGCGGGGTCTTCAATCTTCATCCCGCCGACGCGGAACATCCTTCTTTCCCGACGGACTACCGACTAATGAAGGGTAGAAGGAAGCAGCACTCTTAATCCACTGTCCATAAAATCCAAAAAAGTTTATTTCAAATAATTTAAAACAAAATTAGACAAGCACAGCACAGTACAGGCTTCACAAGTGGAGGGTAAGCAAATCCTTACATGTTTCGTCTTTATTTTTTGTAACTTAGCTTTTTTTATTTTTTGTACTTTAGTTACTTTATGTAATTGTATTTAATTGTAGTTATTTGTATTTAATTTATTTAATTAATTTAATGATAGTGTAGTGTTAGGTTTAATTGTAACTTAGGTTAGGATTTATTTTACAGGTAAATTTCTCTTTATTTTAGCTAGGTAGCTATTAAATAGTTAATAAATTGAAAGTTACCTATAAAATAAAAATAAATCCTAAGATAGCTACAATATAATTATTATTTATATTGTAGCTATATTAGGGTTTATTTTAAAGGTAAGTATTTAGTTTTAAATAGGATTCATTTAGTTAATAAGAGAAATATTATTTAGATTTATTTAATTAATATTTAAGTTAGGGGGGTGTTAGGGTTAGTGTTAGACTTAGGTTTAGGGGTTAATAAATTTATTACAGTGGCGGCGGTGTAGTGGGGGGCAGGATAGGGGTTAATAAATGTATTATAGGTAGCGACGGTGTAGGGGGGGCAGATTAGTGGGTTAATAAATTTAATATAGGTTGCGGAAGGGTCCGGGAGCGGCGGTTTAGGGGTTAAACTATTTATTTAGTTGCGGCGAGGTGCGGGATCAGCAGGATAGGGGTTAATAACTTTATTTTATAGGGCGGCGGTATAGGGGGGGCAGGATAGGGGTTACTAGGTATAATGTAGGTTGCGGCGGTGTCCGGGAGCGGCGGTTTAGGGGTTAATACATTTATAAGAGTTGTGGCGGGGTCTAGGAGCGGCGGTTTAGGGGTTAATACATTTATAACAGTTGCGGTGGGGTCTAGGAGAGGCGGTTTAGTGGTTAGTAACTTTATTGAGTTGCCGGGGGCTCCGGGGGCGCCGGTATAGGGGGTAGAACAGTGTAGTTAGTGTGAGTGCTTAGTGACAGGCTAGCAATAAAGCTGTAAAAAAGCCGAAGAGCAGCGAGATCGGATGAGTGATAACTCTCACAGTCCGCTGCTCATCGCCCCGTACTTGGTGCGTGGCTTTTTGACAGATTTATTGATAACTTAGGCAAATTTTTTCAGGTCCGCGGCGGCGATGGTAGGCGAGCTTAGGCGGGCGTATTGGGCCGGCGAAAGCAGGAAAGTTGACACGTTGATAACTATCCCCCATGGTTGTAAAGCTTCTTCACTTTCCTGATAAAGAGGAAATTTTGAGAACCTCGAGAGCAAAACAACCGATTCAGCATGCCGGCATTCACATACAAATATTCAGTGACCTTAGCCCCACTACGCTGCAAAAACGTAGATCTCTCTCCTTCCTCACCTCTGTACTACAGACCCACAGGATCCCCTATAGGTGGGGATTTCCCGTATCCATCATTGCCACAAAAGACAATAAGAATGTGATCTACAGAACGGAGGAAGATCTCCAGCACTTTTGTTCCCAGCTCTCTATCGAAGTTCCTGCCCCTCTTGGATTCGTTGAAGACACATCACATTGCACACAAACATCAAGGAGAGACGATCCTATTTCTCAATCACAGGCCATTAGTGGCCCTAGAGAAGCTGGTGATTAATAACAGGAAGGGACTTATTGCCTCCTAAGGACTTTAAGGACTGAATAGAGTGGAAGAACTATCATACTAGGGGCACGCAAGTATTTTTCTAATGTCACATATGTATTAACCGATATTGTGTTTAGTTAGTTAAGAATTCATAAAAGCTGCAGCATGTGATAGATAGTTTCGTTCGTATATAACTGCTCAGAGTTCAGGTATCCTTGGATAGTTGTTTCAGTGTGTAATGACTTGTTATGCCCCAAGATGGATAAACTACAGGAGAGGCGCAGTGTTATTAAATAAGATAATTATTTGAATGGTGACATTTTTATATACATTCAATAGGCCAATCTTTCAAATGTACAAATGTAATCTTGTCACCATGAAAAATGTGGTTTCTTTGGAGTAGCATTTCACTTCTACCCATTGCATTACAGCTAGCTACATAACAAATTTACCACTAACCAAAAGGGGGTAATCCCTCCACATTATATTTAAGCTTTACACATTGGAATAATATGATCATTTACTGCATTCACCATAACTGAGCAAAATTACATTTAAAGGGCCATAATACCCAAATGTTTAAACACTTGAAAGTGATGCAGCATAGCTGTAAAAAGCTGATTAGAAAATATCACTTGAACATCTCTATGTAAAAAAGAAAGATATTTTACCTCAAAAGTTCCTCAGTAGCCACCTCCCATTGTAAAGGATTTCTAAGCAGCATTTTAGTGTGTTTGTCCTGGGACATCTGAAGGGACTAGCATCGTGCACGCTCATATTATTTCACCAATCAGGTAACGGAAGCTTACTATGAAATCTCATGAGAGTTAAGTCAAATCTCATGAGATCACAGTAAGAGTTCATGACCTCAGCACTGCTGATGCTGATTGGCTGCTGTTCATTTCTTCATTTTTTTTTATTTTTTTACCTGCAGCTGGGAGCAGCTGAGTATATCTTTTTACACAGAACTAACTCTGGTGAGCTGAGGAAATTGTGAGGTAAAATATCTTCCTTTTTTACATAGAGATGCTCAGGTGATATTTTCCTGTCAGCTTTTTACAGTTATACTGCATCAGTTTCAAGTGATTTAGCATATGAGTATTATGTCCCTTTAAGGGAAAGAGCCATCACACATAGGACATGCAAGTATTTCTCTAAAGCCAAGTATGTATTAATCAATTCTGTGAGTAGTTAGTCAGAATTTATAAATGTTGCAGCATATGACAGATGGTTTCGTTCATAATTAACTGTTTAGAGTTTAGGAATTTTTTTTAGTTAAGTATTTAATATGCAATGATTTGTTACGCCCAAAGGCAGATAAACCTTAGGTGAGGCGCAGTATATTTTGATATTCTGATGGATGATTATGTGTATAGAAACATACCAACATGTATTCAACATGCCAACCTCATAAATGCACAAATGTATCCTTACTATGTTTAAAAATGCGGTCTCTCGGGAGTGACGTTCACCTTCTAATCACTGCACTACTACTAGTTGCACAACATGATCACCACCAGTCAAAGGAGGGTAACTGCTCCACATTTTATTTAGCCCTACACATTGATACAATAGGATCACTTGCTGCAGTTAACAAAACCAAGTAAATTTACATCTTTACCAATGCATTTGATCACCTGCTCCTGCAAACATTGAAATAACAATTTAGGCCTATCTGTGCCGCCGGGACACATCCCCATTAGTGTACTAAACTTAATAAGTACATATAAGTAGAGAGATACTTCTTCTATCACTTGTATCGCTCTACATTTCACATAATTAAACCTAGACCTATACTTTGGGTCTAGAAACATTTTGGGTATAGTTATTTGTTAATCCTATACTTGCGCTAATTTTACTTTTTTCAAGTCTTACTTTTTCTTCCCCCTCTTTCCTCCTCTTTTGCCCCTCTCCTCTTCCCCCTTTCCACCCCCTTTAAATATCTCTTCTCCCTCTTTTTTTTTCCTCTCACCCACTCCTACCCTATCACAAACACAAGATGAGCAATAGGTACTTTCGCAGACCAAACCATAGCATAACGCTAACGACAGTTAATGTACACGGCCTCAATAGTCAGAACAAAAGATCTATTACATTAAGGGAAATGAATAAAATGCACAGTTCCATTGTTTATCTGCAAGAAACGCATTTCCAAAGAGGAAAGGAACCGGGTTGGTCAACAGCTAGGTATCCCACTACCTTTTTTGCCTCGGGCCCCTATAAACAAAACGGGGGTGGGCATTTTGATGCATAGTACTATAGCCTTTCAACTGACAACACAGCATAAAGACCCAGACGGCAGATACATACTCCTTACGGGCCTCCTATTCGGGAGACCAGTCACGTTGCTCAACATCTACGCCCTCAACACCCAGCAACACAAATTTTTCAAAAAAATAGTGAGATTGTTACTTGATCATGCAAAAGGCCCAATACTGATGGGAGGCGACTTTAATGTCCCAATGTGCCCTTCCTTGGATACCTCTAATTCGGGGTCTAGCGTTTCCAAGGCTATATTGAAATCTATAAAAAAAACACTCTCACAGAGCTAAATTTACACGACGTATGGAGAACATTACACCCCACAAGCAGGGATTATACTTACCTATCTAACGTGTATCATAAATATTCCCGTATAGATTACTGGTACACAGACTCAATAAGTCTCCCAATGGTTCATTCTTGCAAGATTGGCACGATATCATGGACAGATCATGCCCCAGTTGTGTGCGAAGTGGTTTAGCCAGAGGCCCCCTTAACAGACATGATCTGGAAGCTAGATGATTATATGTTATATGACCCAACAAGAGTGTCATCTATTAATGCTACACTATCAGAATACTTTTCACTCAACAGATACACGGATACTTCCCTTCCCATAACCTGGGAGGCGCATAAGTGTGTCGTCCGAGGGGAGCTAATAAAAATCAAAGCCAAAATCAAGAAAGAAAAAAGGGCCAAATACGAACAAACCCACTCGCTAATCCGTGATCTAGAGGACTTACATACACAGGACCCCACTAACCACAAAGTCTCACAGGACTTACAACAGGCTAAAAGAGACCTGAAGAACATACTGGACACAGACTCACAAAGACAAGCTTTTAACCTAAGACAAAAATACTATGACCAGGGGAATAAACCAGGCAGATTATTGGCGAGGGCGACAAAACATAAAAGACTTAAATCATTCATACACTCCCTCACTGATTCTAACGGAGAAGAGACAAGAGACAGCAAGGGTATAGCGCGAATATTTCAGCAATATTACCGCAACTTATATAACTTAGACACCCCTGCATTGCCGACACATGCGCAGGAACAAGCACACACAAAAGAAACGCTCGCAATAGACTACTTAGAGAACCTCAAATTGACACAACTATCGGACGAGGACTCGGAGTCCCTGGACTCCCCTGTCATGCCCGAGGAAATCACAAAGAAAATAAAAGATCTCCCGTCTGGAAAAAGCCCAGGTCCAGATGGCTTGACCCCCAGATATTATAAAATCTTTCAGAATACCCTGGTTCCCCACATGCAAGCTCTTTTTAATGATTTATTTACCACTAAATCTCTCCCACCCTCAATGCTGGAAGTACATGTCACTGTTTTGCCTAAACCGGGCAAAGCGCCGGACAGACCAAGTAATTTTAGGCCAATATCTCTCTTAAATATGGATGTGAAAATATTAGCAAAAATATTAGCAAATAGACTCAACAAATTCCTCCCAGACTTAGTTTCCACAGACCAGGCCTGCTTTGTTCCAGGCCGCGAGGCTAGAGATGATACCCTTAGAGTCCATCAAATCATCAGCCATGCCAAACATAGAGCAATTCCTATAGCTCTATTCTCGTCGGACGCCGAAAAGGCGTTCGACAGGGTAGATTGGAACTTCCTTAGGAAAGTAACGGAAAAAATGAATTTCGGCTCCCCATTTCTAAATCTGATTTTCTCCCTCTATTCACAGCCAAATGCAAGAGTCAGAGTTAATGGAACCCTTTCAGACTCATTCGCTATAACAAATGGAACACGGCAGGGTTGCCCCTTGTCCCCTCTACTATTTGTACTATCCATAGAGGCTCTAGCGGTGAAAATAAGATCAACACATTCCATATCAGGTATTACAATAGGAGATAGGGAACATAAAATGATAATGTACGCTGATGACATTCTGTTTGTCATGAACAAAGTAGAGACCACACTTCCAGACATATTAACCAAACTATCAGACTACGGCAAGGTCTCAAACTTTCATCTTAATATCACCAAGTCAGAGCTCCTAAATATAACAGCCCCTACCTCGGTTATTTTGCAGCTGGAGAAAACGCTCCACATTAGTATAGCCAGGAAAAAAATGAAATACTTGGGGATTAACCTTACAAGTAATGATAATGACCTTTTCCAATTCAACTTTCAGACACTTAAAACAGAAATAACACAAGATCTCCAGTCCTGGTGTAATAAACCCATATCCTGGTTGAGGAGAATGAGTATAATTAAGATGAATATCCTCCCACGGGTATTATACCTTTTACAGGCTCTACCGTTGCCGCTACCCACTTCATACCTGATCGCATTGCAAAATACCATAGACAGCTATATCTGGAAGGGGAAGCGGAGTAGAATAAATAAACAGACTTTACACTTACCAAAACACAGGGGTGGAGTAGGCCTCCCAAACCTCCAATTATACCGTAGAGCGATCTTTTTACAAAACATTATAGATTGGAGCCATAATTCCGCACAAAAGGCTTGGGTGCATTTGGATAACCAAATATTCCACAAAGGAAACACAGCAACATTGGCATGGTTGGAGCCACGCCATAGACCAGCCACATTGAAACACTACCCCATAGTCAATGAAACACTACGAGTATGGGACAGAGTAATCACCACAACCAGACACATCTCTACGAGATACTCACCACTTACCCCCATTAGGGAACATCCAGCGATACCACTAGCTCACGCCGGAATGGCCAATAGACATCCATACAGCATGAGGGAGGGAGCTTTGTGCTTTGCGCTAGAGGCAGGAGACATAGCACCATTGACAATGCTACAGAAATGGGACGAGATCCTCTTTTCAACATGGTTCTTACGATCACAAGTCAAACACTTTATCACAACACACAAGCACAAAAAAGACATGAACAGAGATCTAACCCCTTTCGAACAACTGTGTGTCCAACAGGCGCCTGCCCCGACACACAATATCCCTAATATACAAATTACTGTTGGTACCGGACGAAGAAACATTACCTTCTTACACAAAAGCATGGGATAGGGAGATGGGCACAGACACACCCCCACTGGAATGGAAGAGAGCATTCCTAATAGTGGCTAAGACATCATCCTCCGCTGTAATACAGGAAATGCATTTCAAACTACTTAGTAGGTGGTATCTTACCCCGACTCGATTGCATAGGTCTAACCCACATATTCCTACAACATACTGGAGGGGATGTGGGCAAGAAGGGACAATGTACCATATCTGTTTTTTATGTTGTTTCACTTGTCAAACAACAGGTATATATTACTTATTATTTACCACTCATGCGACAATGTTAAATGTTGGACCGCTGAATTTAGAAGGAAGGATCTATATAGATATTGTAATGTGATCAATCCTATGATTTAGGACATTACAGATTACCGCATCTAAATAAGAGAATTGCAAATATCATTGTTTATCAATATGAGTAGCCTCTATGAATAACAGATAATACCTCTTATATGTTATATGTTTTTTAGGCAAATACTCTGTATAATGGTCTGTCGCATGGAGAAAATTGTATGCCTTAATTCTGTTTGCCTCCTGTTGTAAAACTGAAATTTTCAATAAAAAGTAAATGAAAAAAAAAAAAAAGAAAAAAAAGAAATATAGAAAGCAAATATACTGTATATATGACATAGTGTTTTTGTGCTATGCTTTTGCAGTAGAATTTAATGATGTTATGTGTAAAATAAGATAACCCTTATACAGTTGAAACATGTTTTAGTAATGTGAAGACTCAATAAAATTCTACTAAGATTAAGGCAATACTGTAAATCTGTCAAAGAAGGCTGCAGTCCTTTTAAATCTAAACATTCGTCATTTGTTAATAAAGTTTAAACTAAGCAGTGGATTATTTTTCAGGCAGTGCAAAAAAAAACTGATTTAAAGTACTTTATGCATTATGTCAACTGGGTGTGAAAAATTATAACACAATTTCTTTCACTAAGTTTAAACTGATTGTCAGTCATATATTACTATTTCTAATAACATTTATAGTTCAAAAGCATTGTTACAATATTTCTAAATCCCAAAATTATAATGTGTACATGCGTAAATGTATAATTTGCCATACCTAGTTAGTTCAACAATCAGGATTCACTTATTACAGAGAGATTTTTGTTGATTTTCCTATTTATAAGCCTTTCTTTGTTGAAATGACGTGCCTCTTATGGGAAATTATGGTGCCGCTGCCAAAGGGGCCTCTTTCAGACTTGTAAAAGGAAAAATACAATTTAGCTTTTCTTGTGATTTTATAGTTACAAATATTTAGATGATATTACATCGTTAATAAAAAAAATGATTTTTAAACATAATTCTGTAAATTATACAAATATTGGCCTTTGCTACATACATACATTTGAGAGACTAGTGCTAAGTTTACGTTAGTTTTTTTTTTTCTTTAAAGGGACATAGAAGGGACATAAGCAAATTAATTCACTATAGCATTTCCTTATTGCACTATTGCTTATATGTTTTACCTCTGCAAGGGGTAAAGTCATTTCTGGAGTAACAAATCCCTATTCATGAATAAAAGCCTGAGAGACAATAACAAGTGGCCAATCACCAGTTTTATTCAAACTCAGGAGTGAATGTGCATTACCCTTTGTAGAGGTTAAGGGTGCATAAATGTGCCAAACTAAAATGCCTCTGCAAAAGAGGTTAAAACACAGTTAAAACCAGCTCCAGAACAGCAATGCACTACAAGGACCTAAATGGAAAAATCTGATGAACCAATGACAAGAAGCATACGTAAATAGGCAGCAATCACCAGCTAGCTCAGAGTGGTGTAATGATGCTCCTGTGACTATTTAGCTATGATTTTCACCAAAGGATACCTAGGAACAAAGTAAATTCAATAACAGAAGTAAATTAAAAAGTCTCTTAAAATTATTTGTTCTATCCTTACCATATAACTTTTATATCCATTTAAACACAAGTAAGTATTTACTTATAATATTTGTATGATAATGTGTGCTGGTATTACAAGTTTACAGCAATGCGAATGCGAGCTTGCGTTAGGATTGCTGGGAAGCATTGTACGGACGAGAGTGGGCTTCCATAGGCTCCTATGGGAGCCTTGTTCTGATGCAGTCAAAGACACACAGCGAAGAGGCAAGTAGCACAGCGATGGGCAGCAGTTAGTAAATATATATGTATATGCTTATATACATATGTTGTTATGTGTTAATATGTGTATATACACATAAATATATACTGTATGTTTATAAGCATATACATATATATTTACTGGGAACACAAACAATGTTTTAATTAAAAACTGCAATGCCCTCTATTTTGAGGGCATTTGGGGCACTTTTAGAAAATTAACCAGAGATTGCGGTAGCAATAATTAGCCACTGGTTAATTGAGCTCCTGCAAACGGGCATGACAATTTAGTGCTCTGCTTGTAATCTAGCCCTATGTATTTTAAATCACAGTTTTTTAACCATATTTATTATGGGACATAGAAGATACTGAATAGTACACTGCCAATAAACTTTTCTAGATGTTCATAACAGTAAACGGGAAAAAAGTAAATAGCTTACAAATCCAGAAATGAAACATTTATTACGGAAAATAAAACTTGCAAATTGAAATTAGGTGAAATTAGGCAATAAACTGGGCTGGAATGAACAAATATAATGGAAGTAAATTGAAAATGTATTTAAAATGTAATGCTTTATCTGAATCAAGAAAGAAAAATTTCATGTCCCTTTAATAAATTATTTGGGGCTTCTTTTTTATTCAAATCTAGATTCATGATTTGTGTTGTTTCTTATATAAATGTTTATAAGCAAAAGGCCTTTTACGCCTTACAATGTAAACCTTTCTTAATAACAAGATGGATTTCAAGTAATGATAAATATAGCTTTATTATATTTTAATATGAGGACCTCTTAATAAAGGCAATAGCACATACAATTTCTTATAAAATGTTTATTTTTTTTCTTTAAATATGCATTTATTATTGTCCTGCTGTTTCACTGGGGCATCAAGCTTCGACCCCTTAGTCTGAACTTCAAATGAGTATTAGATTTTTTTTCTGACAAATTTCAAAGTTATGTCTATTTCCACTCCCACTGTATCATGTGACAGCTATAAGCCAATCAAAAATGCATTAGGTATATTCTGTGAATTCTTGCACACGCACAGTAGGAACTGGTGACTCAAAAAGTGTAAATCAAAAAAGAATGTGCACATTTTGTTAATGGAAGTAAATTGGAAAGTTGTTTAAAATTGCTGCTCTATCTGAATCATTAAAGTTTAATTTTGACTTGTGCGTCCCTTTAATCACTGTTTACTTTTTACTGCCTTCAGATCTTTCAGTGGCACTGAGCCTGCATAGTTGCACTGATATAAGATCTAGGGGCCTATTTATGAAAGGCCTGTCGGCCATGATCTGACATTGCGGATCATGTCCAACACACCTCGCTGAATGCGGAGAGCAATACGCTCTCCGCATTCAGCATTGCACCAGCAGCTCTTGTGAACTGCTGGTGCAACACTGCCCCCTGTAGATTCGCAGCCAATCGGCCGCTAGCAGGGGGTGTCAATCAACCCAATCGTATTTGATTGGGTTGAATTGCGGTGATGTCTGTCCTCCTCCTCAGATCAGGTGGACAGGTTATGGAGCAGGAGTCTTTAGACCACTGCTTCATAACTGGGGTTTCTGGCGAGTCTGAAGTAGGCTGACCATATTGCCGCTTTAAAAAGTAAAGCGGCAATATGGTCAGCCTAGTCTGAAGGCTCGCCAGAAACACGGGTCCTCAAGCTCCATACAGGGCTTGATAGATAGGCCCCGTAGTCTCAAAGCAGACTCTTATTGGCTGCACCACACGCCTGATCGAAATGATTAGGTGACTGGGAAAGGATATGAGGGACAATAATAAATGCTTTATAGGAAACTGTATGCATTACATAACTTTATTTAGAGGTCCTCATATTAAAATATAATAAAGTTAAATGTATCATTACTTTAAATCCATCTTGTTATAAAAAAAGGTTTACATTGTAAGGGGTAAATGATAAGGAAACAACACAAATAATGATTCTAGATTTAAATGAAAAGTAGCCCAATATTATTTAGTAAAGTAGTAAAGTTGCATGTGCCTTCACTTTATTCTGTGGGAGATAAACGTTTTGTTATTGCATTGGTAGAATGAAAACAAGCTCAAATGTTTCTTTATTGTAGAATGTAGTTTGCATTTGCATCACATCTGTTAGATTCAAAACCTTCACAAACATGTAATCTCAGCCAGAGCCATCTGGTTTTCTATCTGTAACTATAACCGTTGCTTTCCTAGTTCCAGCCTCTTCCTAACAAGGGCTCCTGCAGGCAATTACACAGAAGAGAATACAAGCAACAAAAGATCAAAGAGAAACTCCATACCTTATACTGGAAGTTACCATGTGAAGGAAACAATTTGTAATGCTGTTATCAAGTGTGCACATTCCTATTTTTATATACAAAATGGTTGTGATGTGAACAGTAAAATGATGCCCTCAGAATACCTTCTGTTATGTCTTTTCTATATCCTTATTCACTCATAAAAAAATACAAATTAGAAACACAGAACTGCAAAAAACACACCTTTTTAACTGATTGTATTCATACGGTGATAAAATAGCAGTGATATTTAAAATGGATTAAAAAATAGTGTGTTTCATTGTTGTAATAATAAAAGCTTTAAGCAGTGAGTTATACTTAATGGAAATCATTGCAATATGTATTATTTATTATTTTAAAAGGATTTTACCTTTCATTTCTTTTTTTCAGCTTCATTTGTACAGAGTCCATTGCTTCTTATCACAGCCCCACAAAGGGGGTTGTCCTCTCTAGAAGAAGGCAAAAGAGTAGCTTTTCCTTTGAAGTGGTTGCTAGGAGACATCTGCTCTAGCTCCAGACAGTTACTTGTCCATGCTCAGTAGAGGACTTCTGCTGCAAAAAGCACATAATAGTGATAAAACTGACATTTTATAATGGCAGATCGATTATCTATATACAGGCAATGGCTATATAGAGAATTTATAAGTTCTGATTTTACAAGAAAACTAGTATTTTTTTGCCTGTTTTTAACACAATCTGTCTTTTTATGTTTACTTTGATTTAACATTTTATTTTTTACAAAATGAGCACTGTTTTATATACCTATTTCAGTCTTGTGTCTGCAATTCAACTTCTGACATGAAGTGCAAAACCCACAGTTTGTAGAGCCTAATTACAGGGAAAAAAAGGACAAAATAAACAGTGAAAGTGTATTGCAAAGATTGTTTTACTACTCATAAATAAATATGTTAGAGTACAATGCCCCTGTGATTAATGTCCCTTTAAGAGTAGCTATAACAACATAAGTTATGTAATGTATGAAATAAATGGTAATAGCTTAAAGGACCATTAAATACAATAGATTTGTATAATCAACAAATGCATTAAACAAAACAATGCAATAGCACTTAGTCTGGATTTGAAATGAGTAATAGATTTAAATTTTCCTTCCCCCTATCGACTAGATAACATGTAGAGTGCTATTTTAACATGCACCCGTAAAGGGGCAAATTTGCCCGTTTACAGGAACACGTTAAACTACCAGCCATTACAAGTGGCTGGTTAATGTTCTCGTGAGCTTTCAGGGGCACTTTCCGCTTAGCGCAATTAACCAAAGGTCAGACCATCAGTTAATTAAAAAAATATGCCCCAATTGCCCCCAAAATTGTAGTGATGTGAGTGATCTTTAACCCATCTTGGAGTATGGTATAATCAATCAGTAGTTGCACTCAGGGGTGGTTCTCTTTGTATCCTGTTGTATATTCTCATTAAAATTTGGCGCAATTTCAGTCTTTTAGTAGCTTCTGTCCCTACTGTAGCTACTGAAAGACTGAAATTGCGCCAAATTTTAATGAAAATATACAACAGGATACAAAGAAAACTACCTCTGAGTGCAGTTACTGATTGATTATACCATACTCCAAGATGGGTTAAAGATCACTCACATCACTACAAAGAATCTCTCCACCGGAGATCTCTCCCTCACAGATGCGGCAACTTACCTCATTAGATTGAGGTTTTTTCTAGTAAGTGGAATACCTCCCAGACTTTTTTAACACTGATCTGATGAATTGATCTCTGTTTGGTGTATATTATATGGATCATTTGTAACTATTTACCTTGTTTATATACCATAGCGCTACATAAATATATATGTATATATTCATATACATATATATTTTTAAATTGCTGCCCAACACGTGCAACTTACGCCCTGAGCTGCGCTAGGTTCTTTGCAGTGTCTCACAGAATGAGGCTCCCATTGAAGCCTATGGGAACACGCTCTCGTGAGCGCAAGGCTTCCAGGCAATGCGAATGCGAGGTCGCGTTTGCATTGCGCTTAACTTGTAATACCAGCGTACATTTGCGAGCGCTGGTATTACTAAGGGAAGCGCAAATATCAAGCTTGCTTAAGCGCACTTTTGTTCTCTATTCATAATCTAGGCCTATATCTTGTGAAAGCCATTAGCCAATCACAAAAAGCATATTTGTATATACTGTAAATTCCTGAACATGCTCAGTACAAGCTGATGTCTCAGAAAGTGTGCATATAAAAATATTGCACACATTTTGATAATGGAAGTGAATCAAAAAGTTTAAAATTATTTGCTGTGGGGGCAGAGCCGGCACTCAAAAGAGATGGCCGCACGTTAAGTGAGCTCCGTAGCATAGGCCCAGGAGACAGCTCATTATGCGGTAAATAATAGGGCAGTATCACTCACGCTTATCGCAGGACCTCTCTCCATTGCCGGCAGGCACTGTATGAAGACTCTTAACAGCATAAATCATTGTGGCCTACGTAACCGGCCAAAGTAAGCAATGGAGCAACAGCGGGCCTCCTTAGGGCAATCAGCAGCAAGACCCCCTCGGTCTCTCGAACAGAGTTTGCAGATCTGCAGAGCAAGGTACTCAGTACACGTCAGGCTATGTAAGAATTGCAAACTGCGACATATTGAAATCACCCTCACACGTGGCGGTCGCCATTTTGCCAAATAGTTAGTTCCCACAGAGCAATGGGGGAGAGTGGTACACTCTAATGTAGTACACTGTCAGCTCAGTGGGAGGAAAAGAGGAATAAGGCAGCATAATATTGCATTCAATCCCATCACCGGGACTAGAGAAGTGCAGAAGTCCATAAAATAAAATCTACATAACGTTAAAATATGATATACAGTTGATTTAACTGACACTTTTAAGGCTGTACACTTTTGGACAGTTAAGACATCAAATATCACTATGTTATATAAAGGTGATCTATCACAGTATTCCAGCAGGGATAATATTGCAGAGCATCTCATCACAGCTGTCCCTATTATTACTATTACTGTTCTACTTGTTGTTATTCTTATACTGAGAAGCTATTTCTCAGAGTATAAAACAAGGCCTTCCTACCACCATAGGCACAATTTGAATCTGGCACTCGTCAAATACATCACAGCTTAGCCAGAAACCTCTAAATTCTTTTAACATGTCCCCCAGAAAACTGCCTCAGAAAGAGAAACAAACTAAAAATGGAGGATCAACACCCTCAGTGGATAACTATTTTAAAGCTGTGAACACACAGACTCTGGATGTTTCCCCATCCACCTCTCCTAGATTGAAACAAATCTATATTGTCTTCTATACCATCAAAAAAGGACTTTGCCTTGCTTCTCACACAAGTGAAGAAATGCAGAAGGACGAGATCTCAGATCTAAAAAAAGACATATCAGATATTGGAAACAGAGTGGAGAAATTAGAGGAGGATTGGAGCTTACACACCATGGATACAGCTAAAATAAAAGTACAGGGAGTACAGAATTATTAGGCAAGTTGTATTTTTGAGGATTAATTTTATTATTGAACAACAACCATGTTCTCAATGAACCCAAAAAACTCATTAATATCAAAGCTGAATAGTTTTGGAAGTAGTTTTTAGTTTGTTTTTAGTTTTAGCTATTTTAGGGGGATTTCTGTGTGTGCAGGTGACTATTACTGTGCATAATTATTAGGCAACTTAACAAAAAACAAATATATACCCATTTCAATTATTTATTTTTACCAGTGAAACCAATATAACATCTCAACATTCACAAATATACATTTCTGACATTCAAAAACAAAACAAAAACAAATCAGTGAACAATATAGCCACCTTTCTTTGCAAGGACACTCAAAAGCCTGCCATCCATGGATTCTGTCAGTGTTTTGATCTGTTCACATCAGCATTGCGTGCAGCAGTAACCACAGCCTCCCAGACACTGTTCAGAGAGGTGTACTGTTTTCCCTCCTTGTAAATCTCACATTTGATGATGGACCACAGGTTCTCAATGGGGTTCAGATCAGGTGAACAAGGAGGCCATGTCATTAGATTTTCTTCTTTTATACCCTTTCTTGCCAGCCACGCTGTGGAGTACTTGGACGCGTGTGATGGAGCATTGTCCTGCATGAAAATTATGTTTTTCGTGAAGGATGCAGACTTCTTCCTGTACCACTGCTTGAAGAAGGTGTCTTCCAGAAACTGGCAGTAGGACTGGGAGTTGAGCTTGACTCCATCCTCAACCCGAAAAGGCCCCACAAGCTCATCTTTGATGATACCAGCCCAAACCAGTACTCCACCTCCACCTTGCTGGCGTCTGAGTCAGACTGGAGCTCTCTGCCCTTTACCAATCCAGCCACGGGCCCATCCATCTTGCCCATCAAGACTCACTCTCATTTCATCAGTCCATAAAACCTTAGAAATATCAGTCTTGAGATATTTCTTGGCCCATGCTTGACGTTTCAGCATGTGTGTCTTGTTCAGTGGTGGTCATCTTTCAGCCTTTCTTACCTTGGCCATGTCTCTGAGTATTGCACACCTTGTGCTTTTGGGCACTCCAGTGATGTTGCAGCTCTGAAATATGGCCAAACTGGTGGCAAGTGGCATCTTGGCAGCTGCACGCTTGACTTTTCTCAGTTCATGGGCAGTTATTTTGCGCCTTGGTTTTTCCACATGCTTCTTGCGACCCTGTTGACTATTTTGAATGAAACGCTTGATTGTTCGATGATCACGCTTCAGAAGCTTTGCAATTTTAAGAGTGCTGCATCCCTCTGCAAGATATCTCACTATTTTTGACTTTTCACTATTTTTGACTTTTCTGAGCCTGTCAAGTCCTTCTTTTGACCCATTTTGCCAAAGGAAAGGAAGTTGCCTAATAATTATGCACACCTGATATAGGGTGTTGATGTCATTAGACCACACCCCTTCTCATTACAGAGATGCACATCACCTAATATGCTTAATTGGTAGTAGTCTTTCGAGCCTATACAGTTGGAGTAAGACAACATGCATAAAGAGGATATGTGGTCAAAATACTAATTTGCCTAATAATTCTGCACTCCCTGTATATATGGAACAACAAGATAGTGCCATCCAGCAATTGGAAGATAAAATAGAAGACCTGGAAAACAGGTCCAGGAGACACAATATAAGAATAAGAGGTATTCCAGAAGCGGTTCAAGCAGCAGATTTACCTATGTACTTACAATCCCTCTTTTCAAATCTAAGAAGTCAAGCTGACTCCTCTCCAGTAGAAATAGATAGGGCACACAGAGCGCTTAGACCTAATCCACCAGAGGGGGCTCGCCCAAGGGATACAATCATCAAAATCACCAACTACTCAGTGATGGAACAGATAATGAAGGGGGCAAGAGAGAAACACCCTATTCAACAAGACGGTGTCAATCTTCAGGTGTATGCTGATCTATCTGCCAATACACTTCAGAGGACGAAAGAACTGTTGCCATTAAAATCACATCGAAGATCCATGAATATCAAGTTTAGATGGGGTTATCTATTTTACCTGGTGGCAATATGGAACAATAGAAGAGCTACATTCGAGACTCCTGCGGAAATGGCAGTATTTTGAAAATTGGAAATCCCTCCTCTAAAACCAGAAACAGGAGAGAACACTGTTTTAGACCAATCTACGAGGCAAGATGCCCCACTTCAACCTCAACGCAAAGAATGGCAAAGAGTGCAGCAGAAGAGAAATTGATTCCCCTTCATAAGGATACTTAGCCGATGACAGGTTGAATGACTAATTAGCCAGTAATGGCTTCCAAGTGTATCATTTTAGGCATTTTAGCCCATGTTTTCAGGTTTATATTGTCAATTATTCATTGAATGCAATGCATTTCTTAGCTAAAACTTATATGAAGTTATATGAAATATGATCTAATTGAATGCTGTTTACTGGGCTGGTAGATTTCAACTAGGAAGTCTTATCAGTCATTTACCAGACTTACCAGTCATTTACTAGACTTATCAGTCTCGTTAACCAATATTCTGTTAATGTTTGTTATTATAATTATTTTTATATACATGTGGTTTGGGTCCCTTAATGTAAATGATCTGATCAAAACCTTGTACAGCTAAGAAATCAAGATGGCAAGAACTACGATACATTTAGTTTCTCAAAATGTGAAAGGATTTAATGGTCCCCATAAACGATCTGACAAAGAGCGAAGATTCCTGGCGATAAGTGGTCTTTTGTACAACAAACCAGCCACAATACTGAACATATATGCACCGAATCAGAGACAGGCTAAACCCCAAATTAGATAGCTCCAATGCTAATATACATATATCCAAGAAAACCCTTAAAACAGTGTGGAATTTCATCAAAACCTTTGGTCTGCATGACACATAGACAGTCTCTAACCCGGATAAAAGAGATTATACTTTTTTCTCTGCCCCAAACAAAACATACTCCAGGATAGATCACATATTGGTAGACCACATCACTTTATCACATGTGGAGGCCGTGTCTATTTTACATACAGCCTGGTCAGATCACTCAATGGTAAAATGTAGAATTCACTGGCCATCTGCACCACTTAGGGAGTTTAGCTGGAGGTTGGATACCTCGCTTCTGTTGGATCCGGAGATCAATACATTAATTGAAGAAGAATTGAAGGAGTATTTTAAAAATAGCACTCAAGAGGACTTAGCACCTACTATTATTTGGGAGGCCCATAAAAGTTTTGTAAGGGGTGTTCTGATAAAAACTAATGCAAATAGAAATAAAATCTGCAGAGAAGAATATACTCACTAATCCAGGGAACTCTCCCACTTGGATTATGCACAAATTATACCCGTCAGACGAAAAATTATTAGAACAACTTCAATTTTAGAGGGATAAAATAATGACACATTTGCACATTAAAGCACAGTCTATTGCCCTTAAACTAAAACAAACGTTTTACGCAGAAGCAAACAAACCGGGTTGATCATTAGCAAGATCTCTCAGGTCTAAGCAAACCTGTCGACCGTGCCACCATTGCCTGTCCTTCTCTCCGTCCCTCCTCCATAACTCCTGCACCAGGCCTGCCGGTCCCATCTTGACTGAAGCCCCTAGGTCTCTCGGCCGTCTCCTCTCTGCCTGCCTCTATGAGGGGTCTCGCCAGCCCTCTCCTGGTAGGGGACCTCCCCCTGCCGTGTTTGCTCCTGTTTTTGGACCTGTCCACTCTAGCCAAGTTTGGCGATCCCATCTCCATCCCTCCAGGTTCCTTCCTGCGCCCCCTGGATGAGTCCCTCCTCCTCAGGGGTGTGTGATCCCTCCCCGTAGCACGTCCAGATCTTGCTGCCTGCGAGGAAGAGGAACCAGTCAAATTACCCCCCCTCTGCTCCCCCCTCTCTGGCCTCCCTCTCCCCTCCCTGCCTCCTCCCCCTCCCCGTGGCGGGGACAACAACCTCAAAATCTGCACCAGGGCGGACATACCCCCTACCTGGCCAGCTGATACTGTTCCTGCTGAGGTCCCTTCCAGTGGGTCCTCTTCCTCCTCGAAGTCACCACTGGCCTCCAACTCCAGCGGTGGCTCTGTCCACAGCTCTAGGTCCTCCAATACATCCACCTCCCTGGTGGCATCGTCTGCCACGTCTTCCCCGGCCGTAAAGGTAACTTCCTCTGTAAAACAAAATAAACCATCAGCAAACCCCTCCACCTTGCTGCCCACCCTCCCCCTCCCTCTTAAACCCCCCACCCTCTAACTTACCCCCTTCCCCATCATTTATCCCTTGCTGGTTATTTTTTTATTTATCTTTTTTTACTCTTTCTCATGCCTACCTCCCTTACCCCCCTCACTATCTATCCCTTCTGTCCTCGCCTAGCCCCCCCAGGCTCCCCACCCCCTTACCCCATTTCCCCCCCGCACATTACCTGCCTGGGCATCAACTTGACTCTCTAGGACTACGATATCTCCCTCCCCAGTGCCTGCCCCCCTTACTACCTCACTGTGCCCCCCCCTGAACCCCTAACATATCCAGTCTCCAGCTACCCCCCTACTGACATTTATCTCTAATTTCTTTTTTTTTTGTCTGTCCCTCACCCAGGCTAGCAGGGTCATCTACCCCTGTGCCACATAAACCCACTTACCCCCCCCATGCCTGTTATCCCCAGGCAGCCCTCATTCACCCCCCACTATGCCTGTTACCCCAGACTCATACCCTCTTCTTTAATCTTCCCACCTGCCACCCCCTGCAGTACTTGTGGCCCCCACCGCTCCCCTTGGTGGCTCCCCGCAACACATTCTTTGCCAACCGGTACCCGCCTCCCCCCTGTTCCCCCAGCAACAGGCTTCTGCCCCACCTGGGCCTATACCGGCTCTGTGTGTGTGGCCACATCTTACTTGGACCAGCAGGCCCCCACTCCCCCCCACGCTTACCTGCCCTCTGTGCCTCTGACCGGCTGCTCCTCGGTCTGCCTCCTCCAGCCCGGGGACCCGACTGCGACCGCCAGGCCGTGACGTCATCTGGATCCGCCGCTCTAGGCCGCAGGCCTACCCTGACCGTCTCCTGCGGTCCTGATCCTTGCCGCTCTGCATCCTGACTCCCACCTGTGGACCTACCGCTCTGCCTGCCTGAGGCCCCGGCTGCGGCCGCCGGGCCATGACGTCACCTGCCTCCGCTGCACTAAGCCCCAAGCCCGCCCTGGGCCTGGCTGTCGCCACTGGTCCTGCTCCCGCCTGCTCGACGCC
The DNA here is from genome assembly GCF_027579735.1 of Bombina bombina. Classification (NCBI taxonomy): domain Eukaryota; kingdom Metazoa; phylum Chordata; class Amphibia; order Anura; family Bombinatoridae; genus Bombina; species Bombina bombina. Next base: position 310,703,503 of record NC_069502.1, on the reverse strand, counting down.
CTGCACTCCACCAGTAGGCCTGCTGCTCCCCCTCCATGTCCTACCGGCGCCCAGATCTGGACTCAGGTGCTCAGGTGGCCTAGACCTCCGTGAAAGCCGTCCACTCCTCCTGGAAGCTGCCTCTCTAGGGGTGGGGATTGTCACTGCACCTCCTGTGCCTGCTTCCCCTGCTGTGCCTAGTCGCTCCCTGATCCAGCCAGCTTCTTTCTACCTAGCCACCTCCATAAACTCCTCTAACAAAGCCTCCATTCCAGGTAAGAAAAATTAATCCCCCACTGTGTTGTTCCTGATAAAATGCGTAATGTCACTTCCTGTAGTGGGTTTATAAACCCCCCTCTTCAGCCCAACCCTTAGTCCTTTTCATCACCCCCTTCCTTCTTCCTAGTGGGGTCACAAAACCCTTCCATCAATTGTTTTTCTTACAGTGTTATTACTATATGTGTGTACATATGTATTTATGTGTTTATATACGTATATATGTCTGTAAATACATATGCTGTATATATATATATATAAATAGATAGATATACACACACATACACATATGTACACACATATAAACATAACTATATGTTATATCCCTTTGCCTGCTTTTTTTCCAACTCCTAAGACCTCATATCTTTGAACCCTTATAACTTTTTTGTGCAATTTTTTAAAAAATATATTTTTATTAGATGGTGTTATTATGAGTGTAACTGCACTTTGTAATGTATTTTTGAAGTGTTTTGTGACATTTTTTTGATTCGAGAAACAGTTAACCAGGGATCTGAAGATGCACTAACCCAATGTGCGATAACTTTAATTGCGCTCAATCGATCATGTTTACTTTCAACTTATAATATAAGTGCTATACCCAATGTCCAAACATTGATGATAAACCCCTTTTCACTTGCACCTTTTAGCGAGCCACTCATAATCTAGCCCTTATTGTTTTTAAAATTTTTGTTAATATGAGATTTGGATAAATACATTCATCATAGGTAATGATTTATAAACACTTTTTTTTCTCTGTTATTTATATTTCATTACCTCTGCTAAGCCTTCAGGCAGCTGGAATTTTTTCTCTTACAGCTTTCAATTAAGAGTAAGGTCATGCTGTATTTTCCCAAAGGAAACAATTCAATTACATTATGGGCTAAGGAAGGGGCATTTAAACCTTTAACATGATAGGTCATATTGTTTTTTTTTTACTCCTCAGGTAAAGAAAGAAAAGTTCAAAGTGCAGTTCAAATATTTGTCTTATAAAGTGGTGAAGTTATATATTTATCTTTGAGTAGTGATATTGGTTTGGCACCCTTGAAAGCTTTCTTCATGTTTTCTTCCCAGTTGCAAGGATAATCTACATGGGGCAGTTTTGTGTGTGATTAAAGTGGGCAAGGTAGAGGAACTATCGGCTAGATTACGAGTTTTGCGTTAGAGGCTATGCGGTGCTAACGAGTAGTTTTCTCTCTTCGCTCACTTACCTACAGCGCTGGTATTACTGGTTTTTACAAAACCGGCGTTAAAAGGCAAGAAGTGAGCGTTGAGCTCCTAACTGCACTCAAATACCAGCGCTGCTTAAGTCAGCGGTGAGCTGGTCACATTGTGTTCGTGCACGATTTCCCCATAGGAATCAACGGGGAGAGCCGACTGAGAAAAAGTCTAACACCTGCATAAAAGCAGTGTAAAACTCAGTAACACAGCCCCATTGATTCCTATGGGGAAATACAATTTATGTTTACACCTAACACCCTAACATGAACCACGAGTCTAAACACCCCTAATCTTACACTTATTAACCCCTAATCTGCCGCCCCCAATATCGTCGACACCTGCATTATACTTATTAACCCCTAATCTGCCGCTCCGGACACCGCCGCCACCTACATTATATGTATTAATCCCTAATCTGCTGCCCCAAACATCGCCGACACCTACATTATATTTATTAACCCCTAATCTGCAGCCCCAATGTTGCTGCAACCTACCTACATTTATTAACCCCTAATCTGCCGCCCCCAACGTCGCCACCACTATACTAAATGTATTAACCCTAACCCTAACACCCCCTAACTTAAATATAATTACAATAAATCTAAATAAAAATTAATATTATTACCTAAATAATTCCTATTTAACCCCTTAACGACACGAGTCGTACAGGGTACGTCGCACACAACCTGGTCTTTAAAGACCAGCGACGTACCCTGTACGACTTTGGGGATTAAAGCGGTTGGAAGCGATCCTGATCGCTTCCAGCTGCTTTACGATTATTGCAGTAATGCCTCGATATCGAGGCATCCTGCAATAACATTTTTCCCCCATCCGATGCAGAGAGAGCAATCGTTGGTGGGTGGGAGCTGACCGTGGGAGGCGGGTGGGCGGCCATCGGTGACAAATTGAAGAGAGAGGGGGGCGGGATCGGGGGCGGGGTTGTTGGGCGCGTGCACGGGAGCGCACGCGTGCACGGGGGCCGGTGGGTGGGCGCGTGCACGGGGAGGGAGATGGTGGGAACCGCTACACTACAGCAAAATAATTATATAAGACTGGCAGTAAGGGGGGATACAATCCCCAACAAAAATAAATCTAAGGGATCTGGGAGCGGGTGGGGGATTTGTCTGGGGGGGGGGGGGAAGCTACACTACAGAAAAAATTGAATTTTTTTTTTAAAAAAACCTAAAAAAACCCCATTTGTATTTACCCAAGATGGCTCCCAGTAAGGTAGAGGTGGAGGGTTAGAGAGCTGTTTGGGGGGGGTCAGGGAGGTTGGGGGCTAAGGGGGGATCCTACACAGCTGCATATGTAAATATGCTTTACAATTTTTTTTTAAATTTTAAATATACCTTTTATTTTAGTACTGGCAGACTTTCTGCCAGTACTTAAGATGGCGGGGACAATTGTGGGATCGGGGAGGGAAGAGAGCTATTTGGGAGGGATACTGGGGTGTGATGTGTCAGGTGGGAGGCTGATCTCTACGCTAAAGCTAAAATTAACCCTGCAAGCTCCCTACAAATGACCTAATTAACCCCTGCACTGCTTGGCATAATACACGTGTGGTGCGCAGCTGCATTTAGCGGCCTTATAATTACCAAAAAGCAACGCCAAAGCCATATATGTCTGCTATTTCTGAACAAAGGGGATCCCAGATAAGCATTTACAATCATTTATGCTATACTTGCAAAAGTTGTTTGTAAATAATTTCAGTGAGAAACCTAAAATTGTGAAAAATTTTACGTTTTTTTTAATTTGATCGCATTTAGCGGTGAAATGGTAGCATGAAATATACCAAGAGGGGCCTAGATCAATACTTGGGGTTGTCTACTACACTACACTAAAGCTAAAATTAACCCTAGATGCTCCCTACATGCTCCCTAATTAACCCCTTCACTGCTGGGCATAATACACGTGTTATGCGCAGTGGCATTTAGCGGCCTTCTAATTACCAAAAAGCAATGCCAAAGTCATATATTTCTGCTATTTTTGAACAAAGGGGATCTCAGAGAAGCATTTACAACCATTTATGCCATAATTGCACAAGTTGTTTGTAAATAATTTCAGTGAGAAACCTAAAGTTTGTGAAAATATTTGGGAAAAAGTGAACAATTTTTTTTATTTGATTGCATTTGGTGGTGAAATGGTGGCATGAAATATACCAAAATGGACCTAGATCAATACTTTGGGATGTCTTCTAAAAAAAAATATATACATGTCAAGGGTTAATCAGGGATTCCTGACAGATATCAGTGTCCCAATGTAACTAGCGCTAATTTTGAAAAAAAAAATGGTTTGGAAATAGCAAAGTGCTACTTGTATTTATGGCCCTATAACTTGCAAAAAAAAACAAAGAACATGTAAACATTGGGTATTTCTAAACTCAGGACAAAATTTAGAAACTATTTAGCATGGGTGTTTTTTGGTGGTTGTAGATGTGTAACAGATTGTGGGGGTCAAAGTTAGAAAAAGTGTGTTTTTTTCCATTTTTTCCTAATATTTTATCATTTTTTTAAAGTAAATGATAAGATATGATGAAAATAATGGTATCTTTAGAAAGTCCATTTAATGGCGAGAAAAACAGTATATAATATGTATGGGTACAGTAAATGAGTAAGAGGAAAATTACAGCTAAACACAAACACCGCAGAAATTTAAAAATAGCCCTTGTCCTTCAGGGAAAGAAATTGAAAAATGGCCGTGTCCTTAAGGGGTTAAAACTAAATACTTACTTGTAAAATAAACCCTTAGCTAGCTACAATATAACTAATAGTTACTACATTGTAGCTAGCTTAGGGTTTATTTTTATTTTACAGGCAAGTTTGTATTTATTTTAACTAGGTAGAATAGATATTAAATAGTTATTAACTATTTAATAACTACCTAGCTAAAATAAATACAAAAGTACATGTAAAATAAAACCTAAACTAAGTTACACTAAAACCTAACACTACACTATAATTAAATAAATTAACTAAATTAAAAAAAAAATTAAATTAGCTAAAGTACAAAAACAAACAAACACTAAAATACAGAAAATAATAAACAAATTACAAGATATTTAAACTAATTACACCTAATCTAATAGCCCTATCAAAATAAAAAAAGCCCCCCCAAAATAAAAAAAAACCCTAGCCTAAACTAAACTATCAATAGCCCTTAAAAGGGCCTTTTGCAGGCCATTGCCCCAAAGAAATCAGCTCTTTCCCCTGTAAAAAAGAAAATACAAACAACCTCCCCCAACAGTAAAACCCACCACCCACACAACCAATCCCCCAAATAAAATACTATATAAAAAAACCTAAGCTCCCCATTGCCCTGAAAAGGTCATTTGGATGGGCATTGCCCTTAAAAGGGCAGTTAGTTCTTTTGCGGCCCAACCCTAATCTAAAAAATAAAACCCACCCAATACACCCTTAAAAAAACCTAACACTAGCCCCCTGAAGATCGACTTACTGTTCTGAAGACCAGACATCCATCCTCAAGGAAGCGGCAGAAGTCTTCATCCAACCGGGCCGAAGTCCTCAACGAGGCCGGGAGAAGTCTTCATCCAAGCAGGGCGAAGTGGTCCTCCAGATGGGCAGAAGTCTTCATCCAGACAGCATCTTCTATCTTCATCCATCCGACGTGGAGCGGGTCCATCTTCAAGACATCCGAAGCGGAGCATCCTCTTCAAATGAAGTCTTCTTACTGAATGATGGTTCCTTTAACTGACGTCATCCAAGATGGCGTCCCTTAGATTCTGATTGGCTGATAGAATTCTATCAGCCAATCGGAATTAAGGTAGAAAAAATCCTATTGGCTGATGCAATCAGCCAATAGGATTGAAGTTCAATCCTATTGGCTGATCCAATCAGCCAATAGGATTGAGCTTGCATTCTATTGGCTGTTCGTTTGAAGAGGATGCTCCACGTCGGATGTCTTGAAGATGGACCCACTCCGCGTCGGATGGATGAAGATAGAAGATGCCGTCTGGATGATGACTTCTGCCCGTCTGGAGGATCACTTCGCCCGGCTTGGATGAAGACTTCTCCCGGCTTCGTTGAGGACTTCAGCCCAGTTGGATGAAGACTTCTGCCGCTTCCTTGAGGATGGATGTCTGGTCTTCAGAACAGTAAGTCGATCTTCAGGGGGATAGTGTTAGGTTTTTTAAGGGTGTATTGGGTGGGTTTTATTTTTTAGATTAGGGTTTGGGCCGCAAAAGAGCTAACTGCACTTTTAAGGGCAATGTCCATCCAAATGCCCTTTTCAGGGCAATAGGGAGCTTACGTTTTTTTAGATAGTATTTTATTTGGGGGGTTGGTTGTGTGGGTGGTGGGTTTTACTGTTGGGGGGGTTTTTGTAATTTTTTACAGGTAAAAGAGCTGATTTCTTTGGGGCAATGCCCCGCAAAAGGCCCTTTTAAGGGCTATTGATAGTTTAGTTTAGGCTAGGTTTTTTTTTATTTTGGGGGGGGGGGCTTTTTTATTTTGATAGGGCTATTAGATTAGGTGTAATTAGTTTAAATATCTTGTAATTTGTTTATTATTTTCTGTAATTTAGTGGGGGGGGTTGTACTTTAGCTAATTTAATTTATTTAATTGTTTTTAATTTAGTTAATTTTTTTAATTGTTAGGTTAGGTGTTATTATAACTTAGGTTAGGTTTTATTTTACAGGTACTTTTGTATTTATTTTAGCTAGGTAGTTATTAAATAGTTAATAGCTATTTAATATCTATTCTACCTAGTTAAAATAAATACAAACTTGCCTGTAAAATAAAAATAAATCCTAAGCTAGATACAATATAACTATTAGTTATATTGTAGCTAGCTTAGGGTTTATTTTATAGGTAAGTACTTAGCTTTAAATATGAATTATTTGGGTAATAATATTAATTTTTATTTAGATTTATTGTAATTATATTTAAGTTAGGGGGTGTTAGGGTTAGGGTTAGACAGGTTTAGGGGTTAATACATTTAGTATAGTGGCGGTGACGTTGGGGGCGGGAGATTAGGGGTTAATACATGTAGGTAGGTGGTGGCAATGTTAGGGACGGCAGATTAGGGGTTAATAATATTTAACTAGTGTTTGAGAGGCGGGAGTGCGGGGGTTTGGGGATAATATGTTTATTATAGTTGCGGCGATGTCCGGAGTGACAGATTAGGGGTTAAAAATGGTATTTTAGTGTTTGCGATGCGGGAGGGCCGCGGTTTAGGGGTTAATATGTAGTTTATGGGTGTTAGTGTACTTTTTAGCACTTTAGTTATGAGTTTTATGCTACGGCGTTGTACCATAAAACTCTTAACTACTGACTTTTATATGCGTTTGGGATCTTGGAGGTAGAGGGTGTACTGCTCACTTTTTGGCCTCCCAGGACAGACTCGTAATATCAGCGCTATGGAAGTCCCATAGAAAAAAGACTTTACAAAGTTTACGTAAGTCGTTTAGCGGTAAGGCCAAAAATGTGTGCGGTGCGCTCCTGCAAGACTCGTAATAGCAGCGGTAGGAAAAAACCAGCGTTAATCTAGCCGTATGTTTCCTTAGACTTCAAACTGTGAAAACATTGCTATAGTTTTTATTTTTTTCCAGAACTGAAGTAAAATAATCAAATTCATTTTATTCTGACAATTGTATTGTTTTTAAGTTATTTTCTTTTTTGTATTCCCAAAATAATAATCATGATTTGGACAATCTATCTGCTTCTAACAATTCAAAAATATTTTGGGAGTAAACTAACCACTAGGATAAGATATGATATTTTTCCTTGAAAAAGTTTCTAAAAATGTAGGAATTAGTATGTGAATGAAGTAGTTAAATAGGGGAGAAAGTAGTGACTTCAAAGAAAATTCATAAACTACCTATCAGCTAGATTACGAGTTATGCGCGCTACAGAGAAGTTGCATTATTTAACCCCCTATAGCGCAGCCATTACAAGTTTTCAAACAGCCGGCTTGTGCGTGCGATATGGCTGTGTTGAGCTCCATACCGCACAAAATACAAGCGCTGTTTTGACGTGCTCGTGCAGGCTTCCCCCCATAGACATCAATGGGGAGAGCGGATCAGAAAAAAAACGCCTGCAATCGTGGAATCAAAAACTCTGTAACGCAGCCCCATTGATGTCTATGGGGAAAATAAAAGCTACGTTTAAACCTAACACCCTAACATAAACCCCAAGGGGCATATGTATCAATCTCCGTATGGAGCTTGATGCCCCGTGTTTCTGGTGAGTCATCAGACTCGCCAGAAACAGCAGTTATGAAGCAGCGGTCACAAAGACCTGTCCGCCTGCTCTGGCCGCGAGTCTGCAGGGGGCGGCGTTGCACCAGCAACTCTTGTGAGCTGCTGGTGCAATGATGAATACGGCGAGCATATTGCTCGCCGTATTCAGCGAAGTCTGGCGGATCAGGTCCGCCAGACTTTCATAACTAGAGGCCCAAGTCTAAACACCCCTAATCTGCTCCCCCCGACATCACCGCCACCTACATAATGTTATTCACCCCCAATCTGCCGCCCCGACATCGCCGCCAGCTACCTACAGTTATTAACCCCAAATCTGCCGCTCCTGATATCGCTGTCACTATATTAAAGTTATTTACCCCTATTCCGCTGCACCCCAACATTTCCGCCACTATTTAAAGTTATTAACCCCTATTCCACCGCTCCCGACATCGCCGCCACTAAATAAAGGTATTAACCCCTAAACCTCTGCCACATCACTACCACTAAATAAACCTATTAACCCCTAAACCACCAGCCCCCCACAACATAAATCATAAATTTTTATGATTTTAATAAAACGTTTATACATATCTGGAACACTTGCTATCGTTTGTTTGATGACCTGCTATCCCTCTGTGTGAGAGGGCACACCTTTTCCGGGTAATCCTGACGAATGGTGGTTTTACCTTCATCTGTATCCAGTGAGCCTTGGTTAAGTCTGGTGGGTGACCATATTGATCCCATCCTGCCTCTAAAGCATCAAAGAAGATGCTACAACTATTGTGAGTACCATCCTATTTTAATTATCCTGCTACCTTTGCTAAGACAATACTAGGCCATATAAGCACCTGTGTCTCTTTTTGTCATTTTGATACAGACAACACACTACTACCGGAGTTTGGTCCCCTGGGTGACTGTTAGAGATCCCAGACTGCCTCTATAGCACTAATTGAGGTGCTTTAACAAATGTGAGTTCAATCTATGCACACCTTAATATATCTTTGGACCAAACAATATTGGGCCATGTGGCGCATCTGTCTTCTCTTATCTTTGTAGATTGCTGCTTTGGATCCCGGCCTGGATCTCTACAGATAGCTGATAGATAGATAGCTGCCTGGATCTTCACTTCAGAGATTTTCAGTACATATTACTAGAGAGTTTTTATTATACAACCAAATCACTGTTTAATCCATGCATATATCATATTGAGAGGTTACATGTTTACGTTATCACTTGTGTAACGATATTTTTACCAATTTATCTATATCTTTCTCTTAGGAGGTTGTATGATAAATATTTTGTATATTTAGCTCATATTACCTGCATACCACTAATATTGTATACCATTCTATCTTTATCTTTCTCCTAGGAGGTTGTATTCTATATATTGTATTGATTATCACGCTTAGTGTCTCCTACATTAAAGGGCCACTGTAAGTAAATATTTTCTATGCCTGTTACTAACTAACTACCCCAAATACACTTTTTATCAATAGCATTTCATTAACATATCTCTACCGTATATCAGAAATCTTGTCTGCAAATTTAATTGTTTTCCAAACCCACTCCGTGAGTATCCTTTGCTCTGTACCAATCTGTTTACAATACCTAGGTTTCAAAATGGTGCTTTAAACACAAAGTTATTGTTTTAAGTATTTTGAACACGCAGTGCTGAAAATAGTGGGCAGGATAACGTGACATCATCGGCGAATAAAAGATATAACTTTTAGAACGTTATGAAACTTAGTTTTGGAGAAAATATAGGTCAGTAGGTTTTAATTAATGTTTATTAACTTTAATATGTTAGTTGTTTAGCTTAAAAATTATAACAGAAAGTAATCCTTTAAGCAATATTTATCTTTCTCTTACGAGGTTAATTCATATATATTTATATCTTGCCTAGACTAAAGGCTATAGAAGATTGATTAAAGTCACTTCCAATATCATCAAGAAAATAGATAACTCCTTATTAGGGCGCCCCCTCTATTTTGTACTATTAACTTAATAATACCGAGTTATAGGGACACTGAACCCAAATTTTTTCTTTTGTGATTCAGAAAGAGCATGCAATTTTAAGCAACTTTCTAATTTACTCCTATTAGCAAATAGTCTTCATTCTCTTGGTATCTTTATTTGAAAAGCAAGAATGTAAGTTTAGATGCCAGCCAATTTTTGGTGTACAACCTGGGTTGTTCTTGCTGATTGTTGGATACATTCATCTACCAATAAACAAGTGCTGTCCAGGGTTCTGGGCTTTCTTTTTCAAATAAAGATAGCAAGAAACCGAAGAAAAATTGATAATAGGAGTAAATTAGAAAGTTGCTTAAAATTGCATGCTCTATCTGAATCACGAAAGAAAACATGTGGGTGCAGTATCCCTTTAAAGGGACAGTCAAGTCCAAAAAAAATTTCATGTTTTAAATAGGGCATGCAATTTTAAACAACTTCCCAATTTACTTTTATCACCAATTTTGCTTTGTTCTCCTGATATTCTTAGTTGAAAGCTAAAACTAGGAGGTTCATATGCTAATTTCTTAGATCTTGAAGACTGCCTCTAATCTGAATACATTTTGACCACTAGAGGGCATTAGTTCACATGTTTCATATAGATAACATTGAGCTCATGCACATAAAGTGACCTAGGAGTGAACACTGATTGGCTAAACTGCATGTCTTTCAAAAGAACTGAAATAAGGGGGCAGTCAGCAGAAGCTTAGATACAAGATAATTACAGAGGTAAAACGTGTATTATTATAACAGTGTTGGTTATGCAAAACTGGGGAATGGGTAATAAAGGGATTATCTTTCTTTTTAAACAACAAAAATTCTGGTGTTGACCGTCCCTTTAAAACTTAATACATACCTGTGAAATAAAACCTAAGCTAGCTACAATATAACTAATAGTTGTATTGTAGCTAGCTTAGGTTTTATTTTTATTTCAGAGGTAAGTTTGTATTTATTTTAACTAGGTAGACTAGTTAGTAAAAGTTATTAACTATTTACTTTCTACCTAGTTAAAATAAATACAAACTTACCTGTGAAATAAAACCTAACCTGCCTTACACTAAAACCTAACTACAAAAAAATAAACACTAAAATTACTAAAAATAACAAACAAAATTATGCAAAACAATGAAAATTATTCCTATTCTAATAGCCTTTAATAAAAAAACCAAAAAACCCTAATCTATAATAAACTACCCTTTTGTGGGCCCTTAAAAGGGTCTTTTGTAGGACATTGCCCTAAAGTTAAAAGTTCTTTTGTTGCAAAACAAAACAAACACCCCCTAACAGTATACAAACCCCCACCCCAAACCCACAAAATAAAAATAAAGTAAAACCTAATCCACCCATTGCCCTGAAAATGGCATTTGTATGGGCATTGTCCTTAAAAGGGCATTTAGCTCTTTTGCTGCCCAAGCCCTAATCTAAAAATAAAAACCCACCCAAAAACGAAAAAAATACATTACACAAAATAACAAATTATCAAAAATAATAAAAAATTATTACTATTCTAATACCCATTTTAAAATAAAAAACACCCCAAAGTAAAAAAACTAATGTAGAATAAACTACCAATAGCCCTTAAAATGGCCTTTTGTAGGGTATTGCCCTAAGTTAAACAGCTCTTTTACCTGAAATTTTTTTTTACAAAGACCCAATAACATTATAAATCCTCAAACCCACAATTTAAAAAACCTAATCTACCCATTGCCCTGAAAACGGCATTTGTATGGGCATTGACCTTAAAAGGGCATTTAGCTCTTTTTCTGCCCAAACCCTAATCTAAAAAAAAAACACCCAAAAAAACTTTAAAACCCCCCATCATCCAATAGAATGAGAGCTGTTTAAATCCTATTGGCTGATTTGAACAGCCAATAGGATTTTAGCAGCTCTAATTCCTATTGGCTGATTCAAATTTTTCAGCCAATAGGAATGCAAGGGACGCCATTTTAAAATGGCTCCCTTGCATTGAAGATTCAGTGTACGGCGGCGACCATATGAAGAGGATGTCTTCAGGATGGACCTGCTCCGCGCCGCCGGGATCGAGATAGAAGATGCCCCCTGGATGAAGATAGAAGAGGCCACCTAGATAAAGTCTTCTCGCCGCCTGGATGAGGACTTCGCCGCCTGGATGAAGATAGAAGAGGCCATCTGGGTGAAGACTTCTCGCTGCCAGGATGAAGATAAAAGAGGCCGCCTGGATGAAGATCGTTCAAACGGGACTTCAAAAACTCTAAGTGGATCGTCGGGGGTTAGTGTTAGGGTTTTTAAAAGGCTTTTTGGGTGTTTTTTTTATTTAGATTAGAGTTTGGGAAGCAAAAGAGCTAAATGCCCTTTTAAGTGCAATGCCCATACAAATGCCCTTTTCAGGGCAATGGATAGATTAGGTTTATTTAGAATTAGGTTTTTTATTTTGGGGGGGGTTGGTTGGGTGGTGGGTTTTACTGTTGGGGGGGTATTTGTATTTTTTGTCAGGGAAAAGAGCTGATATCTTTGGGGCAATGCCCCACAAAAGGCCCTTTTAAGGGCCATTGGTAGTTTATTATTGTAGGCTAGGTTTTTTTTTTTATTTTGGGTGGGCTTTTTTATTTTTATAGGGCTATTAGTTTAGCTGTAATTCTTTTTTATTTTGGATAATTTAGTTTGTTATTTTTTGTAATATAGTGTGTTATTTTTTGTAATTTAGTCTTTTTTATTGTTTGTAATTAGTTTGTCGTTTTTATAGTAGTGTTAGGACTTTTTTTAATGTGTAAGTTTATTATTATTTCATTGGTAGTTAGTTTAAATTTAGTTTAATAATTATATTAGTTTAAACTTAGTTCTTTTAATTTAACAGGTAAGTTTTAATTTAATTTAAGCTAGGGAGATTGTAATTTTAATATAAAGTTAACGGGGCATTAGGTTTAGGGGTCACTAATTTAATTTAGTTTATTGCTATGTGGGGGGCTTTCGGTTTAGGGGATAATAGTTTATTTTAGTATATTTCGTTGTGGGGGGCTTGCGGTTTAGGGGTTAATAGGTTTATTATAGTGGTGGCGGTGTAGGGCTTAATAACTTAAGTACAGTTAATAGGTAGTTTATGGGCATTTAGTGTACTTTATAACAGTTTAGTTATGAGTTTTATGTTACAGTTTTGTAGCGTAAAACTCATAACCACTGCTTTTAGATTGTGGAACGGATCGTGTCGGTATAGGTTGCAACGCAAGCTTTTTAGCCTCACCGCAAAACTCGTAATGGCAGCGCTATGGAAGTCTCATGAAAAAAACGTCATTTTTACGTGTGCGGGACTGACGTTGCAGTACAGGCTAAAAGACTTGCGATACAGCTATACCGACAAGACTCATAATGGCTGCATTGCTATTTTAATGCTGAAATGGCCATTTTTTCAGCGTTAAGACACAAGCGCAAAACTTGTAATCTAGGTGTATGTGAGTAAGGAAAAGAGAAAGAGTAGAAAAAAGTATAAGTGACTCTCTGAGCTCTTTTTTGATCCATATTTACAGTATCTCTAATGGTGTCTCTCAAGTATATTATTCATTCAAGTTCAAAAGAAAATATTGTAGACTTGATTCATCCATTTCAAAAGTATTTACTGTAATTTCTTTTAATTTGCAAAACTGGTGAAAATAGTTAAAATCACTGTAGCATGTATTTTCTCACTTAAATGCACAAGAGAGGAAAAATTTAGAGTATGGTACACCAAGTATATTTTTTTTATAGCGGGGGTAGTGTGGCCAAAGACTATAACATTGAGATTTTGTAAAGTTGATTATACCTCCCTCTATTTATGATTACTGGCATTTTGGGACTGCAGGTATTTGAATGACATGGCAGCACCCATGACTAAAGGAAGATGGGGAATAACCTCAATATTATGTATTGTATTCTAATAAATGTATTCAGTGCTCAATCTTTGTTTAATATCAAGGATGGATGAAGTGTTGATGGTGGAACCTCATCTTGTGTCTACCTTTATTCTTTAGATACCCATTCTCTTCCCTTTCATTTATTTTGTCTCCACAGGGCACGGGACATGGGTTTGGGTGTGCTGCAGTAGTGAGTAAGGGCTTACGGTGTCATCTCCTCTATGAACTACCACTGTGCAGAGTGGCAGGTAATTTAAAGTTTATCATATTCAAGGTCATAAACTTTAACACAAATTATTATCACTTTAGATTATTGTATTACTTGTAGTATTATGCACTTGTTAATTATGCAATTCTACTGTATTTAATTGTCCTTAAAAGGGGTGGTAAACACATTGAGGTTTTAATATAAATGGTTTTAATATAAATTAGAGATGTGCATTCGGAACCTTCATAAGGATCCATATACGGAATTAGGTGGATGCTTGTGCCATTCTTATCTTTTCATACCTGTGCAAATCCAGATCTTAGTGTGGGGATCTTTCCCTAGAATCAATCTGGCTACAAAAAGATCTGAATGGCATGATAGGCCACCTACATCATTATTTGGATCCTCACAAAGGATCCGAATGCTCATTCCTATTATGAATAGTAAAACAGCTTTGCAATATACCTTTACTCTTTATTTTGATGCCGTTTCATGTAATTTGAGAAAAACATTTTTTGCCCAGAACTGAAAATGCATCCTACTGACTTCTTAAGGCTAACCCTGCAATATATCTTTCCCTAATTGAATTTACCTGATACATTCTGAAAAACAATGCATTTTATACAGGTAGCCCTCAGTTTACGCCGGGGTTAGGTTCCAGAAGGAATGGTTGTAAATTGAAACCGTTGTAAATTGAAACCCAGTTTATAATGTAAGTCAAAGGGAAGTGAGGGAGATAGGTTCCAGGCCCCTCTCAAAATTGTCATAAGTAACACCTAATACATTATTTTTAAAGCTTTGAAATTAAGACTTTAAATGGGAAACAGCATTATAAACCTAAAAATATAGATTGTATCATCATCACACTAAGTTTAATGAGCAAACACATTTGCTAAACCGCACCTAATGAAATTATCACACAAACACAGACTGTATCATCATCAATTTAAGTTTAATGAACAAAAACAAAATCACACAACAGACTGTTTCATCATCAAACTAAGTTTAATGTAGAAAAACGTTTTTTTACTTCCATTTTTCTGCAGCTAAGGGAAGTGGCTGCTAGATCTTGTTCCTTTAAAAATGGATCCATTGCTCAGGTCTGGTTATACACTGATTAGCCTGCCTGTGTTTAATCACACAACAGACTGCATCATCATCAAACTAAGTTTAATGAACAAAAACGTTTTTTTACTTGCCTTTTTCTGCAACCAGTTCTCTGCATTGAGTCTGCAGCTAAGGGAAGTGGCTGCTAGATCTTGTTCCTTTTAAAGCTGATCCATTGATCATGTCTGGCTTGCTTTTCTTTGCATGTGTTTGCTGCAACACAAGCGGACAGCTCCACCTACTGGCTATTTTAATGCATGCATGTGCAAATGCTTTTAATAGCAGTCAATGCTTTTCAATAGCAAAAAAAAGGGCGTTATTCTGAAACGGCGCAAATTGAACCGTCGTAAACCGAGGGCCACCTGTACTAACATTATGATAGTGCCTTGCATTGGCTCCTCCAAATAGGGCAAGTGATGGGTGGAGCTTGGCTACAACTCTGCGCTCAGCCTGGCCAAACAAGTCTATTTCTTCTCCCTTGTATCATCTAATGCATCCAACCCCAGAAAGCTGTTCTCAACCTTTAACTCTCTTCTACGTCCACCTGCATCCCCGCCAACTACCAACCTCACTGCTCAGATTATTGCTGATCACCTCAAAAATAAAATTGACACCTTTAGAAAAGATATCTGTACCTCACACCCCTCAAACCCAGCAATCCTACCCACCCCTTCTATTAACAAAACTCTATGCTACTTCCCTCCTGTAACAGAGAAAGAAGTCTCTGTACTCCTATCCTTGGCTCATCTAACAACCTACCCACTTGACCCTATTCCTTCACAACTTCTTCCCTCTCTGTCTGCTTCACTAACTCCTACCCTAACTCATCTCTTTAACCAATCTCTCACTGCTGGCACATTTCCTGATACATTCAAGCATGCGTCAATCAAACTAATCCTAAAAAAGCTTGACCCCTCCACCCCTTCTAACTATCGACCGGTCTCCTTACTTCCCTTTGCTTCAAAATTATTGGAACGACTGGTCTATAATCTGTGAACTAAATTTCTCACAACTCCTTACATGATCCATTACAATCTGGTTTCCGCCCTAAACACTCAACAGAAACCGCTCTTACTAAAGTAACAAATGACCTGTTATCAGCTAAAGCAAAAGGCCACTACTCCTAACTAATTTGTCTTGACCTGTCCGCTGCCTTTGACACAGTTGACTATCCTCTCCTCCTAAAAATACTACATTCATTTAACATCTGAGACAAAGCCCTTTCCTGGTTTGCCTCATATTTCTCAAAACGCTCATTTTCAGTTTCCTTTAACAACATATCTTGTGATCATATGCCTCTCTCAGTTGTTGGAGTACAGCAAGGCTTTGTCTTGGGTCCCTTGCTTTTCTCTCTCTATACATCTTCCCTTGGGAAACTTATAGCCTCATTTGGATTCCAGTGCCACTTATATGCTGATGATACCCAAATCTATCTTTCCTCTCCTGATATATCTCCCTCTTTACTCAACCAGATTTCCAACTGCCTCTCTGCAATATCCTCTTGGATGTCTTCACACTACAGCCCAACTCAATCTGTCCAAAACTGAGCTGCTTCTTATTCCCCCCTCTTCAAGACATCCAACACCTGACATTTCTCTGACGGTTGGAGACTCTATTCTCAACACCTCACCCCAAGTCCGTTATCTTGGCGTTACACTTGACTCAGAACTCACATTCAACCCACATATACAAGCACTTACCAAATCCTGTCATTCATACCTACGCAACATTTCCAGAATTCGTCCCTTCTTTACTCAAAAACTACAAAAATACTTATTCATTCCCTCATTTTGTCATGCATTGATTATTGCAATCTACTTCTAAATGGCCTTCCAAAACACCTCCTCTCCTCCCTCCAATCTATTATGAATGCTTCTGCTAGATTCATCCACCTAAGTCGCCAATTAAAGTATTAACTCTAACTTACAAAGCACTCAAAGTCTAACTCCCAACTATATTTCTTCTCTCATCGTGAAATATTCCCCATCCTGTCCTACGTCTCTCCACTCTTGTTATCTCTACATCCCATTCCCATCTCCAAGACTTTGCACATGCTGCTCCTGTCCTCTGGAACTCTCTACCCCACTCCATAAGACTGTCTCCAACCTTGTATACTACCTCCCCATCCAACTACTGCCCTATTTCCCTCCTCACTTTGGCCTCAAAGCTTCTCGAAAAACTAGTATATGCACGCCTATCCCATTTCCTTATGTTAAACTCCCTTCTTGACCCATTGCAATCTGGATTTCGTCCCCATCACTCCACAGAGACAGCTATTGTTAAGGTTACCAACGACCTACTTACAGCAAAATCAAAAGGCCACTTCTCTCTGCTCATCCTCCTTGATCTTTCTGCAGCCTTTGACACTGTTGACCACCCTCTCTTTCTCCAAACCCTCCAATCCTTCGGCATCTGTGACACAGCCCTTTCGTGGCTCTCTTCCTATCTGTCAAACAGTACCTTTAGTGTAGCCTTCTCTGGGGCCTCCTCTGCCCTGTCACCACTTTCTGTCAGTGTACCGCAAGGCTCTGTCCTCGGTCCCCTTCTCTTCGCAATCTACACGTCATCACTAGGTTCCCTAATAAGGTCCCACGGTTTCCAATATCATTTGTATGCCGATGACACCCAAATCTACTTCTCTGCACCAGACCTATCTCCTTCCTTGCTAACCCATGTCACTAACTGTCTTTCTCACAACTCTTTCTGGATGGCCTCTCACTACCTCAAGCTAAATCTCTCCAAAACTGAGCTCCTCATTTCCCCCCCTTCTTCCAAAATCTCCACCCCCAATCTCTCTATAACTGTCAACAACTCCATTATTACCCCTACCCCGCATGCCAGATATCTCAGGGTCACATTTGACTCAGATCTTTCTTTCACTTCTCACATTCAGTCCATGGCTAAAGCCTGCTCCTTCCACCTTAAAAACATCTAAAAAATTTGACACTTCCTTACACAAGACACAACTAAGATTTTAATCCACTCTCTCATTCTTTCCCACCTTGATTACTGCAACTCTGTCCTTTCTGGTCTCCCCACCTGCCACCTAGCTACTTTACAATCCATAATAAATGCCTCTGCCAGACTCATCTTCCTTACACGTCACTCTTCATCTGCTGCACCTCTCTGCCAATCCTCTTCCTCTTGCCTCTAGGATCAAACACAAAATTCTCACTCTGACATACAAAGCCATCAACTGCACTGCTCCCCCATATCTCAGACCTTGTCTCCGGATACTCTCCCTCCCGTCCCCTTCGCTCTGCTCATGACCTCCTACTCTCCTCATCTCTGGTTACCTCATCGCACTCCCGTTAACAGGACTTCTCCAGACTGGCTCCCATCTTGTGGAACTCTCTGCCTCACTCCACAAGACTCTCCCCTAGTTTTGAAACTTCAAGTGCTCACTAAAGACTCTACTGTTCAGGGATACTTACAACCTATGCTTTACTTTATACCAGTTCCACTCCTCCATCTCTATCCCCTGAAGCCCATTATCATGTAAGCCTAAGAGTCCAGCTGTTTGTAGATCATCATCTTAAGAGCTGACTACAACAGTGCAACTCTTGGCAGGGCCCTCTACCCATTTGATCCCTATATTTGTTTTGTTGTAACCCCCCTTTGTTTATAGCGCTGCAGAATCTGTTGGTGCTATACAAATAACCAATAATAATAATAAAATAATAATAAAGTATAGCTTCAGACGCTCCTTGAAAACTCACCAATTCAGAGAGGCTTACCATGTCTCCGTCTCTCATCCTAACCAAACTAATACATGAACTGCCTGACTCACTGCTGCAACTACAACCGATGTGACAAGCTACCCCCAACCTTATGTCTCTGCACCCTAAACCTGTAGACTGTGACCTCTACGGAGCAGGGCCCTCTTCCTCCTGTACTAGATTTATTTAGTTTTATTATGCTTTGTATTTTATATCCTTGTCATTGTATACCCCTATCGCTGTACCCAGCGCTACGGAATTTGGGCGGAGCAGTTCATTACATTTTAGTAATATAAACATTTATGCAGATTTTTGTATTTCATGTTGTATTCTTTTCATACAACATTTATTAAACTTATAGTTAAAGAGAAATGAGAGATTATCATATAATGGGCTAGATTACAAGTGGAGTGCAAACATTTGCGTGCAAGCAATTAGGGGTTTATTCCGATGGTTTGCACTCGTCAGACTTCCCGCTCGTAATAAGTAGTAAAGTGCAATTGCAATTTAAGCTACAATGATTACCGTGACTTCAAAGCTCTGGTTAACTGTTTTGCAAACCTAAACAGTTGCACAAAACACTTAAAAAACACATCACAAAGTATAGTTACACTCATAATAAATATGTTGCAATAAGCCAATAGGATTGAGCTTTCATCCTATTGGCTGATCTAATCAGCCAATAGTATTGAGCTTGCATTATATTGGCTGATTGGAATAGCCAATAGAATGGAAGTTCAATCCTTATTGGCTGATTGGATCAGCCATAAGGATGAAAGCTCAATCCTATTGGCTGATTGCAACAGCCAATAGGATTTTTTCCACCTTAATTCCTATTGGCTGATAGAATTCTATCAGCCAATAGGAATGTAAGAGACGCCATCTTGGATGACATCATTTAAAGGAAACTTCATTCTTCAGCAGCGATCGTAAGAAGAGGATGCTCCGCGCCGGATGTTTTGAAGATAGACCGCTCCACGCTGGATGGATGAAGATAGAATATTCCATCTGGATTAAGACTTCTGCCCGGTTGGATGAAGACTTTGGCCTGCTTGGATGAGGACTTCTGCCGCTTGAATGAGGATGGATGTCCGGTCTTCGAAAACTGTAAGTGGATCTTCGGGGGTTAGTGTTAGTTTTTTTTAAGTGTTTATTGGGTGGGTTTTAATTTTAGGTTAGGGACTTTGGGCGGAAAAAGAGCTAAATGCCATTTTAAGGGCAATGCCCATACAAATGCCCTTTTTTAGGGCAATGGGGAGCTTAGGTTTTTGTTTTTTTTGGTAGTAGAAAATGATATCTTTTCTAAGTTCTTCTTTAAAAGGGACATCTAACAGGACCTGGTGGGGGAAGCGCCAGGAGTACTTTGTGCTGTTGTTCTCAGTTGAACGGAGAGTTGTCATGATAAAGTCGTGGTCCGACCATGGACACAGGGATATGTTACAACTCTTAATCAGGTCCAGGGTTTCCGCTGAGCAGAAAACGTGGTCCAGTCTAGTATACATTTTGTGTGGGTGGGAAAAATGAGTGCAGTCTCTGTCCCTGGGGTGGAGTGATCTCCATATGTCATAATAATTAAATTGGGCAATAACTTGCTGGAATTTGGTCGAGAGTTGTGTAGTGAGGGGAGTCTGTTTTATGTGCCCACTGGATTTTCTGTTGAGAGTTGGGTCCCAAATCATATTGAAGTCTCCCACCAGTATAACTCTGCATATTTTCACCTGGTCAACTGTAAGAAGGATTTGAGATACTTAGGTTGGTGAGAGTTAGGGGGGTAGATGGACACTAGCGTGTAACTGACATGGTCTAGTTTGCACATTAAAATTAGGAGCCTGGCTTGGGGGTCCTTTAGGACCTGGAATTGCTCGTAAGCTATTCTTTTATGAATCAGGATTGCGGTACCTTTGGCCTTCTTTAAAAAGGGGGTGTACTCTAGCACGTTATAGTCCTTAGATATCGTGTGGTGAGGGTTATCAGGTGTCCAATGTTTTTCTTGCAGAAAGTGATCTGTCCAGTAGGCTGCACTTATTTAAACCCTTGACATTGTGTGTCAAAATCTTAAGAGAGGACATGAGAGTCTGTAATGGATTGTATGGATCAGGAAGGAGGGTTGGGTAAGAGGAAAGGAGGGGTGGGAAGAATCAGGAATGAGAGGGAAGAGGGTTTGGGGGAAATAGTCCGCCACAGTGGAACCCTACCGTGGGCTTCTTGTGGGGGGGAGAGAACAGCAAAGGAGAGCAAAAGTCAACCAAGTTAACCCTGCTCCACAGACATAGCTACATTTGTCATATAAAAGGAACAATGCAAGAGGAATAACAAGAGATTAGTAGTGCAGAATTCAAACTCACATAAGGTGTTTCATAAGTTTTATAAAGTGCCAATTAACGTTAACTTTAAATATACATTTCCAAAGTCAGATACTTAGATCTACAGTGACCCTACAAAGAGAGAATCAGGAGTAATACCATTCAAGTTAAACCCTAAGGGGGGTTTGTTTTAGGCCTTTTTGCTCTTTGATGGACCATTCAGGACCCGAAGCTCTCAGTTTTGGGTTGGCAACCTGTGGTGGAGGAGAAAGTCCCGAGTGAAGACCCCAAGAAGTGAGGAGAGCCAGACCCTGAGGAAGAGTAGAGATTACATGAGTTTGGTTATCTTTTGTGACCACCAAGTTCGTGGGGTGCCCCCAACGGTATTTAATGTTGGATTTCCTGAAGGCCGAGGTGACCGATTGGTAAGTTTTGCAGAATTGTAGAGCATGCGCTGATAAATCTGGTAAGAGCTGAATGTCGCTGAATTTCTCTGATAGAAGCTGTTTCTTGAAGGCAGCCTGCATCAACCTATCTTTGTAGATATAACTATGGAAGCAGACTATTATATCACATGGTTTTTCAATGGGAACAGATCTAGATCTCAAGGCCCTACGGGCTCTTTCCATAGTATCCACCAGACCTTCTGGGGAGCCCACCAATTCCTCATAGAGTTCTCTTAAGAAGGCCTGTAGATCAGGAGTCCTGACACTTTCCGATATACCTCTGAACCATATGTTGTTTCTACGGGATCTGTCCTCAATGTCAGCCATTTTAAACTCCAATTGGGTTAACTGTTCCGCCAGGTTTTCAGTGTAAGATAGCAAGCTGGTCTGATCGACCGATAAATCATCTTGTTTACGCTCAAGTGCGTCTACTCTCTCGCCTATCTCGGAAATATATTTTTTCAATTCTGCAAAGGAACGCTGAATCTCTTGTGTGATAGAGCACGTCTGGTTGGTGAGCATCTTCTGTAGAGTGGACTTTGGGATGTAGTGATGTGACGGTGTCACTGAGTGCATGCTCAATTGAGATTCTGAATCCAATGATTCAGGGTCACTTAGCTCTGTGTTTGGATCTGCGATAAGCTCTTTTCTAGATTGAATAAAATGATCGTATACCATCTTTTTAGTGGCTGTAGGGGTCTTCACTTGTATCCTAGAGGTATGAGGCATGTTGCCGATATTTTGAAGTTGAGTTCCTGGTTCAAAAGTTAGTTATGCAAAGGTACTGTAAAGTTATTCTAGAAACAGAAAACACTCCTAGTCAGAACAAGTTATCCCAAAGTACATATATTTACTACGGAGCAGGGGTAGGTGACATCCCCTCGGGCCCTAGAACATCTTGGTTATATAAGCAGTTAGGTAATAGGCTTTTCCACCTCAGGGGAAAGGTCGGTTACATATATTCTTCCCAAGGTCGAAAAAAGGAGGGGGAGAGGGGATTTCTGAGATGGGGTCGTGTGAGTCAAGAAGTTTCAGTTAGATCCTTTAGACACTAGGTATCATCCAATAATAAAGGGAGACTGAGTGGGATAATCCAGGGCCCACAGGAATGCCAACTAGAATCAACACTGACCAACACCTAAGAAGGAAGAAGAGATAAAACTTCCAATCCAGAAAAGTTAAGGGCACAAATGGGTAAGTATTTTAAAGTTTTGAGTTAGTGGGCAAGTTGATATGGGCCTCACCCCGAGGGATATGGGGCACAGCTTGTTCTGCTATTTCTCGTAATTAGGGGGTTGTATCAGTCTAGAGCGTTAAGGGAAAAGGGTTTCAGGTAGGGCCATCAATATTATTAAGCTCACTCCTTCGGGAATAGTGGGAGTACAACTTTTAGGGAGGGGAAAGGGGAGGGAGGAGGTGACCCATCCAGAGATACTATGTGGTAAGGGGAAAAAATCAGGGCCCAGTCTAGGAAAAAGTGTCAGGAGTTACCAATGTTGGACATTACCCTCTAAGGGACCGCAAAATTATAGGGCAGAACAATATTTAAGTATGTGACTTTCTTCGGGGTGGACGGAATGGTCTTAGAAGGCAGGCCAGTATAGTATCACGTAGATTATACCACTTGAGGCTCAGTACCCCAAATACATGTCAAGTTATAGAGAATTCACTATACCACCTTCAGAAGTGTACCCCCTTTCATCTCGGGGTCTAAGGGATTCGACCCTAAGGAAGGGGATAAAAGAAGGTGAAGTGACCAGCTCAGACAAGCTGAGCCAGAAAGGAAGAGACTCAAGGGGGACCCATTTTTACATAAATTCACAGATATTCCTTGCTATAGAACAGATTGCATAACATTCAGCCTAAATGACTACGTGTGATGTGGATAACCAGTAGGAGCAAATCTGGATTAAACAGTAGTATTACTCTCCACACTAAGATAGTTTTAAATTACATACAACAAAATAAAAACACTATGTGTGTGTTTTATAACTAAAGGATATACACCCTCTAGGGGAGGTAGCACAAAGGCCGGCAGTAGGAGGTGGGTATTGTGGGATGAGGTGGGTCCTGAGCGCTAAGAGTGAGATATGCAGGCAATTAATGTTGTGGGCCTAAACGTAACCTGGGGTTTAGTGTTTAGCGAGTGATTTGAAACATGTGAGGCCAGAGGTGTGTGCTGGGCATGGAATGTGTGAGCAGCACCTACAAACCCAAAGCAGGGATAAAGAACAGGAACATATCAGTAACACTCCACTCTGTGTGCGCACATCAGAGATACATGTGCTGATGCAACAACAAAAATGCAAAGCAGTGAGAAAATTGTATGATGTCCAAAAGTGCTGCCCTAGGTCAGGGTTTACAGAGTGGGATATACCAGGGAGTCTATCCAACTCAATGTTGGCCAAACCCAAGTTGGTGTGAGCTAAATGGGCTTCAGAGTGTCCAGCACAAAATCATAGAAGCAAAGTGAAGGTATATTTCAGGAAGACTATGAAGTAGGGTGCTGATGTAAACCTGAAATAAGGGGTTAGGTTCAATATAGGGCACTTATGCCTTATGTAGGCCCAGTTATCTGAGGTAAAGGGGCCTAAAGGTTAGGGCAGGGGGGTGCTCGCCCACTCACTTGATGGTCTATCATGATCCTTCACCTAAGGGCAGTCATTTTATTTTTATAGCTCTATGGGGCCTCCTGCAAGTATCCCCTGCCTCAGCTCCGCAACCTCATGGGTAGTGTTAGTGCAATCCCCCCTCGGAATAGGCATGGAGTATAAGTGAGTTTCTGTCTCGCTTCTAGAGGTTAGGGGAGATTCTCTTGTTATAGCAGTAGCTAACCTTGTAATCTTTAAGCTTAGACTCTAAAATTAAGCTCTAGTGGCTATACCAGTGGTGACTGGTTTATTAGTATAATTATAATGAGGCCCGGGTCAGCCCATCTAATTTCTCACCTTTTGCACTATCAAGTCCGCAGCTAGCCTCTTGTGTTTCCCTGGCCTCTTGTGTTCCCCCCGGATCAGGGAGTCCGTTAATCTTTAATGCCGTTGAGCTGGGTTCGGCAGTTAATTACCCCAGGTTGTCACAGTGCCGGAGTATTCCCCTATTAATGTGGGTCTAATAGAATGGTGTAATAGGGTTACTACCTGTTGTAAAAGTGAGTTTTGCATGCTTTTACAAGTATCTCCTATGGAGCTCTCCTCTCGTGCTGCCACTTAGCTTGGCAGTTAACTCCGCCCCCGGAGCTTAGGTTTTTTTAGATAGGTTTTTATTTGGGGGGTTTGGTTGTGTGGGTGGTGGGTTTTACTGTTGGTGGGGGGTGTTTGTATTTTATTTTACAGGTAAAAGAGCTTATTTCTTTGGGGCAATACCCGCAAAGGCCCTTTTAAGGTAGTTTATTGTAGGCTAGGATTTTTTTTATTTTGGGGGGGCTTTTTTATTTTGATAGGGCTATTAGATTAGGTGTAATTAGTTTAAATACTTGATCATTTATTTTTTATTTTGTGTAACAGTGTTTTTTATTTTGTGTAACTTAATTGTTATTTTTTTGTAACTTAGTAATTCTTTATTGTAGATTTAAATAACTTGAGTAGGGTTAGGTTTTTAAATATATAATATAGTTAATTTAATTTGTAGTTTAATGTAATTGTAGTATAATAGTTAGGGTAGGTTAATTAATAGTTTAATATAGTTTAATGTAATTGTAGGATAATAGTTACGGTAGGTTAATTAGTAGTTTAATATAGTTTATTTTAATTCTAAAGGTAAGTTTAAATTTATTATAAGATAGGGATGAGTTAATATTTAATGTAAAGTTAGCAGGTTGCTAGGTTTAGGTTAGATGCGGTGGGCTCCGGGAGTGGAGGGATAGGGGTTAATAACTTGATTAGAATTGTGGTGGGCTCCGGGAGTGAAGGGATAGGGGTTAATAACTTTATTAGAGTTGCGGTGAGCTTCGGGAGCAGCGGGATGGGGGTTAATAACTTTATTTAGTTTTGGCGGGGTCCAGGAGCGGCGGGATAGGGGTTAAACTTTTTAGTATAGTGGCGGTGTTTAGTGTCAGGGTATAAATAAAGTTGGGAAAAAGCCGAATAGCAGCGAGATCGATGACTGTTAGTTAACAACAGTCTGCTGCTCATCGTCCCGTACTTGGTGCGCGTCTTTTTGACAGCTCTTTTTATAAATAAGGAGAGCATATTCAGGTCCGCGGCCGTGATGTTAGGCGATGTTAGGCGAGCGTATTGGTGCCATCAAATGCAGCATAGTTGACGGCTTGATACATATCCCTAAAAGCATGCAATTTTAAGCAACTTTCTAATTTACTCCTATTATCAAATTTTCTTCATTATCTTGGCATCTTTATTTGAAAAGCAAGAATTTAAGTGTAGATGCCGGCCCATTTTTGCTGAACAACCTGGGTTGTTCTTGATGATTGGTGGATAAATTCACCCAACAATAAACAAGTGCTGTCCAGGGTCTGAACCAAAAATTGGCTGGCTCCTTAGCTTAGATGCCTTCTTTTTCAAATAAAGATAGCAAGAGAACAAAGAAAATTGATAATATGAGTAAATTAGAAAGTTGCTTAAAATTGCATACTCTATCTGAATAATGAAAGAAAAAATTTGGGTGCAGTGTCCCCTTAACCACAACTAAATAGACATGAAACTCAAAAATGTTCTTTCATGATTCAGATGGAGCTTACAATTTTAAACAAGTTTCCATTTTACCTCTATTATATAATTTGTTTAATTTTCTTTGTTGAAAGCATACCTAGATAGGCTCAGGACATGGGACCTAGCTGCTGATTGGTGGTTGCACATATATGCCTCTTCTCATTGGCTTACCGATGTGTTCAGCTAGCTCCTAATAATACATTGATGCTCCTTCAATTAAGGATAGGAAGATAATGAACCAAATGTATAAAAAAAAATGTAAATTTGTTTAAAAATGTATCTTTTATCTGAATTGTAAAAAAAATATATGTTTTTCATGTCCTTTTAGGTTAGCTATGATAAACATACTTACCAAAGTTCTAAAGTGATAGGCATTTTGCAATTTAGTGTGTTGTTTAAGCATATAAATATTATATTATATATTATTATATGTTTATACTGTTCATAGAGTTACAGACAGTGTTATCTTCTCATTTAGTTACATTATTATTAGCATTACATATTCCTGTAAATAACATGAGGTGATGTCATGAGGATTTGATGATATACCACTTATTCACATTTATTATTACGATCTAATCTCATGTAGGTCAGACTAGAGAAGCACTGCAAATTAAGACCATAGCTTTCTGAGAAACAAATTGGTGTTACAGCTGTTCTTGGAAAGCACACAGTAGGTGTGGAGAAAACAAATCACGCTATGGTTTCAGCTGCATGAATATGAGTCAGATAGCTTACCTGTTTCCACAAGCGTAGCTTAGTAATGTAATCTCTGTCACAAATGTTAATCATTATGATTAAATCTCCATCTTAAGAGGAATGTATGATAAGCGCTTTTTGTTCCCACATTAGAAAATAGAACTAGTCATTTTTTTTCCTGGATGTATGACCTGGTTTTGTCTCACATCATCAGAAACACTCAAAATATTTAATATTTATACAACTGTTTCTAACAATCTTCTCATAATAAATGTATGAAATCCAGTTCTAGCAACTACTAAAACTAATACACTCTGGGAAACAGATTTTTTTTTTTGTCAATACCACACCACATATTAATCTCTTGGCTGGCAGACAGTGCTGCAATGCATTAAAGTATTTAAACAAAATTCAAAAACATGTGAGAGTACAAAACCCATACACCTGATTCATAATCTCTTGCATCTTCTCAGTCCAGTTCCTTTCCTTTTTCACTGACCTCATACATAGCATTGGAGGAGAACTGTCAAATGTTGACCCGGGGGAAATATAGCCCAGTGGCCCAGATATAACTTCCCATGCATTTAAAAATTACATTCCTGTTGCAATAGTCACTTTTATGTAGCTGTTTTTCTAGCCATATCACCTATTTATCAGCACGCCCCTTTTTGTTAGTTTTCGATCTTTATAAAAAAATGATTGCATATCTGAGAATACTGGCACCCGGCTGAATTGTTATCTTATTAAGATACTGTTCTATTACACTTCTAGTGCAATTTTTCAGTTTAGATAAAACAATAACAGCTTTGCAATTCTACTGCTAAATTGTAAGCTTATAGTCGGGGCAAAAGGGGCAGCTGCCCAGGGCCCAGTCTTTGTTTTGGGGCCCCACATTTCATGCTAGACTGCTGATGTCAGTCCTAACAAACACAGTCAGTCCTAATACTATCACAGTCAAAAGTTCTCTGCTTATATTTATTTGTTAGAAATAAAAAAAATTAGAAACTATGCCAGACCGTGCTGTGTCATGTGACATGCCAAGCTAGTACCATGTGCTGTTTTAGGTATGCACTGTGCAGCACTGAATGCTAAGCCCTAACTCAGCATCCAGCCAATCCCACTGCATCAGAAAAGGTCCTGCTGGGGTTACCACTGTTACCAGGTAACTGCTCGGGTGGTGGGGATTGTTCAGGGTAGGGCTAACTGTAGGCGCATGCAGCAGAAAGCTGGAGCGGGAGGCACATGAGGATTTGAACATCTGTGCAGCTGTAGACACTGCTTTCTTCAGTCTTGAGACTGTGTGACTTCTCTCACACTGTATCCATGCAGTCTTGTACAGACAGTATCCAGTCTACTTGTCCCCTTAGCCCTGCTCTTTCTGCTGTGGCCCTCAGACCAACTAACTGAAGTTTGTTAGGGGAACAACAAATGTACATAAAATATACAGTACTATTATTACCAGTCTCTTAAGTAACATTGTTCAAATATTAGACAAAGGCAAAACTTAATAAAGGAACTTTTATTATGAATAAAAGTGTCACAGTGCATGTATATAAAAAAAGGAGTTAAACACAATTACACACCAAAGCAAAATAATTTTAAAAATAAAATAGGAGTAAAAACAAAGCCGGATACTGTACTAGTTTAGATGGCTGAGCCAAGGGAGCTTAGCAAGAAAAGATGGTCACTAATATGCTTAATTGGTAGCAGGCTTTCGAGCCTATACAGCTTGGAGTAAGACAACATGCATAAAGAGGATGATGTGGTCAAAATACTCATTTGCCTAATAATTCTGCACACAGTGTATATACAGGGAGTGCAGAATTATTAGGCAAATGAGTATGTTGACCACATCATCCTCTTTATGCATGTTGTCTTACTCCAAGCTGTATAGGCTCGAAAGCCTACTACCAATTAAGCATATTAGGTGATCTGCATCTCTGTAATGAGAAGGGGTGTGGTCTAATGACATCAACACCCTATATCAGGTGTGCATAATTATTAGGCAACTTCCTTTCCTTTGGCAAAATGGGTTGAAAGAAGGACTTGACAGGCTCAGAAAAGTCAAAAATAGTGAGATATCTTGCAGAGGGATGCAGCACTCTTAAAATTGCAAAGCTTCTGAAGCGTGATCATCGAACAATCAAGCGTTTCATTCAAAATAGTCAACAGGGTCGCAAGAAGCGTGTGGAAAAACCAAGGCGCAAAATAACTGCCCATGAACTGAGAAAAGTCAAGCGTGCAGCTGCCAGGATGCCACTTGCCACCAGTTTGGCCATATTTCAGAGCTGCAACATCACTGGAGTGCCCAAAAGCACAAGGTGTGCAATACTCAGAGACATGGCCAAGGTAAGAAAGGCTGAAAGACGACCACCACTGAACAAGACACACAAGCTGAAACGTCAAGACTGGGCCAAGAAATATCTCAAGACTGATTTTTCTAAGGTTTTATGGACTGATGAAATGAGAGTGAGTCTTGATGGGCCAGATGGATGGGCTCGTGGCTGGATTGGTAAAGGGCAGAGAGCTCCAGTCCGACTCAGACGCCAGCAAGGTGGAGGTGGAGTACTGGTTTGGGCTGGTATCATCAAAGATGAGCTTGTGGGGCCTTTTCGGGTTGAGGATGGAGTCAAGCTCAACTCCCAGTCCTACTGCCAGTTTCTGGAAGACACCTTCTTCAAGCAGTGGTACAGGAAGAAGTCTGCATCCTTCAAGAAAAACATGATTTTCATGCAGGACAATGCTCCATCACACGCGTCCAAGTACTCCACAGCGTGGCTGGCAAGAAAGGGTATAAAAGAAGAAAATCTAATGACATGGCCTCCTTGTTCACCTGATCTGAACCCCATTGAGAACCTGTGGTCCATCATCAAATGTGAGATTTACAAGGAGGGAAAACAGTACACCTCTCTGAACAAGTGTCTGGGAGGCTGTGGTTGCTGCTGCACGCAATGTTGATGGTGAACAGATCAAAACACTGACAGAATCCATGGATGGCAGGCTTTTGAGTGTCCTTGCAAAGAAAGGTGGCTATATTGGTCACTGATTTTTTTTTTTTTTTGAATGTCAGAGATGTATATTTGTGAATGTTGAGATGTTATATTGGTTTCACTGGTAAAAATAAATAATTGAAATGGGTATATATTTGTTTTTTGTTAAGTTGCCTAATAATTATGCACAGTAATAGTCACCTGCACACACAGATATACCCCTAAAATAGCTATAACTAAAAACTACTTCCAAAACTATTCAGCTTTGATATCAATGAGTTTTTTGGGTTCATTGAGAACATGGTTGTTGTTCAATAATAAAATTAATCCTCAAAAATACAACTTGCCTAATAATTCTGCACTCCCTGTATATATATATATATATATATATATATATATATATATATATATATATATATATATATATATATATGTTCAAAAATTATAAATATATATATATATATATATATATATATGTCTACATGTGTGTACATATGTATTTATATAACTATACATAATTATATGTGTGTGTGAGGACTTAGATATCAAAATAACAAGAGTATTGCATTGAGCAATGATACTTTTTTATTGGACTAACTATACATTTATAAGATGACAAGCTTTTGGAAGAATGTCTTCCTTTTTCAATATTTTTTTTCAGTATTGCTTCAGACTTGAAAATGGAAGACATTCTTCCGAAAGCTTGTCAACTTATAAATGTATAGTTATTTATTTATATATATATATATATATATATATATATATATACATTCTGCACTCCATGCACTCCAACCTTTCTTCTCTTTCTGTAATGCCTTGGTGACTCCACAATCACTCTTTATGCGTATTTATATGGATACGTACATACATACGTATTGTAATATGTATTTATGAATAAATAGAACATATTCTGCTAAGTGAAGAACATTGGAATGTATAATATTAATGTTTTGATATTCGGGTTAGCGCACTTGAGAAAACGCGATTGGGCTTGTGCTCGAGTAGGGTCTTAGTTTTTTCCAATTTTACTGCTCTATTGACTAATGTTAATGCAATCGCAAAAAATTTTTACTTTCAACTTGTAATACAAGCGCTACCGGACACACGCAAAAAAGCTTTCTTCTATCGGAGTTAGCGATAAATAGCCCTCCACTTGTAATCTAGTCCTATAAAGTTCTAAATTAATTAGCAGAAAAAACACACTATTGCTGTTGCAAACATGAGAAAGCTTTTAGTGAAATTTCAAAGTGCTCCTCCTCAAGAATTACTGATATTTATTTGAAGACTAATTGTCTGGCAGTGTAAGTGGTTGTGTAAATGCTAGATCTCCACAACATAAACATAAAATCTATTTGAACTCTACAAAATAAGCATATAAAACTCATAGAGCAATAGAATCTGAAAATTATTCATGTGTAATGCCAGATTTTCCTTTTTAATATCACTTGTACATTGGATAACACAAGAAACCTCCATAATAAAATGGTCTTTTATTAGTTCTCCCAACACTCTCACATTTTATAGGATTGTCATGGTTTGATAGATCTGCCTGCTGTCATTCCTCCAGCTTCTCAGGACATTAACATTTCTGGTTTGCCAATGATATATTGGCCATGCTATGATCTACCCAGCTCCTCTCAACTCCATGTCCATCTCCACCCAGTCCAAACCTATCTCTACTGAGGATTTGATGTGAGTCCACAGCTGATCACCTTGACCAAGCCACCAGCCTCCTCAGCCCACTTAGTCCCATGGGAAATATTAGGAGGCACCTTTTATCTTAAGTACATGTTCTGAGTTATCCTTATAAAACTGCTGGGAATGCTATTGCCCACACCCTATAATAATATTGTGCACAAGTCATGTGTACAGTAAAAAATATCACTTATATGATGAAAATGTTACTAGAACAATTTTTGCCAACACAAATTCTTTAATAATGTATCTTTGACTTTAAGCAGTTCTCTTTTTGCAGTCTGAACTCTCTCTATGTCCCTGCTAAATGGGCTTAACGGAATATGAAATTCAAATATAATCTTTACTGATTCTGAAAGAGCATGCACATTATACAATAATCCAATGACAATCTTTTGTTGAAGAAATGTGTGTAACAATGTCCTACATTGTTGAGCACTATATTACAGCAGTGTCTGCAAAAATGCATAACATGTTAGAAACATGTTACAAACATTGCTGCCATATAGTGCTGAATACACGTTAAATTAAGTAAATTTGTTAACAGAAGTAAATTGGAATATTTTTTAATTGCATGTTTAAAAACTATATGGATAATACAGGAGAAAAGTTTAAGAAATCAACAAATTTTAGAGTGGAGTATCTCACTTATTTATTTTCTCTCTATCCCTAATTAGAAAGCTTCACAAGCTGTAAGAGGACACTCCTTATCCTTAGGATAGGAACTTGTCATAATATATCACTCAGATGTAATAGATAGATTCCCTACTTGTTCATTTGCCCTAAAAAGGAACTGATATTCCCAAGAGGTTTACAGAAATACCTTGTTCTAAAAAATAAACCCAAGGGACATTTCAACAAGGTATAAATTCTTTATATCTGTTTCACTAACTGTTCAATACAATGTTCAAATGAATAAGTGATTGCCAGTCAATTTGCTCTGGATATATTATTTATGGCTGGAAATCAATTTAATTGCAGCCTAGGGGTATTCTCCTATATGAAACATTTATTTCTATTTCCTTCATGTCAGAATCAAAATATACTTGTGTTAAAAGTCAATTTACAAAGTTCCAATATAAGCAAATTATTTTCCTTCATGAGGGTTGCTATTATACTAAATCATTAGAGAATGTTGTTTTGTTTTCAAAGTGCATTGTATGGTACTTTAGCAAGAATTTATATCTATAAATCATATTATGTGATATTAGACCTGGGTACCACTATAACCAAATCATTATTATTGTAGTAGTCAGAAAAAAACATATTTATTTATTAAAGTTACAGTATGCTCACATTTCGTAAAGGGCCACTCAATGCAGTAGAATTACATAATTAACAAGTACATAATAAAAAGACAATGCAATAACACCAGGGGGTACATTTTTCATGGTGCGGACAGACATGATCCGCTATAGCGAATCATGTCCGCCGCACATCGGACTGCTGGTGCAATACCGCCCCTTGCAGATTTGCGGACAATCGGCCGCTAGCAAGGGGTGTCAATCAACCCGATCGTATTTGATCGGGCTGATTGCTGTCTGCCACCTCAGGGGCGGCGGACGAGTTAAGGAGCAGCGGTCTTAGGACCGCTGCTTTTTAATTCCGCTTCAGGCAGACCTGAAGTGGAGTGGGTCAGAAGCAGCACCGGTTGCTTCATAAATGGACCCCCTACTCTGAATTTTAAATAAGCAATAGATTTTTTTTCTGACAAATTTATTTTCTCTCCCATTTTCTGGCAACCTGTATCACGTGACAGACATCAGCCAATCACAGACTACTATACCTATACCCTGTGAGCTTGTTCAAATGCTCAGTAGGATCTTGTTCCCAAGAAAGTGTGAATATAAAAAGACTGTGCAAAATTTGATAATGGAAGTAAATTAAGTGTCTTAAAACTGCATGCTCTATCTGAATATTCAACATTTATTTTGAGTTTAGTGTCCCTTTAATGATATTTATTGTGTTTGCATATTTATATGCATATGCATCTATTTGTCTGTGTGCTCATTTATCTTTTTATGTTTAATCTTGTTTCTAAACCTTATCTGACTCTTTTTCCTTCTCTGAATATCCTTTACATACAAACCAATACAGACCATCTAATTGCCACCTTTTCAATACCTTTTTATGTCACCTGTTTTAACCCTTCAAAGTGATGCCCTATCAAAATATTACATGAACATCTCTATTTAAAAAAAAACGGGATCTTACCTCGAAATTTCTCCAGCAGCTCAATGGTAGAGGAATTCTTGCTCCAGGAATAACAAGGGAACATGCTTCTGGCATGTTCAGACAGAGTCACTGTCTTTTCTTCCCTTGTTCACTCCAACATTTTGCCAGATCATGATGAAATCCCATAATATTATGACAAAATCCTACAAGAATATATTAAAGTAAAAGATTGTGAACACAGCACTGATGCTGATTGGCTGTTTAGGTTTCACCGTGCTAACAAAGTAGGAAGAAGAACTGAATAGTTAGTGCTCACTGTTCAGTAGATATAAGAAAAATCAGGTATACATCATTGAATCTTTTCTCACAGTTGCATTAGGGATACAGGGTTTGTCCATTTAAAGGTATAGTAAAGTCCAAATTAAACTTTCATGATTCAGATAGGGCATGTAATTTTCAACAACTTTTTAATTTAGTTTTTTCATCAAATGTGTTATTCTCCTGGTATTCTTAGTTGAAAGATAAACCTAGGTAGACTAATATGATAATTTCTAAGCCCTTGAATGCCGCCTCTTATCTGAATACATTTGGCAGTTTTTCACAGCTAGAGGGCATTATTTCATGTTTTTCAAATAAATAACATTGTGCTCATGTGCATGGAGTCATTCAAGAGTCAGCACTAATTGCCTGAAATGCAAGTCTGTCAAAAGATCTGAGATAAGGAGGCAGTCATCAGAAGCTTAGATACAAGGTAATTACAGAGGTAAAAAGTATATTTCTATAAGAGTGTTGGTTATGCAAAACTGGGAAATGGTAAATAAAAGGATTATCTATCTCTTTAAACAGTAACATTTTTTGTGTTTACTATCCCTTTAAGTTAAGTTATAATTTGTTTGTGAATGCCATTAGATTTTTTTATCCTTTCAGGAGACTCAATAATATACTGTATATATACAGAATATATTTCAAAGTTTCTTTTAATGTCATTACAAAAGAAAATGTATTACTGATAGATGCAATGTTCAGTTATTTTTGCATTTATATTACCCAAAAAAAAACTAAATTTGTGCAACAGGGGGTCTTTAGTTGTCCTCAATACCAAGATATGAGCTATAATATTCAGTCCCACAGCATATAAAACATCAATTAATGTTCCTGAGCAAAGCTCTCGCAGGATTATTAAATCAACATTACACATTTTAAAAAGGTATTTTGAACTTTTTAATTAAGTGTTGCCAATTATGCAAGTTCTTAATTGAAAAAAAAAGTTTTGTATCGTGTGTTACAACCTTTCCTTTCTTACATAAATTATAGCAACAGTTTCTTAAAGGTAGTGAATGAATACACAATCCATAATAATAATACTAAATAGAAAAAATACTAAATATTTATATATATTTAGAGACGTTTTGGGCCAGATTACAAGTGGAAAGTTATTTAACAACCCCGCTTAAGTGTTAACTCTGCTAGAAGTAAGCTTTTTGCGCTTATATTACAAGTTGAAAGTAAACTCTTTTTGCTCGTAGTTAACCTGATGGGCGTAAAAAGACGAACTTGGAATATCACGCATGATGTGAAAATATGAATATTTCACATTCCAAAGCTCTTCGAATAGCAGGATATATCTATTAATAAATACTTATTTCTACATATATCTGATTTTTGGTGAAAAAAATAAATCTATACCTCTAATATATAATATAATCTGACCTTCTTCATAGAGCCCAGGGTGGCGCTAATAGGAGAATAAGTGTGTCAGATCCTAGAGCTTGCGCTCTGGCATCTGTTGCACTAATTCTCCTATTAGCGTGGCCCTGGACTCTGTGAAGAAGGGTCAGAGTAGCTCTCCAGACTGCTATAGGTAAGCATTTTAACTTACAAGTGACACTGTAAATGTTAACGGATTTTCAGTATTTGTTTAGTTTTAAACAAAATGAATACCGAATAGGTCAGCACACAAATATTCTAAAAAAATGATTTTCAGAATATTCGTTCTGAATGATAATTCGAAAAAATATTATTCTGGGCTGCACAAGTCTAGTGACTACTAGCAAATAAATAAATAATAACCAAGGGCCAGATTGTAAGTAGCGGCTGCATTAGAGCTGGTATTACAAGTTGAATGTAAAAAGTTAGAGTGAGAATGAAAGACTGAGGCACACTAAATGCAGGACTTGGGATACCTCAACTGCATTAACTTCTTTTCCCTATGGACGTATATGGGGCGCCCTGAAAAAAAAACCCTAACATTTATCGCTTGCCTGCTAACCCAACGGCTTTAGACCAACTGCACTATTTTTTTATTTTAAATATATTTTTATATATATATATATGTATATATATATATATTTATATATATATATATATATATATATATATACACACACACACACACACACACATTGGAACCCTTCCCAATTAAACACTTTGACATTTTCAATATTCCTTTTAACCTTTTTCAAATTTATTAAAATGGTATATTTTTAATGTATTTTTAATAAAACTATTTATAATTGTGCACTACTTTATTTTTATGTGTTTTACATGTATTTTGTGCAACTTTTTTAACCCTTACAGTTTACTTCAGGTCTGAAGTCATGCTAAATATTTTAGTGCAGTTTTGGCTTTTACTTGAGCACAAACTATTACTTTCAGCTTGGACTACCGGCGCAAGATATCATGTTTGCAATCTCTATTGAAAGTATAGGTTGAGCTTGAGCAAAGTTGGCCACACTAAACCTTTTCTTGTTAACGCGATTTACCATGGACTTGTACTATCAAGTCACATGCTAATGGTAGCGCAGTCCAGCAATATTTCCTAATATTAGCGTGACACTTGTAATCTAGCCCCAAAAGTCTAAAAGATTATCTATCTGTTATTAATGGGACAAGAAATTCAAAATAAAACTTTCATGATACAGACACAGCAGGCAATTATGAAATCCTTTTTTTTAATGAGCTTCATCATCTTGGTATCTTTGTTGAAAGAATACCAAGGTAGTCTCTGGGACAGCAATGCACTATTGGAAACTAGCTGTTGATTGGTGCCCAAGACAAACAGGATGACTTTAGAGACCATCCTGGAGTCATTTGATGATCATCAAACTACTTTGGAAGTCATTTGCACATAATCAGACATCATCAGGCTTGTAAAGTCATCAGCTAAGGAAAAAACTTATGGGTGATGACTTCAGAATGATTAGCAGATTACCTTAATGATTACTTCACAAGCATGAACAGCCAGTGAATGACTCTAGAGTAATCTCTTTTAAATATTTTTGCCTGTGGGCATACTTCAGGATGACTAGTCTTGAGTCATCAAGTACTTCAGAATGACTCCAGGAAGATAAATGGGGCTCTTTTTTACTAGGGTGGCTATGCACAGATGCCTCTTGTATCACCAGATGTGCTCCGCTAACTACAAGTAGTGCACTGCTCTGGAACTGAACCCCTTTGCAAGAGATACGTGAATAGTTATATTCAAGCAATAGTGCAATAATACAATTCTGCAAAAAATTAAAGCATTTCAATTTTTTAAACATTTTTGTCCCTTTAATTGGTGTAAGTGGCTAGCCAGCACACACATTGAGGCAGATTTATCAAGGTCTGGTGGACATGATATGCTGCAACGTATCATGTCTGCCAGACATCGCTAAATGCCATTAGTATACGCTATCAGCATTTAACATTGCACAAGCAGTTCTAGTGAACTGCTTGTGCAATGCCGCCCCCTGCAGATTCGCAGCCAATCAGCTGCTAGCAGGGAGTGTGAATCAACCCGATCGTATCGGATCAGGCTTAAGACCACTGCTTCATAACTGCTGTTTCCGGCAATCCTGAAGGCTCGCGTGGAAACCATGGGCATCAGGGGCCATTCAGCCCTTGATAAACTGGCCGCATTGTATGAGATGTGCTTGTAATTTTATTTCGGCATGTCTAGTCTAAGCAGATAACCTTAAACTTTCAATTAAACAGGTATGGAAGAATGATGCAAAAATGTTAAGATTAATGTGATAAGAAATAATAGACAAATCACAGTCATTTTCATAACAAATATGCAAAAATATCACCTAGATTACGAGTTTTGCATTAGAGGCTGTGCGGTGCTAACGAGCAGTTTATGCTCACCACTCACTTACAGACAGCGCTGGTATTACGGGTTTTTACAAACCAGACAAGAAGTGAGTGTTGAGCAAAATTTTGCTCATTACCGCACTCCAATACCAGCGCTGCTTACATTAGCGGTGAGCTGGTGTAACGTGCTCGTGTACAATTTCCCCATAAGAATCAACAACTGGATGAAAAAAAGTCTAACACCTGCAAAAAAGCAGCGTAAAACTCCTTAACGCAGCCCCATTGATTCCTATGGGGAAATACATTTTATGTCTACACCTCACACCCTAACATGAACCCGGAGTCTAAACACCCCTAATCTTACACTTATTAACCCCTAATCTGCCACCCCCAAAATCGCCAACACCTACATTATAATTATTAACACCTAATCTGCCGCTCCGGACACCGCCGCCACCTACATTATACTTATGAACCCCTAATCTGCTGCCCCCAACATCGCCGACACCTACATTATAATTATTAACACCTAATCTGCCGCTCCGGAACACCGCCGCCACCTACATTATACTTATGAACCCCTAATCTGCTGCTCCCAACATCGCCGACACCTACATTATATTTAATAACCCCTAATCTGCCGCCCCCAATGTCGGCGCAACCTACCTACACTTTTTTTTTATTTTTTATTATTAATTTTTATTGAGGCACTTAAGTTAGGCATACAAACAGTATAAACACAAAGGAAATTGCCATTCAATACAAAAGGAAACATGTACAGTCCAGCTTAGTTCCATAACGGTATAGTAAACATTCTGCACAGCTCACCAATGAAATAAAAAACAGTTATAGATGGCAAAATTAAATACATAGTGCCTATTCATAAGGGAACCTTCCATAACAAATCTAATAGGTCGCTCTTGGACCTTAAATAAGGAAACATCTCTAGTAGTAAGGAAAGGTATAATGTAATGGAGAGACCACTCTTGGATCTCACTATGCTAACCTCATATTTTATATTTCTAGATGATAGCACGGGATACACCCTTATTTAGCCATTTTATTTTGCAAATCTATAATCCCCCCCAAAAAGAAAAGAAATGGCCTCTCTTGGACCTTAACCTTTAATATTTGCTTATAGGGGAGCTTGATAAGGGGTATAAAATAATAATGGAACACATAGGGCTGCTCTTGAACCCTTAAAACAATAATTGCACTCTTCTACCCTTGATAAGCATACATTTATATATATATAGCTATATTATATGGAATCATAAATAACTGTAAACTGCATGAGGCAATCAGGAACAATGTAGGAAGTAGAAACTAGCTTAAAAGCCATGCCATAACATATAAGGTGTATGAAGCTGGTAATAAAAAGTACTGTTTGAGAAGGTCGTGGTTTTAAATGGGGCAGTTCTTCAGAGCCCAATCAGGTGGGGTGACCTATATCAATAAATATTTTATAGTTGTAGAGGTGTATCATGCCCTTAGTTTATATCCCTGTGGTGCCCAATATAGTAGAACAATATTAACCAACAAGGGAGGCACACACACAATTGCCAATATGCAATCCACCTGCTTCAGACAGAGGATATGTTAAGTAACATAAGTACATAGTGTTATCACAGAAGGTAAGAACATTAAAATTTGGCATAGAGTGAGAGTGATCCATAGGGATGTAGCTTAACTATTCTGGTGCAGTCCACATTCCAATTCTGTAGTGTGACTGAAACATAAAGCTCTATTGTTACTAGGTATATGTTACATCTGGACTATATGGACCCCAGAACAAACTAGTAGAGAATGCTTTCACATATATGTACGTTTGCATAATCATGAGATGTTTGAGTGAGCTAATATTAAATAGTAGGTACATATTGAGCATTTAACAACCCTTATCTCATTTATAAGAAACATTTCAGACCTCATTATTAAATTAAATGCTTTAACACAGGTAGTAGGATAATTTGGGTTATGGAGGTTAGCATAATGCGTGAGCAGCAATAATGGTAGGGAGGTGTATAATGAGGTCCACTAGATAGTACTAATTGAAGACTTTAGTTTCCACCATTAACCCCAAGACTCATCTGTCCAACTGCCTCGGCCGCTGGCAGCGAGTCCAGTTTTGCCAGTTTTCCCAGTTCTCACTCTAGCCCACACCTGTCGCCATTAGAGGAGATGAGGTAATAATAATGGTGAGCAGAGCGGCACTGGATTCGCGTTTAACAGGGAGACTGCATGTGTTATGTTTTCCCTCTAGTCCTACATGTTGCTGCAGTTGTGGGGCAAGAGTTGTACGGCTCACCCCTGTAGGATACACTGGCTGCGGGGCATCTGGAATTATTAGCAAGTCCTCATTTGTCTGCTCGATAACTCTCTTAGTTGTACGGCTTACCCCTGTAGGATACACTGTCTGCGGGGCATCTGGGATTAGTAGCAATTCCTCATTTGTCTGCTCGGTAGCTCTCTTAGTTATAAGTGACCACAATCCATGTACCACTACTTGCGGAGCCGGCTTCCTCAAACAGTCATCCATAATGACAGTCCCAGGGTCTCTTACCCCCTGAGGCTTTAGATCAGGCTCACCCTCTGGTTCCCCGCTAAACGATGGTAGCGTGATGAAAAACTGATCCTCAGCTGATAAGGTACTGCTCATGTCTGCTACTGGAGTTTCCTCCGGTATATTGGGAGAAGGTATCTTGGTTTTTACATACCGAGCTGAATTGAGAGTCATGGTCAAATGCTCCTCCAGTTGCTGAAAATGCTCCATAAGCAGTTCTTGAATTTGGTTTAGCAAGAAGTCCTCCATAGTATTCAAACTAGTGCACACAAGGTGCTTACTAACGACAGGAGCCATAAGGCGCTCTGCCGGGGGGTATTCCATGTGACTGGTGTTATAGGCCACAGCTTCAAACGTGTCTCCGGGGCTCAGAAGCCAGCAGCAATTTCTGCAAAATAGGGCTCATAAGATGTGCTTTTCTTAGTCAAATTAAATTATGTAGACCATTGTCGTAGATGCTTCATCTATAGGGTGATATTAGACAGATAATGCCAGAATGCTGAGGCAGCTTGCAGAAGTGCGACCGATCATGGCCGCTGCCCGGACGTTCCCCCCCTACCTACACTTTTTAACCCCTAATCTGCCACCCCCATTATAATAAACATATTTTATTTATTTTAACTAGGTACAAAAGTTATTAAATAGTTATTAACTATTTAATAACTACCTAGATAAAATAAATACAAAAGTATCTGTAAAATAAAACCTAACCTAAGTCACAATTACACCTAACACTGCACTATAATTAAATTATTTCCATAAATTAAATACAATTAAATACAATTAAATTAAATTATCTAAAGTACAAAAAACAACAACACTAAATTACAGAAAATAATAAACAAATTACAAGATTTTTAAACTAATTACACCTAATCTAATCCCCCTAACAAAATAAAAAAGTCCCCCCAAAATAAAAAAGCCCTACCCTACACTAAATTACAAATAGCCCTTAAAAGGGCTTTTTGCTGGGCATTGCCCCAAAGTGATCAGCTCTTTTACCTTCATCCCGGTTGGATGAAGACTTCTCCCGATAAGATGATCTTCAAGGGGTTAGTGTTAGGTTTTTTTAAGGGGGTATTGGGTGGGTTTTAGAGTAGGGTTGGTTGTGTGTTTGTAATGTTGGGGAGGGATTTGTAATTTTTTTTACAGGTAAAAGAGCTGGTTATTTTGGGGCAATGCACCGCAAAAGACCCTTTTAAGGCCTATTTGTAATTTAGTGTAGGGTAGGGCTTTTTTTTTTATTTTGGGGGGACTTTTTTATTTTGTTAGGGGGATTAGATTAGGTGTAATTAGTTTAAAAATATTATAATTTGTTTATTATTTTCTGTAATTTAGTGTTTGTTTTTTGTATTTTAGCTAATTTTATTTAATTGTATTTAATTTAGGTAAGTCATTTAATTATAGTGTAGTGTTAGGTGTTATTGTAACTTAGGTTAGGTTTTATTTTACAGGTACTTTTGTATTTATTTAATAACTATTTAACCTAGTTAAAATAAATACAAAGTTGCCTGTAAAATAAAAATAAACCCTAAGCTAGCTACAATGTAACTATTAGTTATATTGTAGCTATCTTAGGGTTTATTTTATAGGTAAGTATTTAGTTTTAAATAGGAATAATTTAGTTAATCATCGTAATTTTTATTTAGATTTATTTAAATTATATTTAAGTTAGGGGGTTTAGGGTTAGTGTTAGACTTAGATTTGGGGGTTAATAACTTTATTATAGTGTTGCAACGTTGGGGAGGCAGATTAGGGGTTAATAAATGTAGGTAGGTGTTGGCGATGTTAGGGACGGCAGATTAGGGGTTAATATTATTTAACTAATGTTTGCAAGATAGGAGTGCGACGGTTTAGGGGTTAATATATTTATTATAGTGTCGGCGATGTCCGGTTCGGCAGATTAGGGGTTACATTTTTTTTTAGGGTTTGCGATGCGGGAGGGCCTCGGTTTAGGGGTTAATATGTAGTTTATGGGTGTTAGTGTACTTTTTAGCACTTTAGCTTTTTAGTTAGTTTTTAGAGTTTTATGCTACGGCGTTGTAGTGTAAAACTCTTAACTGCTGACTTTAAAATGCGGTACCAGTCTCGACAGGAGAGGGTCTACCGCTCACTTTTTGGCAGACTCGTAATACCGGCGCTATGCAAGTCCCTTTGAAAAAAGAGGATACGCAATTTATGTAAGTGTATTTGCGGTATTTCCAAGTCTGCCCAAAGAAGTGAGCGGTGAGCCTGTACCTTCTAGACTCATAATACCAGCGGGCATTAAAAAGCAGTGTTAGGACCGCTTAACGCTGCTTTTTAACCTAACGCACAACTCGTAATCTAGCCGTATATTTTTTATCATTCAATTAAAGTATGGAGGGTTTTAGAACAATTTAAACTTAATTTTGCAGACTCTAAGGTAATGATTCTGACAGTTTATTGTTACTTATTAGCTGTATTGCTGCCAAGGTTGAATACTGCACCAAACTCGGGGCAAATCAGTGGCCAAAACACCACATGCTTTTTCGCATTTGGGGTTTGCACAGCTATTACAATTTGCGAAATATGTTATTTTGCGTGCGTTAAGCCGTGTAATCTAAACAGCCAAATCACATGTGTGCTCACGTATTCCCCATAGAAGTCAATGGAGAAGGCAAATAGAAAAAATAAACACACAAAACCCATAATATGTTGCGCAAAGCCCTTGACGTATGCTCCTTGGAAAGTGTACATGAAAATGAGATTATTTCATATTGCAAAAATGTTTTGTAATATGGAATAAGTTCTATTTATTTATAAATAAATATTTCTCTATACAAGTAGTGGCCAAAATTGTGGAAACCTTTTGGAAAAAGTGTATTTTTGAGGTTTGATGGCTCATAACACCACTTTTTTTTAGTAATACTATAAAATGATATATCAATTATCAAAGATAATTTAATCAAGAATGTAATGCAGTAATTTTTATGAAGAATTTTTTTATTAGAACAGCAGTTATAAAGAAGAAAAGTGAAACATATAGAAAAAATGCTAAATACAAAAATTCTCAACATGTCAGTTAATACTTAGTTGGGTAAACATCAGCGTTAATTACGGCCTTAAACAACGCCTTCCCATGGAGTGAACCAATTTTTTTAGTTCTGCAGCTATTATAATGTGAAACCAAGATTGAATTATTGCTTCTATTAATTGAGTTTTATTGCTGGGATCAGTGGCTTTACTAGGGGGGTGCGGGGGGTGCAAGCCGCACCTGGGTGACACCCTCCAGGGGGTGACACCTCCAGAAAATTTTAT
This sequence comes from Bombina bombina, assembly GCF_027579735.1. Lineage (NCBI taxonomy): Eukaryota > Metazoa > Chordata > Amphibia > Anura > Bombinatoridae > Bombina > Bombina bombina. The sequence goes on along the minus strand of NC_069502.1, from coordinate 310,660,039 downwards.
TGAAATTCAAAGAAATACAAAGTAGAGATATATAGATTTTTTTTCTTAGAGGGGCCAGCATTTGTGAACATTACTGGGATTGGGGAAGTTGTAGACACTTTTTTGCCCCTTGTGCCAGTGCTGCAATTTACACAAACAGTTTTCCAGGCTGCTTTTGCTTGTTTGTACTTTGCTCCTCCCCTGCCCAATTTCACTATGAATGTTGTGGGCGTGCCGTGGGGCTTGCGAAGTTGCGCTGCTAGCCTAAACTTGCCCACCTATCTGTGCTCACTGCTCAGTGACATGTGGAGCAACGTCACTCATTGCTGTGCTGTCTGAGTGTTTTTGGGTGTGTGTGTGTGTGTCTGTCTGAGTGTTTTTGTGTTTATGTGCCTGAGTGTTTTTGTGTGTGTGTGTCTGAGTGTTTTTCTGTGTGTGTTTTTGTGTGTGTGTCTGAGTGTGTTTCCGAGTGTTTGTGTGTGCATCTGAGTGTATTTTTAAGTGTGTCTGAAATTATCTTTCCATTGATATATATATTTTATGGTATTACTCAAAATGAAAGTGGTGCTATGAGCCGTCAAACCTCAAAAATACAAACAATTTTGGCCACTACTGTTATATGTGATGATTTTTGGACTGATATATCTATTTATAGCGAGATATGTATATGAATATATATATTTATATATATATATGTCTAGCTATCTCTAGATCTATATGTGAATATTGCTTTGAAAATCCCTCTGAGATATTGTTTGATGTGCATAAGATTGTAATGTAAAATATTTTCATTATCTCAATAGTTAAACATATCTGTATGCATATACATCCATGTTTCTCTATGTATGTACTATATGTCAATGTAAAATCCCTGCATTTTTTTCCTAACACCCAAAATCTCGTATCTTTGGGCCCTTATAACTTTTTTGTGCAATATTTGTTTAAATAATTTTTATTAGACAGTGTTAATATGAGTATAACTGTACGTTGTAATGTATTTTTGAAGTTTTTTGTAAAACTTTTTATGAGGCACAAAACTGTTAACTATAGCTCTTCAATCGCAGAAAGGATTGTTGTGTAAAAGGTGAATGTGCAATTCTTCAAAACTTGTAATAGCTGCACAATGGAAATTGATTGTGAAAAGACCACATCCTGCGCGGAAAACTCATAATGCGTGACATGTAATCTTGACCTCTATGTGATAAAAAACTTTCCCAGATATAAAGGCTTTTTTATTTTGTGATTTCTTACAATTTATTCAAAGTAGCATAGAGCAAAATGTACCATTATGTTTACATATACCATAAGAGTAAGCAATGTAATGAGCAAAAGGAATCTTACCACTCTCAGTGACACCCCGTCCTCAGCGATTTTTCTCCAAATCTTCAACCTCCCTCTAGCGAGTTTTAAGATTAACCTGCAGCAAGCTCTTCACGGCTCACCTACTCCGGTTACTCGGTTTGAAAGTGCCGACTACTGCCGCTCAGCTTCTACTCCTCTCACCAGTATTGCGGCGTCTGACGTCACCCGGCCTCTCCGGTCATGTGACTTCCTCTCTGCCTCTGGTGTCGGATTGTAGCGTTTCCTCTGCTCGCTCGGTCTGGAGGGGTTCCTCTATGGAATGGGGTGTCACCAGTCTTGGTGATCCACTTTGGCAAGTACTGTGGGATGACCCAGATACCACTGGGAATTGGGTGCAAAAAGTTTTAATTTCACCTGGCCGGACGGCACTCTCCTATGCCGTAACTGCAGCAATCACCAAAAAGACCGGCGCAGGTATAAAACTTAAAAATAGAATCTTTATTTCTTCATATTAAAACATAGCTCAATGTAAAAACATGGCACAGACAGATAGACACGTCTAACATGTTTCGACCATAATTAGCCTTTATCATAGACTCTCCTTGTCAAAATCAGCTGGGTGACTTTTATTTCACTCCCTCTTCTTTGATTGGTTGTCTGTGCTTAGTAATCCTTATTCTATAACCCTAGTTATCAGAGAACGCTAATTATACTCTTGTGCTCACCATATGCTCCTTAGATTTAAAATAATTAATATTAATTTGTAAACTGCTCCAAAGGATTATATATAAGAAAGTATATACAATTTCATCAAAATTGGACTCTTGGCCATAATTATTACCTAATATGTAACACAGTTAATATGACATTAATACATCATTTACTTTTGTTTTATAATGCCCATTATAACCTATGGCTTCTTGCTCTAATTAAATGTGTCACCACATTTACACATGACTCAACTTGTATTTGCTTTTATATACATATAGATTTCTCCAATCCCATTGTTGTGAACAGTCAGTAATATTTCAGGTAATATATGTTGTAATATACCAATTACTAGTATGTTGTTGTCAGCCAAGGTAGAGGGGCGCATTAGAAATGTTTGGTAGTGAGAAAGAGGCAGGGAAGGAAAAGGCAGAGGTCAAAAGATAGATATTAATAGGAGGGGTTTACATTGGTTTTTAATATCTCCCTCAGTTTATCAACTAAACTGATGTATGCTTGATAATATCAAACTATTTGGGGAAACCTTCTAATTCCTCCTTATTGTGACTATTCATATTTAGTATAGTAATACCTATGTGCTACACTGTTAGTAGTGCAATATTCATATCTGTATATTAACATTATTCATAACCTAGATTAGAAGACCTAAAATAAACAGTATTCCTTTTTTGCATTGGATTTCCAATTATTATTGCCAATGATTGATCAAATTGGTCTCAATGTTTAAACCATTCGGCATATGTGTGTTCAATTTGAAGATCCAAAAAGCCTCCTTCTTATATAGCTCCTTTACTTTACTACCTCCTCTTGGTTTATTTTTGATGATATCTATGATCATCCAGGTGAATGTTTTTGCACTACCTCCATGCTCATAGATAAAATGCTTTGATGCCCCTGTTGCTGTCCTCCCTCTCTCAATGTCATTTAGATGCTCTTGTATCCATTCACGTGTCTCTCGTGTCGTACACCCTACAAACTGTTTCTGACAAAAGGTACAGGTTATTGCATAAATTGCAAATTCAGAACGACAGTTGGTACAAATGTTACAATCAAAAACTTGTTGCGTGTAGCATGACTGAAAAACTTTACTGCTTGTAGTATAACTACATGCTGTACAGCCATGTAAACCACACTTATAATGCCCTTTACAGCTGAGCCAACTGCTTTCCTTCTGTGGTTTCTTGAGAGCACTAGGTGAGACAATGTTGCCAATTGTTAAGTTTCTTTTTGAGACAAATTGGCAACTTTTGTCAATCACATCTTTCAGTGCTTCATCTGCCCTCAGAATTGGCAGGTTTCTCTTAATAATCTCACAGACCTCCCTATATTGATTAGAATAGTTGGTCACAAAGGCTATCTCACTTGACCCTTTAGTAGTACCTGGTGTTTTTGGTTTAAGTAAATCCGCCCTAGAGATTTTTTGAACATCAAAGTAAGCCTTACGCAAAGGACCATCAGGATAACCCCTAGCCTTAAGTTTCTTCCATAGTAACTTGCTTTCTACTTGGTAATCAACTTCTCTGGAGCAGTTACGTTTCAGCCTTATGAACTGTCCCTTTGCCACGCCATAATTCATATGGCGTGGATGACAGCTCTTTGCATGAAGAAGGGCGTTTGCAGAAATTGGCTTTACATATAGGGTCGATATTACAGCTCCTTCTGCTATATTCCCTTCCAATTCAACATCTAGATATGGTATTTTCTTGGTGTCAAAAGCATATGTAAACTGCAAGACTGCCCTATTGCAGTTTAAGTATTCCACAAAGTATACACTCTCAGCTTCCGTACCTGACCAAACCCTTATCAAATCATCAATGTAGCGTTTGTATGCTACAATTGAGTCTCTAAATGTATTATCATCTGCATAGATGTGGGACAGCTCCCACCAACCCATGTAGATGTTGGCAAAGGCCGGGGCAAATTTTGCCCCCATGGCTGTCCCACGTCTCTGCAGATAAAACAAACCATTGAACTCAAAATAGTTATGAATTAATAAAAAGAGGAGTGTCCGCAAGATAAAACTTTTGAGGTTGGTGTCATAATCGCTGAAGCTATCCAACATGTGTTTAACAGCTTCTAAGCCTTCCTTGTGGGGGATAGCCGAATAAAGGCCCACCACATCTATGGTGAGCCAATTATAGTTTGGTTCCCAAACTAAGTCATCTGTTAAATTTAACAAGTGCTTAGTGTCCCTTAGAAACTATGGCAATTTCCAAATGACAGGCTGGAGCAGAGATTCAATCCAGTTGGACAGGTTCTCAAATAGAGAACCTATGCCAGACACGATTGGGCGTCCTTTGACATCCTCCAAGGTCTTGTGCACCTTCGGCAGATGGTGGAAGATCGGAGTGACCGGTTCCTCCACCATCAAATACTCAAAGGTATCTGGATCTATTACCCCTAGCTCCAGCCCGTCGTCCAGCAAACTCCTCATCTCTTTTTGGAAAGTAAAAACTGGGTTCCCCCGTAACACAAGGTACACCTCTTCATCATTGAGTTGCCTCAATGCCTCTTGGACGTAGGAGCTTCTATCCATGATGACAATGGAGCCTCCCTTGTCCGAATTCTTTATTACCACATCATCCCTTTGTTTCAGAAGTTTTAGACCATTTTTTTGTTTAGCTGTTAGATTCTCTCTATGGCTTTTGCCTTGTGACTTGAGTATCACTAAGTCTTCCTCCACTCTCTTGTGAAATTGTTCTAATATATTCCCTCTATTTCTGGTAGGGTAAAATACTGACTTAGGTCTATAACCATGTGAACTTTTGGTGTTTTCAAGTATGTTGCTATCTTTTTCTAGCTGGTACAAAGATAGAAAATCTACTGCATCTTTCACCTGAAAATAATCATTTTCTACCCTTCTGTCAACATTAGTATTAGTCTGTACAGCATCCTGCTCAATGTTTTCAGCAGTAAAAAACTTTTTTAATGTTAATTTGCGAACCAACTTGTTCACATCAAGCAAAGTTTCGAACACATCAAAATCAACTGAGGGTACAAAGTTAAGACCCAGCCTAAGTACTTCTAACTCAGATTCTTCTAGTGTGGCAGATGATAAGTTGATTATTTTCAAACTTTGTATTTGTTCTGCCTCCCTCTCCTTAGTGTGTACCTCTCCCTCTGAGCCTGGGGCTGCTCTTCTCCCTGTACCAATTGAGGTCTGTGTATCCCACCTCTCCCCCTCCCTCCTCCTCCCTGTCTGGCCACAGCCTCGTGAAAAACCTGTGGCTGCTCTGTATTTATCCCTTGTTTAGGGTGTCTCTCACTCTCTAGAGCTTTGCCAATTCTATTTCTACCAGCCTGCTTTTGTTTATGTTTATGTTTATGTTGGCCTGTGGAGGTTGGGACTGGTTGTTGTGGTGTGATTCTAATGAATGCATCATATCAGTATCATTAGTCAATTCGGCCTCATCAGATGAGGGTCCACTGGTCATAAAGTCCACAAACTCTTGTACTTCAAATTCATAATTGGACTCAGGGTCCGTATCTGAGAAAGTCACTTGTTTCTTATTATGCGAAAACTGTTGTTGTCTATGTGTCTCTTTAGGCTCTATGTCTCTCTCTTTGTGCTGCCTACGTTGTCGTCTATTCCTTTTATTTTGTTGCGTGTTCTTGAGGTAAACCCTGTTATGGGTATAATCCTCAGAATCCCTTGTAAATTTTCAAAACTTTAGCTTGTCAATGTCTCTTTTCATATTATCTACAGTTTGTTTAAGTAGATTGTCTAGTTTTTCATAACTGCTGTGTCCCACAAACTTGTTTAAATCTTTTTGTATATCCTGTATGTATTGTCTGGCCTCAATAAGTTTTTGTTCTTTATGTTTAATTATTAAATGCATAAGTCTTATTGAGCACTCTGTGAGTATGTCATTCCACTCATTGAGGAAGGCATCATACACCTGAAGGAAAGTGGGCCTTTTCTTTAGCTTTAGGCCCCGGGGTATCATGTTCAGATCTACATACTTTTCAAGTGATTTTTTTGTCCCACCATGTTTGATACTCTCTCCTTAAAGCTTTTTCCATCTTTAAAAACACCTCTGAAATTTCTTTAACCTCATTATCTGGATTGAATATGTCCTTTAGTGTGGGTCTGCTCTTCTCCAATTCCTCTAAGGGTAAAAGTGAATAATAGTTGCTGGTGGCCATGTTGCATGTAAAGTACCTTATTACACTGTTACACTATTATCAAATTGATAGTGTTAAGGTGTGAAGTGATTTATAAAGATTATCTTTAAGTGACTTAAATATTGTCAACTGTTCATATTTTTTACTTATCCCACAGTTGTAACCATGTTGATATAACCATTATGTTTACAGCCTTAAAGCATATTTGTGTCATATTCATACAGAGGTTTCTCTAGTGACTTGACTTTCACACCTAAGGGACAAGAGGTTCTTGTGAGAGTTCTATATTGTGCTTTCAGGAATTTTGGTTAAAATACTACTATGTGTAAAAGGTTTGTGATGATGTTAGGTACTTAATTTTAAAGTGACATTAAAATATACAAGAAATTACACACTGAACTGAAAAGTATTTTTATAAATCCATTAGCACTGTAATTTTTGAGCCCTAATTTAACGTTTTGCAAATGAAGAGCAGTTAAGGTATACTCCTCTTGACAAGCCTGGTAAAAATATGTGCTATTGAATTCCTGTGCTGTGGCTTTTTAGTGATATATGTAAATGTGCTTGTGGTCTGACATAACAATCACTGATTACAATGTTGCAGGTCAAGTAAAGTATACTCTTCAGAGGTATTTTACAGTATAAGCAGTTGTCCTTAAATATTTTATAAGAAGATTACATAGCTAAATTTTCCATGTTAGTGGATGGACTCCTTCCCAGGTTTTATCTGGGCTTTTAAATTTGACAAGAGGCAATATAGTCTGAATTGACTCCATCTTGAAAGATGGAACTTAAAGGGCCATAATACCCAAATGTTTAAACACTTGAAAGTGATGCAGTATAGCTGTAAAAAGCTGACTAGAAAATATCAACTGAACATCTCTATTTAAAAAAGAAAGATATTTTAACTCAAAAGTTTCTCATTAGCCACCTCCCATTGTAAAGGATTTCTAAGCAGCATATTAGTGTGTTTGTCCTGGGACAGCTTAGGGGTTGAGCCTCGTGCACTCTCATGTTATTTCCCTATTCAGTTTAAAGGAAGTTTACAATGAAATCTCATGAGAGTTAAGTCAAATCTCATGAGATCACAGTAAAAGAGTTCATGACCTCAGCACTGTTGATGCTGATTGCTGCTGTTCATTTCATCATTTTTTTTTAACCTGCAGCTGAGTATAACTTTTTACACAGAACTTACTCTGCTGAGCTGAGGAAATTGTGAGGTAAAATATCTTCCTTTTTTACATAGAGATGCTCAGGTGATATTTTCCTGTCAGCTTTTTACAATTATACTGCATCAGTTTCAAGTGATTTAGCATATGAGTATTATGTCCCTTTAAGGAGTCTAACAATCGAGAAGTGACATGCACGTGTGCACCAACAAAAGCTGGCGCACAATAAACATGCAAGGAGTGCAATCAAGCGGACATGCGCACCTCTGAACAGCGCACAAAACTAAAAGTGCTATATGGATACACGCGCAAAGACGAATGCACTCAATTAACAAGGCATGCAAACAAAGCCGATACACACTAAATAAAATAAAACTGAAAAAATGTGCTAAAAACCCCTAATGCATGTTACAAAAAAAAAAAGAAAAATAAAGGGTGAATTAAAAAAATATAAGATTCCTGCAGCCCAAAAACATGACATATAATAAATAATGCCTGTCACTAAACTCCCCTGGCTATGATGTACAACATTAAGGCCCCTATTTATCAAAGTCTGGCGGACCTGATCCAACAGTGCGGATCAGGTCTGAAAGACCTTGCTGAATACCGAGAGCAATACGCTCTCCGTATTCAGCATTGCACCAGCAGCTCACAAGAGCCCAATGCAGAATCACGGGGGTGTCAATCAACCAGATCGTACTCGATCGGTTTGAATTGCAGCGATGTCTGTCCGCCTGCTCAGAGCAGGAGGACAGGTTATTGAGCAGCGATCTTTGTGACCGCTGCTTCATAACTGCTGTTTCTGGCGAGCCTGCAGGCTCGCCAGAAACACGGGGCATCAAGCTCCATTCAGAGCTTGATAGATAGGCCCCCATGTGTTACCTACTAATAGCCTATACACTAAGTGAGTTCCCACATAAATAACTATATACTTACCTAATAGGCACCTACACTACTGCAATTACCATCTGAAGATTTTTTTTTTCCAGGAGATGGCTAATCTAGTGCTATATGCATGACAGCAGAGGATCTGTGTATATGGAGTATAAGATGATCCAACAGGGGGAGGCTAGAGACCGGTCCTCACGACAACTGTGGTAGATCTGTGACTAACTTTCATTGGGTGTAATTGTGCCACTACCCAATACTCCATAAGCTTCCCTCTGTCAAAAAAGTAGCTCTCAGAGGGGAACATGGGTTTAGAATTGGACCCCTCACACAGAGGAAGCAAATATACGACTGATTTGCTAGTGAGGTGGGAGGTTTTTTTTGGGGCTCTTGGAGTTTTGGGAATGTCTCCTAGTGGCCAGGAATTCCTAAGAGTAATGGCTTGTCTCTCACCACCTTCATGAAAGAAAACCCATTTTGCATGTTTCAAACAGCATATCTTGCCTTATTGCATTTTTCTTAATCTTTCATTTTTCCTGGAAGTGGACTGCACTCTCAAACCAAACCAGAGTGTGTACACAACACATCACAAGACACTTGTAAAACAGAGGGCTATATTTACAATAAGTGACTCAGGATGTAAACCCCAGACTAGCTTAGATGCAAAACCTGAAAGTAAAAATCAAGCAAAATAATCAAATACACAGAATAGTCAGTACTTATTTGGATACAATGTATTTGGTTGAATGCCAGCATGTGTCGGCTGTTGTTTAGAACCCAGGTAAGAAGAGAAAGTGAAGTATTTCCTGGGCTTTTCACCATTTGGCAAAATGCTGTTGCAGACTCTTCACTTTTATGTTTTTGGCTAAACTGTGTGCATCCAAGTAAGTGCTGACTATTCTGTGAGTTGCTTGATAATTTTGTGCTATTTCCTTTATTGAACTTTGCACCCAAGCTGGTCTGGAGTTAACTGCCTGAGTCATTGATTGCTAATACAACTGCGTGCTGTTTTGCTTGGGATGTGTACCCACTCCAGGTTTGAGTGTGCTGTCCACTTCTGGGTTTTGTTACAAACAGTTGTGACAAGCTTGTGAGCTCTCAGTGTGTTTGGTTAGAGGCCAACATGTGTTGTCTATAGGTAAAGACGCAGGTAAAAAGAGTCCATGAAGTGGTTCCTGGGCTTATCACTGATTGGCCAAATACTGTAACAAACTCTTCACGTTTATGCTTTTAGCTAATCTGTGTGCATCCAAGGGAGGGCTGAATTTTGTGTGTTTTATCTATCTATCTATCTATCTATCTATCTATCCATAAAATAATAGTATAGGAGCAATTTTTGACTGGTGCTGGGCCATGGTGACGGGGATCTTTATCAGTGAGAAGCTGAAGGGCATAGCCAGTGACTGAGCCAAATGCACGACAGCTCTGTCAGGGTAAGAAGAGATAGCTTACAAGAACGCCTGTGCCAAGTGTTTGGTTGACTATGACATTGAGATTCATTTTGAGGTAGAACCTAGATAAGAAGTACTGTTTTTTTCTGGTTGGTTTGAATGAACTCTGTATTTTTCTACATATTTTTAAGGCTGCCTACATAATTCTGTGCCTGGTAAGATAAGACCATTTAAGTCTTTACTTAGTTCAGACATTTTAAAGTGCATACATTTTATGTGGGATGAAGAGGCTTCATATACCCATGTTCCCTAGATTTAGAATATGGTAGACTGTCATAAAGAACTTTCGACAATTATTTGTCTCTCAAAAAGATAAAGGATTAAAAGAATATGCCCTTACAGATGGCAATAATGCACATTTAAGGCAATCTCTTCATCATTTTTAGAGGTGGATGTTTAGAAGAAAATGTTCCACAGTAAAGAGTTTTAATATACTGCTAAAAATGGACATATAGAAATATTCCATGTGCCATGAAATGCAGATGCTAGATATATATGTACCATTATAAATATATGTAGGAACATGTTCAGTCTACATTTAAAAATAAATTTAAAAAGTATTCTGTTTTGAAAAAAAGTACTATTGGGCACAAGATTCAGAATGGATATTATGTTTAAGAGTATATGAGGATAGTTTCTTAGCAGCATTTTCAATTATGGAGGCTAGCTAATGGAATGTGTTTATTTAAAATGCTCAAAAGTTAATTTTAGCAGAAGGCAGAAAGGGCCATCTGTGTTTTTTAATTCTTCTTTGTTAGTTGTTCATATTGGGCAGTGAAACATGAATAATTATGTTAAACCAGTATAACTAACCACCTTTATATTCATTATATTTAAAGTGAATGTAAAGTTTAATGAATGAGTGCCCAGTTTTTAAAAATACTATTAAAAACAGGGGCATGTTCATTAATGAAACTTTACATTGCAGCATTTTTTAAAAAAATACTTACCTTTTTCTTCAGCAAAGCCGGACCAGCGATCCCCCGCACGCTTCTAATGCTGTACTTAGCACAGCAATGACAGAACCGGCTTCCTCCAATCACAGCGTGGCCTCATGAGATAGTGGCTATTGGGTGCACGCCATGATTGGAGGAAGCCGGTTTCTTCATTGCTGATGTAAGGAAATAGGATCCGGCTTTGCTGAAGAAAAAGGTAAGCATTTTTAAAAAAACGCTGCAATGTAAAGTTTCCTGAATGAAAAAAGCTGAACTTACAATGCAGAACATTAAAATGTAAAATATTTACAGTAAATACAGTTAAAACCTTTATTAAATATGTATATTGCATAAATATGTTTTTTTCATGTACTTAACTGCAAAGGGCTGTAATGCACTTTTTTATATATGTCTATATATGTGTACATATGTATTTATGTGTTTATATGTGTATATATGTCTTGTAAATAAAATAATGTATATGTTTTTGTCAGTGTACACATGTGCATCTGTGTGTGTGTGTCTTTATCTGCGTGTAAATGTGCATGTGTGTGAACCTGATTGGGTGCACATCTGTGTTTGTGTAAACCCTAGCATTGACACCTTTTCAAAACTTGTTCTTAATGATGTAGCTAATTTACAGCATGAAATGGCAGTTCAATCTAAAAAAAGGTATCATTAATAATTTCTCTCAGTCTGATAGATTGGCGGTACAATCCCTCAGACAGAACAGAGAGGTGGTGTTAAAACAAGCCGATAAAGGCAAGGGCCACTGTAATACTTGTTAAGAGTTATTACATTGAGGGGATACTGTTCCAACTTTCAGACTCAGAAGTGTATATGAAACTGGATTATGATCCGAAGTTTAAGATTCAAAAAGAGCAAGCTACATTATTGAAATGGGCTCTGTGTAATGGTATTATTGATGAGAAAATAAATCAATTCCTTAAGAAAAGTAATGGTTTAACACCTATATTTTACACACTGCCTAAAGTTTATTTGTAAATTCCCTATGGCCTCTAGGGAGAGAGGGGGGGGATTTTGGGTTTGGCCCCTAGTGACCTATTGTAACAAACCTAAGTGTTAACAATGGGTAGTGCCTTATGCCAAATAGTACAAAATGTTTAATAAGAAGAAGGACAGAAAATGTGAAGCCATGCCGTGGGGTATTTCCTAGAAATGGAACCAAGTGTGAATACACTCAAAAATGAAGTCATATTGAAAATCCTAAAATTTGTCCTGAGCCATAATTATTTCGTTTTCAACGACAAATTCTTTCTCCAAATACGTGGCACTGCCATGGGCACAACATGTGCCCCCACATATGCAAACATCTATCTTGGATGGTGGGAGCGCGAACACGTATTTGGAGAAAAGATGGAACAGTATATGGACAACATACTGTTATGGCTCAGGTACATAGATGATGTCTTCATTTTATGGAAAGGGGACAAATTGAGATTCAAACAGTTCATACAGGAACTAAACTGCAATGATCTTAACTTGAAACTAACCTATGAAATCAGTAACTCAGCAGTAACCTTTCTTGACTTAACAATTTCAAGGGACATGTTTCGATATGTACAATCCAGTATACACAGAAAGGAAACAGCTACGAACTCTATACTATCCTTTGACAGTGCACATCATCCTTGTACCAAAAAAGCCATTCCATATGGGGAGTTTTTAAGAATACATAGAAACTGCTCAGAAATTGATACCTTTAAAAAAGAATCAAAAGAGCTAAAAACAAGATTAAAAAGTAGAGGATATCCAAACAGTATTCTCAAAAAAGCATACCATAAAGCACTCCATATGAACAGAAATTACTTACTTTTCCCAAAGCAAAAACAGAACAAGGATACCAGAATTAGTTTTGTGGGCACATATAACATGGCACACAAAGAAATAACTACAATTCTGAATAAGCATGTTCATATATTACATACTGATAGAGACCTAGCTAAAAATGTGGGAAATAAAGTGGCAATTAGCTGGAAAAGGGCTCCGATGATCAGAGACAAAGTTATGAAGAGTCACTTTGCAAGAAAACCTAGCATTAGAAAAGATGGTCTAACTGGCACATATCCATGTGGTACCTGCAAATTCTGTATCTGTATGAAGAATATCAAAGAAATGTCCATCTTCCCAGAAGGTGTGAAAAGAATTAATGGTCTATTTAACTGCAGAACGTACAACATAATATACTACTTGGAATGCAGTTGCAACAAAAAATATGTGGGAATGTCCACTAGGGAACTCAGGAAAAGACTAGGTGAACACCTGGGAAACATAAAAAACGCCAAAAAAGATCTTGAGAAAGGAAAAAAAACTCACATCAGTTGCAAAACATTTTTTGGATTGCCATAATAGCAAACCCGAATTGAAATGTTGGGTCCTACAAAGACTTACTCTGGGCATCAGAGGAGGCAATATGGAAAATACCCTCTTAAGAGCTGAATCAAAATGTATCTTTTAGCTACAGAGTATGACACCCAATGGATTAAATGAAATGATACAATATAGTGCTTTCCTAAACTAAACAAGAGATAAACCGTAATGGTTAGACATATTGAGACCATTTGAATAAAATAGGTTAATATGTGATAACCACAGAAAATAAAGCATCCAAATATTTCTCATGGTAAAATATAATATACCACCCGATAATGAGACGGCTTTTATTTACAGTAACCTTTTCAACCCATGGAGAATAACAGATCAATGCAATAATCCATTGATATCTTGGACCAATATCAATCTGGTGTATTACCCAGAGCTGGATCACTTTGAACTAAAATCATACTTGTAACCAAGGAGACTGCATACATAAATATTAATGAAAGAACAAATAACTGAAGCATTGTTAGTCTTGTCCAGGGTATAAAGGTATATAGTGAATCTATTGGAGGTCCACCATATTATATGTAATTCAAAATTATACACAGCTAGTAGTGTCCAAAAACCATCTGAGATAATGAGCACAGTTTTAATAAAATTCTGATGATCCTTGCCCTGACGAGAATAAGGATATTAACAGCAATAGTATTATATTTGATTATCTGATGTTATCTAACTACCTATAGACACAAATGTTAAATAGTAAATTAATGTTTTTCAAGTGGAATTATAACGCTAAACTGTACCCCACAATGAGACTTACTAAAACAGCATAATAATCATTGTGAAAATAAAAATACAATGAACTCCCCTCTGGTCATAGCGGAAGATACATTACCAGTATTCACATAGAATTACATATTTAATTACTCACTATGCATCAGACGTGCTTTTGTATATGACAGTGTGAAAACAATAACCAATGTTAATCGCCAAGTGTATAAGATAGAATGATTGACATAAGAGTGTAAATATCACACAGAGAATCCATTGGATATCGGCAGTAGATACACCTCTTTATCTTATAGGCTACAACTGATGATGACGCTGATATGTCATTCTTACACTGAAAGGTGTAAGAAAGTTGCTGATAGGTTGACATGAATTACCCCTGACGAGAATACAGACATTAACAGCAATAGTATTATATCTGACTATCTGATGTCTATCTAACTACCTATAGACACAAATGTTAAATCGCAAATAAATGATTTTCAAGTGGAATCATAATGCTAAAATGTACCCCACAATGAGACTCAGCAAAACCGCATAACAACCATTGTGAAAATGAAAATACAATGATCTCCCCTCTGGTCATAGCGGAAGATACATTACCAGTATTCACATAGAATTACATATTTAATTACTCGCTATGAATCAGACGTGCTTTTGTATATGACAGTGTGAAAACTATAACCAATGTTAATCGGCAAGTGTATAAGATAGAAATGGTTGACATAAGAGTGTAAACATTACACAGAGAATCCATTGGTTACCGGGAGCAGACACACCTCTTTATCTCATAGGTTACAGCAGATGATGACGCCGATATGTCATTCTTACACTGAAAGGTGTAAGAAAGTTGCTGATAGGTTGACATGATTTGGAAAAACGTAATTGGCCATGTGATTGGCTGATGATCCTTTAAAAGCCGTGTGTGGCGGTCGGACCAGACGCCTCTGAAAAAGCAGTTGCGAAACGCGCGTCAGGCGTTCGCACTGCTTCTCTCCTACAGTCCGGTTGTTTTAGCTTTCATTGTTGGCCTCTTTTAGGCACCTTATCCTTAACTTAAAAACTTAAAAATGTAAACTACTGCTAATCTACTTTAACGATAATTAGCCTGTAATGTCACTGGTTTAGGCTGCTTTTAGCCTGACCTTGTTGGAGCAATTTGCTCAAATCTAGGCTATCATTGTAGTTAATTTCTTGTAGTGCCACTTAATTCTGGAAACTATTCTGTTAACAATTCCACTAGTGCTCGCCTGTCTGAGCGATATTCAGCCTCAATACTTTATTGACTTAGTCTGTTTCTAGTCTTATGATATTGGAGCAGATAAACTTAGGCTAATCGCTTCAAACAAGCTTTCATAGTTTTTCATGATTGTGAAATAAATATATTTAGAATCTTATGCTCCCCTGCATAAACCCACACATTTGACTTGGGTGAATACCCTAAACATAATAAATTGAGAATTTGGTTTATTGGGGAAGACTCCAAGTGGAATAGTACAAGATAAATATCATATAAATATATCCTTTCCAACTAACAGTATAAACACCTTGGACATATATAATCTATATACTAATCATGCTGTGACAACATCGTATCCACATATAACCCCAACAGTGGTTTTGACAAGTACAACATTCCAGATTTAATAATAGAATTTCAATATGTGGAAATAAAGAAGGTTTTGAATAGATAAGAATAATGCAATATATTTTATTAACATCACTGATGATATTGGCACTCATACTATCTGTCAAAAGCATACAGTTAAGGATACTCATACCTATTGTGTTTTAGCTATCCAACCGGACACTGTGATACAGACTGATCACTGTGTCACACTAGAGAGGAGCTCTTGCCTACCTAGTATTACTCGGACACAATTTTATTTGTTTGTTGTTTTATCCTCACTGGTGGAAAATTGCACTCTTTTTTTACCATAATTGATATAAAAGTTGTTTTAATAAATACACGACACACCACACTACCAATACAGCATTGGCTTTGACCCCAACAAGTGTGCCCAATATGCTTCACCTTTTCTGTCCTTCTTCTTATTAAACACTGCCTAAAGTGCTTAAAAGAATTAGCAAACCCCCGGGTCATCCTATTGTGGCTAGCTCAGACTCTATTTTTTCCAATATGGCCATTTATTTGGATAAGATTCTTCATCCACTTGTGGAACAAGCACAGTCCTTCATTAAAGATATTGGGGATTTTTGAAAAAAATTGAGAATGTTACATTGTCAGGGGATAAATACATTTTATATTCCTTGGACGTAGTAAGACTTTTCACTTCAGTCAGTCATAATAGTGGCTTAGGGGCAATTCACCAAACTCTATTATCTAGTGGAGGTTTTTCAAACATGCAAAGCACTTTTCTGATTGAATTATTACATTTAATTTTGAGAAGTATTTTTTTTTGTTTCAGGACCAGTTTTATCTACAGGTTCAAGGTATGGCGACATGTTCCAATGTCGCCCCCAATTATGCCAATATTTTCATGGATGTTTTTGAAGAATGTTTTGTTTATGAAAATCCTTTATTTCTTCAATATGGCACCACATGGTGGCGCTATATTGACAACATCTTGAGTATTTGGATGGGCGACATTTGGACCCTATTGCAGTATTTTGGCAGAATTGAACAATTAATCTAGATTGATTAAATTTAAATTCATCTTTAGTGAAAGCAATATTGAGTTTTTGGACACATTAGTATATAAGAAGGATGGTAGGTCATCTGTCAATATATACAGGAAAGATATTGATCGCAACAATTTGTTGCAATATGATAGTGTCCATCGTCCTTCTTTACTTAAATCTCTGCCCTTTAGTCAGCTACTTAGGGTGAGAAGAATTGTGTCTGATGAAACCTTTGTAGATAATAGACTTAGTAAAATGGGTAAATTATTCATTGACAGGGGATACCCAGAGGACCTTATAAAGGAGAGTATAGGTAAGGTTAAGGCTATGTCAAGACAACAAGTGTTGAAAGGTTAAACTAGGAATAATGGCATGAAGAATAAGAATAGACTTGTGTTCTTTACTACATATGATATACAAAGTGGAATAATTAGCGCTATAATCAAAAGGCATTGGCATGTATTGAAAGGATGTAATCCATCAGTATTGGAATTCCAGGATTTGCCTATGCCTGCATATAAAAGGGCCCAGTCCCTTAGGGATCAACTTAATGGAACTGATATAGGCACGAATAAAGGTGATGGAATTGGATATATCACTACAAAGAATATGGGGTGTTACCCTTGCCTTGGCTGCTTCAGTTGTAGCAACATGATCAAAGGGAAACATTTCTATCATCCCCACTAAGGTAGGGAATTTAGGATTAATGATTACCTCACATGTAATTTGGAATACATTATTTATTTAATTAAATGCCCATATGGCCTTATTTATGTAGGGGAGTCTACGAGAAAAGCTAGGGAATGCCTTAACCAACACAAGTCTAATATTATAAAGGGGGACTTGGAGGCTCCTGTCTCCAACCATTTTGTGAGGGCAGGACATCATATCTCCCAGCTTAAATTTCAGGTAATTGAACAGGTTAGGAGACCTAGAAGAGGTGGCAACAGAAAGTTCATCCTGAAGAGGCGTGAAGCCTTCTGGATCTTCAAATTAGATACCATGCATCCTAGGGGGTTGAACGGTGAACTGGATTGGTCCTTATTCCTGTGATTAATGTTACATATAGTTCAAAAAAGTTATAATATGGGGATATTAGTGTATATATTGGAAGGGGTGGTTTTACTCATTCTATGTTTTTAATATTTTCTGTATTTTTTAGGTATAGAATGTTTAATCTGTTGAAGTTGTATTTGAGATGTAATATGATAATGACCAACAGAGGGGGTTGTATGCACCTGGTAATTGTTCACCTGTTGGGTGTAAGTAGGTGTGCATGTAATACCCAGAATGCTCACATTATTAAGGATTGAATCCCGAAACATTGTGTATTTTGTTCTCTGTACCCCTAAATAAATTTATTTACTTCATTGGGACAAGTGCTGCTGCCTTTTTGTGCTTTTTGTAGTGTCTCCCTCCTGGCAGCCTGCACTGTCTGGTTTGCTGATGTGCTGAACTGAGTTATTGGATTTAGCTTGTGTTTGTGTAATAGTGAGTCTGTGTCTACATATGCATGTGTGAGTTAGTTTGTGTGTATGTATGTACATGTGTGTGTGTGTGTGAGTGAAAGGGTCAGCGTGCACATGCATGTGAGTGTGTATATATGTGCATGTTTGTAAGTGTATGTGTACATGTGTGTATATATACATGCTCATGTGTGAGTGAGATTGTGTGTACATGTGCTTGAGTATGATTGAGTCTGTGTGTATGTGTGTCTGTGTATCTATGTGTGTGACAATCTGTATATGTGCATGTGTTTGTACTGGTTTGTCCATTAGTGTATATTCTATTGTTATCGCTATCTGGCAACAACACGAATGTACTACAACAGCAATAGAATTACTATGCAATGTTTTTTCATTGTAATCAACCACTTATTAAACAAATATCAAGTATATTTCAAAGGCAATAGAAGCAACATTTAAGAACAAATGTTGTCACAACTTCAATATATACTGTAAAATACAAACAGTGCTTACCAGGCACCGTGCCATCTTGCAGTATTTTTGTTCTACTGAATGTAAAATAACTTTTTTAGAATATTTTAGCATAGAATACAATTCATGAAAAAATAATAGTCTCTGTCATGTAGATGACAGCAATTAATTATCTTTTGGACCTACCTTGAAATAATAATATTAATGTAAATGGAAACATTGTACACACCTGTTCCCTGACACTTATATAGCTTTGCCATCTGAGCTATTAGTGTTTAGACATTTAAAACCAATAAAGGCTTAGGACTTTCTTGGCTACAACACAACAAATGAAAACGAGCCAAGTATAAAGTAATCCAGAGAGAACATCTTGGCATGATAGCTTGCCGGTCACTGTGACCTTATATATAATTTCATGCTTTTTGTTTTATGTGTATAGTAAGGCCTAAAGGTTCAGTGTGTATTTGACTTGTGCAGCCAAATGGCATATTCTGGTTTGGTTCATTTTTAAGCTCTGCTTCAGATATTTCCAGTAGTTGATAAGAGGATTAACCTTATGATAACATTTATACATGATAACATTACTAAAGAATATGATTACTTTATTTATATTCAGGTGTATTTAACTATCTATTGCTTTATTCCATTAATTCAGTGGAAATAGTAAAAGTAAGGGTTCAGGTGACAATATGACTATCCTTAACTATCCTATAACTTGTATAAAATGAGCACAGCATTAAAGGGACATAAAACCAACATTTTTCTTTCATAATTTATATAGGACATACAATTTTAAACAGCTTTCCAATTTACTTCTATTATCAAATGTTCATAATTTTCTATTTATTCTGTGTTGAAAATCAAGAAGGTAAGTAGACATGTGCATTCTTTTTTGAACGAATGTACATTTGTACCAAAAATCAGATATTAGTTTTCGTAAACGAAAATGAATATCTAATTGAGTGCACCAACGAAATTCATCAGTATTTATTTGTTTTCTTTAAATTGATTGCTAACGGGAGGCTTAGGGGCCGATTTATCAAGGACAGAATGGCCCCTGATGTCCCTGTTTTCGCGTGAGCCTTCAGGCTTGCCGGAAACAGCAGTTATGAAGCAGCGGTTTTAAGACCACTGCTCCATAACTGGTCCGCCGCCTCTGAGACTGCGGTCTGCAATCCAACCCTGCTACTATACGATTGGGTTGATTGACACTCCCTGCTAGCGGCCAATTGTCCGCGAATCTGCAGGGGGCGGCATTGCACAAGCAGTTCACTAGAACTGCTTGTGCAATGTTTAATGCTGACAGCTTATGCTGTTGGCATTCAGCGATGTCTGGCGGACATGATTCGTTGCAGCATATCATGTCAGCCAGACTTTGAGAAATCTGCCCCAATGTGTGTGCTTGCTAGCCACTTACACCATTTAAAGAGACATGCTTTAATTTGTTGCAGAATTTAATTATTGCACTATTACTTGAATATAATTATTCATGTATCTTTTGCAAAGAGACTTAGTGGCTTATTTATCAAGGGCAGAATGGCCCCTGATGCCGCTGTTTCCGCACGAGTCTTCAGGCTCGCCGGAAACAGAAGTTATGAAGCAGCAGTCTTAAGATTGCTGCTCCTTAACTGGTCCACTGCTTCTGAGACTGCAGACATCAATCCACCCACTCCTATGCGATCAGGTTTATTGACACCCTCTGCTAGCAGCCAATCTATTTTATTGACACTCCCTGCTAGCGGCCGGGAATCTGCTGGGGGTGGAATTGCGCAAGCAGTTCACCAGAAAGATACATATTTTTATGTAAACATACACATATTTAGACATACTGTATATACAGGATGTGCCAAAAGTAGGTATACATCTCATTCTCCTCTGTTTTTTACCCCTTACAGTTGACTTTAGGTCTCAAGGTGCGCTAAATATTCTATTCTGCTTTCACTCGTGTGCAAACTATCACTTTCAAATTGTAATACCAGTGCAAGTTAGTACAGTTGGGATATCCATTGAAAGTATAGGCTGTACTCAAGATAAATCAGTTGATAGCCCTTCTATGGTTAATGCTCTTTATCATGGTCTTGTAATATCAAAGTTACGAGCTAATGTTAGCATGGTCCAATAATATTGCTTAACGCACCCAGGCTATCATTATTGTGCCACTTGTAATCTAGCCCGTATTCGGCTAGATTACGAGTCTTGCGTTAGGCTTAAAAAGCAGCATTGCACTTCACCCGGCTTCGATGAAGACTTCTCCCAGCTTCGTTGAAGACTTCGGCCCGGTTGGGTGAAGACATCTCCCGGTAAGGTGATCTTCAGGGGGTTAGTATTAGTTTTTTTTTTAAGGGGGGATTGGTGGGTTTTCGAGTAGGGTTGGGTGTGTGGGTGGTGGGTTTTAATGTTGTAATTTTATTTTCAGGTAAAAGAGCTGATTACTTTGGGGCAATGCCCTGCAAAAGGACCTTTCTCCAACATTGGTGTGTCCGGTCCACGGCGTCATCCTTACTTGTGGGAAATATCTCTTCCCCAACAGGAAATGGCAAAGAGTCCCAGCAAAGCTGGCCATATAGTCCCTCCTAGGCTCCGCCCACCCCAGTCATTCTCTTTGCCGTTGCACAGGCAACATCTCCACGGAGATGGTTAAGAGTATGTGGTTTTTAGTTGTAGTTTTTTTATTCTACTATCAAGAGTTTGTTATTTTAAAATAGTGCTGGTATGTACTATTTACTCTGAAACAGAAAAAGATGAAGATTTCTGTTTGTGAGAGGAAGATGAATTTAGCAGACAGTAACTAAAATCGATTGCTGTTTCCACATAGGACTGTTGAGATGAAGTAACTTCAGTTGGGGGAAACAGTTAGCAGACTTTTCTGCTTAAGGTATGACTAGCCATATTTCTAACAAGACTGTGTAATGCTGGAAGGCTGTCATTTCCCCTCATGGGGACCGGTAAGCCATTTTCTTAGTCTCAAACAGAATAAAGGGCTTAATATGGGCTATAAAACTGGTAGACACTTTTATGGGCTAAATCGATTGCTTTATTTGGACATTTTATACATGTTTATGCTGATAATTCACACTTATAAACTTGGGGAACGTTTTTTAACGTCAGGCACTATGTTAGACACCTTTTCCAGTCAGGAAGGGCCTTCCCAGTTGTAGGCTGAGCCCCATTTTTGCGCCTTTACTGCACAGTTGTTTTTGAGTACAAGACATGCAGATGCATGTGTGAGGACCTGAGAGTAGTTGGAAAAGTTCCTAGAAGGCGTCATTTGGTATCGTATTCCCCTCTGGGCTTGGTAAAGTCACAGCAAAGGCTGTAGCTGGGACTGTATAGGGGTTAAATCTGTAACCGGCTCCGGTTTCGTTATTTTAAGGGTTAAAGCTCTGAAAATTGGTGTGCAATACTTTTAATGCTTTAAGACACTGTGGTGAAATTTTGGTAAATTTTGAACAATTCCTTCATATATTTTCACATATTCAGTAATAAAGTGTGCTCTGTTTAAAATTTAAAGAGACAGTAACGGTTTTGTTTTAAAACGGTTTTTGTGCTTTATTGACAAGTTTAAGCCTGTTTAACATGTCTGTGCCTTCAGATAAGCTATGTTCTATATGTATGAAAGCCAATGTGTCTCCCCCTTCAAAATTGTGTGATAATTGTGCCATAGCGTCCAAACAAAGTAAGGACAGTACTGCCACAAATAATGAAATTGCCCAAGATGATTCCTCAGATGAAGGGAGTAGACATGGTTCTACATCATCTCCTTCTGTGTCTACGCCAGTTTTGCCCACGCAGGAGGCCCCTAGTACTTCTAGCGCGCCAATCCTTATTACCATGCAACAATTGACGGCTGTAATGGATAACTCCATAGCAAATATTTATTTTATAAAATATTTTATCCAAAATGCCTGCATATCAGAGAAAGCGCGATTGCTCTGTTTTAAACACTGAAGAGCAGGAGGGCGCTGATGATAATTGTTCTGTCATACCCTCACACCAATCTGAAGGGGCCATGAGGGAGGTTTTGTCAGATGGGGAAATTTCAGATTCAGGAAAAATTTCTCAACAGGCTGAACCTGATGTTGTGACATTTAAATTTAAATTAGAACATCTCTGCGCACTGCTTAAGGAGGTGTTATCTACTCTGGATGATTGTGACAACTTGGTCATTCCAGAAAAATTATGCAAGATGGACAAGTTCCTAGAGGTTCCGGTGCACCCGGACGCTTTTCCTATACCCAAGCGGGTGGCGGACATAGTGAATAGGGAGTGGGAGAAGCCCAGCATACCTTTTGTTCCCCCTCCTATATTTAAGAAATTATTTCCTATGGTCGACCCCAGAAAGGACTTATGGCAGACAGTCCCTAAGGTCGAGGGGGCAGTTTCTACTCTAAACAAGCGCACTACTATTCCTATCAAAGATAGTTGTGCTTTCAAAGATCCTATGGATAAAAAATTGAAAGGTTTGCTTAAAAAGATTTTTGTACAGCAAGGTTACCTTCTACAACCCATTTCGTGCATTGTTCCTGTCACTACAGCAGCGTGGTTCTGGTTCGAGGAACTAGAAAAGTCGCTCAGTAGAGAGACTCCATATGAGGAGGTTATGGACAGAGTTCACGCACTTAAGTTGGCTAACTCTTTTATTTTAGATGCCGCTTTGCAATTAGCTAGATTAGCGGCGAAAAAAATCAGGGTTTGCAATTGTGGCGCGCAGAGCGCTTTGGCTAAAGTCTTGGTCAGCGGATGTATCATCCAAGACAAAATTGCTTAACATCCCCTTCAAGGGTAAAACTCTCTTTGGCCCAGAATTAAAAGAGATTATCTCACCACTGGGGGAAAGGGCCATGCCCTCCCACAAGATAGGCCTTTCAAGGCCAAGAATAAGTCTAATTTTCGTTCCTTTCGTAATTTCAGGAACGGACCGGCCTCTAATTCTGCATCCTCTAAGCAAGAGGGTAATGCCTCACAGTCCAAACCAGCCTGGAAACCGATGCAAGGCTGGAACAAGGGTAAGCAGACCAAGAAGAAACAAAACAACATGAAGGAGTAGCCCCCGATCCGGGACCGGTTCTAGTGGGGGGCAGACTCTCTCTCTTTGCTCAGGCTTGGGCAAGAGATGTTCAGGATCCCTGGACGCTAGAAATAGTTTCTCAGGGTTATCTTCTGGAATTCAGGGAACTACCCCCAAGGGGAAGGTTCCACATGTCTCACTTATCATCAAACCAAATAAAGAGACAGGCGTTCTTACATTGTGTAGAAGACCTGCTAAAGATGGGAGTGATACACCCAGTTCCAATGAAGGAACAAGGAATGGGATTTTACTCAAATCTGTTCGTAGTTCCCAAAAAAGAGGGAACCTTCAGACCAATTCTGGATTTAAAGATCCTAAACAAATTTCTCAGGGTTCCATCGTTCAAAATGGAAACCATTCGAATGATTCTACCCACTATCCAGGAAGGTCAATTTATGACTACCGTGGATCTAAAGGATGCGTATCTACATATTCCTATCCACAAAGAACATCATCAGTTCCTAAGGTTCACCTTTCTGGACAAACATTACCAGTTTGTGGCCCTCCCATTCGGATTAGCCACTGCTCCAAGGATTTTCACAAAGGTACTCGGATCCCTTCTAGCGGTTCTAAGACCGAGGGGCATTGCAGTAGTATCATACTTGGACGACATTCTAATACAAGCGTCGTCCCTTTCAAAAGCAAAGGCTCATACAGACATCGTTCTGGCCTTTCTCAGATCTCACGGATGGAAGGTGAACATAGAAAAAAGTTCTCTGTCTCCGTCAACAAGAGTTCCCTTCCTGGGAACAATAATAGATTCCTTAGAAATGAGGATCTTTCTGACACATGTCAGAAAGTCAAAACTTCTAAGCACTTGTCAAGTTTTTCATTCTGTTCCACGTCCTTCCATAGCTCAGTGCATGGAAGTAGTAGGGTTGATGGTTGCAGCAATGGACATAGTTCCTTTTGCGCGAATTCATCTAAGACCATTACAACTGTGCATGCTGAAACAGTGGAATGGGGACTATACAGATTTGTCTCCAGTGATTCAAGTAGATCAGAAGACCAGAGATTCACTCCATTGGTGGATATCCCTGGACCACCTATCCCAGGGAATGAGCTTCCGCAGACCAGAGTGGGTCATTGTCACAACCGACGCCAGTCTAGTGGGCTGGGGTGCGGTCTGGGAATCCCTGAAAGCTCAGGGACTGTGGTCTCGGGAAGAGTCTCTTCTCCCGATAAACATTCTGGAACTAAGAGCGATATTCAATGCTCTCAGGGCTTGGTCTCAGCTTGCAAAGGCCAGATTCATAAGATTCCAATCAGACAACATGACGACTGTTGCGTATATCAATCATCAGGGGGGAACAAGGAGTTCCCTGGCGATGAAAGAAGTAACCAAAATAATACAATGGGCGGAGAATCACTCCTGCCATCTATCTGCGATCCACATCCCAGGTGTGGAAAACTGGGAAGCGGATTATCTGAGTCGTCAGACATTCCATCCGGGGGAGTGGGAACTCCACCCGGAGATTTTTGCCCAGTTGACTCAATTATGGGGCATTACAGACATGGATCTGATGGCATCTCGTCAGAACTTCAAGGTTCCTTGCTACGGGTCCAGATCCAGGGATCCCAAGGCGACTCTAGTGGATGCACTAGTAGCGCCTTGGACCTTCAACCTAGCTTATGTGTTCCCACCGTTTCCTCTCATTCCCAGGCTGGTAGCCAGGATCAA
Source organism: Bombina bombina (assembly GCF_027579735.1). NCBI lineage: Eukaryota > Metazoa > Chordata > Amphibia > Anura > Bombinatoridae > Bombina > Bombina bombina. The sequence continues at coordinate 310,635,000 of NC_069502.1, read as the reverse complement.
ACAGGAGAGGGTCTCAGTGATCTTGATAGCTCCTGCGTGGCCACGCAGGACTTGGTATGCAGACCTGGTGAATATGTCATCGGTTCCACCATGGAAGCTACCTTTGAGACAGGACCTTCTTGTTCAGGGTCCATTCGAACATCCAAATCTGGTCTCCCTCCAGCTGACGGCTTGGAGATTGAACGCTTGATTCTATCAAAGCGTGGGTTTTCAGATTCGGTGATTGTTACTCTGGTTCAGGCCAGAAAACCGGTAACTAGAAAGATTTACCATAAGATATGGAAAAGATATATCTGCTGGTGTGAATCCAAGGGATTCCCTTGGAATAAGGTAAAAATTCCTAAGATTCTTTCCTTTCTACAAGAAGGTTTGGATAAAGGATTATCTGCGAGTTTTCTAAAGGGACAGATTTCTGCTTTATCTGTCTTACTACACAAACGACTGGCAGCTATGCCAGATGTTCAAGCATTTGTTCAGGCTCTGGTTAGGATCAAGCCTGTTTACAGACCTTTGACTCCTCCCTGGAGTTTAAATCTAGTTCTTTCAGTTCTTCAAGGGGTTCCATTTGAACCTTTACATTCCATAGATATTAAGTTGTTATCTTGGAAAGTTTTGTTTTTGGTTGCTATTTCTTCTGCTAGAAGAGTTTCAGAGTTATCTGCTCTTCAGTGTTCTCCGCATTATCTGGTGTTCCATGCAGATAAGGTGGTTTTGCGTACTAAGCCTGGTTTCCTTCCAAAGGTTGTTTCTAACAAAAATATTAACCAGGAGATAGTTGTACCTTCTTTGTGTCCGAATCCAGTTTCAAAGAAGGAACGTTTGTTACACAATTTGGACGTAGTCCGTGCTCTAAAATTCTATTTAGAAGCTACAAAAGATTTCAGACAAACATCTTCTCTGTTTGTCGTCTATTCTGGTAAAAGGAGAGGTCAAAAAGCGACTTCTACCTCTCTTTCCTTTTGGCTTAAAAGCATCATGCGATTGGCTTACGAGACTGCCGGACGGCAGCCTCCTGAAAGAATCACAGCTCACTCCACTAGGGCTGTGGCTTCCACATGGGCCTTCAAGAACGAGGCTTCTGTTGATCAGATATGTAAGGCAGCGACTTGGTCTTCACTGCACACTTTTGCCAAATTTTACAAATTTGATACTTTTGCTTCTTCGGAGGCTATTTTTGGGAGAAAGGTTTTGCAAGCCGTGGTGCCTTCCGTTTAGGTAACCTGATTTGCTCCCTCCCTTCATCCGTGTCCTAAAGCTTTGGTATTGGTTCCCACAAGTAAGGATGACGCCGTGGACCGGACACACCAATGTTGGAGAAAACAGAATTTATGCTTACCTGATAAATTGCTTTCTCCAACGGTGTGTCCGGTCCACGGCCCGCCCTGGTTTTTTAATCAGGTCTGATGAATTATTTTCTCTAACTACAGTCACCACAGTACCATATGGTTTCTCCTATATTTTTCCTCCTGTCCGTCGGTCGAATGACTGGGGTGGGCGGAGCCTAGGAGGGACTATATGGCCAGCTTTGCTGGGACTCTTTGCCATTTCCTGTTGGGGAAGAGATATTTCCCACAAGTAAGGATGACGCCGTGGACCGGACACACCGTTGGAGAAAGCAATTTATCAGGTAAGCATAAATTCTGTTTTTAAGGGCTATTTGTATTTTTGCGTAGGGTAGGGCTTTTTTATTTTGGGGGGGCTTTTTTATTTTGTTAGGGGGATTAGATTAGGTGTAATTAGTTTAAAAATCTTATAATTTCTTTATTATTTTGTGTAATTTAGTGTTTGTTTTTTTATACTTTAGATAATTTTATTTAATTGTAATTAATTGTATTTAATTTAGGTAATTAATTTAATTGTAGTGTAGTGTTAGGTGTAATTGTAACTTAGGTTAGGTTTTATTTTACAGGTAAATTTGTCTTTATTTTAACTAGGTAGTTATTAAATAGTTAATAACTTTTTAACAACTATTGTACCTAGTTAAAATAAATACAAAGTTGCCTGTAAAATAAAAATAAACCCTAAGATAGCTACAATGTAACTATTAGTTATATTGTAGCTAGTTTAGGGTTTATTTAATAGGTAAGTATATAGTTTTAAACAGGAATTATTTAGTTAATTGTAGTAATTTTATTTAGATTTATTTAAATTATATTTAAGTTAGGGGGGGTTATGGTTAGACTTAGGTTTAGGGGTTAATAACTTTATTATAGTGGTGGTGACGGTGGGGGCAGCAGATTAGGGGTTAATAAATGTAGATAGGTTGCGGCGACATTGGGGGCGGCAGATTAGGGGTTAATAAATATAATGTAGGTGTCAGCGATGTTGGGGGCAGCAGATTAGGGGTTAATAATAAAATATAGGTGTTGGCGATGTCGGGGGCAGCAGATTAGGGGTTAATAAGTGTAAGATTAGGGGTGCTTAGACTCAGGGTTCATGTTAGGGTGTTAGGTGTAGACATAAATGTATTTTCCCCATAGGAATCGATGGGGCTGCGTTAGGAGCTTTACGCTGCTTTTTTGCAGGTGTTAGGTTTTATTTCAGCCAGCTCTCCGCCATTGATTCCTATGGGGAAATTGTGTACAAGCACGTTTAGCCAGCTCACCGCTAACGTAAGCAGCACTGGTATTGAGGTGAGATGTGGAGCAAAATTTTGCTCTACGATCAGTTTTAGTTTCAGTTTTGCGGTAACGCTGGGTTTGTAAAAACCTATTATACCAGCGCTGTCTGTAAGTGAGCGGTGAGCATAAACTGCTTGTTAGTACCGCACAGCTTCTAACGCAAAACTCGTAATCTAGGTGATTGTTTGTTGTTTATTAGTGATTTGAATTTCGGTAATTTGAGTAATTGTCTGGCAGGTGTAATTATTGTGAGTGGTGTCCCATCATGTGTGTTTAATGGAGGGAATTTTGTATTCTGGAAGCATTGTTGTACAGTTAGGGGTTTGGCCAGGTAGTTCAGAGGTCTGGCTAAGTGGGTAGAAACAATGACATGGAGGGTGCAGCCAAAAAGATTGGGATGGTTTTGCCCCCCTCCCCACAGAACCAGCACTGACTGAAATGTACTAAACATTAAAAATCAACTACATGATGTGGAGGGAGAAGCTTAGATCCAGAAATTAATTGAATTGATCTTGCACTGGATGGCAACTGTGCATAGTACTATGGGTGAGTGTCCTCTAGGGGGTTCCCTTGAGATGGTAAGCAGCAGCTGCTAGGTAGTGGTTCCATAGGGTGGTGGTGGTTGGGAATTTGCATGTCTGCTGGGATTTTTCAAATTAATAAATAAATAATTATAATAACTATAATAATAATAGTATACCATGGTGTTGTGGCTTATTAGGGAAATTCTAGCAGTGCAGTGGTTAATGGTATGGCAGGCATTGTGATAAAGGTTTTGAATATGACACATTTATGTATATTTAACCTCCTAGGGGGTTAAGCAGACATTAAAGATTTCTTTAATGGCAGCACTATTGATTTTGAAACCAACAGAAGTTTGTGTATAATTCATCTCTATGCATATATTGCTCACTGGCTCATAAGGAGAACTAAAACAGGTCTGACAGTGGACAATGTTGTGTCCCACAAGCATAAAACAATTTTCCCCTACATTCTACAATGATCTTGTTAAGATTTTTCAGAATGGTAAAAAATATTTTTTAATTAGCTTTAAAAAGATCTACATCTACTAAACTCTTCAAAGTAATCTTTGAATATTGTTATGGAAAGGTTGCAATAGTAGTTCAATTTAACAGCAATTTTGCCTGTTTTTTAGAACACGATTATATTCTACTACACTATTATGTTTGTGTAATTTAAAGAATTTGGCTTTAAAATGTTTTAACCCCTTAACTGCGCATGACGACATATAAATGATTTTTTCTATGTAAAGAACATATACGGCCAGTTTTGCGTTATGTGGGGTGTGGTACTAAATTGCATGTTATTGTCACCGCTCACTTACCTACAGCGCTGGTATTACAGGTTTTTATAAACCCGGCGTTAAAAGGCAAGAAGCGAGCGTAGAGCAAAATTGAGCTCCATACCGCACTCCAATTCCAGCGCTGCTTAAGTCAAAGATGAGCTGGTTGTACGTGCTCGTGCACAATTTCCCCATAGACATCAATGGGGAGAGCCAGCTGAAAAAAAGTCTAACACCTGCAATAAAGCAGAGTAAAGCTCCGTAACGCAGCCCCATTGATTCCTATGGGGAAACACATTTTATGTTTACACCTAACACCCTAACATGAACCCCGAGTCTAAACACCCCTAATCTTACACTTATTAACCCCTAATCTGCCACCCTCGACATTGCCGACACCTACATTATATTTATTAACCCCTAATCTGCCGCTTCCGACATCGCCGACACTTACATTATACTTATTAACCCCTAATCTGCTGCCCCCAACATCGCCGACACCTACATTATATTTATTAACCCCTAATCTCCCGACCCCAATGTCGCCGCAACCTACCTACACTTATCAACCCCTAATCTGCCGCCCCCAATGCCGCTGCCACTATAATAAACATATTAACCCCTAAACCGCTGCACTCCCACATCACAAGCACTAGTTAAATATTATTAACCCCTAATCTGTCGTCCCTAACATCACCGCAACCTACCTACATTTATTAACCCCTAATCAGACGCCCCTAATGTCGCCGCCACTATATTAAATTTATTAACCCCTAAATCTATGTCTAACCCTAACACCCCCTAACTTAAATATAATTAAAATAAATATAAATAAAATTACTATCATTACCTAAATACTTACCTTTTCAGGGCAATGGGGAGCTTAGGTTTTTTAGTTAGGGTTTTATTTGGGGGGTTGGTTGTGTGGATGATGAGTTTTACTGTTGGGGGGTGTATTTTTTACAGGTAAAAGAGCTGATTTCTTTGGGGCAATGCCCCGCAAAAGGCCCTTTTAAAGGCTATTGGTAGTTTAGTTTAGGCTAGGGTTTTTTTTATTTTGGGTGTGCTTTTTTATTTTGATAGGGCTATTAGATTAGGTGTAATTAGTTTAAAGATCTGTAGTTTGTTTTTTTATTTTCTGTAAGTTAGTGGGGGGGTTTGTAATTTAGCTAATTGAATTGAATTTAGTTAATTGTATTTCATTTAGGGAATTTATTTAATTGTAGGGTTAGGTTAGGTGTTAGTGTAAGACAGGTTAGGTTTTATTGTACAGGTCAATTTGTATTTATTTTAGCTAGGTAGTTATTAAATAGTTAATAACTATTTAGTAACTATTCTACCTAGTTAAAATAAATACAAACTTGCCTGTAAAATAAAAATAAACCCTAAGCTAGATACAATGTACAGTAACTATTAGTTATATTGTAGCTAGCTTAGGGTTTATTTTATAGGTAAGTATTTAGTTTTAAATAGGAATTATTTAGGTAATGGTAGGAATTTTTATTTATATTTATTTTAATTATATTTAAGTTAGGGGGTGTTAGGGTTAGAGTTAGACTTAGATTTAGGGGTTAATAAATGTAATATAATGGCGGCGATGTTGGGGGCGGCAGATCAGGGGTTAATAAATGTAGGTAGGTGACTGGAATGTTAGGGACAGCAGATTAGGGGTTAATAATATTTAACTAATGTTTGTGAGGCAGGAGTGCGGCGGTTTAGGAGTTAATATGTTTATTATAGTGGCGGCAATGTCTGGAGCAGCAGATTAGGGGTTATTAATATAATTTTAGTGTTTGCGATGCGGGAGGGCCTCGGTTTAGGGGTTAATAGGTAGTTTATGGTTTTTAGTGTACTTTTTAGCACTTTAGTTATGAGTTTTATGCTACAACGTTGTAGTGTAAAACTCATAACTACTGACTTTAGAATGCGGTACGAATCTTGAAGGGATAGGGTGTACCACTCACTTTTTGGCCTCCCAGGACAAGCTCCTAATACCGGCGCTATGGAAGTCCCATTGAAAATAGACTGTACGCAATTTGCGTACGTTTATTTGCGGTAAGGCCAAAAAAGTGTGCGGTGCCCCTAAATCAGCAAGACTCGTAATACCAGCGGTAGTAAAAAAGCAGCTTAACGCTGCTTTTTTACTCATAACGCAAGACTCGTAATCTAGCTGATAGGGATTTCAAGTATTTTAAAACTAATTAAAAATTATATTGCATATTTCAAGGCATTTGACTGAGAAGCACTCAAAAGTGTATGTCTATCTATCTATCTATCTATCTATCTATCTATCTATCTCTCTCTCTATATATATATATATATATATATATATATATATAATTGTGAGAATCACAGTAACACTTCAGCAGCCCAAAATATTAATATATAGTACTATGTGGTGTACTGAGTGTTTAAGCACAAAAAGTCCCAAATAAACGGAGATGGAATACTTTTGAGTTCAGGTTCAGGTTGGGGATCAATAGAGAGTGAAGTCACCCCAGCACGCCAATATAACCAACAATGAGGACAGGAAGATCTGTTAAACTTTTAACCTTTAGCCTTTAACACATAGCAGGTACCTTATATATATGTGTGTATGTGTGTTCATGGGTTGCGTAAGCAGGGAGTGCGAGTGCTTACATGGCCTGCCTGCAGTCCTGACCTGTCTCTGATTAAGAATGTGTGGCAAATTATGAAGCACAAAATAAGGCAAAGAAGACTCCGTACAGTTGCACTGCTGAAGACATGCATAATGGATGAATGAGGGAAAATTCTGCTTGATAAACGTAACCAACTGGTGTCTTCAGTGCCCAAACGCTTAATAAGTGTTATTAAATCAGATTTGAAATGAGTGTATATTTTCAAAAATACATTAAATTCACAGAGTAAAACATCAAATAATGTGTTAATAATTTGTTTTTAATATATTGCAGGGAAAATTGAATTTTGAAATTTCTCTTTTTGTTTATTTTTTTTTTTTTTGCATTTTCCATACTGTACCAACTTTTTTGGAATTAGGTGTTGTAAATAAAATATTGAAATAAAATTATGTAATAAGAATTGTATTGTTTAATGGCATTATCAATTGTAATTAAATGAATACATATTAAATATTAGAACGGTGTGCTTTTTTTCTCAAAATGACAGCATTGGTTCCTTGGTGGCTTTCATATGACTAATCTTGATTACTACCTAATATATTTTACCAGTTATTTGGGTCACATGGTTCTTGAGCGAAATTATTTTTGCTTACTTTTCAACATCTTTTTTACCAGATAAACCATATGTGAAATCTTTATTTAAATAGCTGAATTAACTAAATAATGAAATAATCTATAGAAAGTAAAACATACAACAAATTATATACAACAAACTCATGAAGCCAACTTGTATATATCCACATTACTCTGGTCATTTAGCCTTACAGACCACAAAATATATTTAATCTCCTTCTTCAGGAAGCCTCAGCCAATAAAATAGCTCTTTTTCATAATGGTCAACTGTTCCAGAGGAACTGCCTTATTGCAACTAGTGCACCGTACTGTAATATTCCTTACTTTACAAGCAGGATCATCCTTATTATTTGCTCTCATAAATAAACAAACATAATAACATTTTTGTTTTTTAAAGTAAGAACATAAAAGGAAATCCAAAGTAGGGACCTCCCCTAGAATAATGATCTTCAGTGGTGACTAAATTCTCAATGGATAATATTTTTTTAAAGGGACAGTAAACACTTTGAGATTTTTAAATAAAATGTTACACATTATGAAACATGTTTGCAGTATGTTTTCATAATTTATTTTCCCCCTTTTTATATAATCTAGCTCTGAAAAAAATAGCCATTTCTAAATCTCAGAATTTGAAATGCACCCTGCTCACTTCTCTATGCTAACCCTTCTTCATATCTCTCTCTATTTGGCTTTATCCGATAACAACTGCAAACCAGTGGCCTTTATACTCATTTTATGACTGTGGTTAGCCTTACTGTTTGCCGACTAAAGCCCAGATTGACTCCTCCAAATAAGGCAAATGGCAGAGTTTGTCTATTGAAAAACAATTGCAGTGAAACAGATGTTAATTTATTTTAAAAACATTAAGACTTGGCAGATATTTTATTCTATAGCAACACAACATAAATGTCTTGTAATTAAAAGTGCTTGCTGTCCCTTTAACTCTTTAAGGACACAGCTTTCAGTTTGCTCAATTGTTTTATGACGGAAAAGTTCCGTCATATGTCCTTAAGAGGTTAAGATGACTAAAAGATAAACAATATTAATGTGGTTTTAGCTACAGTATATTCAATTGTCCTACAAGTCAAATTCCATACATCTTTCTCCTAAGTGTTTGGTGTTTTATGATATGATTTGGTACATGCAGCCTGCTGCAAACGTCCAGTTAGATTGATGTGACCTCCAGTTATCTTTTCCAATTTACTCTACATTTTAATTTCTTTTGTTCTCATTTACGCTCAAATACTCCTCTAAACCATTGCAGCTTCTACCTAGCTATTATTATAATAATTATTAGTAATAGTAGTAGTATTAGCATTTGTATTATTTGCTAGTTTTCAGTTCTACCCAACTGTAAATCAGACTCCTTTCAGGTTCCCTTAAAAAATACACAAAATTAATCCATCAAAAATATAAAAATATGCGTTAATAGTTTTTTTTACTTTGTTAGTATTTTGCCTATGACAAAACTGCATTTTGCCTTCATCAGAGATTCTAGAATGTAAACACTATACTTTGTTTTCATTTATGTGACATAGCTACATAACACACAGTGCTTGTTTAGATCAATGGTGGAGCTCATTTACATCTGGTCCTAATTGATCACAGCAAATAAATTTAAAAGAACTAAGGCAAAAGGCTATCAACATTCCAGAGGATCCTTTAAATGGCAAAAACACATTAAAAAAAAATGATTTTCATAAATATCTTTTTTGCAATCAGTTGCTTATTGTCAATACGTATTATACATATAATAAAAAATCACATCCTTATCTATAAAACATGATAGTTACAGAGGTGACCACTACAGCTACAACTGAATTGTCAAATCTCTATTCATTGTAACTTCTTCTATATGACAAAGAAGATGGACATTAGTTCATAAATAAAGGATACTAATGGCTACAAAACAGGTTACAATACACAGTCATGACATTTAAAATGTAGAGAATACAACTGACCTTATGTTAGTCTTGGTCTCACTAGTCTCAATAATTGATAAGCATTTCACCTATGCCTACTGTGCTTCACTCCAATGTTGCAATCATTCACCAAGATTGTCTATAGGTTAACTGTTGCCTGTCAAATAATAAAATGGACAATAGTAACAAGGATTCATGTTTGCCAGTTTCACAGTATTTAAGGAAGCAGTTGTAATTTGGCTCGTCACTTAAGTCAGAAAGCTGACTGCATGCCAATATAAAGGTAGTTTCCTCATCTGGTATTTAAGTCACTCCACCAACGGCCTTTTCTGGCAAAAAACACATCTACAGCTCTCAAAGGCTTGATAAAGAATTAGCAAACCTTGCCAAATTCTTCTAATTAAACAGTTATACTGACAGCATCTTATGAAATCAGTCAATCAGTGAATACAACATCATTTGAATGAAAGAACACTAGGACTAATAAACATGTTTGTCTAATTCTGTGTTCTGTTCTTCTTATTTTTACTGCGTTAAAACTATTTTGCATCTTAGCAACACTCTCCCAGCAAGACAGAAATTCAAAAAAAAAGTACAAAGGAAGATTTAAATTAATTTTTGCTTGTATCTTCAAGATGACATTGATAAAAATACAACATTTGCATCATGAACTACAAGTAATATTGTATTTGTATTAAGCGAGTACACATTTTCCATTAAAATAATTTTCACCAATATGAATAGAAATGTTATTATTTTTCCTCCTGTGTCCGCAGCTTTCTTCAAATTCATTCTCTTATTTTAACCACTTACAAGTATTAATTAGTGAAGCTCTGCATCTTTAAACTGGGTGCCACCATTTTGCTGCTTATATTTGTTGTTTAACTTTTTAACTGTACAAAAAAAAATGCAAAAATGTAACACTTCTGCTCTATATTATGTGAGCTAAACTGAAGTGCAAGGCACAGCTGTCAAAAAGCAGATCTGTAAAAGAGCACTGCTTCTGTTACAGGATGCAACAATACGCAAGCTACAAGATGGCGGTGCCCAGTATAAAATTCAGAGCTTTAGCAGCTGGATTCTGTAATGAGTTAATTTAAGAGAACAGCTTTAAAGAGTTACAGGAGGGAAAACAATACCATGGTGAGTAGTAACCCTGCTACTGTAGTTTAATGTCCCTTTAAGTCTCTTCAGATTTTTTAAACATTTGTCAGTAATACAAGGTCCTTTACAGGATTCTGAAGAGGAACATTTTATCTTGAGAGCTGTGCATCTCCCTAAAGTTTTTAACCCTACATTTCTGTATGGGAAGAGGAGACACATACATAACAATAAGTGCAAAATAAAATCCTCCGTGAGACTTTGCATTCCAGAAGGATCATTGTTTTTTGGGGGGATTCAGCACACCCCTCGTGGTATATATAACTGTCCCTGAAATGGTTAATTAGTTGAGTTTTAAATATGCCTCTACATGCTCTATATAGATGTTCTATATAGGCTACAAAGACAACAAAGGTATGGGTGCACAGTATAATATATTACAGTTGGACTCACCTGTGGCATTTGCCTTGATACTTGCAGTTGAGTTCATGCGCTTTGGCCGAAATATGGTACTAAAATGCCCCACTTTTTAATAATGTGAGGACAGTGCCCATGTAACTGTATTCCCAGCTATTACATTTTTTAATATTCTAAAATATATACAGTCATGGTAAAAAGAAAGTACACCCTCTATGAATTATATGGTTTTACATATCAGTATCAGGACATAATAACATTCTATTCATTTAAAGGAAACTTCATTCTTCAATAGGCAACGAAAGAAGAGGATGCTCCGCGCCAGATGTCTTGAAGATGGAGCCGCTCAACGTCGGAAGGATGAAGATAGAAGATTCCGTCTGGATGAAGACTTCTCCCGGCTTTATTGAGGACTTCTTGCCGCTTGGATGAAGACTTCTCCCGGCTGGATGATGATGGATGTCCGGTCTTCAAAAACTGTAATTTTATCTTTTGGGGTTAGAGTTAGGTTCTATTAAGGGTTTATTGGGTGGGTTTTATTTTTAGATTAGGGAATTTGGGCAATGTAAAAGAGCTAAATGCTTTTTAAGGGCAATGCCCATTCAAATGTCCTTTTCAGGGCAATGGGGAGCTTAGGTTTTTTAGGTAGGTTTTTATTTGGTGGGGTTGGTTGTGTGGGTGGTGGGTTTTACTGTTGGGGGGTTGTTTGTATTTTTTTTTTACAGGTAAAAGAGCTGATTTCTTTGGGGCGATGCCCGCAAAAGGCCCTTTTAAGGGCCATTGGCTGTTTAGTGTAGGCTTGGATTTTTTTTATTTTGGGGCGGGGGGGGCTTTTTTATTTTGATAGGGCTATTAGATTAGGTGTAATTAGTTTAAATATTTGATAATTTAGTGTAAGACAGGTTAGGTTTTATTTTACAGGTAACTTTGTATTTATTTTAGCTAGGTAGCTAGTAAATAGTTAATAACTATTTACTAACTAATCTACCTAGTTAAAATAAATACAAAATTACCTGTGAAATAAAAATAAAAAATAAGCAAGATACAATATTAGTATTTATTTAGTTTTAAATAGGAATTATTTAGGTATTAATTGTAATTTTTATTTGGAATTATTTTAATTATTTTAAAGTTAGTGGGTGTTAGGGTTACGTTAGGGTTAGGATTAGACTTAGGGTTAGGTTTAGGGGTTAATAACTTTAGTATAGTGGCGGCGACATTGGGGGCAGCAGATTAGGGGTTAATAAGTGTAGTTAGGTTGCGGTGATTTTGGGGGCAGCAGATTACGGGTTAATAACAGTAATATAGGTTGCGGCGATGTTAGGGACAGAAGATTAGGGGTTAATAATTGTATGTAGGTGGCAACGACATTGTGGCAGCAGATTAGGGGTTAATAATATTAAACTAGTGTTTACGATGCGGGAGTGCTGTGGTTTAGGGGTTAATATGTTTATTATGGTTGCAGCGATGTCCTAATTTTATTATAGTGTTTGCGATGCGGGACGGCCTCGATTTGGTGTTAATAGGTAGTTTATGGGTGTTAGTGTACTTTGTAACACTTTAGTTATGAGTTTTATGCTACAGCTTTGTAACGTAAAACCCATAACTACTGACTTTCAGATGACGGTACGGATCTTGTAATTATAGGCTGTACCTCTCACTTTTTGGTTGGACAGGCAAACTCGTAATACCGGCACTGTGGAAGTCCCATTGAAAAAGGACTTTTTGAAAGGTGCGATAGTTACGTTGCATGACGGCCAAAAAAGTATGTGGTACAGCTGTACCTACAAGACTTGTAATACCGGCGGTAGGGAAAAAGCAGCGTTAGACTTATAATGCAAAACTCGTAAACTAGCCGAGTGTTATTTAACAAAAATAAAGCCAAAAGGGAGAAGCCATGTGTGAAAAAATAAGTACAACTTTACCGCTTCCATAGGAATTAAGGGGCTAAGTAGCAGCCAGGTGCTGTTAATCAAATTTCCTTGTTAATTGATCATCAGCAAATGTGACCTCCTCTATAGAAGCAGACGTTTTAGCAGTTTGCTAGTCTGGAGCATTCAGGTGTGTGTTAACACAATACCAAGGAGGAAATACATCAGCAATGATCTTAGAGAAGCAATCTGGGAAGGGTTATAAGGCCATTTAAAAACAATTTAAAGTCCATCATTTTACAGTTAGAAAGATTATTCACAAGTGGAAAACATTCAGGACAGTTGCCAATCTTCCCAGGAGTAGACGTCCCAGCAAATTTACCCCAAGGTCAGACCATGCAATACTCAGAGACATTGCAGAAAAAAACAAGAATTACATCTGAACAAACTACAAGACTTCCGGAACAATGTCCTTTGGACAGACAAGACCATAATGGAGATGTTTAGCCATAATGCACATTTGGTAAAAACAAAACACAGCATATTAGCATAAACACCTCATACCAACTGGGCACCTTGCAGTCATTCAGTCGACCATGAACTCCTCTGTATATCAAAGTATTCTATAGTCAAATGTAAGGCCATATGTCTGTCATCTATCGCTTGGCTGATATTGGGTCATGCAACAGGACAATGATCCAAAGCACACCAGAAAATTTACAGATTGGCTTAAAAAGAAAAGAATCAAGGTGTTGCAATGGCCCAGTCAAAGTCCAGACCTCAACCCAATTGAAATGCTGTAGCGGGACCTTACGAGAGTTGTGCATAAATGAATGCCCGCAAACCTCAATGGACTGAAGCAATACTATAAAGAAGAGTGGGCCAAAATTCATCCACAACGATTTGACAGACTAATAAAGTCATACAGAAAATGAATGCTTCAAGTTATTGCTGCTAAAGTTGGTTCTACAAGCTATTGAATCATAAGGTGTACTTAGTTTTTCACACACGGCTTCTCCATTTTGGCTGTATTTTTGTTAAATAAATCATTACATGGTGTAATATGTCATGTGTTGTTGTTCATCTGAGGTTGTTTTACCTAATTTTAGGATATGCTAAGGACCAGATGATTGTTATCTCCTGATAATTAAAACTATAGAATTCAAAGAGGGTGTACTATCTTTTTCCCATGACTGAATGTAAAATATGCTAAAGAGATTGGTCTATTTTATCAAACTCTAAAAATAAAACTTTATGGATTCTAAACACAAACAAAATATTAAACAAAAACAGAAGTATTTCTTACGGAGTCCAAGAAGTGTCACACATTTTGCTAAATCATGCGCACATTTTGCTAAATCATGAGCACATTTTGCTAAATGGTGAGTACGATTTAGCTAAGTCTTGTGCACGATTTATAAATAATTATGATCATGCTATTCCACCGTAACAGGGGCATTATACACTAGATTTTTCTTTGCATAAATGTTTTGTAAATGATCCTTTTATACAGACCACCTAGGAGTTTTTTGTAACAATTTATAGTTTGGCTTATTTTTTACTAACATTGTGCTGGTTTTCAGACTACTACCCAAGCCCCAAAGTGTCAGATGTATACGTCTGTTTACAGACCACTACTGGTTTTTGTTTGCCTAATCTGTCTTTTTACTGGGTGTTCCAGCTAATTTTATCAACAGTGCTAAATTTGGTGCTTCTAAAAGGTTTTATACTGGATTTTTAGATCAGTATCTGTGCATATTCATCTTTATAGTAGTGTCTATTACATGCAGTTATATGAAAATTGGTGTATACTGTCCCTTTAAGCATGAATTCTCTCCCTTACAGATCAACCTGCTCCTCACCTAGCTAGTCATGTTTTGATGACCTATTTACAGGAGGAGGAGCTCCCACCCACCAGCTACTAGCACTTTCAGTATAGTTCAGTGTGTCAGTAGAGATGGGAAGTCTGATTAATCTTGATGAATCAGTTAATTTTGGACGGTTTGTTTAACTGAACCAGTTCATGAACCAATTCATCAGTTCACTTGTTAGGCACGTGATGCATGAGGGACAAGCCGCAGATTCTTCTATTACGGATGCTCCACCGATCCAATTCCTGACTCCAGAGTCACTGTCTGACTCGTCCTGACACACAATGCAGCGTTACATCTATTTCTTACCCATATCATATGAATAACCAGTCTTTTGTTGTATATGAAAAACCAAGGCAAATACATACAACATGGTTGGTATGTGGGTTCCAACACAGTGCATAGACCAGAGTATGCTGCGTTTTGTATTGTTGTATTTGCCTAATAGTTGCATATCTTACAAAAGACTGGTTATCCATGATCATACACAGGGAAGTGATACCCGCTTTATTTACCTAAACTGTATTATAATAAATTTACATTAACACAATAACTATTTTCCCAGAGCTCCACAGTCAATTAGGGTTAACAGGCGTCCTTAGGGTTAAGTTATGGTGAGGAGTATTTATAGTTAGGGACAGTAAGGGTTAATTTAAGGTGCAGTTAGAGGTAAAGGCAGGGGTCTATTGAGAACTGCTGTGACCTGATATTTGAATCAGTGTACTGTTAACTTAGTGTTTCATTGCAAAGGAGTTAGGTAAATGGGACACTCAAGTCAAAATAACCTTTTATGATTCAGATAGAGCATGCAATGTTAAGACACTTTCCAATTTACTTCCATTATCAAATTGTGCACAGTCTTTTTATATTCACACTTTCTGGGGAACAAGATCCTACTGAGCATGTGCATAAGCTCATATGGTATACGTATACTAGTCTGTGATTGGCTGATGTCTGTCACATGATATAGGGGACCAGAATATGAGAGAAAAATTAATTTGTCAGAAAAAAATCTACTGCTTATTTGAAATTAATAGTAGGTGTTTTTGCATTGTCTTTTTATTATGCACTTGTAAATTATGTAATTCTACTGCATCGTTCATGAACTGGACATCACTATTGTCTCGATTTTTGAAGCCCTTCTCCTCCCTATGACTGCATGTTCTCACAAGAGAACCTACAGTCACGATTTTTCAAGCAGCGGCCTTAAGACCACTGCTTCCCTTCCCTCTTCTCCTTGTCGGACCACGGAGATCGACAGCTCCTGCCTGCGTGCGATATGGGTAGGTAGCAGGATTGCAGGCGAGCACAAAATAGCGCTCGTGGGCAATGTTAAATTCCGGCAGCAGATTGCTGCCCACCAGAGGAGAGCTGGGGCAGACAGGGGCAAATATGTAAGCCCCTGTCCATCCCTTGATTGATATAATGAGCCCTATGTGTCAGTGTGGATCAGCACAAAATGGTAAGTAACTGTGCACCTCAGCATCGTTCATGAACTGGACATCACTATTGTCTCAATTTTTGAAGCCCTTCTCCTCCCTATGACTGCATGTTCTCACAAGAGAACCTACAGTCATGATTTTTCAAGCAGCGGCCTTAAGACCACTGCTTCCCTTCCCTCTTCTCCTTGTCGGACCACGGAGATCGACAGCTATGCCAGGCGAGCACAAAATAGCGCTCGTGGGCAATGTTAAATTCCGGCAGCAGATTGCTGCCCACCAGAGGAGAGCTGGGGAAGACAGGGGCAAATATGTAAGCCCCTATCCATCCCTTGATTGATATAATGAGCCCTATGTATCAGTGTGGATCAGCACAAAATGGTAAGTAACTGTGCACCTCAGCTTCAGTCACATGGATTTCTAAAAGCCCAATGTTAGCATTATGTTATGTGACAAACAGTACATTTAGCATTGCAATGCTCACAAAGCATATTTATCCTTTCACAATTCAATGCTAAATAATCTGTGATTACCTTGTATCTATAGCTTTGCACGAATCCCCCCTATGTCAGAGGTGTGTGCATACTTGAATTTAGCCAATCAGTGATCAGATCCCTCCCAATTCAGCGATAGTTAGCTCAGTGTTATCTAAATGGTAAATTTAAACTAGCTTTTGTCTTGCTGTGAAAAACATATAAAATGCTATGAATTTTAGTTCTTATAAATTATATTAATATAACAATGTTGGTTGTGCAAAGCAGCGGAATGGGTAGTTAAGGCACTATCTTTTTACACAAAAAAACATTTGAAGTAGACTGTCCTTTTAAAATTTACACTGTAAACACATTTTGCAGCTATACTACTTTGGAATCCAATCCCTATATTTTGGATAACCTTTGCAATGTACAGCATTGTGTGTACAATAACACAGGCTTCCATGATTTTATTGTGCACAGAGCATTATGAAAATGTATACAGTTCTCTCTGCCATTTTTTCTTGAGGAAGTGGAATCAAACTGGATGTTTCCATAGAATTAATACAAAATGAATTGCCAACATTACGCTACTTAAAAAAAGACAGAAGAATGTGACAATATTTTATAGAGAAATTACAGACAAATATGTATTTGAAATTGTACAATTCATAATTTTTTACAGAGAGCACAACAATTTTGTTATAATATAATTTATTTACACCTTTTTCAGCTCCAAACATTTGAATATAATTGTATTGTGAAAGATAAATATGCTTTGTGAGCATTGCAATCCTAAATGTACTGTTTATCACATAACATAATGCTATTGGGCTTTGGGAAATCCATGTGACTGAAGCTGAGGTGCACACTTACCAGTCTGTCTGTATTGATCCTCACTGACACACTGACTGAACTGAAACTGAAAGTAATATTAGCTGAAGAGCCTGATCTGTAAGTTGAATAGTATGATTATAATTAATTATAAATCATGAGCACAATTTAGCTGAATCGTGAGTACGATATAGCTAAATCGTGATCAC